>NC_057410.1:11490268-12133272 GCF_019320065.1 Cervus canadensis | reverse complement strand
AATGCTCCACAATGCCACTTTTTTCAGATTTAATTTTCTCCCAATGACTATAAATAAAAACAGTTCTGCCAAAACAAGTGTGTTAAGTGCAGTTTCTGAGAGAACAACATTTTTTTCTTTAGATACACTGAACCTTTAAATACATGGAACTCTGTGAGTTTAATATGTAAGGAATAAGATTTCTTTCTTTTTGAAATAAAAGCTTCTAAATGTCTCATTCAAATACCAAGTATCTAAGGGATTAACAGACATCCCTAAATTAGATGGTATTACTAATTAACTGCTGATATTCTCCAGTGGCTGGAAAATATTTTGAGAAAGTTTAAGATTCGTTTACAGATTTCAAAAAAGAACGGAATTACAGCACATCTGAGACAAAGACCCATTATATAAAAAGTAGTACTTGAGTCCACTTCATCAAAAGATTTTTATGACCATAAGTGTAACTGCATCCTATAGTTTAAAAAAAATCCGTAAGTGAAACACCTGCTGAAGTATTTTCAATTCTTCCTCCTATACCTCAAAGAGCTACCGAACACTACCCAGAAGGCATACGTTCGTAAGCAATATTGCTTGATTTACAGAACTCTTTCCAAAGGAAAAATTCAAAAGATGGTTATGTGGATATTCAAACAATACTAAGAAAAATACCTGACATTTTCCTCTCATCATTTCTGTAATTAATGAGTTTGGCTTGCCCAAACATTAAATTATGGAACCACACTATGCAAAATGCACCTATCACATTTAAAAAGAAGTTAGACCCATATTTATTTAACTAGCACTGTTAAACATTACACAAAACACATTCAAGTGGCAAGTAATTATAATGCAAGCCCTTGCATGGCAATCCAAATTTATTCAACTACTGATGCTAAGTTATACAAAATTGCACCACTTTAATTAAGGCTTTTAGTTTACATTTGGCCACCTCAAAAGTAGTTGTAACATTAGGTTGGTCAATTTAAATACTGTGGCTCCCTGTTGGATAGACACACAATCTTTACACCCAAACGTTAATGCATACAAAGCAACAAGGCATTGTTAAATAAAACAGCAATAGTTACTGCAACTTAGGCCTTGTGACCAATTACACATGATTAAAATTACTTCCCACATTCACATCCACAGTACTCTTCCACCATTTAACATCTCAACCAAAACGTTACACATAGGAAACAATCACTAACAGGCAAAAATACTAAACCTGTATATTTGGTATTGCAAATACACTTATGCATGAGCAAGCAGGGGATTCACAGTGAGAATCTACAGCTGCAGAAGCCTGAAAATGATTTACAAAAATTGTTAAATCATTAAAAAATTGTTTGAAAATATACACTTCTTGTTGTAGACCCCCACTGTACACACAACTATAAACATTGTTCCCTATGTAAACAAAAAAGGAAACATATAATAAAAGATTTGAAAAGTCTGGACATTTCCTTCCCAACAGATATTAAAGGCAACGTCTTTAATCTAAGACATTATACCGAAAGGACTATCATATTTTAAAGACAAGATCACTGTCTCCACAGGTTTTTTAAAAATTAAAAAAACTATATAGCTGTGTTAATCAAAGCGCTTATTTGTACAATACAATGATAATGACCTTGAATTTCTTAAAAAAAATTACAATAAGCTACAAGTATCAAAGAAGCAAAGTTATCTGGAGTAGTCTATATAGGAGCTCTTTGGACTTTCTTTTATTATGCTAAAATAGTGGTGCTTTTAGGATTTACATTATTGTACTCTCCAATACAAAGTATGGGGTGTGTTAAAGTATACAGTACACCATTTTCATACATGTACAACATTGGTGGATGAAAAATGTCTCTTAGCAGTAATACTGGATTGTAGCCTCTGGTTTTACCAGCTGCATACTCTAGGACTATTATATAAGTAAAAATCTCTCTGTGATACTGGAAAGTGATTAGAATGTGCAAACTGATGTAGTAGTTTTCATCCGCCTCTTAAAGGGTACCACCACAGAAAGTCCATTTAAGATGTTGGTAGGTTTAACAAAGTTGGAATGCTGGCACTGTTGAATTGGGCAACAGTTCTTCAGACCTGTCAAAAGGAGAAAATTAATTGAAAACACAGGTTGCAAATAGCATACTAAAGATCAAAAGGACATATTAAGACAACAGTTAGAAATAAATATAATACAGCTTCCTATTCTCATCATTACATTATGACCATGTACTATGATTCACAGCAAAGCACGGGTAGACACATTCTGCTGCCTCCCTGAAAGCCACTCAAATGAAAGTTGAATGTACTTAAATGCAAATTTCTTTGTATTACCTCCCAAAGATTAAAAGCAGGAAAACTAAAAACAAAACAAAACACCATATTAAAATTTTACATCAAGTCAACTTGACTAGAATCAAACAGGCAGCAATACTAACAAAATGGCTGGTCTGTAAGAGTGTTTATAATCCTAGAATTACATCATGAGTACAGAATGCACATTTAACCAAGCTCTCCAAGACTTTTCTTCGCTACTCTTCCAGTAAGTGGCTAAAAAGCTGGTGCAGAGAAGTCAATAAAATAAATTTATTTCATGAAGGCTCTCTACAGTTGACAGATATATATTTTTTAATTCTATAAAACAGATCCTACTTAAGAAACGCCAGAAAAGGCTATTACACTAAAATCTTATCTAATTAAACTTAAAAGGGTAAAATCAGAATTTATCAGTCTGTCATTTATTTATTTACTTGGGATGATTTTCTGTACATATGCCTGGGCTAAAAAAATACTTCCTTTTTATATTGGTTTTCTGGGAATCAGACTTGCTCCAGAATGTTTGTTAACATAGATGTGGCTGATGAAATACTTTCCACAAATGCTTTGAACTTTAAGCCCTCGTTTAGAGACTGAATGAGTTTCCTAAATTTTCTAAATCTTAGCAGACCGACTGGAGCAAACTGGAAAGGACAGTTGGGAGTGTGAGCTCAGGCACAAGTGTGCCGTTAAGAATGGGCAAGTGGTTGGAAAGGAGAGGAAATAAAAAATGAAAAGTTGTATCTCTAAGCGGAAAGTCGTTAAGTGGAGATAAGGGACAAAACTCCAGAAAACTACAGAATCAGAGTACTATGGTTGTACAGGGTCATTTAATATGGGAAGAAGCAGAGCTAGTAACATCCAAAGTTTCCAAGGATAAGAATACAGTAAAAAAAAAAAAAATGGCTTAATGATACTTGGCAAACAGCAGCTAACAGATGAGGGTTTACCACGTGCCAGGTACTGAACTAACTGCTTTGCAGGTGTTAACTCATTTGCTGTGACTATTTTCAAAAACTGTGTTATAGTGATGTTTGCTCAATTTTCCTCTGCTGTCTCATCTCAAGGTTGTATCTGTGGTTCTCTCCGCCTGGGAACTCTTCACCCTCTAATTTCTACTTATCCATCAGATTTCAACTTAGATGCTCTCACTCTGAGACTTTCCCTGAATCCACAGTTCACATCTGACTGGTTTGATACCCCAATTAAATAGTCTTGATAGTACCCATAATAGCATAGTGACTAATTATGGACTTTGGGAATCAGTTCAGAGTTCAAATTCTGAGCCATGTACTTAGATCATTAGATTCAATTCTGACTCTGCTGTTCACTAACTATAGGGCTTGAACAATCTTTCTGTGCCTCAGTTCACTCATCTGTAATATGGGAATTATAATAATTCTGCCACACAGAATTGTTGTGAAAATTCAACTAACATATAGGCAGTACTTTGTCTGGTACATGATGTCAGGGGTTTTAATTATCAGTACCATCCTGCATTTATTCCGCCAGCAACATTTATAATATTTTGCAATGGTTTGTCTGACTTTTACACTAGACCTTAATTAGGTTAAGGTAACA
This sequence comes from Cervus canadensis, assembly GCF_019320065.1. Taxonomy (NCBI): domain Eukaryota; kingdom Metazoa; phylum Chordata; class Mammalia; order Artiodactyla; family Cervidae; genus Cervus; species Cervus canadensis. The sequence goes on along the minus strand of NC_057410.1, from coordinate 12,129,402 downwards.
AAGAGGAAAGCAGAGAAGATTGGTTTTGATCATCACTATGTTGTCAGCACAAACCAGTGACCCACTGAGATGTGAGTATATACTGGATAAACTCATCTAGAATACTTATGTGGAATACCTTACTTCTGATGATCACATGTAAGTGAAATAATTATTTCAATTACTAGGATATCATATTAACTCCTAAGAAGTAACCATTTGTTTTCTACAACAGAAAATTCTATACTTGCTTTTTTGACCTTTAATAAAGTTGAGGTTAAAAATTAGAGGAAACAAACAAAACAGAAGAAAAGATAAATTAACATACCTGGCTCAGAGCTACAATGCATTTAGTATATTAAAGCAGCTGACATGACGACTTTTTGCGGGCCTTCCCAGGCACTGGAGTTTTTCTGTTAATTTGTCGCACTAGGTCATAAAAGATCTGCAAACATTTATTAATTTTTTTTAATTTGCAGGGAAACCCCCCCAAACTACAAGTGAAAGAGTACAATGAAAAAACTGAACTTTCCATAACTCTTCTCCAAAAAGCAAATATTCTGTTCATTTAAGGAATGAGAGTAAAGCCAGGTATTCTTGTAACTGTCAAGTGCTTTTCTGTTTATTTTCTGGGAGGGCTGACATCATTCTCCTTAAAGTAAATACTAAGTAGCTGCAGAAACCTTAGTTTAGTCAGAACATTTACCATCATCCAAAGAGAACAATCCTTTACTCTTCTTTGACTCTATGTATTCTTATTCTACAACATAATTTTAAGTTCCCTGAAGGCAAGAGCCAGACATGCCTGCTTGAATTTGTTTTCATCTTTTACATAACATTGTTCATACATCTGAAGATTAAATCTGTCTTCCCCACCCTTATTCTTTTCCATCTAATCTTACTTCATTTTACGGTAAATTCTACTGTACCACCAGTGTTTAATAAAGAGGCTCAAATAGTATTATTGGTTGTTAGCATGCTAATTAACATAATTAACTTGGGGGTGTGTTAATACACACTCATTATTTTCCATTAATTCTGAATGCTAAATTCCAAATCAAGAGTTCTATTACACCATACCTCATTAACATTTATTTTTGATTTTGCAGAGGATTCTAAGAATGCACAGTTGTTCCATTGTCTTGCTAGATTTTGACCTTGTTCCTTTCCTACAACTCTTTCATCTTCCAAGTCACACTTATTACCAACCAGAATCATTGGAACCTAAACGGGTAAAAACAAATAAGTAAACAAATATGCTACATAAATTCAAATCAAAATTCTAAGAGTCAACCATAAGGATTAGTTTTTATATTATGCCAGAGAAAAACACTAAATTAATAATGTGTACTAAAACTGACAGTTAAATATAAAAGCATTAATAATTAACCTAAGAACTTCTCACATACATTTTTTAGAAAACAAGCTATGATCTACTTATAAAAGAGGGAGGAAAAACCATGAAAATTGTATTAAAACGGACTTTTATTTTAGGCACCCCGTGCAGCATGCAGGATCTTAGCTCCCTGATCAGGGACTGAAGCCATGCCCTTGCAGTGGAAGCACAGACTTAATCACTGGACTGCCAGGAAAGTCCCTCACAAACGGACTAATTATAGTAAGAAAACACAGAACTTATTTTTAAAAAGAAAATGCAAAAGGATATACCATAAAAAGTCAATATATTCCAAAATTTTAAAGTGTTACTCCAAAGGACACAAATCAATTTCAGATTTTCTGGTTTCGTAACAAGTATTTATCAAATAGCTCATTCTCAGTTTCATAACACAAAAAAGGAGAAATTTAGAAGGTAGATAAAATTCAAGGTAGAATTTTTAGCTTTTCATATAGTCTATACTAAAAGCCAAAAATTAAAATCACCTTAATTTACTAAAAATCTAGACCATATTAATGTTTTTGGACACTACAGGGAAAAATAATCCTTATTCTGTAAAATTCCTATTAATCCTTTAGAGATTGGCTCTCCAAAGAAGTTCTGGAAAAAATCCAAACTAGAAAATCAAGATTTGTGACTTTTTAAGGAACAGATATATAGTAGTATACTAATAAATACCTGTTTAATGTAACTATAGCAGTTACCAGAGACACTGATAAACAGCTTTTCCAACTGAAGTTGCTTTAAGTATGTTAAGGTCCCCCAAAGTCCTCCTGCTTCAGAAGTCCAGGAAATGAGGATATTTCTAATAGGTGCTCCCAAGCTCTCAAAATATTTGCTATAATTAAACTATACATAGTACAGTGGTTCTTAAAAGTGTGATGCCCAGACCAGCAGCACCAATACCATCTGGAAATATGTTAGAAATGCAAATTCCTGAACCCTATTCCAGACCTACTGAATTAGAAACTCTGGGAGTGGGACCTGGCAATCTGTTTTAACTAGCTTTACAGGTGATTCTGATGCAAGATGAATTTATATATATAGCGTGATGAGGAATTTAAAAAATCCTTTTGAGGTTTCCTACAGGGTTAAACTCCATTATGGTGTACTCAGAAGGGGCATGCTACTTAGCATTAGAATTGAATATATTTGTTGGCTTTCTTGCACCTTCTGTCATAGTTGCTTGTGATATGTTCACATGTTGTTCTCTTATTAAAAAGGCTCTTAAATCTACCAGAACGTCATCTGCTCTATTAGTAATATTTGCCACTGACACCTCTCCTCCTTCTCCACCAAACGCAAGATTTAAAAATATGAAGGGAAAAAAATAGGAAGGGTATAAGTTTTATTTTACACAAGAGGAAGGTATTTTTACATTACATATAGTGTTACATCACTTTTTACATTATATATAGTGTTAAAGGTACGTTTTTCCCTTTCAAAGAAAAAGCTTTTGAAAAACAAACTTCTCAAAACAGATGAAGTTTAAACTGGATTTAAATTCAAACTTTTAAACCGGATATCACTATAATAAGGGTTTGAAAGAAAATATATTTATTATGAAGCCAGCTTACATCATCCGTGTCTTTAACTCGAAGGATCTGTTCTCTCAGATCTTGTAAATCATTAAATGTGGACTGTGCTGTGATGGAATAAACTAACGCAAAGCCTTGTCCATTTTTCATGTACAAATCCCTCATTGCTGTGAATTGTTCCTACAGTTGAAAGAAAGAATCATTTTAAAAAAAATGTTTTGACAGTTAATTTGACAATTTTCAAAGTCTATAATTAGCGCTCAAAGAAGAATGCAGTAGTGTTATGTAACATCTCTTAAAACTGTAGTCCATGGCTATTTGAAAAATTGGTATTTCAAGAAATAAGTGTTTTATTTAAAAATAATACACCAGAGCAGATTCATGTGCAGTAAATGCACTCAAGTGGAAATGTCCCATCTTCAAAGGCTGCTTGAAGGCAGCTTTTCAAGACACCATACGGAAGGCACCCAAATCAAATCACCAAGTTACTCACAGCTAGCTCACAATGCTCCAGTTCCCCCAGGTCCACCAGCAAGTTACCTACATGGTGCCATTTTCCCACACTTTTCCTCCTTCGCTAGACTGTAAGCTTTTGAGTGTATGAATACAAGCCACGACACGTATCAGGTACTCAAACATTAGATGAATGAATACCACACATCCAGAGTACATCTTCCCTTCACCTTCAGATACCATCAGATCTAGCTGTTCTGTAAATATATTGAAGGATGAAAGATACTATTCAAAATACTTCACACAGTCACTGAGGAATCTCAGGTATTTTCCACATTATTTAATATATGGAAATACAGTCTAACTTGCTTTAAAAGTACTAGTGAAGCTATGAAAACTTTCATACAAATTTTCTACTTATTTCTTCAGTAAATGACCCATGCACACAAGAAAAGAATTCAAGAAGATAAGGAAGACATCTTTAGGATTTGATGCAAGCCTTACTTTAAATAATGTTTGTCTGTAAGAATACTAGCATTTGTAAGGCCAACACCGCACAAGTTGTGCATATACTTTGGTACTGTTGTACATACCGTTCCTGCAGTATCCAAGATTTCAAGCATACACTGCTGTGCATCTACTTCAACTTGCTAGGGGGGAAATTAAGGTAGATCTTCATTTTTTTTCCTGTATATAAGACTACTTTAATACATATAATATTAATACGATATTTAAAACAGACATAGATTATAGCAACTTTGATCCTAATCTCAAGTAATACATACTTTAACAAAACAGGAGAAAAAAATAGCTGGATAACTAAGGTCTACTGATCCTCAAACTGCATTAAGTGTAAAAACCGTGAGTTCTCAATTTAATACAAGGGTATCTACAAGATATACAAGATCCAACCTCAATGTGAATCACTCAGCACTTAATTCTGGAGAGGAAATAATTTCAAATCAGCTCAAAATACTTTTATTTAATGTAATAATAGTTCCAATAATGTCAGAAGTAACTATCTTTATCAATTCTGCCATACTTTAGATATACTTTCCCTTTGCTTACAACCACATCCCCTTCACTATATTGGAACAAAATTTTTGGTAGCAAGGAAGGAGAGCTATCAAATAAAATTATATATCCCTGTTACCCTTTAAACCTAACATTTCCTAGGAAAAAAAGATACAGATGCGGAAAAAAGGGTAATGCTGCCTCAGAGCTGGGGTCCAGAAAGGGTTTCTAGTCTTGGCAGACAGTGGACACAAAAGAGGAATGGAAATGCAGTGTCTGCAGCGCAGCAGGGTCCAGGCTGGCTGCTTTAAAGCGGTGCGTAATCTTCTCCCTTCTAAATTAAACATGTCTGCATATTAAGTTTTATTGTCGCATGTTATATAAATGAACATAGAAATAAACTTTTCTACTATTACGAGCAGTGGAACTTTCTCAAGGAGTTGTAAATAGGAAGGTTAGGGAGACTTTTGTACTTACATCTTTATATGAAAAGCAGGGAGCCTGAGAGTATTCAGTCTTTGGTGGGCAGAAATGGGGGAGAAACATGGAACTACCACCTGAAATGGATGTCTCAACTCTAAAGTCAAATTGCAACAAATTACAACTTGGGGGTCAGTGTAAACTTAAAATTCTTTGTGAGCAAGACAGAGAGATAAAGCAGCAAGAGTGATTAAGATTCTTGTAAGATGGTAAACATGCAATGCCAGGAAATAATCAGATGTGAGTTCTCCCCACTAATTTTATAAATTAACTCTGCTCCTCATCCTATACTCTATAGACAACATTTAATATTTATTAAGCTAAAACTAAGAATTTATGTTTACAGTAAAGTTGAAAGCAAAGGCCTTCTAAAGTAACATACCTTTCTATAAGAATCTTCTATCGTAGGATCATATTTTTCAACAAAAATTCCTTGAACAAACTGTACAGTCTGAAAAAAATTAACGTACCATTATACTCCCTCAAAAAGAACAAATCCAAGCCTGCACATTCAAAAACATTAACTTCACATAAGTAGTTATACGACTGATTAAAAAAACAGCCACAACTACCTTCAAACATAAGTATTTGGTGGGAAAATTACTTCAGAAAGCTTTTTTAAAAAATTAATAATCATAACATTCCTTGTTGGGTAGGTCTAAATTTAGAGCTCATATATTTAAAAATTGTTAAATGGTTCCTATTTCAGTTTTAGGGCTTAAATGCGAATTTTAGTTAGAAAGTGGCTAATTATTTGGTGAACACACACATGTGCACACTCACAATGCCTCCCCATCACTTTGGATATATTTACAAATGAAAACGCAGTTCATACTCCACTGTACACACTTCTCAGTTTGATCCAAGCAAGTCAAATTCTGTGCTGGGTGTTTATGTGACAAATAAGTGGCAAAGTAAGATGGTCAGTCTATCTTAAGGTGGGGCTTTGCTAAACTCTGAACTATTCACCAAGTTACTTGCCGTAAGTTTCTCCCCTTCCTAACTACCACTGTCAAGTTGTGTCTTCTTTCTTAACTGTTTCTTGATATAAAAAACATGGTGGGACAGTCAAAGGTAAACTTTGAAAAAAGTTTTAAAAATAAAGTTATTTAATTTTTGTAACATGAAATTTATATTTTAAGCCAACTCACAACTGAAATCGAACCAAATTTATTTCTATCTTGCTCTGAAATGCGGAGACATAGATTTGTATGTGCTCAAGTCCAAACTGTGCTTAAGTCCAAACTGTATTCTGGTCTGGAACCCATGTTCCAGAGAGAATATGATCTACCCAGATACAACTAAAAGTTGACTAGATTACAAGAAAAATATTATATTACTTCTAAAATCAATGAGATTTCACCTTAACAAAAAATAAGCAAAACCTAATGCTCAACAGAAAAAGAACATGTCTTAAGAGTGAGTAGCTTGGGTACAGTAGGAATGTCTTACCAGAGCAGATTTTCCAACGCCTCCCGAGCCAAGAACGACTAGCTTATACTCACGCATGGTGCAAACCTGTAAAAGCTAGTACCTTATTAAGAAAAAAAAAAGAAAGAATTCTTAAGTAATATCTTTGCATTCATGTGCTTCTTATGTAAACAAAACATTCAAGCATTTATTTAAAATGAGTACTATACCATACTAAGATGGAGCATTTCATAAACAAACTTACTAAACGATGCTACTGGTAGGGCTCTTTATAAAACATCAGAAGAAAGAAATTGCAGAATTCTAGACATGATTCTTAGCCCTATCCTATATTCAGTTACTACAAAATACTTACTCTTATCAAGAAAAAAGGGTGGGGGGACTGAAAAACTGCATGGAGGGGTATTCTATCGGCGAAAAGATGGCAGTGATACACGTTATCTCCTTTTCTGAACCACCTGCAATCCTGAATCACAAGTAGTTGAGGTACAAGTACAAGGATAAGTACAAGGATATGTCCAATGGATAGCAAATAAAATTCCTGCCCTCAACTGAGCTAACTTTCCGGTAAAGATGAACAGGATAGAGGAGGGATTTGCAAACAAGTCCAACTCCCTGTTTTTGTACATAAAGCTTCACTGAAATACAGCCACATCCATTCATTTGTGTATTGTCTGTGGCTGCTGTCTTGTAATGGCAGAATTAAGTTCTTATAACAGAAGCTATCTGGTCCACAGAGTCTAAAATATTTACTATTAACATGAAGCATTCACAGAAAAAACTTGCTGGCCTCTGAGATACATAAATGGTAAATGAGTTAGCAGAGAAAGCTGACCAAATATCTATTACTGAAGTTTGTGTGTGCGTGTGTGGGAGAGAAGGTTGAGGGCGGTGTCTGGATGGGGTGGCACAGAGACTGAAAACAGTCAGGAATCAAAAGTTAAATCTCAAGAACATGAGTGTCCAGACTGATAAAAGTCTACTCAATGTTCAGTTATGATGAAACAGGGGAAATCAAATAAACATAAAACCCAAAAGAAACAATCCATACCAAGGCTCATCATTTTAAAATTTCAGCTTACTACTGAGAGAGAAAGAAGATCCTGAAAGTTTCCAGGATGGGGAATAACGTGAGAATATAAAGCTCCCACATTTCTAGAAAAAAAATAATTTGCCAGTGGCTATGGTACAGAAGTAGCCACCAGACCAGGCTTTAAATCCTCTTCAATCAAGAGATGACAGTTCTATACTTATAGTAACACAATACCACGACTGGTCTGAGCACATTTAACCCACCGATAACCACTTACTTTAGTGAATATGCTTCTGTGACCAGTCTATTATTGATAGCCTCTTACTTCTGAAAGTCAGTCTATTAGAATGGACTCACTTTGACATATTTCTTTGTATTAAACCTCCTTATATGTTCTTTCCTTCTAGTCCATACTCTTGGAAGAAATCCTGTGTTTTATCTATCTGGTAGGTAGCTCAGATGGTAAAAGAATCTCCCAGCAATGAAGGAGACCCAGAAGACCTGGGTTCGATCCCTAGGTTGGGAAGATCCCCCGGAGAAGGAAGTGGCAATCCACTTCAGTATTCTTGCCTGGAGAATTCCATGGACAGAGGAGCCTGGAAAGGGGCTACAGTCCACGGAGTTGCCAAAGGGTCGGACACGACTGAGCAACTAACACTACTACTATATGCCATCCTTATTTCTCCTTAGGATGCCGTGTTTAACACCAAGGATGACTTTTCAAAAATTCCTCCTTCACTTGTGCCTTTACATACATGAATCACTTACTGTATTTTTCTCCATTCCTTAATTGGGGGGGTGGGGGTGGGGTCTGGAAGAGACCAAATTAAAAAAACACCAAAAAAGTCAGCTGCTAACTTTCCCACTTACTAGTCCCTATATTTTATTTCTAAACTTAGTGAACTTATCATTTCCATAGACTTCTCTCCAGTCCTGGAACACTGTCTCCTTAACTTTTGTGAACTGCACAGTTCTTACCAGATATTTCATGAAAAAAGGTATTAAATAAAAGTTGAACCACCTTTCAGTTTTAAGAATATCCCACATGGTAATGTGCATTCAATTTATGACAAATAAGTTGTTTTCTTTAAATGTATAACTGAAGTCAGGTTTATTTCTTTTAATGTAAAGTCATTTAAAAATAGGATTACTTAGGTGGTAATTCTATTCAGTTCCACGTACACATTATCCAACCACACAGACCTACATTAATATTTGAGAAATATTTAAAAATAAACTTAGGACTCTAATGAAAGATACCTTCAAATTTGTGTTTCTGAACCCAGCTAGAGGGAACATGGTAACTTTGGGGTCAATAATTTACTAAACAGCATCCCAAAGAGCAAATCAACTAACTTTAACACAAACACACTTATTTCCCTGCATCTTTTATCCTTTAGGCAGCTGGGCTGTGCCACTTTTTTATTCACTTCTCTGCAACTGTTTATAACTTAAAAAAAAAAAGAGAGAGACAGACTTCAGTGAACACCCAGCAAAATGCCAATAATCAGCAACTGTCTCACTTGACTGACACTGCTTTTACAGTTGATAATTCATTCATTCCTGCCTTTGAAAGTTTGTGGCTTTTTGGACTTTGAAATTTCCTAAAGACTCTGTAAGACTAGTAGTCTGCTTTGTTCAGGGCAGGCAGTATCAGACCAGGGTAGCTTTCCCTTAAGTAATCAGTAAGTTCAGCTATTGAATGGTGTCGCTCATTCTTTGACAGTCCACTTAAGACCCTCATCTGGCATCATTCCCAGTGATGCCCTCAGACAAACAAGCATACTGAATGGGCTGCCTGTGTCCAACTTGTTTGTTCTTAGATTTTCCTATCACATGAGTCAGTAAAAACAATGATGGGTGCTCCAATCAGTTCCTTGAGCTCACACTGTTAAATCTGTTATTCTAGGATTTATACCAAGTAGGTTTTTGTATAAGGCAATTTAGGCTTTTGATTTTGGCCCGCAGTGTACTATTTAATATGTTTTTTGCCATTAGTTCATAATTCTTCAGCTACTTGCTTTGCTTTTTGTTAGTCTTCCTGGGCAAAATTTTGTCTCATGTTCTGTTTTGTCCGGGACTGTTTTGTTTACATTCACTGTATAAGGGAGAGCTGTTTGGAATGGATGGACACATAGGTCTGAAAAGCCTCCAGTGAAATTCAAACTGGCCCCAAGCACTAAAGGTTGAAGATGAGTACAATCAGTGACCAATTCAGGCAAAGATGAGTGCAATCTTCACCGTGGGTCACTCACTTTCATGACAGCATTACAGGGTCATGAACTGTGGGGCTGATTATGGGGCACCTTCCTAACTTTGGCTTGGTCAAGAGACCTGAAGATCTGTGTGTAAGAACACATTTGTTAAGAAGAATTTTTTAAACTCTTTCTGTCATCTTTCTGTGCTGCTATATCGTGCACACGAAAGTCCCAGCTGATGCTCTCAGGGGCATCAATAACGCTGAAAGGAGAGGCAGTGCCAGGTTCTTCCTAGGCTTGCTCCAGTCAGCTTCTGTGGTCATATGATAACGAAGCATGATTACGCTGGCGAATCTGAAATCAATGATTGCAGAGTTGAGAAAACTGTTGTTTGACACACAGGTCAAACAAGTGTGGAGCCATCAGCCCCTAGATTTGATGTGCCACTAAAAGATCTCGAAAAATGGCAGAATAATATGCTCCTAACCTGTCAGTATGGTTTCACTGAACTGACAACTTCAGCGGGCATCACGGACCATGAAGAACCAAGATAAAAAAACACAGGAGAGAAATTCCTGGGATTCTTTTTCTAGGGATAATACAAATATGAAAATAAAATGCCTCAATGGAAAAAAAAATTAAAGCACACTTATATCATATCATATTCCCTCATAGCTCAGTTGGTAAAGATCGCCTGCAATGCAGAAAACCCTGGTTTGATACCTGGGTTGGGAAGATCCCCTGGAGAAGGGATAGGCTACCCACTCCAGTATTCTTGGGCTTCCCTTATGGCTCAGCTGGTAAAGAATCCACCTGCAATGCAGGAAACCTGGGTTCGATCCTGGGTTGGGAACTTCCCTTGGAGAAGGGAAAGGCTACCCACTCCAGTATTCTGGCCTGGAGAATTCCATGGGCTGTATAGTCCATGGGGTCGCAAAGAGTCAGACACGAATGAGCGACCTTTACTTTACTTTCATTTTCACTTTATATCATATTGAGGAATAATCTACATCCAGTAAAAAAGCATATCTTAAGCATACAGTTAAATGAATTTTGGCATATGCCAATACCCTCCAACCTCAAACACAACTCTCATTAACATTTAAAACACTTCCATTATCCAAACAGTTCCCAATGTGTCTCTTCCCAGTTAATTACCCCAACACCATTTTTTTGACTCTAGTGATCTCTTTCTTATTTGTCAAGGCTCTACGTTTTCTAGGAAAAACTTCTGTGTCTTCTATAAACTTCCAATATAATCTTGACTCTTGCACTTACATCGGTAAATTACAAAAATGGGGACTTTGACAATTACAGCCTAACAACAGGACTTATGGCCAATTTTTAAAATGTAAAAATTAACACTTTCAGAGGAATTAGAAACACAGAAAAATTATGAGAAAAGAATAACATTCAATAATCAACTCCTCTGATTGGTATTCCAAAGATTCAAATAAGATGACTAAGACAGCCTTCCTTCACTCCCCTGCTCAAACCTTTGGAAACTTACTCTCCCTTAACGACTGTCTCTTTATACTTCCCACAATGCCTTTCTATTCCACTTACTCCTTGACCATACCACTGAAATGCACTACCTTTCTTGAGGGTTTCTTAGCAAAGGAAAAATTATACTAAACAACAGTCTCTTAAATTGCTAGAGTAGAAGTCAGAGCTGTAGAAATTGAATTTAAAAACTGGTCTAGAATTTAGTTGGAGTTATGTTTAAAGATTTTTCTAAATCTCAGGTAGACGAACAGAAATTTGTTGTAGAATCCCAACTGAATTACTAAGTATTTAATCATAGAAGAAAGAGATTAAGAGCAGGACAGTAAAGACCAGATTCAAACAGTCCAGCATATTTTAAAAAAAAAACAAACCAAAAACTGGCCTTGAGAGAAGAACCTATTTAGGAAATATACTATTTTAGGGGTAGACTGGTCAACATTTAAAACTGTAAACAAAATGAACACAGGAAACAAAATATAAAAATTAACTTCAGGAAATTTTAAAGAGAGACACGTTCCTTCTTTCTGCAAATGGTCTAAAGACCTGAACAGGAAACTGAAAATGAAAAATTAGAAAACCTACAATAGTTGAGCATTTTCTGAGATCCTCACAAAGTAAACAAGCTAGAAAAAAAAAAACTAAACCAAAAGGGTTTTGTTTTCTAAGAAATGGGAAGCTGTGAACAAGGACAGGACACTTGTACATAATATAAAAAGTAAACATTTTGGGGAATTACATTTCTTAATGAGATGACTAGGGTCCTTCTTTCTTGCCAGTTGCTTCATTTATCCATGGTATTACTTCTCACTAGAATGAGACAGGTTCACGCATATTACTGCTTTATTAGTAACTTGTTTCTTTTATTTATTATTGATAAAAAGCATAGTATGGATACAGATGTTATTTTCTTTATCCATTCACCAGCTCATGGATATTTTGGTTTGTTTCCAGCTTGTGGTAATTATAAATAACATGTATCAATTTAATTTTAGTAACACAAACAAGAATTTTAACTGCAGAGCCCTAAGTTCACAGGAAATTGAAAACATTTCAAATTTTCAAGTAGGAAATATGAAAATCATCAACAGACTTTCAAATACAAAAACACAGTGACAAAACACATTTAACTAACCAATAAGCAGCTTTCTAACAAGCAACACTGATAAGAAGGAACCACAAATGAAGTAAGTCATCCTCTTTCATTGATTTTTTTGCCATATTTCCTTATATGGATAAAAAAGCAAAATATTTTTATTTAAATCCTATTAAATACCAACTCTTGGGATAGCATTTTCCTTAAAAAAAAAAAAAAAAAAAGTCAAGATTGGAACTAATACCTATTTTTCAAATCTATGCCTTCTACTACACCAGCTTTGAAAAACTGTTTACAGATTCTAAGCCAAGGATAAAAAAAGGATTTCATTATGAATGGCAACTCTGATTGGCTGGCAATGGCCATTAGTTCAGTTTTTAAAATTTCATGCATAATTTTAAGATGGGTAGAGTTATATCAGAATTTCAAAGGGGTTATGATAATTGTTGTTTGAGTCACTAAAAACAATTGTTCTCATTCACTGAACCCCAAAGAGGGATAATTTTGACAGCATAGCACAGTGGTTCATACCATCTACATTTTAAATCCTGATTTTGTATAATCTTTGGCAAGTCATGAACCCTTTTAGAGCTTCACTTTCCTTACAGGGAAAATGGAGACAGTAATGCCTATACGGTAAGGTTGTGAGATGGATATACAAGAACCTAAACTCCACAAAAATGACAATGTTTGTCTTTTATTATATCCCCAGAACCTCAAACAGTGACTGGCATATGAAATGTGGTAATTTCCCTCAAGAGTCCTTGCACATAGTAATAATCAATAAAAGATAAGCTTTAAAAATAATTGTAATAGCAATGGTCTGGGCTACTGCTCAATACAGTGCAGCAGAACTGATGTTCCCTCATCTAGAATCACTGCTCTACCCTTTTACCTACTAGTTTAATAAAACACTAAGAAAGTAGGAGGAGCACTGCTATTCCGTTTTTGTCTAGTTTATTAATAGACAGTTTCTTCTAGGTAGGCAAAAGGATACAATGCATAGCCTAAGACTATCTTCCCATCATTGTGGGTTTCCATCCTTAATTTACTCCTATTACTACTTTGGAATAGGTTATGTTAAAAAAATAGGTTATGTTAAAAACCAACCGAACTATATTATAAATTTAGCTCTACTTACTATATGCCACTAAATTCTAAGAGGCATTTTAAAAATATACTTTAACATCTCTGAAATTGGAATGTATCTTATAGGAAACTCCTGCTGTCAATACAAAAAGTAATATATATATATATATTAATATATACTAATCTATCAGTATTTTGCATCATTTTAAAATGTAGTTTAGGGAGAAAAATAGTTTGCTCATTTTTTTCCTGACAGTTTTATTACTAATAAACAGTAAATTTATAATACACAAATGAACATTAAAGCCAGAAGGTGAAAGAGGAGTCATAGAGTTGTCTTGTAATTGTAGCATGTTACTGTAACTTAAAAATGGTGAAATCAGTTGAAATTAAAAAAAAAGGGGGCGGGGTTACATAAAGGCAGTCAGAAGGTATAAACTTGCAGTTTTAAGTATGTACTAGGGATATAATGTACAACGTGATAAATAAAACTAACACTGCTTATGTTATATAAAAGTTCTTAACAGAGTAAATCTTAAGAGTCCTCATTACAAGGAGAAACACTTTCCTACTTTAACTTTCTACCTGATGAGACAATGGGTGTTCACTAATTGTGGTAATCATTTCACAATGTATCTAAGTCAATTCATTACGCTGAACACTGGAAACTTTTACAGTGCTGTACATCAATTTTATCTCAATAAAACCAGAGAAAAAAAGATGGCCAGTATAAACTCAAAAATGCCAAGCTTAGCCAATCACTCATCTCACAATGAATAATCATTATAAAATATTGATAAAAATATTTACTATTCTGTATTACATATAATGGGCTTCCCACATGGTGCCGTGGTAAAGAAACCACCTACCTATCAATGCAGGAGACGTAGAGATGTGGGTTTGATCCCTGGGTCAGGAAGATACCCTGAAGTAGGAAATCTGAACCCACTCCACTATTCGCCTGGAAAATGCTATGGACAGAGGAGCCTGGTGAGTTACAGTCCATGGGGTTGCAGAGTCAGACATGACTGAGCGTGCGCACATACACATGCACACACATTGCATGTAATATTCTTCATTAACAAGACCCAGGGCACACCCAAGGTCAGACATTACTGTCCCTGATTAAGAACTACAAGATTATAAATCTAAAACTCATTGGGAAGGGACTTAGACGTGGTTAGCGTCAGTCTTGCAGCGCAGACAACATGGGTTTTGATCCCTGGTGGGGGAGCTAAGACCCCAGATGCCGTGGAGCAGTGAAGCTTACATGCCATAGCCAGAGAGCCCACCTGCGGAAACTACTGAGCCCACGCACCACTAGAGAGTCCGCGTACCCCAAAGAAAGATCCCGCGTGACGCAACCAAGATCCCATGTGCCACAACTGAGACCTGATGCAGCCAAACAAGTTAGTAAACAAACAAGCAAAAACCCTGGGGAAGCTTTAAACAGACACCATTACAAAATGAAAAACAGATGTAGTAAAACACCTCTTGGCTCTTTAGTTCATGTTGACATTTACTGAAGACCTACTCTGAACCAAGAATTGTGCTAAAACCTGAGAATTTAAAAAGAAAATCTAAGAAATGACACCTTCTATCAAGATTACTGTATTATAGCACTCAATATTTAACATGCACATGTGAGTACCTTCTACATGTTAGGCTTTGTTCCAGGCAAACAGAATAAAGCAGTGAATAAAATACCCTGCCCCCAAAATTTACAGTTGGGGGGGGGTGAAGACAAAATCAATATAAAACATGGTAATTTGACAAGTACTATGGAGAAAAAAGTATAAAACTAGTTAAGGGAGACAGCAAGGAATGGAGAGATTAAAATTTTAATCAGGGTGGTAATGAAGGTCTTAAAGTCAAAGTACTATATAGCTCAGTAGTCAGTCATTTCAACAAATTCATATTAAATCCTATTTTCAATGAAAGACTCTTATCAGGCTTTGTTCTGCTCAGTATTTTTAAATCAACATCTTTGGTGGGGTGATGTTCCAATTAATTTGTGGCTGAACTTAAATTTGGATTTGAGATAGTCACAGACATTTGTTTAGGATCCACAAGAGAGCTCAAGACTTCAATGTGCCTCTTGGGGTAAAAATGGGATTTCTGGAGGATTCTAAACATAGCTGGTCTTATGAGGTAGCATTGTTCAATGTGCACAAAATGCCCCTTGGCGATTTCCTCTGCTAACTCTATACAGGAGGATATTCATCATTACCCCTCACTGTAGAAAAAACAGCACATGGGTCGGGACAGAATGTTCCTGACGCAAAAATACTCAGGATCAGTCCTTAGGAGGGTATGTCAGAAACGTCTGCAGTCTTCTCAGCCACCACCTCAGCCCTCAGTGACTGCCCCTCTCTCTGACGGGCTGCATCAGACACTTCAGGACTCGGTCATACAGTCTCTTGTTTGGCTTTCTAAGAGGAGACAAAAGGTTGTAGAGGCAATATTATCTTGTGATTTAAGAGGCTTGGCTCCATTTTAGAAGTTGTAGGCATGTAAAATGCCTCCAGGAGCAAGGTGTTACTATTAAGGAATAGTGTGGATTAAGGCCAAGTAGAGTGAACACTTACACAGCTAAAGTCATTCCAAACCTAAAAACTGTGAATGTTGTGAAAACCAACACACTTATTTGAGTTATGGAGATCTGGACTCTGGGCCACTAGTTCTTTTACTTCTGGACTAGATGAACTCTAAGGTCCCTTTCAATTCCAAAATATATTGTTACATCAAGTTTTGAAGATTTATAAAGAGAAATAATTTTTTTTAAAGTATCCTAATGTTATACTCCTCCTTCTTAGTTAGTATAAAATGATATATCACTGTCCACTGAACAACATGGGTTTCAACCATGTGGGGTCCACTTATTTAAAAAAATAAATTCGTATTACACAACTGGAGGTGGGCTGACTCCTTGGATGCTGAGAGTTGACTGTAAAGTTATACTTGAATTTTTGTCTGCTGAACCTTCATGCTATTCAAGGGCCAACTGTGAAATTCTGTTTTGGTAATAAAATTTAATGATAATGTAAATATTCTTTTCCTAACTACATAATGGAGGTTTAATATTATAGACATTTTAGAATTATCTTTCAAATATAATAAAGCTAAATAAAAAGGCTTGAAACAATAAGGACAATCTTCCTATTCATTTGCTACACTACTGGGCACACAAGATGCAAAAGCCGTCTACATTTTCTTCTTCCTTCTGGCATGCTAGCCCAAAATGCTTTGTGAGGTCAATCAAGGGTTCTTTCAAACTAATTTAAGATTAGGGCGTGGGCATGAGGTTCTCCCTCAGGAAATATACTTCAACTATCAACCCAAATGAAGAGATTGGTTGTACAGAATTATACATATTGATTACAAGGATTAAGACTGGGAAGTAAAATACAAAAAGCAGCAAAAGGTCATTGCAAGAGAAAAGTTTATATATAAAATATGCAAAAATGTGGACTGGGGACCAAATGTCACCAGGCTGACCGATAAAACACTGAATAATGGATTCTATTTAAAGGTGGCTTTAATTCTATCCCGGATAAAATACAACACACCATCAAACCAAAGGAACTTGGTAAACTTTATTTATATTAATCCAGCAACAAAATTTGTATCCATAGTTACCATTAAAATGCTTGAAATCAAGATTATCTTAAAAAGCAAACACATTTTTTTTTAAATGATGGATCTATGTTTTAATGAACAAAACAATCCTATATTTTAAGAAGTTGAAACCAAATACTCAACTAACATTTTTAGAAACTTCCCTTAGCCAAGTATGGCCAATTCAGTTATCAATATTAGATAAGTTTGAGGACCAAAGTTAATTTCTCCTTATACGATAAAAGTAAAAACTATACTACCTTTGCAGTCCAGGGTTGTAAAACATGGATTCCAGAAATAAGAAGATCTGGAAAACTGGCTATTTATTCAATTTACCAATGAGTTTTCACTTATTTCTAGGCTTGTGTTTTATCTATAAAACAGTGATACCAATTTTCACAGTTAGTGGGCAGGTTAAATAAGAACACAAATTGGCTATAAAAGCCATAAATGTTAGTCATTACCATATTTATTTTGGTGTTCCCTATTAGGTTCAGAAATGTTTGTCAAATGAAAGAATGAGTTAAAGACTAATAATTCATTTCAGCAAAGGAAAGAAGTATTTAAAATTTTTAAAAGGCCACTAACAAGTTAACTATTTTTAGATAAAATGCCATTTAAGTTCTTTAGTTGCTGACAGACTATCATGAATCCCAATGGAAAATGAATTACACAAATCCTGACATTAAACACAAATTAAGGGTCTTCCCTGGTGGTCCAGTGGTTAACACTCTGCACGTCCACTGCAGAAGACACAGGCTCAATCGCTGGTTGGGGAACCAAGATCCCAGATGCCATGCAGTGTGGCCAAAAAATAAACACATACATACACGAGATGCTCTGGGCATATATCTCAAAAAATTAAATTAAAAAAAATTAGTTTATTATACTTGCCCTGTAGGAACTGTAACTTCAGTCAAAAAGAAAATGCTCTAGAGCAGGAATAGTATGAAAAACAACAACTTAAAAAAAAAAAAAAACAAAAACAAAAACAAACAACTTTTGGGTTCCAGAGACACTTACATGCTCTTAACTCTATAATCTTATTCTTTAAATCAATCTCATTAATAAATGTACAAAGTAGGTTATAAGAAAGTGAAAGAACGAAAGTGAAGTTGCTCAGTCGTGTCCGACTCTTTGTGACCCGATGGACTGTAGCCTACCAGGCTCCTCTGTCCTTGGGATTCTCCAGGCAAGACTTCTGGAATGGGTTTCCATTTCCTTCTCCAAGGGATCTTCCCAATCCAGAGATCAAACCCGGGTCTCCCACATTATAAGCAGACGCTTTACCGTCTAAGCCACCAGGGAAGTCAGGTTATAAAAATCAATACTTAAAAAGTGACAGCAACATTTTATAATTTGTTTCCATTAAAATATTAAGTCAGAAGGATCTCCAAATAGCTACAAATTAAAATTCTCCCCAAATTTGCTGTGTGACACAGGAAGATCAACCCAATGCTGTGCGACAACCCAGAGGGGTGGCAGAGGATGGGAGAGAGGTTGAAGAGGGAGGGGACATATATATACACACACACCTGTGGCTGATTCATGCTGATGTAACGCAGAAACAAACACACTGTAAAGCAATTATCCTCCAATTAAAAATAAATAAAATTCTGCCAAAACATTGGTAATTCAAGTGATTTTCCTATCCTCAAGCTGTTTAGCTACAACCCTCCCTATATATCCCTACCCCACGCCCATTTGAAATTCTGTGATCTTAAACTATAAAGGGCTAAGTAAAAACACTTAACTACTGGTTCCTAAAGTCAAGTGACACTACCTCTCCCACTGAACACTTTCTGGAAGAGATGATATTTGATTTCTCCTTCCTGCCTCCTACTCCGAAAGTAGTATTTTAGTACCTAAAGAGGATTACTATGCCCTCTTCTCACTCTTAAATAAAATTAACTATTCAAATGTTGAAAGAATCTGGACTAATCTTTTAGACACAATGTTAGAGTTCAAAACTTCTGAGTAGATTAAGAAATTATTTTTTTGGAGGAAAAATTGAGACGTCCAAACACAAGACCCAGATGCTGGGAAAGATTGAGGGCAGGAGGAGAAGGGGACAACAGAGGATGAGATAGTTGGATGGCATCACTGACTCTATGGACATGAGTTTGGGTGGACTCCGGGAGTTGGTGATGGACAGGGAGACCTGGCGTGCTGCAGTTCATGGGGTCGCAAAGAGTTGGACATGACTGAGTGACTGAACTTAACTGAACACTGGCTCAAAGTCTCTTTTAGAAATAAAACGTCTGGAGCTTCTGGAACTAAAAGGTCTAGTGGTTAAGATTCTGCACCCCCAATGCAGGGGCACAGGTTTGATTCCTGGTGGGGGAACTAAGATCCTACATGTCTCACAACACAGCCAAAAACACAAAACACCCTCCCAAACAAACAAAACCAAACTACTAACAGGGAACTGCAAAATAAACAGTAACTTAAAAATGAATACTATGGATGAGAGGACAAATGGCAAATGTTTGTAATCTTACTAATTTTATACTCCACCAAGAAAAAGGTCTTTTTTGTAAACTAGACTTCTAAATATACTCGAGCAAAGAATTTGCAGACCATCAAACTGTTCATAGCATCTTCTCTAGCCTGACCGTATTTATAACACTTCACAGAGGAAAAAAATTCTTCCTTTCATGCTTTTCATGGATTAATATTGGATTAATATTGTCAGTAAATGAAGCTTATTCCAACATACACTATGATGTGCAATTGAAGCTGTTTCCAGTTTTATTATTGAACTTTTTACTGCAGTTACCTTTCAGTTCAGTACTTGATCACATCTCTGAGAGAATATACTAACTAGAGTATAACTATCAGTAATCTGACAACTGCGGAAGAGCCACATAAAGAAAGCTTAATAGATTTCTTAGTCAATACATGAGCAAGGTAGTTAAGTGAACCCCCCCCCAAAAAAAAATCACAAAAAATGGAGACCCCAACAATGTTTCAAAAGCAGGTAAGAATAAATTAATGGGGGCTCAAGATCACCTTATTAGTTTCTATCAGCTGGATTTGTGTCCCTCCTGGTCCCCCAGGTCCTCGGACATGTCCTAAAAATTACCTGTCAGCTTTTTCCCTCTTGTCAGATCTAGCTGTAATAAATTCTATAGGCATACATAATGACTCAAAGAGCTGCTGGGCTTGCTGAACTGAATTTAGGTAAATGCAGTGTGGGCACTGCTTTATTATCTGCTACATATCTTAGAATTCCACATATACACATAACTAAGAGGCCTTAGTTAACTATACTTTAAATTGGAAAAAAACCAAATGCAAAATAGGAAAATATAACAACAGTTAAAGAGCACAGATTTTAGATCAGAATACCCGGGTTAGAATGCTGGTTCTAACACATATTAGCTAAATGATCTTGGTCATGTTATTTAACCTCTCTGTGCCTCATTTCCTCATCTGAAAATGGGAAAAAATAGTACTTCCTTAAGTTAAAAAAAATTCAAATAAAGTAACTTATTCCATGCAAAATGCTTAACATAATGGTACTTAATTTTTTTTTTTTAATCCTATCTAACTGTCTACAGTGCTTAAAACCTGAAGCACCTGAAAGGCTTCAAAAGCATACTATAGTATACTACAGAAAACTGTATACCCCAGGGAGTTGTCATTTGTCTCTCTTTTTCACCCCATTACCAAGTCTGATCCATTCTACCTTGATGTCTCTGAAATCAATTCCATTCTCTCCACTCCATTACCTCATAAGGGCTCTCATTATTTCTCATGTGGAAAAAGGGGGATATGGGATGCGAATATGAAGGGAAAACATTAATTTATTACACACTTGAATGTTCATGACCAGATAAGAGATGTTAGCTTTAATTGCAAAGATAAAGAGGTAGGGCATTCCAGAAACTTGAGAAAAAACAAATATAAAAGCTCTATTTCAGTAGCTTTTATATCCTAGAAGATGCTTTGTAAGTTTAGAACTTTAAAATGTTTATAGCATTTGTACTGTGTTAGCTCACAATCAAGTAGAGTTTACAGAACAAAACACTATTGCACAGAAGAGAACTGGCTGCCTAGAAGGATATGCTTAGTTGTGTCTGACACCTTGTGACCCCATGGACTCCAGCCCATGAACCTCCTTGTCCAAGGAATTCTCCAAGCAATAATACTGGAGTGAGTAGCCATTCCCTTTTCCAGGGTATCTTCCGGACCCAGGGACCAAACCCACGTCTTCCTCACGCCAGAGACCACTTGCAATGCAGGAGACCTGAGTTCCATTCCTGGGTTGGGAAGATCCCCTGGAAAAGGGAATGGCAACCCACTCCAGTCTTCTTGCCTGGGAAATCCCAGACAGGGAAGCCTGGCGGAATACAGTCCATGGGGTTTTAAGAGTCGGTCATGACTTGCAAGACTAAACCACCAACAAGGATATGCTAGGCAAGGTTTCCCTAAATGGATATTTAATCCAGACCAGTGGATATTTTAAGAAATAGGCAGATTCACTGGGAGATGAGGGCATTCTGGGAAAAAAAGATTAGCATGAGAATTCATTACATCATGAGTACATGGGAAAGGGCGGTAGGTATAAGAGGAAGGGGACTCCTGACCTGTATGTACTCTGTAAGAAACTGAAAAACAAAGTTTCTAAGTTGGGAAATGAACATGTGTGTTATAAAAGAAAACAGAACAAGAGTATTAGTTTTCTGAACTCTAGGAAGGAGTTTAGTGCAGGTAAAAGATCATGACTTAAGTCAGGACAGTGATAGAAGGAATAAAGAGAATGGATACTTGAGAAATGTCTAAGTCAGAATCAAGAGAACATGGGGACAGACTAGAATGGGTGAGGAAAGGAAAGTGAGATGTAGCATGATCAAACAAATGGACATAGAGGTCATTAAATCAGACAGGGAACCTAAGACGAACAGATTTGGTAGTACGGATCTTCTACCTTTTGGTATAGGTCTCAAAGACAGTGGAGGAGAAACTGACAATGTACGGACATGGCAGTAACATCTTTTATTGGTAAAGAGATTAGAAAGATGCTCAATGTCTGTATTCAAAATGCTTCAGGTATAGAATAGAACACCGATTTGTTTAGCAAGATTATAAATGTACTATGTGTAGTTATGTTTCACTCAATATTTCTGGCTTATTAGTTTGAAATGTACAATTTAAATTGTGGGAAGAAATATCAATAACCTCAAATATGAAGGTGACACCATCCTAAGGGCAGAAAGCAAAGAGGAACTAAAGAGCTTCTTGATGAAGGTGAAAAGAGGAGAGTGAAAAAGCTGGCTTAGAACTCAACATACAAAAACAAGATCATGGCATCTGGTCCCATCACTTCATGACAAATAGATGGTGGAAAAAAGCAAACAGTGACAGACTTTATTTTCTTGGGCTCCAAAGTCACTGTGGACAGTGACTGCAGCCATGAACTTAAAAGATGCCTGCTCCTTGGGAGGACAAACCTAGTCAGCATACTAAAAAGCAGAGCCATCACATTGCCAACAAAAGGTCCATACAGTCAAAGCTATGGTTTTTTCCAGTAGTCATGTATGGATACGAGAGTTGGACCATAAAGAAGGCTAAGCGCCAAAGAATTGATGCTTTCAAACTGTGATGCTGGAGAAGACTCTCGAGAGTCCCTTGGACAGAAAGGAGGTCAAACTAGTCAATCCTAAAGGAAATCAACCCTGAATATTCACTGGAATGCCGAAGCTCCAATAATTTGGCCATCTGATGCAAAGAACTGACTCATTGGAAAAGACCCTGATGCTGGGAAAGACTAAGGGCAGGAGGAGAAGGGGGCAACAGAATGAGATGGTTGGAAGGCATCACCGACTCAAAGGACATGAGTTTGTGAGATAGGGAAGGACTCCGTCAAATAGTGAAGGACAGGGTAGCCTGGTGTGCTGCAATCCATGGGGTCACAAAGAGTCGGATGCAACTTAACAACAAAAAAATCTCAATTTTAAGGTTTTATAATTTTAGTTGTAAACCTTTATCAAATGAACTCTGATGGAGTCTTTTGCCTATTTATGAGAAAAAGAAGTATGAGCAGAAAAAATGCATACAAAACCAAAAACCCTTCTAGGTTTAATGAGTTTCTCAGTGTAAAACACTCAAGTGACTAGCTTGTATTTTACAACAAACCATAAAATAGAAAAATTATTTGCCTACACTGTGTCTTTGAACTTTGTCTTTTTCCTCATTATCTGAAGCCTTTTGTACATGGGAGAGTAAGCACCTTACATCCTACTTCTGATTTCTCTAGGAACAGATTCTACTGCTATAGTGACACCATCGCCAGTGTTTACTCCATATTCTTTTAAAGAAAGTCTAGTCTAAAAATAAAATGTACCTATTAAAAATCAACAACAACAACAAAATAATCAACAAAAACTACTATCAGCAAAAAAGGGCAGATTTCCTTCTCATGTGAAAAGGATATAGCTCTTCTCAACTTCAATGTAAATGTTCCTGTTTTCTTGTCTTCTCAAGTTTTTTCAACATTCAGATCTCTCTTTACATTTCTAGAGAAGACTATAATGTTGGATACACTTGCTTTAGGGAAAAAGTAATTTTTCTACAACAATGTGGTCCAGGGTATAAGCCTGCAAGTCTCACGAGGTGGCAAAAAGAACCATAAAAAGCTAAAATACCAAATGGAGTCTATTCACATTCTTAAAACAAGAAAAATAATGAAAGAATAACAACCAAAAAAACCATCCCAGAAGAGCCTATTTTAGCCATCAAATTAAGGACACTGTTTAGTGTCCCAGAATAGTTTCTGTCCCATAATGGCTTAACTGCTGACAAAATTTCTAAGGATTTTTAGTAGCCATTTTAAGTTATACACCTGCTATTAAAGATATCTCAGCCAAACTCTGATTTACATAACATGAACAGACACAAAAGCTAATTTCAGCACAGGAATGACTATGCACACATTACCCTAGATGTTTCTTTACAAACACAGTCTCTGTTAATCTATGGTCAAAGCTTAAACCACTTGAGGTAAATTTCAAGCTGCCTTGGACTTTGCTGTATCTAATAAAAAAAATACATTTAAATAAAGCATTAATCATGTGACAGACGTTAAAAAATTTAGCACTACGTTCTGATAATATGTGTATGTATGATAATATCATACACATATTCCAATTAGTCAAATGCATTTTTATTTGAACATTAAAGAATGTCTGTCCAAAATAAGTAACATTCAGAAACTTAATAAAAGCCCAAGTGTCCCAACACTCCTCTCCTCCGAAGCCAACTGCCTAGTTACCAGGCATTTATTAAACTTCCTAACAGTTATAGGGCTTCCAAGGAGGCTCAGTGATAAACAATCTGCCAGCCAATGCAGGAGACATGGGTCAGGAAGACTCCCTGGAGAAAGAAATGGCAACCCACTCCAGTATTCTTGCCTGGGAAATCCCACAGAAAGAGGAGCCTGGCAGGCTACAGTCCATGGGGTCGTAAAGAGTCGGACACAACTCAGAGACTGAACAACAACAACAAACAGTTATAAGCAAGAAAGACAGCTACATCATAAAGTGGACTTAGGCTGACCAACAGTCTTGGTTTTAGCATTCAAAGTCTTGTGTTGCAGGAACTTCTCCGTCCGAGCAAAACAAGGTGGCTGGTCACCTTTGGTGGAACACGTACTGATAGGAATTTTCTTTCTCTCATGTTTCATAGTTTTAAAGATGTGGAACTGTGAAAGCTTAGAAAACATCCTACAAATGGACTACAAAGCTTCTTTTTTCACTATCATTTTCTTCTCTGAAACAAAACATGGAAATTAAAAAGCAAACTGTGCATAGCAGCACCTGTATGAGCCAAGTTTGAGTGTTTACGGTAACAAACAGTATTTGTACAGCCTTTACAATTTACAATGTATTTTGACGTGACTTTTCTCATTTGGATAAATTCCAAGGAATTTGTCATGAAGGAACAGTGTCCCTTGCTTAAGTAGGAAATTACAGCTTTCATCGAATTAGTATCTGAATATGCATTCAGGGCAAATGATCATGAGGGTTACAAAGATGAGCAAAACATACTTATTCTCAAGAAGCTTACAATTTTCTAAGAAAGATGAGACAAAAACCATGGGAAATGTGAGAAACATAAAAATACTATGGAAATTGAGGAAAGGGTCAGGAACAGATTTATGAAGAAGACAGCAAATGACTAAAAGGTTTGGCATTAAGGAAAACGTGCCAGAGAAAAGTGAAAGCAAAAGCACAGAAGGCGGCAAAATGTAGGAATGTGATCAGACCACAAGAGAAAGCACCGTCTGAGCGAATCTCAAGGTAAAAAAGAACAAGCCAGTAAAAACAGAGAGAGTCTACAGCTAAGATAAAATGAAGATCTCTGAGGACTGGTCAAGAGATCTGACTCATTTTGTAATCAACAGTAGTGGATATTTTGAAGAAAACTATACCAATATGGAGAAAATTAAAGGCACTTCCTCTTGTCAACATTTATGAATTTTTAATTGAAGGATAATTGCTTTATGCTTTACAATATCGTGTTGATCTCTGCCATAGCTCAGCATGATTCAACCATGCATGTGCGCGCCCAGTCACCTGTCGCGTACCACTCTTTGCAACCTCATGGACTGTAGCCCGCCAGGCTCCTCTGTCCCTGGGATTCTCCAGGCAAAAATACTGGACGGGGTGGCCACGCCCTCCTCCAAGGGATCGTCCCAACCCTGGGATCGAACCCAGGGCTCCTGTATCTTCTGCATCGCAGGCAGCTGCTTTAGCACGAAGCCACCAGGGAAGCCCTGCACATGTATCCCCTCCCTCCCGAACCTCCCTCTCACCTCCCACCCCATCCCACCGTCTGTGTTGTCACAAAGCCCTGCTGTGAGTTCCCTGAGTCATACACCCAATTCCCACTGGCCATCTATTTTACATACAGTATTGTGTATGTTTCTATGCTACTCTCTTCATTTTCCCACCCTCTCCTCCCACCCCCAACTGTTCATGAGTCTGTTCTCTCTGTCTGTGTCTCTACTGCTGCCCTGCAAATTGGTTGATACAGTACCATTTTTCTAGATTCCATACATATATGCATTGTTAATACATGAGGTACTTTTTAAATGAATAAAAGGAGTTATAATACATACAGAAAAGTTTAGCATTTTATTAAATATGATTAATATATGACCTACTTTTAAAATGCATGAATTGATCTGTAAGATAAAATCTATAACAAAGATGATGAAAATCAAAATTAAGAGCTAAGAAGCACAATGCTGCATAGAGGAAAGAAACTGCGAGACCAACAGAAGACAGTTAAGACAACTGGTCATTTCCGTTTCATCCCACAACGCCGTATGAATACGAAGCAGCTATTACGTTCAGACAGCGCAGATACTAGACCCACGCATCCTAGCCGCCCCCCCACCCCACCCTTTTATAACAAGATGCTAACTTTCATACCTCACCATCCGGTATCTAAAGCATCCTGAGATTACTGTTAATACCACTACCATGGAACACGGCACTCAGGGTATTTGCCTAAGATCTCATCTGTACTGACAAATGAGGCAAATATACAGGGCAGGCCATGTTTTTTGGACTTCCCTGAAGCTCAAACAGTATCTGCCTGCAATGCAGGAGACCTGGATTCAGTCCCTGGGTCAGGAAGATTCCTCTGGAGAAGGGAATGGCAATCTACTCCAGTATTCTTGCTTAGAGAATCCCATAGACAGAGAAGCCTGGAGGGCTACAGTTCGTGGGGTCGCAAACAGTCAGATACGACTGAGCGACTAACACTTACTTCACTTATTTCTTACATCTTCCCTCAAGCTGCTTTGAGTATGCCTAAAGCATTAAAGGGCTTCCCTAGTGGCTCAGACAGTAAAGAATCTGCCTGCAATGCAGGAGACCTGGGTTTGATCCCTAGGTTGGGAAGATCTGGTGAAGGAGGGCATGGCCACCCACTTCAGTGTTCTTGTCTGAAGAATCCCCATGAACAGAGCAGCCTGGCGGGCTACAGGCTGCGGGGTCAAGAAGAGTTGGATATGACTGACTAAGCACATAGAAAGCATTAAAAAAAAAATCAGTTAAGGTTTAAATACCTCATGACCAGAGATCTATATATAATGTTAATTGCTGTATAACCAACACTTAACACAGTGCCTGGAATACAAAGGCAATTATTTGTTGAATCAATCAAAACCAGTTTCCAGCCCCAGAGCACAGGTTGGCTAACTCCAGCCCACAGGCCAAATTTTACCATGTCTGTCTTAGGTAAGTAATGTTTTGTTGGAACACAGCCATGCAATTGCGTACTGTCTACAGTTACTCATACTAAGACAGCAGAGTCAGTGGTTGTGACAGAGACTATGTGGTCCACAAAGCCCAAGACATTTATTAACTGGCCCTTTACAGAAAGTTTGCTGATACTGTCCTAAGGATAGATTCTGTTTATTAATTTACTGGTGGCAAAAGGGCTTTTGTTCAAATAGCAACTCAAAATATTAATGGCTACCTGGAGTGCAGTTGTTAATAATGATTCTGGACACAAAGGGAAAAGAATACAGTTCTCAATGATCAATGTTTGTTACGGTTTAGGGAAAGGAGAAACAGGATTGTAAATAAAGATCTTTGAAAACTTCTGCTGTAGAATATTTTATAAAGTCAGCATTGTTGTCTGATAGTTTCACAAAGATGAATTAGCTGCAAAATAATATGAAAAAACCTCAACAGAAAATCCCGAAAGGAATCGAGAATGGTTCATGTGAATGCTTAGGACTGTCTCAAAAACAACAATTTTGGTTCTGGCATGGCTGATGTAGCTCTATTTTACAACATTCAAGAGGCACCTTATTCACTTGGTCAACAGGTTCAGTTGTTTATTTGTAAGGATGACAAAATTATTATTAGGAGAACTTAAGGTGAGACTCCAACATATCCCAAAACTCCATCATGTTTTACAGGTAAAACTGGAAAGGGTATCTTGGGTAAAGTGTATTCTTTACATGTGACGCTAAATTTGATTTATTAAATCTTCAAGCTTTGATTATGGGAGTGGCTAATATAACAAACAGCCCAGCATTAAAGCATTCATGCCTAGGGCTCCGCAAAGTTTCCTTTCAGATTATTTTTAAAAGTTCTTTGTTTCTTGGGCCTATGTCAAGTCCTTGTGCCCCAGCTACCAAGGAGCCTGCAAAAGCTAGTACTTGGCATTTTCATTTTCTATAAAGCAAGATTATCCACCAAGACTCATTTAGGTCTTCGTGTTTTCAGACAGTGAGTCTCTCTAAAGATAAACGTGAACACCCACGTCTGTATGTTCATATAAGACATTTATAGTCAGATATTATGTTTCTGATAGATGCAGCCTGGCCAGGGTATTGGCCATACCCTGGCGGGATAGGAAGCAAAGAGCCACGCATATTTAAGATGTGGCTAATCGAAGGCACTGATGGGAATGGTTGGACGGGATGTCTCAAGGTCAGATCAAATTTAAATCTTAAAGCCCCAAAAGTCTAGGAGAATTAAGTGATATTAGACCAGTGGTTATCAATAACATCTCTCAATATCATAGGAATTGGATATGTCTGTGTTTTTAAAAGTACTCTAAAAGACTGATAATACCTTCTTTCCTCAAGATCCTAAGACCTATATTCCTAGCAAAGAAAGGTCAGAGTCTACCAGAGCCTGTACTATTCTTTTTTTTTTTGCTTCCAATTAAGTGTTCCCAATTTAGTACAGAAAGGTCTTTGTGTTCCTGAGGCCTCCAGAAATATTTTAAACAATCCTTAGTCGTTCAAATAATCCACTATTAACAGCTTAGCTTCCACACATCACACAAAAGAAGAGGCACCACCACTCCAAAGGGATGACTATTTGGGGGAGTAAGAAGGTTAACCAGATATTTTACTATGTTCCTAGTGAAGCCACATTTTCTCCAAGCCTCCTGAATTTGTGAGTCCAAAATTTAACACTTACACCAAAGGTGTTCAATACTTTTTGCAGAACAGGTTGCAGAATGAAATGATTACATCAACTACGAAGATATCCTCATTAGTTAGGGAAAATATTTGTTTTCATGCATTTCAAGAAATCAGAAGTGAAGCTCTTTACTACCAGCAGATAGATGAGAATTCAAGTTAAAGGTAAGGATTCTAAAACAAATCACTTTCATTTCTATGAATGGAAAAGTGTCACAAACATTTATTTTAACATAGATATTCAGATTTTATAATATACTACCCTCCACAAGCATGGGGGAACACTTTTTAAACAGAACTTTACAGTCTGTTTCAACATAAGGCTGAATTCAGAAATAAACAGAATTAGTCTTCTATGAGAGAAGGAACAAATGACTACACAAATTTTTATTTCATTTTAGTGTTACATTTCTGAGATTTTAATGACAAAGCTTAATACGATTGCCCCCAAATGCATTTGAAACCATAATAAGAATGCCATAATTTTAGACTGTGGGTTTATAATTTGCATTACATTCTAAGTGAAATTTCAAGACCAGGGCACTCCTAATGGAAAATTTCCTAATAAATGTGACACAAGTTCAAAGGAGAAAAATTAACCAACTAACAGAAGACAGTGGAAGCACAGGTACTTAACATAATTTTCTCTAATAATTTTACTATCTTAATCTAAGCAGCAGTTTATGTTAGCTAATGCCCACACTGGTGTAACGTAGTCTAATTTAATAGTTCTTCCTGTTACACTCCAGCCTCCTCGGTTTATTTACAGATGCACTTAGTACCCAGTAAAATAAAGACCACTTAGAAAAATAAAAGGCACGCCACACTTTGGAAGCCATAAACAATGCTTACATTTGGCTTTTTCATACATTATTCCACTTACTAGTATAATTATTAGGTTAATAAGCACTTTTTAAAATAGAGTAGCTTTGAAACATGCCTGTCTTGGCAATTATGGATACAAGTCAATATCTAAAAACAGCACACATGTTTGCATTCTTGGACATTAATATACACCAAATGGATAAAGGCAATGAGAACTGAAGTTAGAAGTAATTAGGCTGCTAGAATAAGGTGAGCATATGTGGAAAACACAAAAAATGGGCAGGTACTTCTCATGATCAATCCTGAGTTCAAAGTAGGATCTTCATATTTTTAAAATTCTTTCCTTGTCAATACCAAGTAATTCCACCAAGGATGTTACAATAGAGATTATGTTAGTCCTACAATATGACTATTCTAATTTTCTCTTGTGCTCTAAGCTCACAATTAAATGTATTATATAATTCTTAGAAATCTATCAATTGGGAGGCAAACTGCAGGGTATAAGACTTTCAAAATTGAAGAAGAAACCTTAGCTAAAATATGAGCTCTCAAGCATTACATTTAAAAACACAAACAAACAAAAAAAAAAACCA
The DNA here is from genome assembly GCF_019320065.1 of Cervus canadensis. Lineage (NCBI taxonomy): Eukaryota > Metazoa > Chordata > Mammalia > Artiodactyla > Cervidae > Cervus > Cervus canadensis. The sequence continues at coordinate 12,099,197 of NC_057410.1, read as the reverse complement.
CCACTACTTTTCAGGCACTAATATACACTCAAGAATCTCCACTACTTTCAGACATTTAACTGGACTCGAATTAGGTGGTTCTCCCATACCTTTTAAGACTTATCACCCTCAGCAGTGCCTTCCACCCTAAGTCTGTGTCAAAAAGAACTCCTTGGCAGAGACTGTTTCTATACTAACTTCTTCAAAGTAACATTGTCAGATCCTGATGTCCTCACCAAAGACACAAAGTAATGAAGAATAAAGCCTTTCCACTATTTAAGACCAGTTTCTCAGAAAATTTGAAATCAGAAAATCTCTGAAACCTAAAGTTTAATTTAGCGGCAAAACCTGACCTAATATAAAATTTTTATACAGAAAGATTTCACCTAAGCACTGATGTGAAACTATTTACAGTTTTATTTATCCCATTTACTGTAATTATTTGTGCTTCACTTTAGAAATATTAAGTGCTTGATACTCTTACTAAAATTCAAAACAAATCTTTCCCCAAAGTATGGACCTATAATCCATTTCACAAACATCTGCTACAGCAAAATATTCTTGAACATACTTTGCACTTTTCTAATTTCTGTGTTGTCTACCTGGGGTTCACTGTTAGTCTAAAACTTACATACCCCTTCAATATCATGTACACTCTCGCCTCATTTTCAAGGTCATCTTGGACTACTAAAGTCTAAGAGTTTTCACTTCTTACCTTGATTCTATAAGCACTCATCTATATCACTCATTTGGGTATTATTTGGAACTTCCATTTACATTTTGTGATGATTAATTTTTCATGTCTTTGCTAAGAACCTTTTGTGCATAATAACACAATTTAATCATAACATACAGTAACTGAGAACGACTGGCTCTCAATTACAGGCAGTCAGATGAATGAGTCCTCAAGAGACAGATGCCCTAAAAAATGAGGGACTATAGCTGGAAATAAATGTAACACTTAAAAAAAACCAGGGTAAGAAATAGCCTATGATGGGAATTGGTAAGGACAAACCATTGAACACTGTATTCTCTTAACTAAAATTATACAATTTGTCAGACTAGCCATCATCAAAAATCTACAAACAATAAATGTTGGAGAGGGTGTGGAGAAAAGGGAACCCTATTGCGCCGTTAGTGGAAATGTAAATTGATACAGCCACTATGGAGAACAGAAAGCAGATTCCTTAAAAAACTAGGAATAAATCTAGCAAATGATCCAACAATCCCACTACTGGGCATACACCCTGAGAAAATCACAACCGAAAAAGACACGGGCACCCCAGTGCTCACAGCAGCACTCCTTACAATAGCCAGGATATGGACGCAACCTAGACGTCCATCGCCAGATGAATGGATAAAGTAGTTGTGGTACACATACACAATGCAATATTACTCAGCCATAAAAGGGAATGCATTGATCAACTAGTGAGGTGGATGAACCTAGAGCCTGTCATACAGGGTGAAGTTAGAAAGAGAAAAACTATTGTCCTATGTTAACGTGTATATATAGAATCTAGAAATACGGTACTGATGAACCTATCTGCAGGGCAGGAATAGAGACACAGACATAGAAAACAGACTTTGGACATAGCAGGGGAAGGAGGGGGGGTACAAATTGAGAGTAAAAACAGCAAAAGTACTCTCAACTCACAAACACAGTGAAGAAACTTTTACTCTAATACCATAATTTCTAACTGACAGATAATATTGATTTATCCTCCACATAGGATCCTCTGGCAGACAAGATGTATCAATCACTAAAGCACCATAGTGCTTTTCAAAGTGGAGTTTACCATTTTTGCTCAGGAGCAGCCCTGCTCCTTAGAAAGAGAACTTCTTCATCACCATTCTCTCTTTTTCTGTCCTACTTCCTGCCCTTTCGCCTCTTCATTGCCTATTATTACTATCACTACTTTCATGTAAACAATATAAAAGTATTATAAATGCTCTTCTGTATTTAAAAGCTTGCAAATCTAATCTTTTCTTTGTTGAAGGATGACCAAATATGGGAGAGAGCTCTCAAAAAAAAAAAGCTTAAGTATAAAAAAGCCTAAAATAGAGGGAATTTCAAACATGCTTTAGCTAGCAAATAAAAACTATACAAGCAAGTGGCAACTTTGTGACTACTTTGCATGTCCAGGACATAAAATATGATCTTAGTATGTTGTCTAATTCAGAACAACCAGAATGGCTGACCAGTTAATTATTTAATATAGGGAGCATGAAAGCTTCCTATTAAACGCCCCTACCTTACTGCAGGATTAGCTCATGGAGGCAGGAATTCTATAATACTTAATCCCTGAAACTATCCTGAAGTTATTACCTTTTTACACTTCCCTAAACTACATCGTATCCTCTCTCTGATACAAACCCTGTTCTTTCAAGCAGTGATGGTCAGACTCAATACTCTGTTTCTTCACAGAACGTACCCATTATTTCTAGGGAAATAACTGGCACTAAATTTCCAAGAAACTAGGTACACTACAAACTATAACTTATGTATCTTACTTCTTTCATAACCTGAAATGTATTACTTGAACTGCAATCAGGTTAGCTTAAAAATCCTTAAAAATTTGGAATAACCCTAAGACACGACTTTTGTAAAAATGGTTGCTTAATAAGGTTTGTTCTTAAATAAACAAAAAAGAACTTTCTTCTAGAAGGTAAAAACATCATTTGTTTTGGAAAAGTATCTAAACAACATGTCAAATTCTCAGGTCAAGGAGACATTATTAAGCTCGAAAGGGGAAAAATATACATAGCTTCCCTGTATGAAAGCTACTGTACTGTGCTCAGTCATGCCCGACTCTTTGTGACCCCAGGGACTGTAGGCGCCAGGCTCCTCTGTCCATGGGATTCTCCAGGCAAGAGTACTGGAGTGGGTGGCCATGCCTCCCCCAGGGGATCACCCCAACCTAGGGGTCAAACCCAGGTCTCCCACATTGAAGGCGGATTCTTTACTGTCTGAGTCACCAGATGAAAGCTACTACATATCCTAAAATTTTGAAAGACAACTATTAAAAATCTATTCAAGGTTACGTCAAAACTTCAATACAGTATATGCAACCTATCTATGGTTAAGTCATCAGATGTACAAAACAAGTATTAAAACCAGAAAGTGGCTTTAAAAATTACCTAATCTATTACTGTGATCAAAAATCGAATGGGAGGAATTCCCTGCTGGTCCAGTAGTTAGGACGTGGTGCTTTCACTGCCAGGGAACCCAGCAGTTCAATGCCTGGCTGGGGAACTAAGCTTCTGCAAGTAGTGAGATGTGCTCCCCCACCCATCCCAAAAAATGTTGAATAGACTGCTCAACAGAAACAAACAAACAAACAAAAAACTGCCAAGAAACTAAACTTAAAATGATTATACATTAATAAGAGATCCCAAGATCATGCACATGAAAGCAGTGCCTCACAGCGTTCATTTATGGTTCCTATTCTTCTCTTCCCCCCAACAAAAATATGTTCAGAAAATTGTAAAGCACGGAAAAATGAGTAATACACACAAAAAAGTAATAACCAGACAAACAGATGGGCTTAAACAGGAGTATCTTAACAGCCTTTCAAATAAATGTTGATAATCCCTTCTGATGCTATATCAACCTCTATTAGCTGCAATATACTGGAATGTGTAACCTTATCAATAAACCTTGTGTTCTCTATCACATTAAGACTCAGTGGTCTAGCTAGAACTTTGGAAGGATTCCTTATCCCTGGCATGATTTTCATGCACTGGTGACTTGGAAAATACTGGCTTATAGAGTTATGTTGATCTTCAAATATTAACATATTTTATTACATAGTATTTTAAAAACCATGTTCATTATCACCAATATCATCGGAAAATTTTTTTAAGATATTGAGAAGCTGTGAAGAGCACAGTGGCTAACACAAATTTTACAAAATTCTAATTTTCACTTGAAAATTAGAACTTTAACCATTGTTCATAAATACTGTCAATCTTTTCCTTTTAAAGCAACAGGTTCACTTTTAGAGAAAATCTAATACCCAAGTCTGAAAAACTTCTTCAGTCTGTCAAGCATTCTTCTAAGTAAAAACAGAGTTCATTTAAAAAGTGGCTAATTCAGCTTGCAACTCAAATAATCACACAAATGCTTTCCGTAGATCCAACCCTTATACTTCAGTAAGGAGCAAAAAAAAAAAGTATTTTAAGCATACTTTCTATTTAGTTATAGTATACTAAAAAATGATGTGTACAAAGTTGATGTCTGATTTTATCTTTAAACTTCTTCATCAAGTGTGTTTAGGTTTTCTTTTTTCTTTAAAGTGTAAGTATATGGCAATGAAGAATACATACAATGACTGCTAACACAATGTGGTACTCTGACCTGATTTAAGATGTCAAGCTTTATCGACTTTTGCTTTTGTACATTGGTACAGCTATCAATACAGTGAAAATGTAAAGGACATCTCAGTATTACTGTCAAAAGTTTTCTACTTGTAGAACCCCTGCAAATGTCGAGGGAATCCCCAGGATTCCTTTGACCATTCTTTGAAAACCACTGAGCTAGACAATTTGTTCACAATCACAATTTTCTTCCTTAGTTCTCATTCACACCTTAGTAGGAATCTTTAAAATTAAGTAACCTAGTCAACTTTACTTGGCACTAGCAAAGCTAAAGGTGAAGAGAAGCTTTATCATAAAGAACAAGAGTACTACCCATTAGTGTATTTTATAAACATTTATGAGTAATACTGCACTGAACATCTGAACTCATCATCTCTAAGGAGTACATGCCATCTTTCCCACCGAGGAAGCAAAGAGGTTAGAAAAACTTCAGAAAAGAAGTACAAATTTTGCCTTAAAATTCACTGCACTGGTAAAGATTACAAGTGATACTAATTTTCTTGATTATACTTATCTGTATTCAAAGCACTTTTGTATAATATCTCAAGTTCAACAATTCCAAGAGCAGCACAATAATAGATGCACATGTCTATACACCTCATTACCATCCTTTGTTATTATCTGTACAGTACAGAATGCAAGATTCCTGAGGGATTCCTGAGTCTTGCTATAGATACGAAGGAGCTTAACGGTAACTTACAAATCTTAGAAGCAGCAGATGTAACTATGCTAGCATAATGTAGTCTCACTACAACCTTAAAACACAAGGTAAAAGTTGGATGCAATATGCACACCACTTTGACACCAACAAACTATTAAACAAAAAGAGCTTTATTTATAGTCCTTATTCCCAGTATCTAAGAGCTTTTAGAAACTCCATTTTTAGAACACAGTGACTTGAAAAATATATTCTAAAAAGAAAAAATTATAGAAAACACAGATAATTAGAATTTTGAGTAACATTTTCCATTTCCTCTTTAGAAGCTTTTGCCAAAAACTGCTATTAAATGGACAAAACAGATTTTCTTTCATCTTTATTTCTTTCCCACAAGGCAAAGAAGAGGAAAGCAACAGGTAGAAGTGATCCACCATTAGGGCAATTAGTCCACTGTATACTTTCAAAATAAAGTTACTTAGCAAAATGCTAAGTTTTAAATACAGGAGAAAAAACTATTTTATTAAAAGTACATATTTACTGAAATAAATACTCAAAGCAACTACTGGAAAACTCAAGAAGAAGCTCTATCATGTGGTATAAGTGATGATTTCAACAAATCACTTGTGATCAAAATTATGTATAGGTGATCAAAATTACTTGTAACTGCTTTAAACAGATACTCTCTTCCTTTAATATCTTTAAGTCTACCTGTACAAGTTAAAACCTTTCACCACCCACCACGGGACAAGACCACCGAGGGCAGGCACACTACGAAATTGTCAAAACTACAAGTGTTAGGCATTAGGAACCAGTCCAATATAAAATTCAAAATCAGAACTTTAGATAATTATTCTGTAAGTCTTTAATAGACCAAGATTCTTAATTTAAACGTGAACATATTTCTAGTACTTGAGCACCTCATATACAGTTCTAGGCTTAGTAATATCCCAGAATATTGTTCTACACAGTAAATTCCAGATATAAATTCTTCAGTTCATGTGGCAAATATACGTCCTTTTTCTTTTTTTGGCCTCAGGGTAACTTGTGGGATCTTAGTTCCCTGACCAGGGATTGAACCCAGGCCCTGTGCAGTTAAAGTGTGGAGTCCTAACTGCTGAACCGCCAGGGAATTCCCCCAGTATTTTTTCTTTTGATAAGTAATTTAAATATTATTAAAACCCTGGTACATTCCTCAAATTGTCATTTCTTTCCTTTATAAGTTTTAAGGCTGGCTCTTTTTATAATCAGTTGCTCTGTAGCCTTGATTTGACTAATATCAGTAATAAACACACCAGTATTAGGAATATGGAGAACTGATATTTCTTTCTGTTAGTGGTGTACTTTAAAAAGTGATTTTTTTTTAAGGCAGCAAAAAAGTTCCTGGTAACTTTTCTATAAAATATAAATTATAAGATTAAAGGGATTGGTCTTAGAATCCAGTGACCAAATAGGTTCAAACTAACTACGAGATTAAACAGCAAGCCAGTCTTTATGCAAATAGATAAATTCATTCTATTCCTTGCACCAATTGCTTCCACTGTATTCATAAAATTTCCAAAGGACTAATAAATGAAAAGACTTTTAAGTTCTCAAAAGGTAATAATTAGTACCTTTTAGTAGTACTGCAAAATATTTTAAGAACACTGAAAAACATTAGGTTTTCAGCACAAGGGCAAGTCATTTGCAGATGTCTAATGTTACAATGAATCATTGCACCAGCCAAAATGTTTCTTAACTTTTTCTAAAACAAATCCAATTTGAAAAGGGTAACTCTTATTAACAGTCTTCAAAATTGATAGGAGAAAGAACAACAACAACAAAAAGGCATAAATTTAGTTACAACCTTACATGGTCTTACAAAGTTTACAACCAATCTTTATCAAGATTTTCTATAGACTGAACATGTGACATCACTGCCATAAGAGAAGACAGCTTTTGACTATTCAGTTCATAAATACTAAACTACCCCCGTGTCAGTCAAATCTAAACACTACAGATCAATAACCACTCCCTCTTTACCAATACATAACCCAGAAACACATTATTTTAAGTCTTTGGGAAAATGACACATGCATACCAATAAGATCCTGATATTCAGCAATAAAGCTGTCTACTTACACTTTTGGAAGAAAAATAAATGACACCTTTGAAAAATTAACCAAATTCTATTTCTGTGAAATCCATTCCCTATTTAATTTCACTGCCTTAATAAACACTGATCAAATACCTACAACAAAAGTCAAAGAAAACAGAACATGGATTATTTCCCATTCAAAGCTTAGACTTTATAGTTAAAACAACATGTATCATTAGTTACTATGTTATCAATCTCCACATCCGCCTTCTACCAATCTTGAATTGTATCAGAGGACGCACTTGATAACACCCTTCTTACACGGTGGCTCCTTACCATGGGGACTCTCTCTCACTTTATACAACTAAGAGAAAGTACTGAACTGCCCCAGTACAGGATTGCTTTGAGGATAAAAATCAATCTGTAAAGTTAAAATGGCTCCAAAGCCAACGTGGAAATGTTTCTTTTCGAAGGAATACAAAGATCTCTTCAAATATCATCTCTTTTAAATATTCATTAGTTAATATCTAAATATAAATGCTAAACACTGCATGCATAGGCAAGGTTCTAGGAACGAAGATACAGTAGAGAATAAAATGGATCAAGTTCCTACCCTCAAGGTACTTACATTTAACAAACCGGTATTGTCTCTACGTTAAGATACTATGGCTGTGTTTCAGGGCATACAAACAATACATGGAGTTTATAATTTAGTGGGATAACAAACAACACATAACAGACGGCAGGAAGCGATACCTGTCATAGAAAGAAGAGACGATTTTCATAGGGTGGGGGAGGGTGTTAGAGGGCAGAAGCAGCAACACTGGCATGAACCCATACCACATTTTAAAATTAAGTCAGTTTATTATTGGGTTCTTCAGTTGTATTCCCATACCTGGCACATTAAAACCAAACTGGATACAGGTGTTTCAAAGATTTACTTTCTGGCTTCTTCAGATAAGGGAGTCTCACACTTTATTATGATGACAAAAAGAAAATGCAAGTGAAACCACCTTCACAATAATGCAGAGACCGAAAGCATGGATGGGCTCAAATAAGACTATCATTCACGGCTCTGTGTCCTTAAAGTTATTTAATCTTTCTGAATACCACCTTCCTCTCTTAAAACCTGATAATGAAACTACCCAAAGGATTCTTCTACACTAAGGTACTTATATTTTTGGAGTATGATGGGACGTTTATCCTCTACAAAATGTAATAATTCACCACAAAAGCGTCGTATTTTTTCCTCCAGCTTCTCTATGGATAGACTACTGTCCTTCAAGTCAGCAGGACCACTGACTAGTTATCTTATCTTTTCTAGGCCTCAGTTTCCTCCACCGTAAATTCAGAGGGTGGGACTGGATGATCTAAATAGCCCTTTCCGGCCCTTAAAAAGTCCCATGACTACATTATGACTCAAATACTATTCAAGGTTCAGCTTTCACGAGTGATACCAGCTTTAAGTTAAATGAACGTCTCCCCTTTTTATGTTACCTCTTGCTAAGATTTTGTTGAGCAAGTCCAAACAGCATTCTAATTACAAAATAAGAGGATAAAAAAATGAATTTTCGAGTTGAAAGTTTTAAGTTTTATAAGAATTATAAATTATATTTTAGATGTTTATATAGTAGATGCTATGCTACTAGCAAAACAAAAATCCAATCAGCTTAAATTTTAAAATATTAAAACCACAATCTTCATTCAGTGTCAACTTTCTACCCCGTTAAAACGTGATTTCCCATTACAGTAACACACAACTGCTCATCTTCACTCCGAACACGAGCTGCAGGGCAAAAATGTTCTAAACTAGTAAGAGGTAGCAAGCGAAGAGGAAGCAAATCGTCAGCTTTAACTCAGCAAGGATAGTCTTTTCCCCAAAAGCTATCGGTGTTTTCAGAAGAAAAACTAGGATGTCTAGATTCAATGGGGGTAGTTTTAAATAATATTCATGGCGCTGACAGTGTTAGGATTAGACACACCGAGATGTCCGAAAAAGAGAAGAGGACAAACTTCCTGGATTTTCTTTCCCTCTGAAAGAGAAAGAGATTTCCTCTTGCTGACGATGGGAAAGGCCCCTTTAACAGTTTTTTCTCTTCGCAGTGGCTGCTTCCAGACTAGGTGGGGCTCCCTCCGCTGCCTTCCTCCTGCCACTTCCCGCAACAAACGGAGCAAAGCAGCCCGGTTTCAGGCAAACTTTTCCCCTGTCAGGCTCAAGCCCGAAAAGGGCTGGGGAGTGGTTTCCCCCGAAAGCTCTCCGCCCCTGCTCCGGACTGGGGGAAGCTGAGTCTTCGCAAAAGACAACTTTCTGGTTTCCGTTCTAACTTCCACTCACACCCGGGAAGGAACCGAGGCGGGGAGATGAGTCTTCCGGGGAGCCTGCGAGGGACGGCGGGCAGCTGAGAGGCAGCGGCGGCCGCGGGCAGAAAAGAGCAGGCGGGTGGGGGGGTCCTCGGGCTCTCACTTCCTCCGCCATATTTCAGACATTTGACCCCTTCCGCAAAGCGCGCTGTTCCCCGCGGCGGCGGCTCGTCCCCGCCGGCCTGGGAGGCAGCGCGCTCGCCGCCCCGGCGCCGGGCCCCAGCACCACCTGCCGCGCTCCGAAGCCGCCGCCGCCCTGGCCCCCTGACCGTCGCGCGCGCCCCGCCCGGCCCGCGCCGCACCCCAGCAGCTCCCCTCAGCAGGCGCCCGGCCCCCGCCCCGCGCGGCCGCCGCCGCCGCTCCCCTCAGTGGCCACGCACGCACTCTGCGAACCTCTCGCGCTGTCACCGGGTGCCCGCAGCCAGCGTCGCCTCACGCTCCCTCCGGGTCGCTGCTCCCGGCGCCACGGCGGTCCTGCCGCTACCGCTGCTGCTGCTACCGCCGCCGCCGCCGCCGCCGCTCCGGCTGGTTTACACGCCTGACTCTGGGCGAGGTTTGGCGGTGTCGCCTTGACGTCAGGCGTTCAGCCTCGCTCTCGCTTCCGTCCGCGGGCGGGGCGCGCGGGTGCGCGGCCCGGGAAGGGGCGGTACCGAAGGGCGGGGCGAGAGAGCCGAGGGGCGGGGCCATTCGTGCCGCCGCCGGGTCCCTTTCGCAGCGTTTCCTCCGCGGTGTTTCCGTTCTTCCTCCACCTCGCCCCTTCGGCCTCACCTTGACTTCTGAGAACTTAGCGGGGGTACACTGGTGCCAAGGGCTTAGAAACCGTCCGAAACTCAAAAGATGCCTTTAGTGCAAACTGTAGTTTAATCACCGACACCACCAAACAGTTGGTGCTCGCGTATTCCTTTGTGTTGGGGAAAGTGGCCGGAGAAGTAACAGTGCTGTTTCCACACCTAGAGCTCCCGTGAAGGTGCCTAGGCCAGGGCAGTCTTTTTCATTCTTGAAATGGTGTCTCCTAAAAGGTCAGGTGTCTTCTTTCTAATTCTTTCCAAATTACCCGGTCAAATTCAGTTAATCGGTCCATAATCCCGAACAACTTTGTACCTAAATCAACCAAATGAGTAAAATAAAGCACATATTTAAATGCTTGACTCGAGCACTCTAAAAGAATTACCCATAGAGGTCTTTATGATGTGACTACTGGGCAACAGAAAGCACTTTCTGTTCCAAAATGCCTCGTTTCAAAAAGGGTGGGGACTTAACAGTGGAATTTACCACTATTAGAGAAAAGACTAAAATACAACTACCCTTTATACAAAATGTTAGCTTTTATGACATTGAGTTTTGATGGACAAAATTATTCAAACAGCAAAGTGCAGGGAGAACTTGGGACTGGGAGGTCATTAAAGATTTATTTTTGCTTAGTCCATAGTTTAACTGGACCCTGTTATAAAGCATTCTTGAAATACATTTTTATGAATTTTTGTAAATTTGGAAGATTAGTGAAAATATGATTACTTTTACTCTTTTTAAGAATACTAGTAATTGAAAACTAAGAGGAATAGATAAGAATGAACTATAATTATCCTTAGTTTTTTTGTATCTAAATGCTTTCTGGATGTTTCATGATTTAGGTTGATTGAATATGTTACATATTTTGGTAATTTGTTTCCTTAGAAAACCCTTTTAAAAGGGAGATTTCAAAGGCAAGTGTCAGAGCAGTCTGTAGGAATTCTTGTAAATTCTGAATGAATGAATCTCCAATAAACTTAAATTTATTGACCTTTCAATTATTGCATAAAACTTTGAAAAGTCTGTAAACTGAGTTCATAGAAGCAATGTTACCTGGCTATACTGTTTTTTCCTTTCTCTCTCTCTTTTTAAACTGTTTGATTGACCTTTGGGCAATTGATTTTCTTTTTTCCCCTGGAAAGAGTCGGTTTTAGAAGACTGGAGCTAGAATTATTTCGAGTTTGAGAGAATATGTAAAATAGTTTAATTAAAATACATTTGTAAGAAAAGAAAAACATTTGTTTTCTTCTGTTAGACTGAAATCGTCCCATGTGTATTAGGCTCTTCTCTCTATGCGGAGAATGCCAGACTGTACATCTTTTAAGCATGTAAGTTTGCTCAGTCACTTAAGTCATGTCCGACTCTTTGCAACCCCATGGACTGTAGTCCACTAGGCTCCTATGTCCATGGGATTTTCCGGGCAAACATCTTTTAAGTGCTGAATTCATTTTTGGGTTTGCGTTCTTGAAAGCTCCTATCACCTTGAAAACTTCACCACGATATTCCACTGGCAACTTCAACAGGTCATGTGTGCAAACTGAACCCATCACCTTTGTCACCAAACCAGTTTCTTCTCCTTTGTTAATTAAATCATCTTTTAAATTACCCTAAATCATCTAATTTAAATTAGACTAAATTACCAGTGTTAAATCCTGATACTCCTTTTTCTGCCTTTCCTGAAGCCATCAGTCAATTGGCACGTCTATCAGATAGTAATTCATTTCTCCTGAGACCACGCTGTTTGGGTTGGCATTTCTTCTTAACTCTTGGACTTCGGGGGCACCTTCCTACCTTGACTGGCCTCCTTTCTGTTCCTACTGTCATCCATTCTATACATTGTTGCCAGATATTACCTTAAAGCTTACTAAGCAAGCCACTCTCTTCCTAAGAGACTATTCAGTTACTCTCCTGCCCTACTAAAATTAAAATCCTTGTATCTTATTTTTCCCTTCCACTTAAAAATGGCTTACAGTCAGAGTAGACCTCTCATCTTGCCCAGACATAGTGCTTCCCCACCTCTCTGGTGTGCAGAGGTGATTTCCTCTGCCTGGAATGCCCCTTCCTACCTCTGCCCTTCATTCAGGGTCCATTTACTTTCTCCAAGAAAGAGCATCTTTCCAATTTAATGTGGTCTCTTCTCTGCTGAATCCCCGTAACACTACTGCTCCCTTTTTTTGTCACTTATTTTCTACCTTCCTACTAGGGCAGTGGCTTGCAAACTTTCTCTATAAAGCCAGACAGAAAATATTTAAGGTTTTGTGGGCCAGATTTACAGCTACTCAACTGTGCCTCTGTTGTGCAAAAACAGCTATAGGATACATAAAGAATGAGTGTGACTATTTCTAATAAAATTTTATTTATGGATACTAATTTGAATTTCATGTAATTCAAATATTTTTCTTTTTAAAAGAATCACTAAACATGTGAAAATTATTCTTAGCTCATGGCTGTAACAAAAACAGGCGGTGGGCTGCCATTGATTGCCCCGCTGTACTCAGGGCCAGCTTTGCGGGCACGTGATAGGGCTCTGTGTTTAGAAAGTCCCCATAACTGTTTCAGTGAGCTCTGATGTCACCATCTTGAAATTTTTAATGATATTTGAACAAAGAGCTCTGCATTTTCATTTTGCACTAGGTCCCTCAAATCATCTAGTGGGTCCTACTGGTACTAGGAGGTAAAGTCTATAAGATAAGGATATATATTTCTCATGTTTGGCATGGTTGTTTTCCTCTATTAGGCAGTGTTGGATTTTCTGTTTCTTAAGTACTGTGGAATAGTGGAGAGCACCAGAGTCAGAGTTCAGCTCCACCCCTTACTAGCTGCATGTGATGGTGGTGTTCAATCATTCAGTCATGTCTGAATCTTTGTGACCCTATGGACTATAGCCCGCCAGGCTCCTCTCTCCATGGAATTTTCCAGGCAAGAATACTGGAGTGGGTTGCCGGTTCCTGCTCCAAGGGATCTTCCTAACCCAGGGATGAACCACATCTCTTGCATCTCTTGCTATGGCAGATAGATTCTTTACCACTGTGCCAGCTGGGAAGCCAATTAGCTGCATAGTCTTGGGCAAATTCCTTAATTCTACCAAGGCATAGTTTTCTCATCTGCAACATGGGGATATATAACCTCTGCCTTACGAAACTGTTGTAAGATAGAGAAAATAACCATGTCTTACCTCCTGGGACTAGAAGAAGCAGCTCAAAATTAGTTTTCCCCTTTTTAGGGGAAGTGAATTAATAGTGTGCTCACCCATAATTCTTGCTGTATTTAACCTGATATTATATTTATGATTTTCTATGTATTTGCTCTCTTAAATGTTGTACTTCAAATACCATTTATACCTCATTAGTTTCATTTCAACGGTCCATATAAGTAAAGGTCTTATTGCCAATGCAAAATTAGATTTTAAAGAACCTTCACATTTACAACTTTCCTAATTAACAATTAATGATTATTCACATTAACAAGAGTCATGCTGTTTAACTTCCAATTAAGCATGATTATCAGTAGCATTGAGAATCATTAATGTTAAATATTATTATATTATTTCATTCACAAATGGATAATATTAAAATTTGATCCTTTCAAGGCACTTTGTTACAAGTTTTTTATTGTGTAAGTGTGTACATGTGTGTGTGTATGTGTGTGTAATATATGATTATATAAATGTAGTTATGTTTCTTTGCAACACCTTTCATAGCTGGGGTTGGAGGTTGAGAAGGATAAGAAGGCTGTTTGTTTATACAATAGAGAAAAAACAATGACTTAAATCCCAGGTTAGTTTTGTTCTGTTTTCTTGGTTCATAATTGTGTTTCAAACTCTGTGCAGTTATTTTAGAAATTCTAGCATTTAATCATGTGAGAGAACAGATAAGCATATTAGACCATTGCTATTATAGGAAAACAACTTAGGACTCATACTCTCCTAGGGTAGTTTGTGTTTCTCTAAGATTTCTGATTTGAGGAAACCTCATACTTATATATAAGAAAAGTGAGGCAGTTTGGCATGGTTTCTACTCTGTGTAATAGCTATAATAACTGCTTATTTGTCTCAAGATATGTTTCAAATTCTGTCTGCACTCTATTTCAGTAGTTGTAGGTTCGACCACCAGGTCTGCCTACACCACGTCAAATAACTCTTAACAGGTCGATAATTTTGTCATTGATAATGTCTATAGTGTAAGGAACAGATTATACTTAAAAATTTTCCCCTTTCTTAAGCTATAGCTGAGAAAAACCATACAAATGAAAATGACATTCCCAGAGCCATCATGCAAATAAATGTTGAAGCAGAAAACCACTGGAAGAACCAGCTTCACAAAATTCCCCCTGTTGTGAAACTTTCAAAAGAAACTTAAATTAAGAAAATCTTCAAAAACCACATAAAAGTACTTACAGAATCTGGGCTGTCTCCAAATCAAACAGCTAATGCCAAAGATGCTCAAAAGTTAGGTGTCCTCTCAGACTATAATTATGACAGTCCTGGCTTTTATTCTCAATCACTCCCAAGTCCAGTGTATGCATCACATACTTCAGTAATGACGACCAGTTCCAGGAGGTTGGTTTGAATAATCCATTATACAGATGAGAAGGCTAAAGCCTAGAAAGGCTAAGTGACCATGGCTGTATATAAAAATGTGGGTAGAGTTGAAATGTATATCTTAGTTTGGCTACCTTCATTTGGCACCATACTGTCCTGTTATTCCTTTATTAAGGCTTTGTTCAGCCAGAAAATCTCTTCTGTCTCTTGTGTAATTTTCTAAATCTTAGTCATCGCTCAAGACCTTGCGGTTTCTTGCTTCTTTGAATTTCCTTAATAATTATTGTTTGTAACACTCATTTGGTACTTATCAAATATTGCCTTACTTAAATTGCTTTTGTCTTCTCTCCATCCTGAGATCTTTGCGAACCCAAACATATCTTACACTTCTTTGTACTTACCAAACTGCTTGGCATCACATATTAGAAATAAAAATGTAGTTTCGGGGGATATCTTGCCAGTCTTGGTTGTATTCTCCAAGCTGATCAAAGTGGATTTGTGACCTCTGGCAGTTATTTAACCTTTCAGAGTTTCTTATTAGTAATCTTTAAAATGTACATAAAAGTATTTAAAATATAGTTTTGATATTTTAAAATAAGGGATCCTGTATAAAAATGGAAGTAATATAGAGTAACAATTAAATGGATTGGTGCTAGAATCAGATTACAAGTTCAAATGGAGTCTCCATTCATCTTAGGGAACTTACTTCTGGTTCCTGTTTTCTCATTTGTAAAAGGAGTACACCAATAGAACCTATGTTAGGGTTTTATTGTGAGGGTTAAAAGAGTTAACAATGCAAATAGAATAGTACTCACCACAAACTAAGTACTCTGTAAATGTTGGCTACGTCATCATGAAAAGATTCTCAATAAATGTTGGTTCATACTGCATCCTCTGGCGCAATAAAACTTTACACAAACATAGCAAGAATTCAACAAATGCTTGTTAAACTTTCCTTTTGCTTTGCTCATGACAGTCGGACATGACTTAGTGACTGAATGACATGACGGTCCTCAGTGAAGGGTTGGCTGTGTTCTAAACTTTCTTCACGTCAACAGTTTGTAACTTGAAAATATTTATGGAATGGAAACAATGCTATAAAGTCTATAGTGTGGATACCTTAAAATATGACTTATTAGGAAAGGTAAAAAAAAAAGCCTGTGTTAATCCATTGACACTGAAAAACACAGTTCCAAAAGTACTATTTCAACTGCTACTAATCAACATTTATAACACTTTTCCCTTAATTTTCATGGCACCTTACTCTCATGGTTTTTTCTCTCCAACTTTCTCATCTTCCGCTTGCTATGCTAGCCCTTCTTCCTCCTGACCTTTAGGGGTTGGAGTCCCCAGGGCTTGATCCCGGGCCCTTTTCTTCTTGGATACTTGCTTCTGGGCACTTCTAGTCTTTCCTATGGCTTGTATGCCACTTAAGTGCCAGTGGCTCATAAGTCTATATCTGCAGTTCAAACTTCTTTGCTCCAGATGCATAGAACCAGTTGCCTCCAGGAAACCTTACCTTGGCTGACCTCCCCAAACATTCTCTTCCTCCAGGAATCCTCCTATCAACAAATAGTATCAGCTCCCTATAACTGAGAACTATCACTTCCCTTTGCCTTACTCCACATATCAAATTCTTCACCAAGTCCTGTTGACTTTACAGTTGACCCTTGAATAATATGGGCGTTAGAGCCACTGACCCTCCACTTAGGCCAAAATCTGAGTATAATTTGTAGTTGGACCTCCTTATGAGTTGGGAGGGTCCTCTAGATCCTCAGTTCCTCATGGGCAGATTCAACCAACCTTAGGTACTATAGAGCTGTAGTTTTTACTCTTGGAAAAATATCTATATATAAGTGGCTCAGCACAGTTCAAACCCATGTTGTTCAAGGATCAACTATACTTCCTAAACCATTAAAATATGACCACTTTTCTCCATTTTCATCGTCTGGTTCATTTATGTACTTTTGCCCTTCCTTTCATCCATTCAATAAAAGTGGTCTTAATTAAAAAAAAAAATTTTATAATGGAAAATTTCAGTTACACATAGAAGAATTAATGAGCCTCCATGTACACATCCTTCAATTCCAACATTTATCCTAATTTTTGCCACTCTTGTTTCATCTGTCCCCTCTTTTTTTTTTTTTTTTCTGGTTGGAGTAGTTTAAGGAAAACCCTATAAATAATTTAGTATGCATTTCCCACAGATAGGAACATTTTAAAAAATATAACCACAATGTTATTATCATACCTAATAAACTTTTAAAAGATTCCTTAACAAAATATGATCCCCAGGCCAAATTTAAAATTTTCTGATTGTATTGAGGATGGCTCCTTACTGTTGATTTGTTCCATTTGTCATCCAAACAAGTTCAAACACAATATGTAATTATTATGCCTCTTAAATCTCTTTCAGTCTCTGATAGCTCTCTTCCTTTTGTTGAGTAGATATCCATTTGTGGTTTTTTTTGTGTGATGTGCCTTTTTTTTTCATCTTTCAACTTCTGTATAAATAATATGACTTTTGGTGGATAATTGTGGCAAAATCCTATAGCTTTAGAAAAAATCCTATAGCTTTGATATTACACATATTTATCTACAAATGCTAGACTGAGAAAAAAAGGATCTTCCTTTCACATATTTACATTATGTAGAAAAATATGGAAGATGGATTGAAAACTACTTATTTATCTCAAAATCCAGATAAGAAGTGAATATACTGCATACTAGAACTTATCTCATTTGCTTCTTTAAAAAATCCTTTGAGTTGGATATTTTTATCCCTGTCTTCAGATTAAGAAACAGATTGAGAGAGGCTAAGTAAAAAATATGGGACCACGGTGTCAGTCTGAAACAGGGCCAGAATCAAAGCCCCAGACTCTTTCCTAGCGGCTCCTGGTCTCTCCATCCAGCCATGCTGCTATAGTAATAAAGTAATGAAGGATGGTTTCAATAGAGGAAAAACAATCAAAAGACAATTCTGATAGATCCTTCACCCAGCTTAAAATGAAAAAAAAAAAAAAAGAGTCCAAGTCCTACTTGAGTGTATATCAGGGGGAGTCGATTATTTTGATGTAAGGTGTCCAGGAGTTGGTGATGGACAGGGAGGCCTGGCATGCTGCGGTTCATGGGGTCGCAAAGAGTCGGACACGACTGAGCGACTGAACTGAACTGAACTGAATGTATATGAGAAAGTACTCAGTGTGATTCCAATAAAAATTGGTAAAAGTCTGATAAAAGTTGAATAGTGACAGAAACAGCCTTCTAAGGACATTTATCTCTCAGTGCCCTCCTGCTCTAGCTGATTCTGTCCATTTCTTTTTTTTTTTTAATTATATCCTTTTGCCTTTTTAAGACGGACTTTAACATCACTAATGTGCTTATACATTTCCTTCCTGCTTTTCTGTAGACCTCAGAACCACAACTTCTTTTCACCAGGATCCCTTGCCCCTCCTAACTGTCTCTATCTAAATTCTTCCGTGACTTGTCATGTCCTTAATGCCTAACAAAGCATGTCAAAAGGCTACGTTAGCCAAGGGAGAGAAATTATGTTTAAAATGTATTTGGCTTGAAAAATTCTGTTTCACCACTGTGCCTGCATGTTCCTGCGTTTACTCCAGGTGTGAGATAGCCTGGCCTCCTCCTGCTGTTCTCCGTGCTACTAGCTTAAGATGACACAAGAATCACCCTGAAAAATCACACATTTATAATTGCTTCATGAATAGAGACATCCACAATCAACAAACAAAAAGCAAAGAATAACTAACCAATAGCCAAGAGAAGGAAAGTAGTTACAATGTCTTAGTTAATGGGTATATTTCCCAAAGAACTGAAGTGTCGGGGAGAATAGATTATTTTGTTTTTAGAAGCATTGCTCACAATAGCCAAAAGGTGGAAGCAACCCAAGTGTCCACTGACAGATAGATGGAGAAACAAAATGTGGTGTATACATACAATGGAATATTATTCAGCCTTAAAACAAAGGAAATTCTGAAACATGTTATATCATAGGCGAACCTTGAAGACAGTGTTATGCAAAGGGAAATAAACAAGCCACCAAAAGACAAATTTGCATGAGTCCACTTATCTGAGGTACCTAGAGTAGTCAAATTCATAGGGACAGAAAGTAAAATGGTGATTGTCAGAGGCTGGGGGTAAAGGGGAGTTAGTGTTTAATGGGTACAGAGTTTTAATTTGGGAAGATGAAATTGTTCTGGAGATGGATGATGGTGAAGGGTGCAGAGCAGTGTAAATGTATTTAATGTCATGAAACTGCACACATAAAGGTGGTTAAATTGGTAGATTTTAGGTTACGCAAATTTTACTACGATTAAAAAAAACTGTTAGGAAACTGGACTCTGGGTCAGAAAACCTGTGTTCAAATTCTGACTCCTTCACTTCACTTAGCTTTGAGAATCCACACTACTTCCACATCCTGAGTTTGAGTTGCTTCACCTAAAATCTGGATTAAGAAGAGTACGTACTTAAATATATGATGGGAAGAGCAACGATTCCTTACTAAGCCTGTTTCCTCCCTAAACAAACAAGCAAAGGCTTGTGAGAATTAAATACAAGTCTAATATCGTTTATATTAATATGTTGCTTTGCACATAGCACGCAATGTTAGACACTGTCATTTTATGATCATTTATTTACATTCAGCTCACTTTTAAAGATTATACTACTTCATCGCTCATTCGTGTCAAACTCTTTGTGACTCCATGGACTATATAGTCTGTAGAATTCTCCAGGCCAGAATACTGGGAGTGGGTAGCCTTTTCCTTCTCCAGGGGATCTTCCCAAACCCAGGGATCAAACTGAGGTCTCCCACATTGCAGGTGGATTTTTTACCAGCTGAGCCACAAGGAAAGCCCAAGTTAGATGGGTAGATTTTCCTATGGGTTTTGGAAATTTACTCTAGATTTAGATCTCTTAATTATGTGGATCCAGGAAGGTGATTCAGGATCTAGATCAGCTGCGAAGGTAGCTGATCCAGAGATACTGACAAACGGCATGACATTTTGATGAGTTTGCAAAGTTTGGTGGAAAAAACAAAGGTATTGGAATCATGTTAAAACTATCCCTTTATGTTTGGGAAATGAAATTTTCAGCCACTTTCTCTCATCTCTCTGAAAATAAGTAGCAAAGAAAATAATGTTGATTTTTGAATAATCTGAAACTTGAGATAGTTTTTCAATAGTTTGGTGGCATTTGCTGCATAATCCAAGAGATATTCTCCAAGTTGCAACCACAGGGAAATTTCCTCCAGCCTGGATCATGGCTCTCTGGAAAGCTAGCACTGAGAATACATCTGCTAACTTGAATAATTACAGAACTATAATTGTGAAATGTCTCAATTTTACACTCAGAATTATGATCTCTTTGTGAATCATTTTTCATCAATCTGTGTGTGTATGTGTGTATGTAGAAGAAGAAACAGTAGAAAAAGCTGTGACGTTGCTGCTTTTGGAAAAGGGTAAACCTGAATAATACAAAGGAGACAGCGTGCCATGCTTTTTGCAAACAAATCCTCAACTCTTCAATGTGACCATTGTCATCATTGCATTTTTTTAATTTTTAAAAAATTTTTATTTACTAAGAAACATTTTTTTTGGGTCATCACTGCATTTTAAAGATGAAGAAACAGGCTCGGAACTTGCCTGTGTGAGCACTGAACTGGAATTTAAATGTAGATTGGCTCCAATGCTGTGTTCTTTCTCTCAAACCACACTCTCCAAGCCAGAACTTCTTGCTGCTTGTTACTGTCATTGGAGTTAGTGTCACTAATGGAGCTGCTCAGGTTCTGAGATCATCTTCTGGAGATGACAACTGTCCATGGATGATTGTGACGGTGGCTCTACTTGCCACCCCGCCCTCTGCTAAGGCAGGAAGCTGCCAACCAGAGGAGGTGAACCAGAGGGCACAATAACACCCCTCTCACCCTGAAATATTTCTTCACCTCCTTCTTGACCTGAAATAGCCACTATTAAAGCCGCTCAGTTTGGAAAACAAAAGGGCACTTTGTCTTCAGAAAGCCCTAGTTAGAGTATATACCTGGGAGTCAGAAGCAGGCACTCCCAGTACTTGCTTTCTCTCTCATTAGCACAGTTAATCACATAAGCTTGTTGTCTCTTGGAAAGCCAAGAAAGACTACTTCTGGGAAAAGAAGTAGTCTTGACAAGCAAGTGTCACCAGTGCCCCAGGAGCCCAGCGGGTCTGGGTAGGAATCCTGAAACCCACATAGCGATGGGGCCGACTGTGGACCCTGGGACAGTGTGGGCCTCAGTCACGGCTGCCTGGGATAATGAGGGTCTGTTGGTTGTAAGTAGCAGATACCAGCCTGAGGTACCTTAAGCAGAAAGGGAGCAGATTAAAAGAATAGGGAGGTATCTCGGGGAATCCTGGAATTACGGGTCAGCTAGGTCTCAGGAAATTCCCTTGTGCCTCAGATGGTAAAGAATCTTGCCTGCAATGCAGGAAACCCAGGTTCAATCGCTGGATGGGAAAGATCCCCTGGAGGAGGACACGGCAACCCACTCCAGTATCCTTGCCTGGAAAATCTCATGGACAGAGGAGCCTGGTCCATGGGGTTGCAAAGAGTCGGACACAGCTTAGCAGCTAAGCCACTACAGATCTCAGGAAAAGAGGAACCGAGGAAGGTTCTGAGATGGCAGCGGAGGTTGGTAGAGGTCCCAGCCTACAGCAATCAGCGACTTTACTTGGCTCCTGGTTCCAGTATATCTTAAGCCTCAAGTAAGAGTGAGAATACTGTGTTCAGTTTAGGTGAGTGTTCACAGTTGACTTGATCAGCAGTGGCTGTGGGGGCAGGAAGGGGCAGGGATGCGCACCGAGACAAGTTCACACAATAGAAACAGGAACCGTCCCCATGGGCAGCTCCCAGAGAAGAGGGGCTGGGCTAACACTGCCTTAGAGAACTGCCGCGTATTCCTACAGACGCAGATCTTATCTGGGGAGTCAGCCTGTACAGTCAGTTGCTTAGACAGAATAGTGTGAGGTGGTCGAGAGCACTGGCTCTGGAGCTGTGTTGCCTGAACTTGAAAACCAGCCCCATCACTTCCCGGGCAACTCGTTTAAGTATTCTGTGTGTCTGTTTGCTTTTCTCTAGAGTGATGATAATAATAATATTTACTACATGAGAACATTAGGATTAAATGAGCTAATACCAGCAAAGAACTTAAAACAGTGCCTGGCACATAGTAAGCCCCAGATAAATCACTATTATTATCTGGCTTTTGACACATCATAATATTCATTGAAATCATCAAATGGGCTCTCCTCACTTCAAAAATACCCAGTGGGGCTCTTTTAATATGTAACTTTATGAAAGAAAGAGGAACACAATCAGATAAACACTTCATTATGAAATACCTGTTTGGCTGAACTCAGGCATAAATACAGACACGACAATATCAGATATCAAGAAAAGAAGTAAAACAAAGAAAATAAAAACAATAAAAGAAAAAATATGGAAGCAACATCAAAAGCACAGTCCACAAAGAAAAGAATTAATAAATGAGGCTTCATCAAAATTAAAAACTTAGGCTCTTTAAAAGGTGCCATTAACTGATTCATGATGCTTGGCAGAAACTAATACAATTCTGTAAAGAAATTATCCTTCACTTGAGAAGTAAATAAATTCAAAAAAGAAAAAGTAGGCTAAAATGGTAAAAACAAAAACAAAAAAAGTTGCCGCTAAAAGAATGGACAAGCCAAATACTTCTAGAAAATATTTGTAAATCATATATCTAACAAGGAACTTGAGTCCAGGAGAAAAGAGCACTTAAAATTCAATAATAATAATAGTAAGACAAACTGACTAATTGAAAAATGGGCAGAAGATTTGAAAGGTATTTCACCAGAAGCTATCTGAATGGCTAATGAACACATGAAAAGATGTTTGACATTCTTGTTTTGGGAAATGCAGATTAAAAATCACAGTGAGATACCAGTATAAACTCTTTGGAATGACTGTGATGAAAGAGTGACTTTATCAAGTATAGGAGGTGTGGGGAAACTGGAATGCATTCACAGTACTGGTGAGAATATAAAACAATACATCCACCTTGGCAAATAGTTCGGCAATGTCTTAAATAGTAAAACATAAATTTAGCATATGACCCAGCCATTCCTTTCCTAGGTACATACCTAATAGAAATAAATAACATATGTTCATACAAAGACTTGTCTAAATATGCTCACACAATCATTGTTCATAATAGCTAAAAAGTGGATCAGGCGGCACTAGTGGTAAAGAACCCGCCTGAAAATGCATGAGACGTAAGTGATGCAGGTTCAATCCCTGGATCAGGAAGATCCCCTGGGGGAGGAAATGGCAACCCACTCCAGAATTCTTGCCTGGAGAAGCCTATGGACAGAGGAGCCTAGTGGGCTATAGTTCATAGGATTGCAAAGAGTTGAACATGACTAAAGTGACTTAGCATGCTCATGTGCATTGGCTCTTGGTAAAATATTGATACAGTCTGAATGTCCATTGACTGGTTAAATTGAATGTGGTATTATTATATAATACTATTTAGCAGTAAGAAGAAACATATTATTGATATATGCACAACATAGGTGAATCTCAAAACCACCATGCAAAGTGAAAGAAGAAAGACACAAAAGATTATATATTGCATGATCCTATTTATATGAAATTTCTGGAAATGGTAAATCTACAGAGACATATAAACAGAACAGTAATTGCCTGGCCTGGGCCTGGGAGTGGGGATTAACTACAAATGGGAATGACAGAAATTTTGAAGGTGACAGAAAATGTTCTAAAGCTAGATTGCTGTGATGGTTGTACAAATGCATGGATTTACCAAAATCATCGAAACATATACTTGTTAAAGGATGAATTTTATGGTATGTAAGTTATATCTCAATAAAGCTTCTTCTCTCTTCTATTCAGTCATTTTGACTGAGTTACCAGTAAAACCTATAGGTAAAAATAATTAAGAAAGAAGAAATCTCTATTTTAGTCCAACATTATTTGCTGAACCTCATTTGGGCTTCATAATGTTTTATGCCCAGAACCATTCCATCCCCTCACTGATCCACCCTAGTGTAGTGAATTTCTCTTATCAGGACTGGTAAATCATGTGTAGACAATGGAGTCTAAGCATTGAACACTAAGCATTCAAACTTTAGGGAGGGAATCTTTTAAGAACTATATTTATATAGCTCTAGCTATTCCCATTCTTTAGCAGCTATTCCCATTCTTTAGCAGCTATTCCCATTCTTATTTGCTATTGTACAGATTCAGGCATT
Source organism: Cervus canadensis (assembly GCF_019320065.1). NCBI lineage: Eukaryota > Metazoa > Chordata > Mammalia > Artiodactyla > Cervidae > Cervus > Cervus canadensis. The sequence goes on along the minus strand of NC_057410.1, from coordinate 12,075,125 downwards.
ACTGGGGTTTAAGAAATCATTCTCCAAGGAAAATGCTGATTTCTACAGTTGCCTGCAAATACCCTGAAATTTCTTTTCTATCTCTTCAATGTGTCATACTGCAATAACCGTGACAGGAAGAAAACATCTTTTAGATTGAGTACGACATCAAAAAGGCTTCTCCTGATACTAAAAAAAAAAAAAAAAAATCATCTGCTTGATAGCTATTTCCTGTGTCAAACTAAAACTATCAAATGTTTCTGCAGCCATCTGGGGGTTTGTTGTTTATTTCACGCCAATGCCAGCATGTTAACACAAAGGACCGAAAGGGAACAACATTCATTCATCCTCCCATCCAACCATCCATCCATCCTCCCCCCATTCATGCATCCTTCCATCCATCAGCTATACATTCGATAATGATTTCTTGAGTTCCAGCTGTGTATCATACTCTCTGCTACTAAAGTTTCCAAAAATGAGTAAGAAAGACATGGTCTCCACCCTTGCAGAGCTTAAAGTCTTTTTTGGATGACAGCTAAAGGCCAGCATGAAGACATTTTTCCACTTTCCAGGTTTTCTTGGGCTTGTCTTGGTTCCTTCATTGGTTGCACAATTGGCATTTGTGGTGACTTGGTGACTAGACAGTACCTCTGATAGTGAATGCAAGGAGACCCCTGTTGCTGGTAATGGTTTTTTACACATTGGCAGTGGTCACTTTGATGGACTTTGAAAGGACAGGCTTTGAAGCAGTCTGCTTGTCAATGGCAAGTGCAAAAGTCTTAGGGGTGGCCACAAGAGGTCTTTAATTGGTAGCTGTGGCCTCCAGCACCTCTGCAAATTACATGGAAGTCAAATGCACTTAAGGATATTTTTAAGTGAAAATATGCCTTCTGTACTTGCTTGGAAATGTATTAGATCTGAAGGTAGTGATGAGAATTATTTATTTCTCAAATATTTCATATTTCCATGAATATGTAGTAAATTAAGATCACTCTACAACTCTCGCAGCATTTTCAGTTCAGTGGTGTGAGGTAGCTACCCAATGTCATTATATAACATTGTTTTTAGAAAGGAAAATTAAAAATAATGTGTTCAGCTGGGGCTCTCCAGAGAAAAAGACAGTAAGTAATCACCCAGTTTATAACTAGGACCAAGAGGTAGAGTTCCAACCTTTACTCTGGAAGGAAACAACAAGAAAAAAATATAAAAGTGGGACAGTGCTTCAGATAATATGTTAGTTAAAACTTCATGAGAACATTGTATTTGCTGGATAGCATTTCTGGTCTAAACTGATTCTGCGTATGGCAAAGTCTGAGGTTTCTTGAATGAAATAATTTGCAGAAAGCCATGGAGGCTGATCTAGTTAAATACGTCAGTCACATGGAACTGCTATGGTGGTGGTTCCTTTTCTCCTGAATCTCTGGAGATTCCCTCTGTTGAAAGTACTTCCTTGTGGTCAGGGATGACCAACACATGGGAGACATGCCCATGCCCAGAGCACCGACTCACTCTCACAGTCCTCTCCACCTCTGAGCCCAGGTATGTCCTTAGCACCCTGACCAGCCCAGCATCCCAGGCCCCACTAACCAACCAGCTGGAATTAACATGTGAGATGAAACCTACTTGTCATCCTTGGACTAGAGAATGAGAACAGTGGCCTTAGCTTTAAAAGGTTATAGTGGGATGAAAATGTGTTTCCTGGCAAGGAAGAGGTTGCCTTGACCAGGAGTAAGAGCTTCTTTTGGAGAGGGAAATGGCAACCCACTCCAGTATTCTTGCCTGGAGAATCCTAGGGACAGAGGAGCCTGGAGGGCTATAGCCCACAGTGTTGCAAAGAGTTGGAAACAACTGGGGCAACTTAGCACAAAAGAGCTTCTTTGCTATGAAACTAATTGCTGGTTCTGAAGAATCAGGAAAGAGAGTTTGAGGAAGACATCAGTGATAGTGACAAGGTGTGGCAGCGTGAGGGGCAGTCGTGGCCAGGAAGGCAGCACAGAGAAGAAGAGTGGGCAATCAGAGAAAAGAGTGGCTTACTTCACAGTTCCCTGGGGTCAGGATGCTCTGGCTCTGTCTCTCCTTAACACTATCCTGGGAGGTTTGGTGGAGAATGACTCAGGATGAGGGCTCCAAACAATGAGTCACCTGCAACTGCCTACCTTACCTGGACTTTTTGGGAACCCTTTTACATACTGGATAAGAGCCCAGCCCCTTCCACCTTGTGACAACCGACAGCACCGTGCTTTGAGGCAGATCTGAGTCAACAGTCTAACCTCCATGTGGCCATCATTCCCGTAAATAAAGCTTTTAGTGACCTCAGAGGTGGTGAGGTTTGTGGTTTTACCATGAATGGCCTAAAGTTATGCGAGCACAGTCAGGCACATCTGGGAACGTCCCTTTAAAGTCCTCTGATATGGAGAAGGAAATGGCAACCCACTCCAGTATTCTTGCCTGGAAAATCCCATGGACAGAGGAGCCTGTTAGGCTACCGTCCGTGGGATTGCAAAGAAAAAAATAAAATAAAATAAAGTCCTCTGATAAAGTAACTCAATGATGGGGATAATTTTATTGGCCCACTTAATAATAGAATGATAAACACCTTAAAGCTATCTTGCAAATTGGCACTTTCTTTTTTTACTCAGTTTGTAGCCCTGGGCAAGTCTTTTTATTTCTTCATTCTCTTTTCTATAAAGATGATACCTTTCATAAAAAGAAAAGTAATAGCAAAATGCATTGAATATATACTGTCTGTAAGACATGGAGGTTGGTCCTACGGAGTCATCCAAGATGGAATAAGCAGGGCTTCCCAGTGATTCAGTGGTAAAGATTTAGGTTGGAAAAGTATTCAATAGGAGTTGGCACTGGAGTTTCTTCTTTTTTAGTTTTGATGGTGGAGAAATAAAAGGCTGATTCCACTTGTTCTCTTATGCATTATTCATGGAAGAAAAAAAAAAACAGTGAGCTGGTAAATAGTTTGAAATGAATACATATGAGGCTGTGGTGTATGTTTTAAACTGATAAAGCGCTCAACCACAATACATTAATGCTGGGAATGGTAAAACCTCCACCAACATAAGCCAGAGGTTGGGAACTAGTAATGAACAGAACATAGGTCTGATGTCTTTAAATCAAACTGTCTGGTCATTAGAACCAGGCTGCCAATGTGAAAGAAACTTTAACCTTTTATCACTTTTAGACATTTATTCTTCTTTTGACATGAAGCTGAAAGAAGCGCTAAGGAATTTTAGAGCAACAAGCTAAAAATAATCTTCTCTAGTCCTCTTTCTTTTAACAGTAGGATTCTAAGCCAATTAACGAATTGACTTAAAGAAAAATAAATTGTGGTCAGTTTGGTTACTTTTCCCTTCTCTCTGCTATTGAATTTCACTATAATTAGCATTTTAAAAAATCTAACTTTAATCAAGAAAACAAAATTTAGGACGTAGGCTGTGTAATTTGCTAGAGCTTTTATTCTTGATTAACACACCTCTCATCTAATGGACTTCATATTTCTACAATTTTACACACTTTTCCCCTGCCTGGAACATGAAGAGTAACCCCAAGAGAAGAGACCCATTAGTAAGAATTCACTGTCTACACCTCTTCTTTTTTGCCATGAACATGGAGCAAATTGCCATATTTGAAGTATATATTTTTAGTCTCATCTCACCTGAAATACATTGAAAACAAATAGAAATGGGAGAAATCATGCCACTGATATTTCATTCAAACTACTTTTCTAAATTAAGAGTTTCAAACGCACTACGTAGCCTAATTGTGGTTGTATCATCATTTCTAATGCACTCAAAGAGTTTAAATAATTCACTGTAAACCACATAGTAACTTAAACGGCAAGGCTGAAACAGAGCCCAGAACTGTGATTTTTAATGGAAAGGGCACCTCTGCCCTGCTGTATAAGACGTCATATCGCAGTGCTTGGCCAACTGTCCACAGCCACAAGCCTGCAGACTCCTTTCCCAGTTCCTACTAAGTAGCTGCATTTTATGACCAATGAAACCTTTATTTCTTCTTCTCATTTACAGCAGTAGACTGGTTCCTTTGTCATCAAAGCTACAGAATGTAAATCTGAATTTTAATGTGTGTGATAAATACACAAACAGTATGTTTTTGTCTCACTAAATGTGTTTCATTTATTTATTTATTTGTGTGTGTGTGTTTCATTTAATTTTGCTTTTGAAGCATTTGATGGACGTCATCTTTCAAATTTATTTTTGAAATACTCTCCTATTGATTTGGAGGTCTGTGGCTATATTCTTTTGCCTTAGCTTGAAGCTCCCTCCCTCTCTCCTCCCCTCTTTCTCTTTCTTCCTTCCTTTTTTTCCTTCGTTTCCTTCCTTCCTTTGTGGGATTTCTATTATTTGATAAAAATCCAGTAACAAAAACTTCGAAATCTAATAGGGGTCTCAGATGCTTACATACTTTCCCTTAAAATGTGACTAACCTTGCTTCACATTGCATTCAAGCTCAAGGGTCAAGTTAAGGCTAAATAATTTGGTGTCAAAAACAAAAACGATATCACAAGTCTATTTACCAAATGTCTGGAGGATAAAGCAGTGGGTGAGATGCCCTCTCTCTCTCTCTCTCTCTCTCTCTCACACACACACACACACACACACACACACACACATACTGGTAGCTCACTTGATAAATGGTTGGCAATTTTTGTGGTGAATACTCTAGGGCGTGCTATTTAAAACAGACCTTATTTAAGGCGTCTTTACTTGAAGTAGGTCATGCTTTATTTTCCAACATTCTGATACAATATTCTCTACAAAATCCAAGGCTTTTAAGGTTAGAAATTAAATTCACTTCATCGAATAATGTGTGGATCAGTTTCTTACTCTAAATGTTTAAAATGTTTTATAGGCGTGAAAGAAATATGTCTTTATCAAATTTCTCTTCTATGTCAGGCACCTTACTCTGAGTCTGGCCCCTGAAGATAGACTTTGTAGATTGAAATCCAAGTGCCGCCACCCTCACCTGCATGACTTGGGCAAATTACTTAATCTTACATATCTTGATTTTGCTATCTGTGAAATGGAGATAATGATAGGACACAGTTCAGTTGTAGTTGTGAGCATTAATTAGATAATACAGTACAGTATTTAGCATAGTTCCTGTCCTTAATCAACATTCATTCTTACTGTTGTAGCTAGCTATCTGCACTTAGATTAATACAGCCTCGGTTTTTATTATTACTCTGTGAGACAGGCATTATTTCATCTATTTAACAGGTGAGTGAATGCATAACCAGTGAAGTCTAGTAACTGACCCCAAGTCTCAGAACTTTGCACTGAGTTGGTATTTGTGCTTCAACTATCTAGTTCCAAAGCCTATGTATCTCACTGCACTTTCTCCCTCTGCATATGGACTGTGAATCATTACAGTATATTTTCTATATGATTTTTGACTTTTAGGATAAATTAATAAATTTGAATTTATCAGGTATTCCAACAACTAATTAATTCCAACTACAGGAATATTTGTGGCTGTCCTAAACTTTTATTTTGTAAGAAAGAAACAGATGATAGAAAAAGTCAGTTTACAGAGAAATTTGTCTGAAGAAGAAGGAGAAAAGAGAGGAGGAGAAGGAGGAGGAAATACACATAAACATACACACACACCAGACATGAAAAACCCAAGGTATATTTCCAACTTGGGACACATTCAAACCAATCTATTGCCTCATTTACATTTTACAAAACTATTTTGAAGGCATCACAATGTGGCTTGAAGAACACAGACTTTGGAACCATATAGAATCCATAGAGTTAACTGAATTCCAGCTCAGTTGGCTTCAGGAACATCAGCCTCTGTTTTCTTATCTCTAAAATCAGGGCAATAGGACATACTTCATAAGTTTGTTAAGAAGATTAAACGAGACCGTTTTGTGAAATATCAGGGATAGTGTCTATGACAGACACACTGTCCAGTGGATGTCAGGCTATCATAGCATATTTGTTACTCAGTCGTGTCCAACCCTTTGGGGCCTCATGGCCTGTGGCCCACCAGGCTCCTCTGTCCATGGAATTCTCCAGGCAAGAGTACTGGAATGGGCAGCCATTCCCTTCTCCAGGGAATCTTCCTGACCCAGGGATTGAACCTGAGTCTCCTGCATTGCAGGTGGATTCTCTACCATCTGAGCCACCAGGAAAGCTCATGATAGTATATGTAGCTTTTATAATAATTTTTCAAGATTGTGGAAGATTCTCAAAAGTCTTAATAGTGTTAAAGGATACTCAATATTAGTGAAATCACAACGTTGTGGAATTCTAGAGATGGATGGTAAATTAGAGAGCTTTATAGTTCAATTACATTGTTTTATGTCTGAGGAAATCAAGACCCAAAGAGACTAAGGGGATTGCCCCAAATCACACAGCTAATTATAATCAGAGTTGGCACTAGAACCTGGCCTCTTAATTAATGGTTCCCCTAATATTTTTAAAGTTCTGAGTGAATGATAATACCACTTGAGCAATAAACTACCAAATATGAATATCTCTGAACAGTTTAGGATTCCAATCAAAGGACATTTATAATAAAGTTAGGCATATATTTAATGATAGCTATAATTATTATTGTGCTACATGATAACACAGCATAAATGGTAAGTAGTTCTTTTTTTTTTTTTTTTTTAAGTAGTTCATTTTAGAGTGTTGTATTTATTTTGTACACCAAGCCAAGAGAGTGAAAAATAAAATGAAGAACAGCAGGAAACTGCTCTGAGGGCCTCTTTGAAGGCTTGTGAATCTGAGGCTTAGGTAGCTGTGGTTTTCTGACAAAAGGTAGAGGGCTGAGAGGTGGCTTTGGAAGGAGAAGGGACAGGAAGCTCTCTTGAATTCTTCTCTTGGGAGGAGGGATAACCACTCATTTACTTCTGTATCGATGGAGTAATCAGCCAGTGCTCTCCTCTTTCCTCATCAGTTTCTTGCTGGAATCTGAAAGGTTCAGCTACCAGAACCAATCCTGGTAGAGTCAGAGGCAACACCCAGTGTGGAGTGATGGACGAGCTTTGTTTTAGCAAAACCTGTTTTCTATTATTGCTGTGTCTGGACTCCCAACATTTCATAGTCATCTCCCTGATATCCTGAGGACCTCCAAGAACACGTGGGCCACGGAGCACTCCCCTAGCTCAGCCACCTGGGGAGACTCGGCTGCATAATTACCCCTGCTGTTCTTGAAGAAAACCCTAGGTACTCCAATTCCTTCTTCTCTTACTCTCACCAGGAGTGGGTGAGACCGCCCTGTCTCTACTCTCCATCAGGACTCACTCACAGATGTGCTGGAGGGAAAGGCCCTCAGCTCAAAGCTCTCTCCTCCACGGTGTTTACCTGCTTCCTATCAGACATTCATCTGGAGGAGTCTATTATTTACACTTAGGATAAATGAGTGTAATTAAAATGCTTTTCGAATTCTTGAACCAGGGGAAGGGACTTCTGAGGAGAATGGGGGAAATGAGGGAGAATAAGCAAGAAGTACATTTTGAGTAGTGGGAGTTTCAGGGGAAAAGAAGCCTTTATTGGGGGCCCTTGAGGGAAAATTTGGGCAACCAGACAGCAGGATGAAAGGGAAAGTATGCTGAGAAACTGGGACGTGCTGGTGTGCAGAGAGGGAAGGGAGAGTCTAAAAACCAGATTCTTTCCAGGACCTTCCTTCCCCTCCCTTCAGTCTCTTCCTGCTCTTCCTAAGAAAAAATGAAAAAATCTGATATTTAAATCTGGTCAAATCCCTGGAGGGTTATACAAGTTATAATCCCGGAGGGTTATACAAGTTGCTCACTCAGGGACGATTTGTGCAAAGATCTTTGCAGAGACAAGCCCAAGACGGCTCTTGGGCAGTGGGTGAGACTATGTCTTACAAAAGCCAATGAGGATGTTCTCTGTCTGTGCCTGGGTGCAGTGCAGCTGACTCGGTCACTGACACTTCCCTAGCACCTTGCTATTTGGGTGGAATTGGCGCTTAGGCTTATAGATAGGCATCAACCTATCTTGCTGATTCAGGTCACTCAGACAGTGTTTGGGTGACTAGGTGGGCCATGGGCGGAGCCGAGGTGAGCATTCAGTTTAGCTCTGCTCTCTGGGTCCGCTCTGAGCTTCACACCTGGGCCGGGTGTCAACTCCAGCTTCCGGCAGCTGTTGTTGCTGTCCTGGCCACTTGCTGTGACTCCGGTTGCTCAGACTGTCATTTTTACTGCTCTTGCCTCATTCTACCTTTTCCTGCCACCACTAGCAATGCTGTCAGTGTGAAGGCACTGGCTCAGCTTGGCTGACCCTGGAATCAGACGAGAGATTTGCCCAAGAAGGTGATGGCTCATCTTGTTGACCTGGGCTAGTCTTTTAAACGAGGGATGTTAATGTAGGTTTTGGAACTGGGAAGATCTACGTTTGAATCTTAGCTTTGGGTAATCCTGTGACCTTGGGCAAGTCATTCAAAATTGGGAACTTTCTTTACTCATAAGTTGGAGACATTAATGCCTCTACAGAGGATTGTTGAGAAGCAGGAGCACTTTATGAAAGATCCCTGGATATAGTAGACACTTAATCAGTGGTGACTGAGAATTGTTCTTCAAACGGGCACAGTTCTTTTGGCCAATATGACAGAGAGAGCTCAGGGTTCCTGAAGTGGGCATGAAAACTAGGACACTCCTCAATACCTTGTTAGAGTTGATTGATGATTTATGGATGGAGTCTAGGGTCATCTCTGTCTCCAGGAAATGTAGCTAACTTTAAGATCTTATTTCTAAGGCATTCCACATAATGGGATTTTATGGAAAAAAAATTTTCACCACTAACAAATTAATAAATCATTGAACTGTTGAACCCTTTCTTAACGAGCCCAGCTTGAGCACAAAAACAGCTAGTCTTTTCAGAGCTGGTCTTGTGGCTGTAGGGACCAAAGGCAGTGATTGACTCAGGTATGTTTAGTTCCTTGTCAGCAGGATTTATTGAGAGAGGTGTATTACTAGTATTACACGGCCCGATTGTCTGAACCCAGAGACAACGGCATTGAGTCCATGGCCATGGATGTATGTAGCCATGGAATTGTTGGTTTGGAATCCATGTCTAAAATATGCCCAAAGAAAGATGGTGGGTCCCAGCCCTCATCTTCTTTGATGCAAGACAGGAAAGGAGTTCCTCAGAGCAACAGCATCTTAAGGAGGGGCTCCCCAATCTGATAGGTGTTTGTTCCGGGATAACATCATATACTGATACCAGTATTGATATGCAAACCAATACAAATGCCCTTACTAATATTTTATTAATGCTGATGCCAATACCAATTCCAATATTACTAAATGCCAACATTAATGCTTCTACTATTTCTGACACAAACTATCTATACAAACTATCATTTTAAGTACGTCAGACACTATGTCAAGAACTTTGGCGTTATTATCACATTTAATCCTCACAAGACTTTTTTGATGATAAAATATATAGTACTTAGAATATACCAGGCATGGTTCTAGGCATTAAAGTTATTTTCTTACTTAATTCTCCTCACAACTCTAAGAGACAGGTACAATTGTTATTCCTGAGGATCAGGAGATTGAGGATCAGATTGGCTAAGAAAGTTTCCCAAGCTCACACAGTTAAATATGTGGCAGAGGAAAGATTTACAACAGGTTTCTCTGACTCTAATGACCTGGTCTAATGACTTGGTCATAGCAAACACTCTCTTCCAACAACACAAGAGAAGACTCTACACATGGACATCACCAGATGGTCAATACTGAAATCAGATTGATTATATTTCTCTGCAGCCAAAGATGGAGAAGTTCTATACAGTCAGCAAAAACAAGACTGGGAACTGACTGTGGCTCCGATCATGAACTTCGTATTGCCAAATTCAGAGTTAAATTGAAGAAAGTAGGGAAAACCACTAGACCATTCAGGTATGACCTAAATCAAATCCCTTATGATTATACAGTGAAAGTGACAAATAGATTCAAGGGATTAGATCTGATAGACAGAGTGCCTGAAGAACTATGGATGGAGGTTCATGACATTGTACAGAGGCAGGGATCAAGACCATCCCCAAGGAAAAGAAATGTAAAAAGGCAAAATAGCTGTCTTAGGAGGCCTTACAAATAGCTGTGAAAAGAAGAGAAGCGAAAAGCAAAGGAGAAAAGAAAAGATATACCCATTTGAATGCAGAGTTCCAAAGAATAGCCAGGAGAGATAAGAAAGCCTTCCTTAGTGATCAACGCAAAGAAATAGAGGAAAACAATAGAATGGAAAAGTCTAGAGATCTCTTAAAAAAAATTAGAGATATCAAGGGAACATTTCATGCAAAGATGGGCATGATAAAGGACAGAAATTGTATGGACCTAACAGAAGCAGAAGATATTAAGAAGAGGTGGCAAGAATACACAGAAGAACTATACAAAAAAGATCTTCACGACCCAGGTAATCACGATGGTGTGATTGCCAACCTAGAGCCAGACATCCTGGAATGTGAAGTCAAGTGGGCCTTAGGAAGCATCACTATGAACAAAGCTCATGGAGGTGATGGAATTCCAGTTGAGCTATTTCAAATCCTAAAACATGATGCTGTGAAAGTGAAGCACTCAATATGCCAGCAAATTTGGAAAACTCAGCAGTGGCCACAGGACTGGAAAAGGTCAGTTTTCATTCCAATCCCAAAGAAAGGCAATGCCAAAGAATGCTCCAACTACCACACAATTGCACTCATCTCACACACTAGGAAAGTAATGCTCAAAATTCACCAAGCTGGGCTTCAACAGTACGTGAACTGTGAACTTCCAGATATTCAAGTTGGATTTAGAAAAGGCAGAGGAACCAGAGATCAAATTGTCAACATGTGTTGGATCATCAAAAAAGCAAGAGTTCCAGAAAAATATCTACTTCTGCTTTATTGATTATGCCAAAGCCTTTTACTGTGTGGACCATAACAAAGTGTGGAAAATTCTGAAAGAGATGGGAATACCAGACCACCTGACCTGCCTCTTGAGAAATACGTACACAGGTCAGGAGGCAACAGTTAGAACTGGACATGGAACAACAGACTGGTTCCAAATAGGTAAAGGAGTCCATCAAGGGTGTATATTGTTACCCTACTTATTTAACTTATATGCAGAGTACATCATGAGAAACGCTGGGCTGGATGAAGCACAAGCTGGAATCAAGATAGCTGGGAGAAATATCAATAACCTCAGATATGCAGATGACACCACCCTTATGGCAGAAAGCAAAGAAGAACTAAAGAACCTCTTGATGAAAGTGAAAGAGGAGAGTGACAAAGTTGGCTTAAAACTCAACATTCAGAAAACTAAGATCATGGCCTCTGGTCCCATCACTTCATGGCAAATAGATGGGGAAACAGTGGAAACAGTGACAGGCTTTATGTTTTGGGCTCCAAAATCACTGCAGATGATGATTGCAGCCATGCTTGCTCCTTGGAAGAAAAGTTATGACCAACCTAGATGGCATATTAAAAAGCAGAGACATTACTTTGCCAGCAAAGGTCTGTCTAGTCAAAGCTAAGGTTTTTCTTGTAGTCACGTATAGATGTGAGAGTTGGATTATAAAGAAAGCTGAGCACGGAAGAATTGATGCTTTTGAACTGTGGTGTTGGAGAAGACTCTTGAGAGTCCCATGGACTGCAAGGAGATCCAACCAGTCCATCCTAAAGGAAATCAGTCCTGAATATTCATTGGAAGGGCTGATGCTGAAGCTGAAACTCCACTACTTTGGCCACCTGATGTGAAGAACCGACTCTTTCCCTGATGCTGGGAAAGATTGAAGGCAGGAGGAGAAGGGGACGACAGAGGATGAGATGGTTAGATGGCATCACTGATGCAATGGAGATGAGTGTGAGTAAACTCTGGGAGTTGTGATGGACAGGGAGGCCTGGCATGCTGCCGTCCACGGGGTCACAAAGTGTTGGACGTGACTGAGCAACTGAACTGAACTGAACTAAACTGACTCTAAATCTGGCCTTGTGTGGTGCATTTCTGTGTTTAGAATTGTCAGGACACATTTATATATTGTCTGTATGTTTCTGCCTCTATTAATGACATTTATGACACATTATCTCAACAGAATACATCTTTTATTAAAAGATAATTTTATCCTCAAGTTTTGTTCCACTTAAAAGTATCTTTTAAGTGAGAATATTTTCTCTTGGTTTTTCTTAATTTCACTGAGTTTACTGAAATTTAGGCTTCCAAAATTTTGCTAAGGCTGGGTTATTGTCCATTTTTATAAACACTGAGGCTATCTTTTTAGATTTCCTATATTTTTGAAAATATTTCAAGTATTTTTTGTGTGTGTGTGATGAGCACCTCATCATCTTTTACTTGGGTGTGTCTCTTTAACAGTTGACAAAGATACTACAACTGCTTCTTTCAATTGTTCTCATCAAGTACCACTTCATGGCAGAATTTTCTTTCACTAAATTGGATTTTGGGGAGAGCTTAATGTTTATGGGGAATTTTTGAAAGAATGTGATTTTTATTATTTTTCTTAGTTTCATATTTGATTTTAATGTTCAGAAGGATACTTCAAAGAAAGTCTTATCTGCAGATCAGCCGAAACAGAATCTTTCCAAAGTGAATGCACAGCCATTTCCCTGGGTCTCAATGCACCCTCAAAGAGATCGTCAAGGGGCTAGCTGGTAGTTCATTTTTCCTTTAATCCATATACTGGGTCGGGAAGATCCCCTGGAGAAGGAAATGGCAATCCACTCCAGGATTCTTGCCTGGAGAATCCCATGGATGAGGAGCCTGGCAGGTTCATGGGGCCGCAAGAGTCAGACGTGACTTAGCCACTAAACCACCACCACCATGCACTGGCCTATCACTGCGATCCGATGTCATTTGTCATTTGCGATGGAATTAACATGGTACAATGCAGGCCTCCCCGGATGACAGTGACTGGAATCAGATATCCATACATGACAGCTTTCACAAGGTTCTTGAACTGTGAAAGGAGCTAAAATCCAGGACCAATCCTGTCAAGTGTTCAAAATTGTCTTATAAACCAGAACTCCTATGTGGTCTCTAATGAAATGCAGCAGTCATGAGGATTCTTTCATGATTTAAAGTAGGGTTCTTAACCTGGGAATCATAGATCCCCAAGGTATCTGTTTAGAATTAAGTAGACTTGATTGGAAAAAAAAAATCAAAACATATTTATTTTCACTAATCTCTGGCTGAAATTTAGAATTTTCTTTCCTTATGAAGGTAGGCCACAAACTACAATAGTATTAATATTACCCATTGATAATACCTGTGATTCTGTCTTGGAAATCATAGGTATTTTCCCTTTATATTTCTGTTGTTACCAATGTCACAAAATATCATTTATCCCTCTCTCTAAAGTCACAGTAATTGCCAGACATTATTATATATCTTAAAATTGAATGCTTTAATAAGGAAGCACATATCTTAATATAATATTAAATTTAAAAAATTTGTTGATAACTGTACTTTGATGTTATTGGCTTATAATCTTATTACTTTAATTTCATAGATTTGAAAATATTTTTTTAAAAGGGCTCCACCAGAGAAAAGGGAACCCTCATAAACATAGGAATGTAAATTGGTGCAACCTTTAGGGAAAATATTATGGAAGTTACTTAAAAACTAAAAATAGAACTATCATATGATCCAGCAATTCCACTTCTGGGTATATATCCAGGAAAATTGAAAACTTTAATTAGAAAAGATATATGTACCCTAGTGTTCATAGCATCACTATTTACAATAGCCAAAAACGGAGGCAACCCAAATGCCTAGCAAAAGATGATTGACTTAAGAAGATGTAGCATATATATACAATGGAATATTAAGTCAGCCATAAAAATGAATGAAATATTGCCATTTGCAGCAATATGTATGGACCTAGAGCAAATAATGCTTAGTAAAAGAAGTCAGACAAAGACAAACGCTATATGACATCACTTATATGTGGACTTGAAAAAATAATACAAATGCATCTATATACAAAACAGACACAGACTCACAGACATAAACAAACTTATGCTTACCAAAGGGTAGCAGGAAGATGGGGAGGGACAAATTAGGCGTATGAAATTAAGAGATACAAACTATTGTAGACCCAATAGAAAAGCTGCAAAGATTTACTGTGCATGACTCACAGCGAGTCATACCTGAGGGTGCTTTAGTCAAATGTAGCCTGTAAGCCAAACTCTCTGTGTGGTGTCCAGAGAGCCTCATTCACCTTTCTAGCTTTCAACAAGGATGACTGACCCTCAGTCTAGCAGGTCTGAGTCAGAACTCTTGAACATAAAGAAGACCAGCCAGCCCATGGCCAGGGATGTGAGTAGGTCCCGGTAGTTGATAGCCAAACAAGATATACTGTGTTTCTATCTACAGTATATCAGGCATGAATTCAGGCAGATTGTGGATTTCTGCATAAGTTCTCCTGTACCAAGATTGAGGGGAATACATAGTATGTATAATATGCTACCCAATTAAGTCCTTATTCTTCAAGATGCACACAGGAGAATCTAGCTTTTACTTTTCCAAATTTAATATGGATCTGACAATATATCCAGAGGTTGTCTCTGAACTTGGGAATGGCTATTATCTTGAGAAAATCACCCCATTCTCTGATTACTCATTGGAATAAGCATCTACTTAAAAGACTATAACCTTAAAATAGAAACAATTTGGGAAAATTATAGGTATCAGTTAGGATTAAGATCTGCTGCATATAATTGGAAATGCCAAATAACAGTAGCTTAAACAAAATAGACATTTACCGTATTTTCTCTTGTGTATAAAAAAGTCCCGAGGTAAGAAGTCTAGGAGCAGTACATCTCTGTAAAGTTACTGTCCCAGTCTCCCTCTCTTTTTGCTACTCCGTTCTTATCAAGCAATGTCTAGTCTTATGATTCAGGGCAGATGTTCCTGCCACCACATTTGCATTCAAGTAGCAGAAAGGGCTTGAGGAGAAAGATGTTCAATTTGGGACATTTTGGATTGAGGTGCCTGAAAATATCCAAGGAAATGGTTAGAAATGCAGGCTCAAGGCTCAGAGGAATTGCCTGGTGAGAGGTACAGGACCAGGCGTTGACTGTACGTAAAGTGATGGGCACCAAACCAGGGGCATGTGAGATGGCCCTGGTTGAGTGCACACCACTAAGAGAGGGCCAAGGAGAGAAACCTGGAAACACTAATAAAATTAAAAACATTTTTTTTCAGACAGAAAGATAAAAAGTTCTTCTCTCAGCCAACTTAGCTTCTGTTTAGCAGCCTTCTCAATAAGTAAGCCATTCAACATTTCTGCTTATATTTCATTGACCAGAGCTTAGTCACGTGGTTCCACCCAGGTGTAAGGCAGTATGGGAAACGTAATCTTATAATAAGGTGTCTTGTTGGCTCCAATTAAACTGGAGTTTCATTTCTAAGGGAGAAAAGAGAGTGGATATTAGGTGGCAGCTATGATGACATTATATACATGGGGACTTAGGTATACCCATATTCAGAGAAAGAGCATCGAACTAGCAGACAAATGCCCTGGGTCCTATTCCTGCATCCACTTTGTATCTGCAACACCTTCAACAAATGACTGAACTTTAAAGGTTTAATTCTTTTATTTTAAAATGTGGACGTGACCATTCTTTTCCTGGTGCTTCCTGTCTGTTGTGAACTTTAACTGAGGCAATGTTTGTGAAAGCATTTTTACAACTAACTATAAAAGTATTGCATACACGCAAGGCATGTTGTACCTGCAGGATGCCTGAAGCTATAATCAGAGAAGAGTAAGTGTAGCAGATCCCCCAGCAAACCAGCCATACCTGAAACCCTGAGCAAAGAAACAATCCCATCTCTATATTGACCTGTTAACTTCTGATAATGCATTTTCTAAGTCCAGGTAGAAATTAAATGGTTGTGTCATGGAACCATTAATTGATGCCAGCTACATGTCCTATAATTGTGACATGGGTAAAGAAAGTGATTTTCAATGATAGTATCATGTATGATAAACAAGGCTTTAAATGCAAG
Source organism: Cervus canadensis (assembly GCF_019320065.1). Taxonomy (NCBI): domain Eukaryota; kingdom Metazoa; phylum Chordata; class Mammalia; order Artiodactyla; family Cervidae; genus Cervus; species Cervus canadensis. Next base: position 12,059,131 of record NC_057410.1, on the reverse strand, counting down.
TCACTGTTGAGAGGACAGAATCAACTCTAACCAGCAGAAGGATTTTAAAAGGCCTACAGAAGCACTGGGGACAGGAAGGTGAAGAAATAGCATAGGCCTAGTTTCCACAGACAACTATCAAAGCTCCCAGAGAATTTCACTGCTGTTCCTGCCATGATCAAGAAACCATCTGTAAAATCAGCAGTCTTGCCTGGGGGCCTAACTCCAGCATCACACAGCTGCCGCCTATATCAGATCCAGCATGATGCACACCTAAATGGTGCCCCGTGCTCTCTCTGGCCTCACTTAACTCCATTCCAAAACCAATTCGCACACAATTGGATCTGACTGGTGGAGCCTCAGTTAACCCAGAACCCTAGCTTCAAGTAGCTTCCTAGGTGGTGCAGTGGTGAAGAATCTGCCTGCAATGCAGGAGGGGCCGGTTTGATCTCTGGTGGAAAAGACTCCCTGGAGTGGGAAATGACAACCTACTCATGTATTCTTGCCTGGAAAATTCTCTGGAGAGGCCTGGCAAGCTACAGTCCATGGGGTCGCAAAGAGTTGGACGTGACTAAACACACACACACACATCTAGCTTCAAGAATCTAAGAAATAGAGCTTTTGCCTTTACAACATATGAAGAGAAGCAATGTTGGTATATATTGCTATATGGGCCAATTGTCAATCCAGTGTCTGTCAGAATCTGCACCTGTGACATGAAAATTGCTATGTGAGGTCCCAAAGTACTGGCTACAAGTCTTAGAAATGAAACAATCTCAATGCAACATAATAGAATTAGAGCAGAGGAAATTTGCTTTACTCAAATATGAACTGAATGAATAGGAAGAAAGCACAGGAAACATTCATGTTTCAATACATGTATCTGTAACAAGTAACTCTTAAGTTAAAACATTTGCACCAGCATTAAATGCAAGTTAAGCATGTGGATGTTTCATTAAGGATATAATTTGCTCATAAGTATAAATTTCTCTTTACTCATTAATTAGGACTAGAACAACTTACTCATTTGAACGTATTTATGCATATGACAAAATCACAATAATTAAAGTTCAACAGGTGCATGGTGATGATCTAATGAAATTTTATTGACTAGGAGAAGTCCCCATAAATATCTTTCTGCTTGAACAGCTTAGCTAATGCAACGAAGATGCACAAAAGTAAGAATGGGTTAGAATCATAGAAAAATGGCCACAGTTCTTAATAATTCCAAAAATATGGTGGGAGAAAAATGTATTCATTAGAGAGAGAAAATACTTTTGTTGTAGCAGATCAGAGCAGCTTCTGAGAAGGGTAGGTTCTCTGTTTGATAATGCAGAGCTTCCTCTGTAATAGAGCCATGACCTCCCACTGGATAGTATATAGGAGAAGCAGACAAAGAAGGCCAGTGGATCGAAGGACTAGGTTGACATCTCTAAATATTGCTTATGCAGGGCTTTGTGTGAAGGCAGGAGAGAAGGGAATACTAGAGGGCAATGGGGCAGCAAGGAGATCCTTCTTTCTAAAACCTGCTTTGTTTTTCCCTAAGAGAAGGTTCTCAGCCTCTTTAGTCTCAAGTTCCTTTTAAATTCTTAAAAACTATAGAGGCCGCCATAGTTTTTGTTTTTGTGATATTTATCATCATATTTATCATGGTAAATTAAGATCAGCATAATTAACAAATTATGGGGAAATAATGCTACATTTTTATACTTTGCAATTGCACAATTCTTTTCTAGATTTGATTGGATTTCAACTGGTTTCATCTACCTACCTCTGTTGTGGAAGCAGCATCACACAGTGGCTAATAAAGGGTCCTTGAGCTGGGATGAGGCCAGTAAGAAAATGTCTTCAAACAAAATTCCCTTTTCAACAAGGATGGCCGAGGTACTCCTATGTCGTAGTTTCCAACTGCTTGAGGTAGGCTAGGTAGTGGAGTGTTTGGGTTAGGGAAATCCTACCATTAAGCTTAATCCTAGAGAGAAGAGAATCTAAAAGGTGGGGTCCTTTTCCCCTGCATGTCTGGGAAGGCTTGTTGATAGTGCTCTCCTGGAGATCAAGGCATTCGTGATTACCATGAATGAGCTTCAGGTTGATTTTCATTCTATCTGTTCTCAATTATGGCTGAATTGTACAGATGAGAGGCAGAATTAGGAATTCCACCAGGGATGGGATGTGACAGCCACGTTTGGGAAAGCTTCTTGGAGACTCAGAAATAAAGTGCATGTATGTTCTAGATGGGGACTTCCCACGTGCTGTTAGTGGTAAAGAGCCTGTCAATGCAGGTAGATGCAGGACATGTGGGTTCAGTCCCTGGGTTGGGAAGATCCCCTGGAGGAGAGCATGGCAGCCCACTCCAGTGTTCTTGCCTAGAGAATCCCATAGACAGGAGCCTGGTGGGCTACAGTCCGTAGGGTCGCAAAGAGTCAAACACGACTGAATCGACTTAGCATGCACGTATGCATGGATATCCTGAAAGAGCGTCATTAGGAAAATCTTGTAGTCTTAAATTTTCTCCTGTGAATTCTTAGAAACACACAGAAATTATTTCTCGAGTGTGAAGAGTCTTCAACATTTCATAGCCTGAAGTTTAGAATTTACTTTAGCTGGTTTGATTTAGCCACAGCAGATTCCTACTCAAAATTTAAAAACCTCTCTTGTGAAGCAGAGAATTTGGTGTCAATAAACAATGTTTCTGACTTATCCCTGGGAGGTTCCTGGTTGGGATGACTATGGAAATCTTCTGATATTTCAGAAAGCTTATCATGATCTTTTCTTTGGCCTATTTTTTCTTCCCTCCTCACCCTTAAAAAAAAGTCTTCTTCAGGACAGTCCCTCCTTCTTTATACTTTTGGTCACAGGATGATGAAAATATGTTTTTCCCACACCTTTATTTACTTGAATACATTATCTTACACAAAGCTAGATCTTTCCCACAGTAAATACTTAATTTTAATTCAGGAATTTTGAAAATAAGGTTCCTCTCACTTTCAAAAATAGTCAAATTTACTTTTTAACCTTACAGATTTCTATGTAATAATATATGTTCATTTTTGTTGAGGTCTAGATGTGGTTATATGTACAATTTTTTTTTTTTTGACTGTGCTGGGTTCTTTGTTGTGACATGTGGGATCTTCGTTGCCATTTGTTGGATCTTTAGCTGTGTGCATGTGGGATCATCGTTTTCTGACCAGGGATCGAACCCAGGCCCCCTGCATTGGGAGTGTGGAGTCTTAGCCACTGGATCTGTATTTTTTTTTACTCTTTTTTTGGGACTCTTGAATAAGTTTTCCACCTATCAAATGTGTTTTTCGATGATATTTTTGGTTTTGGTATAATCACTTAATGTGGAATAATGCCTCACCTGACAGTAACTCTGTTCAATCATGTCTCGATATTATTTTTGTAATTTTACTGAAATTTTTCTTTAACCCCTAAATATAGATTTTGATTCCCCAACACATTTTTTTTTACTTTATATATTTTTTATTGAAGGATAATTGCTTTACAGACTTTTGTTGTTTTCTGTCAAACCTCAACATGAGTCAGCCATAGGTGTACATATATCCCCTCTCTTTTGAACCTCCCTCCCGTCTCCCTCCCCACCCCACCCCTCTAGGTTGACACAGAGCCCCTGTTTGAGTTTCCTGAGCCAGACAGCAAATTCCTGTTGGCTATCTATGTTACATATGGTAATGTAAGTTTCCATGTTACTCTTTCCATATATCTCATGTTTTCTATGTTTTTGTATCTCAATTTGTATAGTTCCTATATATGATATGGTTTATACAACTACTTGAAACAATGTGCTCATAGAACATCAAATAATGTTACGAGAAGGAAATGCATAGAACTAAAGTCCCCCTGCATTTCATTGTGTTTTTGACTTAATGGAAATCTCATTAACTGTGCTACTTTTCAAAGTGACCACAAATATCACTTCATATTGCTAAGAAGAGAAACTGTCCTGTGGAAATGAGTATAAATAATTTCCAGAAAAGACACAGTCATTGTAAAGCATGTTTTAATTAGAAGCGAAAGCAAATAAAATCTGCAAATGAACCAATAAAAAAGAAAAAGAAAAGGATTTTCAAAATAAATCCTGTGATACACTCAGGGAAGAGCTGTATGACATTTCCTTTTCCTGTAATAATGGTACTCTATTTGGTTGACCAGCTGGCCAGTCAGTCCCTAAAGCCTTCATATCCTGTTTTCCAATTATAGGACTACAAATTAATGCATCTCCAGTGTTGAGCAATTATATTTTGGATCATTTAACTAACTCCTTTGTACAGGTTACCTTCGTTTATCAGCACCATAAAAATGAGACTGACAGCAGTATTTATAGTCACTGCAAAGAGTAGCCTAATAAGCTGGTTGAGTCATAAACGCATTCTTTTCTGTTGCCCAGCATTTCTAGTGGAGTTGGAAGGTTGAAGAAAAATGAACCATACATTTTATAAACAGACAGATAAACGTGGTGATAGGTTGACTTTGACAGTATTAAAGCTAGGATGAAAAATCATTTATTCACCATATTTTAAAATTAAGGAAGCCATTGCTTAATAGTGAGGCTCAAATTTATATAATCAGGTAGAATCATGATACGTTTCAACTGGCAAAATACTGAAAATTATCTGGAGCCACAAATATTCGTACAATTTTTTTCCTCTTAAAAGAATGCCTCATAGGCAGTTTATTTTAAAACCATATTTCTATAATATTTTAATAATTTAAGAAAGATAAAGTTAGGTTATTAAATTTTTGTGTTGCCATTATTGTAACATTTGATAAATGAATAATGTGAATATACTTGTGCTCTGTCATTGACATGACTGGCATGGTAAAGGCTTCTTTTGTTTTCAGTGTTTAAATTGTTGGGCTGGACAGTGTGGGAGAAATAACTGCATGCTGCATAATAAATTCTTCTTGATAGGACGATGCTTTCAAAGGAACTCAGATTTAAGCTCCCCTTTTCTGAGATTTGAATGGTCAAATTGGAAATCCAAAATACAAATATGCCTTTTTCTTCCTTGTTCTGGAAGAAAGCACATTGTCAAATTTTTTTTTTCCCTCATAGGGAATAAGGTCTTATTATGGCTGGGGACAGTCATATTCACAAATAACATTAAATTTGGATTTTTGGTATACGGCTGCCAAATGTGGTCATATGTAGAGTCTCACTGCCCGATGCATTCTACAATGTTAAATGTGTATCTTATCACTGGATTACATTCCCATGAATTATTGTTTTAGAATAAATCTTGCAATTATCTTGTGACTATCACATTGTTCTGTGGGTGGGTGAGGTGCAAAGAGTGTTAAAAGTATGACATTGCCAAATGTTAACATTTATGTAATTTTTGTAACCTTGTTCAGGTATTTTTTCTATTTTAATGAGACAAGGAACTCTAAAAGAGAAAAGAAAGTGACTTTTTTTTTAACCTCTGGGAAATTTCAAGAATAAATACAAAGAAAAGATTGATGACCAAATGAGATCCCTAGAAATAGTTATATGTTTTTATTCTTCATATAACTAAAATATAGTCCTATGTTTTTAGAGGAGTGAAGTGATATTTGAGGAAAGGCAATTAAGGAGAAGTTGGAACCAATATATATATATATACATACATACATACATATATGAAAATAAAAAAAGAGAAAGGACTAAAACTACCAAAGTATAACCATTAGCTAGCCATGATTTCGAGAGGCAGTCTTCACCTTTTGATTATCCCAGCACTGTCAAGGACACACCTACACACCTACTCTCCCCTGTTTAGCCTGGGAGTGCCCTCTTTCAGCAAAACACTAATGCAGTTAATGTGTGGACCCTAAACAGTGATAGTATTCTCAAGTTTAATACCAGGGACGCTATTTTACTTCTTATAAACTATTTCATCAAGCATCCAAATTGTAAACTGTAAGTGGTGATACTCTTCTCACAAGTACTTTCTCTCATTGTGCCTGCAGTGCTCCTTATTCTTTTCATGCTGCTGCTTCCCGGTTTCTTTGACATCTACCCTGTCTACGACATTTTGTTTCTTAGAGCTGGGCATATAGCCTATGTATGCTTGTGGTCCCAGACTTACATCTCATTTCCCCCTGATGGCAACAACTGTGGTATCACCCCAGATGTTCAGAACTGATATATACTAAGTTCTCAAAGTGTGGTCCCTAGACAAAGAACATCGGCATCACCCAAGGACTTGGGAGAAATGCAAAACTGGGGGCTCTACCCTAAAGAATGGGAAGCTCTAGACATGGGGCTCAGAAATCTGTCTTTGAATAAATTATTCAAAGTGATTCAAGGTGATTCCAATGCATGATAAAAAGTGAATATTCATGTTTTAATAGGAGGCAATATCTTTGCCCAAAGAAACAAATTTTTTCATAGAAGAATTTCACAGTTCAGGTTATTAAGGCCAAAGGGAAGTTATTCTACGGTCTTCAGGTTATAGCCCTAACTCTACCTGTCCATAAAATGAATGTTGATTTGGGTGTAAATGCTAAAATAAATTATTTAAAGCTGCAGTCATTCAGGTGGTAGGCAGATAAGAGTGGATATAGTTGCTTAGAAGTAGACTGGGAATGGAGAAGGAAATGGCAACCCACTCCAGTATTCTTGCCTGGTGAATCCCATGAACAGAGGGGCCTGGAAGGCTACAGTCTATGGGGTCGTAAGAATCGGATATGACTTAGTGACTAAAGCACCACCAGGCTGGGAAAGACTTGGTCTCTGATAATTGAAGTAGGGAAAAGATTGGAAGGAAATTTGCTACTTTTTTTTGCAAACAGGGGCAAGCTTTGTTCTTTTTCTGCTCTTTTTGCTTTTGACCTTGAATGATTACAAGATGGCTACAAAGCCTCTTAAAATTAAAGCTCATTTTACTACAAAGAATTTTTATGCAGTAACTTTAATGTTGAACTTAAATTGAACTAGATTCCAGACTGCATACTGTTATTAACTTTCTTGGTAGTTTTATGTAAATGAATTGAATTTTCTCTCAATTTCTCTTTCAACTGTAGATCTTTTCAATCTATGGACATAGCATGGGAATAGAAACTGTTAATAAAAACTATGAAAAAGTGTTTTTTATAACATGGTACTCTTTCTAAGACATGATCATGACTATCAGTGTGCAGATTATATTCACATAAAGCATATTTTCTCTTCTTTTTTTTTACACAAATACCACTTGTTAACTGAAATTGGACAACCTAGGTAACCCTGGGGTTACCTATTACATACTAGTCTAATGAAAATTGTGGTTGAGAGTTTAGGCATTATTTCCGGCTCTGGTTGTGTATTGCAATAATATGTAGATGAAAAAAATGTATAAATGCACAGCCTTCTTAATAATAATAAGTGCACAGCCTTTTGTTCTTAATAAGAACAAAATGTAAAGACAACTTCAATGGCTAATTGTTTGATGGGAACCAAAATCCCTTCTCCTTGTTTTTCTCTGGGAACATGTAGCTGGCACACAGTAGTAAGCTTATGAATTGAATAACTGAATACTTTATTAAAATAACAGCAAATTAGATAAAAAGGATTTAGTTAAAACCATGAGTGAGCTCTGGAAGCATATGTTACAGGGACAGAAAAAAGTGATTACCTAAGTGATCAAGTGTATGAGGATCCATGAGATTTTCACATCATCTCCATAAAATTCATGCGATTTCCATAGATCCTGCAGAGTCCAATTTGATAAGTTATGTGATTGCATTTTTTTACCTGCTTCTGAAAGGGTGTTCAGAATTAAAGAACAGTTTGAGGAGTAGGGGAGAATGAGAAGAACACCAGATTTCCCAGAAGCTGGCAAGGTAGTGACCGTGGCTGAACTGCTTTTAATCTCTTGCAGGGAAATCTAAGCCAGCAGCTTCACATGAGGACCTAAAGCTATTAGCATGCGGGTGACAGAGCAGTAAACCAGTCCAATTTATGTCTGATTTATCTTGTAGTACAATGATTTTTTAATCTAGCATTTTTCTTCTAATTCTTTCAAAGCAACATGCAAATAATTATTAATTTTCCCAACATCTGACAAAGAGGATAGCAAAACAATGTATTTTATAAATTGCTGGTGGATGGATGGTTGTGCTAGGAAACAGCGTAATCATCTCTTGGACTTCACATCCTCAGTTCTAACTACCTTACGGTGCTACTGACGTGATAACACAAACAGTAGGTGATACGAGGAAGAGAGACTTTCCAGTTCAAGAGAGTGGGGTCTGCACCCTAGACTAACCACTGAATTAAACTTGCGGCATTGGATGTGTTACTTAACCTTTCTGAACCTCAGTTTCTTCATTTGTAAAACATGCTTAGTAATGCTAGCTTATTGTAAACGTTAACAATGCTATGTGTGACTGGTCAGAATGGCCATCATCAAAAAGACCATAAATAACAGGCGCTGGAGACAGTGTGGAGAAAAGGGAACCTTCCTACACTGTTAGGAATGTAAGTTGGTTCAGCCATCATGGAAAATAGTATGGAGGTTCCTCAAAAAACTAAAAATAGAGTTACCAAATGATCCGGCAATCCCACTCCTGGGCATGTACAGAGTCAGAACTATAATTCAAAAAGATACATGCACCCCTATGTTCATAGCAGCCCTGTTTACAATAACCAAGACATGGAAGCAACCTCAGTGTCCATTGACAGATGAATGGATAAAGAACATGAGGTGTATATATATATATATATAGTGAAATATTACTCAACTGTAAAAAAGAATTAAATAATACCATTTGTGGAAACATGGATGGACCTAGAGATGATCATACTAAGTGAAGTAAATCAGATAAAGACAAATATCATGTTTTTTAAAAATCATATCATTACTTACATGTGAAATCTGAAAATGATACAATGAATTTATTCACAAAACAGAAACAGACTCACAGACATAGAAAACAATCTTATGGTTACCAAAGGAAAAGGTGGGGAGGTATAAATTAAGAGTTTGGGATTAACAGATACACACTACCATAGAGAAATAGATAAACGAGGATTTACCGTATAGCACAGGGAACTATATTCAACATCTTGTAATAATTTATAATGGAAAAGAATCTGAAAAAGAACATATATAAATGCATATATATATATATATATATATATATATATATATATATATATATACACACACATACCCAAATCACTTTGCTATACACCTGAAGCTAGCAACATTGTAAATCGACTATCCTTCAACAAAAATAATTTATTTTTAAACTGTGTGTGTGAAGTGTCTGCTGCCTCACAAGCTCTCAACACAATAAAAGCTACAAGAGATTTTAACTTTAAAGTTATCTGTTACATCACATAAAGAGAAAATGCTCACAAATTCTGACCTGGGCATCTGGCATTTGCAGTTTTCAGTAGGATTTCTCAGTTGTACATGGATCATAGTCCTGAGTTGACTTCTTAACTCCTGTGACGAGGCATCATAATGAAAAAAATTCTAATTTTATGTGGAATGTATTTGTTAATCTGTGCTCAGACCTTTTGCAAGATTCCTTTGAAAGTCCTCAAAGAAAGAATTCATTTGGTATTTACACTTGAGCACTTACACTTTATGCCTTTTAAGAGTAAGCAACATCTGGAATCAAGGTCTAGTTACACAGCTTTTTTTTTTTGAAACCAGCAGATGACTCCTGCTGGCACTCGTCTGATGTGACCTGATTCAAGCCTGCAGGGTGATACCCCGGGGACCAGCCTCTGCCCCTTCACTTCCTCCTCTGGTGCAGCAGGGCCAGCTGACCTCTGCTGGGCGCCCTGGGTCTGGCCCCTGCTTGGCCCTCTCTCTCTCTCTCCAGGCTGTCCTGGCCCACTCCAGCTGCTTCCCATTCACTTCCTGGCTCCGCAGCTTGCAGAGGGCTTGGGAACACTTCCCAAGCGAGGCGGCGGTCAGTGTTCCTCACAGTGGGCAGTTTTCCTGCCATCCGGCGCCTTCCTCCTGCAGCAATGCCCACCTGCGTTGCTGCTGGATGTGTCCCAGGCAGTCAGAGCTCAGAGCCCGTGATGGAGCTGGGAGGAATTCCTGCCACGGGCTGCTGGGAGCCCACCCCCCTGCACACTGGGTGCAGGGCACTGGAAATCCCCCCTGCCCTGCCTCCCACCTTCGACCCGAGGGGAAGCATCATCTCAGCAGATTTCTACACCGTTCCTCTTCTGCCCTGTTCCTATTTCCCCAAATGAGAGCCCCGAGGAAGGCCAGCAGGGCTGCGAATCAGCTAACCGGGGTTAAAGCATGAGAAATACCAGAGGTTCAGACAGGAAATAAGAACCAAGAGTGTTTTCAGAGAGTCGACAGAACCCAGGATCGGCTGAACATTCACCCCTGTGGACCAGAGGAGCTGGCCTCTGCCCGCCGTGATCCTGGTGCCTCTGCGGGTCAACTCTAAGGGCTTCACGCCGTGCCTGAAGCTCTAGCTCCGAGCCCAGCTTCCTCTTTCCAGTAAAAGCAGGGTGTGGTGCAGCATTTTCCAGAGTGTTCTGTGGAGGAAGAATCCCCTGGGATACTCCTTGAGGAAAGGTTTCCATGGTTGAACAACATTGCGCACGCTGCCTCTGGCTCAGGAAGATTTGCCGGGCGCCTGCACAGGCTGGAGGCTCTTAGAGGTTCTGCTTTACCCAGAGGTTCCGAAAGTTACTGGACCACAGAAAGCTGCTGTCAACTAACACCTAATAACCACCAGTAAAATTAGTGTTCCATGAACATGCTGTTCTCTCACCCTACCGAGCACACGCCCACCTCAGGGCCTCTGTCCTCTGTTCCCTCGGCCTGGAATGCTGTTTCTGCAGATATTCACATCACTAACTCCCTCACCAGACTGAGGTCTCTGCTCAAGAGACGTCTTCCAGGATGATGCTATTTTAAAAAGCCTCCTCTTTCACCCCTACCCAGTCACTTTTCGTTAATCCCTTTCCCTGCGTCATTACTTTTTTCATAGCACTTATAAGTCTCAGCACAGCAAGCCACTTATTTGTTTTTATGTAAGGGTTAACTTAATTTGGATAAATCTAATGTAGTTCAAATTAAGCTCCATGAGGGCAGAGGCATTGCTTTGCCTGAGGTAGCTTCACCTCTGGAATGGTGCTCAATGCAAAGGTGACGTTACAACAAATAGTTGTCAAATGAATCCATGAAGAGTGGAAAAGGGCAAGTTATCTCAAGCAGAAGGCCTGTCACTAAACCCTGGCTATACTTTTTTCTTTCTTGATGTGACCTTGAGCAAATCCCTTCATTGCTTGGACCCTTGATTTCTTTATATAAAATGAGAAAAAAATAACACCCATCCCATGTATCTTTCATCAGAAGGATCAAATGAGGGCTTGGCTATCGTGGTACTCTGTAAAATGTTGGGACTGTCTCTGTTCAGGCTGCTAACAAAAGTACCGCTAGCTGGAGTGGTTTGTGTGGTGGTGGTGGTGGCGGTTTAGTTGCTCAGTCGTGTCCGACTCTTGCAACCCCATGGACTGTAGCCTGCCAGGCTCCTCTGTCCATGGGATTCTCCAGGCAAGAATACTGGAGTGGATTGCCATTTCCTTCTCCAGGGGATCTTCCCAACTCAGGAATTGAACCTGGGTCTCCTGCATTGCAGGCAGATTCTTTACCAACTGAGTTATGAGGGAAGCCCCCCAAAAGACATATTTGGCTACATGGGGTCTTAGTTGTGGCACACGGGATCTAGTTCCCTGACCAGTGATAGAACCTGGACCCCCTGCATTGGGAGCTCGAGTCTTAGCCACAGGGGAGGCCCCATACTTTTGGAGGCTGAGAAGTCTAAGATCAGAGTGCTGGCAGATCTGGTGTCTGGTGAGAGCCTGCTTCCTTGTTCATAGATGGCTTTTCTTTTCTTTTTTCTGTGTCCTCACAGAGCAGGCAGTGGGAGGGAACTTTCCTGGAGTTTCTTTTATAAGTACACTAATTCCATTCATAAGGGCCCCACCCTCATGACCTAATCACCTTCCCAAGACCCCACTTCCGAATACAATTTCACTGGGGATTGGGTTTCAACATATGAATTTTAAGGGGGACACAAACATTCAGACTATCCTGGCTAAGCAGATATAGATTGTTATTATCAAAGATAAAATAGAGAAAATAAAAAGCAGGCAACCCCCATGGTGGAGATCAGATTTTCTGGGAGCATGAGGATAAGTCATTTTGACAGAATGGAAGGAGAGAGAGCAGGAAAAACCCAGAAAAGGTAATGTGACCTAGAGAGGAAAGACTCCTTGATATTATCAGTCATAGGAAGCTGTGGGTATTTATGGGGTGGGGGGTGGGCAGAAAGATGCACAAATAGAGGCTGGTGAATGCTGCTCTGCTTCTGATACTTTGCTTTTCAAACAAAGTTTATTTAATTCAGATGAAAGCCCTGGTAGGGTAAGTGTGTTTTATCTATAAGGTAACTGAAGTCAAAGGGATTTCACTACTGTACTCAGGGTTATATAGGATGTGTGAGTCCAGATCTGAATGCTGATCTGAGGCTGTGTGACTGTGCAGTCTTGGCTCCCACAGAGTCTAAACGGGTCTGCTCCTCACCTTGTTTGGAGGGGCCCCCGTAGGAGTCAGGGCAAGGGAAACAGAGAACATCTGTTAGTCTCTTCCTCAGCTCTTAGAAAAAGAAAATTGAACTACAAATCTGCAAATGCTGCTGAGACCTAGATCACCCAGGGGAGGTGCTCACTGCTGAAGGGAGCAGGGGAGTGAAAGAGGAAGGTAGGAAGTTGTTAAGATGTAGCACTGGTTTGTTTTTAGCGGAAATGTGCATATGTTCAGAAAGCGGAAATCGGTGAGGCTGGGGTGTGTGGAGATTATAGCTTGCTTTGTTTACTTGTATTATTTTCTGTTGTTAGGGCTAATTTCTTCTCGTATCTGGTTTCTCTTTATTTTGTAATCACGTGGGGTTATTAATGTTTGCATTAACTAGTTATCTGTGTGTTTCCATCTGTGCCAACCTAAAAATCATAAATGACTACAGTAACAATCCGGGAATGGAAGCGACTGAATGAGATCTAATATTCGTCTCTGTGTTATCAATGTTTACCTAATCAGGATTTAAATCTTTGAAAAACCTTAATGCATTTGGGTATTGAATTCAATGAAGTTTTCCTACAAGTCCAACTGTTAGACGATGTGTGAAACTTGCCCCCACTAACGATGCTGGGAACTTTGCCCATAAAACTGGGGACCATGGTTGGAAATCAACTCTCAACATTTTTAGAACATGGAATAAAATGAGTATGATTAATGTTGTCACTACTCCATGGAGCTCATTTTCCGTATGAAAGTTGTCAGAGTGAGTCTGGAGGGACGATTTGATTACATGAGTAAAGGGGCAAATCTAAGCAATGATCAGAATGATTCGGCCCCCAAACGTCTCACTTGAAATAAACAGGGAGCTGATATTTAGAGGTGAGAACGGGCAAAGGGAAATGTTTTTCTCTCATCTTTTGATTTTTTGGTTTCCTTTTTTCCTGAATAACACTTTTAGTTTTTTCAGTTCAGCGAATGGGCATTCTGTGTGTGTTGAGGGGAAGGGGGAGTTGGGGAGAGAAAGAGGAAGCATTCCAAGCTTTGCAAAGCTTTTCTCGCTTTATGTCCTGGACTCCCCCCTCCCTGGAAGGCCCCAGGCATATTCTGTCTCCCCACCGTGATCCTGATCACGAGCAGAGGGACTAGGGGTGGGATCCCTGGCAGCAGACTCAGAGTTTGGATCTCGACTTCAGCGCTTTCTTCTGGCCTTGATGCAGTTATTTATTTTTGGCAGTGCGAGCTTTCCACTAGTTGCGGTGTGCAGAGGTTACCCTCTAGTTTTGGTATGCAGGCTTCTCATTGCCCGGACTTCTCTCTTTGCGGAGAACGGGCTCTAGGGCACTCCGGCTTCAGTAGCTGGGGCGTGTGGGCTCAGTAGTTGCCCCTGGCTTTGGTGCAGTTTTTAACCTGTCTCAATTTTCTCATCTGCAAACGGGGATAATGACATTCCTTGTATTTCCAGGTTGTGATGAAACAAATTTCTAGGCTCAAGATGAAGCTGCTTCTACTTGGATGTCACCTCAGCAAACAGAAATGGAGATAACATCCTTGTGAATGTTCCTTTTGACCAGAAATGCAGGATAGCCAGTCAATCAATCCCCAAATGCCAACCCAAGCCTGGGCCTTTCAGGCCAAACAAGGCAGGCTATGAGGCTCCAGCCAATCAGATATTTTCTATTTGTCTTTCCTTGTTCTTTATTCTTTATCCTATCAGAGCTTCCTGCCTTCTGCCCCTTTTTGCACTTCTTGGGATAGAAACTGTCCACTTCATGAAGTGTTAAATAAAGTTTATTTGTATCACCTAAATTGTCTTCCTTAATCATCTTTTAATAGTTGTCATGAAGATTATACAAGGTAAGTATCTGGGGCATTGACACATAGCAAACATTCAGTAAATACTAGTCAGGATTATTTCTACTACGAATAGCCTCTCCATTCTCTGGGAGGATATTCCTTTCTTGAGGGAAAGAACTGTTTTACTTCTCTTGTTGTCCTCAGGATACCCATAGACTGTCACATCCACAATGTGAATGGAATCCACATTTAACAAGACTGTGTGTTGCAATTAGCCCTCCAGCTTCCTGAAAATATGCATGTTATAATCTGCATGTTCTCCTTACAGGTATTGTCCCATGTTAGAAAGAGGATTTGAATGCTTTTAAATTCATGGTGTATTTCTCAAAAGCATATCCTTCACATCTAAACGTCACCTTATTTTTTTGAACATGCACTTAGATAGATTGGATCCTACTGTTCTGTGGTCTTCCCTGGGAGCCTGATTTTTACAGAGCTGGTAGGGGTCCTGGGCATATGAGATTCGCAGTTGTGGAAACCAGACGATGTTCTAAACAGCTTTGCTGAGAAACACAGTCATTTCTGTTTCTTCTGGGTTACATTCTTGTCACCTGCTTTTCCATGAGATGGTCAGAGACAGAGGAAAATTGATTAGGATGCTCATTGCTATTATTATTAATACCTTTGAAAAGCTTTGTAAATTGGGTATTTGCAAAGGAGAACTGCTTAAGAAACAGGACAATCATTCACTGTCTGTCTGAGACAAATAATTCTGTGGTACTGACTGCAAAAATCATTTAGGTTGTACAGATCAAGCTCCATGAACAGCATTTCATTACAGAAAGATAGCAAGAACTGTCTTATTAAGAAGCACTGTGATGGTAAAACAAGATTAAAGTGAGTCAAAAAAGAGATTACCAAGCAGGGGTCAAGAAAGAATAGAGGGAGGCTTGAACATGGATATATAGGTCCAGATAAATTAATTCTATGGGTATTTGTTTATAATAATTATACATAAATATTTGAATAATAATCACACCGCCAAATTAACTGACAATTATACTCCATTCAATTGCATGAAGCAGTTTACATGTCCATTATCAACTGAGCCAAGGAACATGTAATGATGTGAAAAGGAAGAGCCCCATGAAATGTTTCCATAAAAACTGAGTTTTTCCTTCACTTACATTTACTTGTCAAAGGAATAAAATTTCCTTAACCATACAAATAAAGTACCCTGAAGACACCAGCTACTGCTGTTTCTGAAAGCTACCCTATATTTAGAAACTCTCTGTGGTTTTCAGATAAATGTATTTCCTTTAGAAAAGCAATTCTCACAACCTAACCTAAGCGACAGAGCAGGGGCTGTTTCTAATGAAACTAAGGAATTCGTGATGTCATCTGGTGTGTGGCAATCCCTCAATTAAGAGGGGAGGATCAGAAAATGCAAAACCCTATGATTACACCAAGCAACTTGAAATGCATCAAAAGCTCATTATGAGTGGTCACAGTTTGCACCAAAATACAACCCTATAGAAAGTGAAAAGATCTGCTCTTTTTATATAACTCAGTTTTGGAAGCCGGCGGTGACAAACTTCACAGATCAGCAGCCTCCCCTTTGAGCAAATGTAGAAAACCACTTGTTAGTTCCTCCCCTCTAAGCAGCCCTCCCGGTGGCTCCACTTTGTTTTTAAACTTCTTTATTTTTGGTAAAAGTCAGGCTTACCCAGCTCTAAAGTACACGGAACCTCCTGCTGTCCACCCCAAGCGGCCCCAGGATGAAAAGTGGTGCATCACGTGTAACAAATCAGAGGAAGGTTATTTTATTAATAGTTGGCACCAGAATTCCTCCAAGAAAGGGAAATGGATTTCCTTTGAAAAATACCCCGATAAGAGCAGGGAGAGTAGGAGAGAGCCCCGGAGGGGCTAGGGTGTGGGCGGAATGTTTCTGAGACAAAGCGAGCAATTTGGCAGAACTTCCCAGCTCAGCGTCAGAAGAGACACGGGAGGGGCCGCAGCCACCGAGCGCGGGGAGTCGCTCGCCTCTGCTCACGTGACTCTCCCTTGCCTCCCTCCCGGACCCAGCTTCGCTGAAATGACTGAACTGATTAAATATTTGATGCAAGTCTTTTTTAAAAATAGAAACATGCATAAGGTAAGGGCTGGGCTTGTGTCTAGAGCAACTGAGTAGAACAAGAGTTAACTTGAGTGGACCCAAGAGTGGAGGCGAAGAACAACCTCTCAGAATAAGTGTTAGGAATTTTTTAGAGGCTCACAGATTTAGACGGTTTTTTGAAATCTCTGAAGGGATTAGAGAGCTCCTCACGGCACCTTGGTTAAACCAGCTACTTTATGGCCAGAATCACTGCTTTGTGATACCGTCGTCACTGACGGGAAGCAACTGTGTGTCTTAAGCTACTTCGTGGAGAGGTATGTGGAAATGTGATGTAGTAAACATTAAAAATCATAGTTGATTTTGCAGTCTTTGAACTGGCTAGACTTCAAAATAATGCTAATTTAAGAGGCTGGCAGAAGGAAAATAATGCTTTTAGTAGAATATCAAAGAAATTTAAGATCCCAGCCTTACATTTCATAAATGTCCAACACCACCAGTTTTTCAAAATCAATTCAAAATCCTGGAGAATGAGAGGTAAATTCAGAACTAGATAAATTGGGTATCTAATAGTCCCAGGGAATTTTTTATTATCCACGTTGCTAAGATGCAGGTGAAGATGTACCAACAAATTGGTACCTTTGTACAAGACCATCATATCTGTTCTAGGATCAGATCTAGAGGACCACAGTATAAACCAATGGTCAAAAATACATTTGATCCTGGCTCCGGTGTGTCTTAGGGCTTCCCTGATAGCTCAGTTGGTAAAGAATCTGCCTGCAGTGCAGGAGACCCCGGTTCAATTCCTGTGTAGGGAAGATCTGCTGGAGAAGGGATAGGCTACCACTCCAGTATTCTTGGGCTTCCCTTGTGGCTCAGGTGGCAAAGAATCCGCCTGCAATGTGGGAGACCTGGGCTCGACCCCTGGGTTGGGAAGATCCCCTGGAGAAGGGAAGGGCTACCCATAACAGTATTCTGCTTTGGAGAATTCCATGGATTGTATAGCCCGTGGGGTTGCCAAGAGTCAGTCAGACACGACTGTGCGACTGTCAGTCACTCCCTCAGTGTGTCTTAGCACTTTTGGGATATAAAAATAATAGTAGTATATCACCTAAAGAAATGATCCAGTGTCATTATTTCTTCCAAATGGAATGACTGGACTCAAACTTTAAGATTGCATCATCTCCTGAGAAATGCATTCTCTGACCATCGTTTACAAAGTTTTAACCTGCACATCACTCGTTGGATTTTCTTCAGGATACTTAGCACCACCGAGAGCTATCCTGTTCATTTAATTTTTAATCTGTTTTTAGTCTGTCTGCCAACCATTGTAATGTGAAGACCATGAAAGCAGGGAACTGACACTATTCATTTCTGTTTCTCAAGCTCCAGGATAATGCCTGGCATGTAATCAGAGCTCGATAAAGTATTTGTTGAATCATTTAATGAATTTCACTCAGCATCTAATCTGTAGAGATTATCAGAATCCTCATATGCCACTACAAATACAGTGTGATTATTATTATAAAGACATACTGAAGGATTCAATGACTGGTATTTTGATCTAATTCTTTTTGATTATCATCCTAATCTTAGATCATGTAAATGATCATCACATTATACCCACCAGGATACTTTGCAAGAAAAAAAATCAGAATTATGGTTGCTCTGCACTCAAAGTATCTAGAGGTACAATTAAGTGATATAACTGTAGAGTTCAGTTTTCAAATAGAGGGATGTTTTGATGTTCAGTTTTTGCTTTTAAGCTAATAGCAGTGTTAGATTATGTTCTTGGGTCACTAGAAGCTTGGGTTCACTTTTTTTAAATTAAAAAAGTTCAGTAGTGGAAGTTGGATAATAATGACTGAGATTTAGTAAGATTTAATATTACTTTTGATGTAAAATTTATTTGAAAATATAATTGTAAAAAGAGAAAATATAATTGTGAACAGGGAATGTATAAATTTCTTTGAAATGAGAGCAAATACCAAAAACATTCTTTGGCTACATATTATAGATAATTAAAAGAATATACAGTGGCCCCTTGGCCCTTGATTGTGGGGGATTGTTTCCAGGATCCCCTACTCCTGTGATTACCAAAATCTGCAGATGTTCAAGTTCTGAAAGTCCACAGATAGAGAGGGCTGATTGTATTTCAGAATGCAGACGCATTGTTTTGAAAGAGTTGAACATTTTTTGGATGATCTTACTTGTGATACATTGTCATAGGGGATTTTTTTTTTTTTAATGTAACTAGGCTCATTAGACAAAGAAGTTTAAATTTTCTTTTATGTATACTATTTTTTCCATTTTCATATGAAAAGAATATCAAAGTACTCCTGAATTAAGCTAAGTGCATAAAAGAAAGTTCCAGGAACTTTTTAAAATTTCCTTTCTGGAATTGGTGAGTATCTATTTATTACTGGTGGAGTAAAGAAAGAACTGTTTTCAAGTGTTTATCTACACACAAATTATTTTGGTTTTGTGTCTGAAAGAATACTGTAATCATTTTAGTTATCTATTTCTGCATAACGAATCACCACAAAATTCTGTAGTTTAAAATAATAATGGGCATTTATCTCTCACAGTTTCTGTGAGGCATTAGGAGCAGCTTAGTTGAATGTTTTGCTGGAAGGGTGTTTTCATTAGTTCTCAGTCAAGATGTTGACCAGGGCTGCAGTCATCTGAAGGCATAACAGGGACGGGAGGCTCTGCTTCCAAGATGGTTCACTCACATAGTCGGCAAATATGCGCTGGCTGTTGACAGGAAATCTCAGTTCCTCAAGCTGTGTACTGCTCCATAGGACTGCTTGAGTGTCTGTGCAACATGTAGTTGACTTCCCGCAGAGCAAGTGATCCAAGTAAGCAATGTGGAAGTTGCTATGTTTTTTAAAATCACCTAGCCCTAGAAGTCACACACCATCATTTCCACCATGTTCAACAAGTCACACATACCAACCCTTATACAACAGGTCAAGGGACTACAAAACAGCATAAATATTGGAGGGGAAATAATTGGGGAAAAATCTTGAAGACTAACTAACATAGTGAAAATTATTAGCGTTATCTTAAAATCCTCCACCAATTTTGAATTGGTTACTAATGTGCACTAAAAAGTGTTTTACAAATTATGGAGTAGTGCAAAATTGGAAATAATATTTAATAAAAAGTCCTGGAAAGTGTGTAAATATTTCTCCCCATGTATTTGAACAAAATATATTATCATGTTGCATAAAGCAAATAAGTAAATATTGTTAAATCTGTTTCATAAGATTATAAACATCCTCTAATGGGAGGGATAATAACAGAAAACACAGAATACAAAGATATGGAAATAAAAAACAAAAAACGTGTAAGAAAAAAAGATGCTCTTTAAAAAAGAGAGAAGAAAGAGGGAAAAGATCAGGAGGAAAGGGAGAGAGAGTTTTAAATGAAAAAGCAAAATAGAGATTAGCTTTCTTATTCTTTTCCTCTTTTAGAACCTTTTCCACCTCAGAACAGAACCAGGGACTTGTAGCTTCTTTCTTGGTTTTTCTCACTGTGTTTTCCTGGCTTCTCTGGAGTTCCTTTTAAGGCTTGGTTTGCTTTAATGCTTGATTTTCAGCTTGTCACTCAGACAGGGTTGGCTAAGGGTGTCTGAAGAGACGAGAGGAATGACCAGTGTATTAAATATCCAACCGGTAATTCTTAAGGACACATTATCTTGTTAGATAATATTTTATCTAAAAGTATTAAAAATACATCAGAAAGAGAAAAAACAGGCACAAGAAAATGATTTTCTGAGAGAATTTTCGTTCTGTAAAAAATTATTACCATATTTGGCTTTGGTTCCCTTTGTGTATTTTCTGCAGATTAGTGTAGTTCATTTTGAGTTTTTGATTCAGGGTTCATTTTAGTTCAGATTTCAGATTCAATTTATGTTTCTGTGATTGAACCAAAATTCCAGTTAAAAAACTACTCAGTAGGCTAGATTCCTTAGCCAATACTTTTTTTAAAATGAGAACATTCCAGAATATGTACTTCAATAATGTTTAACTTCTAGATTTAAGGGAAATTTGGATAAGCATTTTTCATATATTAAAATGCCAAATAGTTAGATGGGCTTTTTTTTCCATTTATTTTCAGTATACTTTCTGATGTACAAGTTAATTTGCAAAGGGAAATTTAATCAAAGTAGCTCATAACAACATGCAATCTACTTTGTAGACTCTTTGTAGTCTCTTGCCCCTCTCTTCCCAAAGTTGTTTGTTTTTCAAAAAGGTGTTTAAATTACAAAGTTTCTCATGTAATACATTCACAAAGTTCAAAATTCATCCCTCTTTGTAATTCACTTCTTGAATTTGCGGTTAGGATCCTTCACTTGGGAAAATTCTCATCTTGTTAGGTCTTCAGATATTGTCTCGTTCTCACCCTTTTCTCCTTCTGGAACTCTGATTTAGAGGCATGTTGCCTTCTCATCTTCAGTGTCTTTTAACCTTTCTTTTATATGTTACATCTCTGCCTCTTTGTGCTTCTTTCTAGACAAGTTATTCTGATCTAGCCTCCATTTCAAAAATGTCTTTTTTTTTTTTTTAAAACTTTTATTGAAGCATAGTTGATTCACAGCACTGTGTTAATTTGAAGTGTACGGCAAAGTGAATCAGTCATACATATACGAATATCCACTTTTTTTTTAGATTATTTTTCCATAAAGGCCATTATAGAGTATTGAGTAGAGTTCCCTGTGCTATACAGCAGGTTATTATTAATTATCTATTTCATATATAATAGTGTATATATGTCAGTCCTAATCACCCAGTTTATCCCTCCCCTCTCCCCGCCCTTATTCCCTGGTAGCCATGAGTTTTGCTTTCTACATCCGTGACTCTACTTCAGTTTTACCAGTTCTTTCTTAGCTGTGCCGTAATACTCAAAATTCTCCAAGCCAGGCTTCAGCAATATGTGAACCGTGAAATTCCAGATGTTCAAGCTGGTTTTAGAAAAGGCAGAGGAACCAGAGATCAAATTACCAACATCCACTGGATCATCGAAAAAGCAAGAGAGTTCCAGAAAAACATCTATTTCTGCTTTATTGACTACACCAAAGCCTTTGTGTGGATCACAATAAACTGTGGAAAATTCTTCAAGAGATGGGAATACCAGACCACCTGACCTGCCTCTTGAGAAACCTGTATGTAGGTCAGGAAACAACAGTTAGAACTGGACATGGAACAACAGACTCGTTTCAAATAGGAAAAGGAGTATGTCAAGGCTGTATATTGTCACCCTGCTTATTTAACTTATATGCAGAGTACATCATGAGAAACGCTGGGCTGGAGGAAGCACAAGCTGGAATCAAGATTGCCAGGAGAAATGTCAATAACCTCAGATATGCAGAGGACACCACCCTTATGGCAGAAAGTGAAGAGGAACTAAAAAGCCTCTTGATGAAAGTGGAAGAGGAGAGTGGAAAAGTTGGCTTAAAGCTTAGCATTCAGAAAAGTAAGATCATGGCATCTGGTCCCATCACTTCATGGGAAATAGATGGGGAAACAGTGGAAACACTGTCAGACTTTTTTTTATTGGGCTCCAAAATCACTGCAGATGGTGACTGCAGCCATGAAATTAAAAGACGCTTACTCCTTGGAAGGAAAGTTATGACCAACCTAGATAGCATATTAAGAAGCAGAGACTTTACTTTGCCAACAAAGGTCCATCTAGTCAAGGCTATGGTTTTTCCAGTAGTCATGTATGGGTGTGAGAGTTGGACTGTGAAGAAAGCTGAGCACCAAAAAATTGATGCTTTTGAACTGTGGTGTTGGAGAAGACTCTTGAGAGTCCCTTGGACTGCAAGGAGATCCAGCCAGTCCATCCTAAAGGAGATCAGTCCTGGGTGTTCATTGGAAGGACTGATATTGAAGCTGAAACTCCAGTACTTTGGCTACCTCATGCGAAGAATTGACTCATTGGAAAAGACCCTGATGCTGGGAGGAATTGGGGGCAGGAGGAGAAGGGGATGACAGAGGATGAGATGGCTGGATGGCATCACCAACTTGATGGACGTGAGTTTGAGTAAACTCTGGGAGTTGGTGATAGACAAGGAGGCCTGGCATGCTGCAGTCCATGGGGTCGCAAAGAGTCGGACACGACTGAGTGACTAAACTGAACTCAACTGAACATGCTGTTAAAACCATCCATTTAGTTTTTAATGACAGTGATTATAGTTGCCAGCTTTTGAGGTTCTATTTGATTCTTTTAAAAAGTTTTGCTTGGTTATTTTGTATAGTTTCTTAAATATTATCTGGATTTATGTTCATGCTTGACTTTAATAGCGTAATCATAGTCATTATGTAATCTGTGTCTGATAATTCTTGTATCAGGGGTTTTGCCACTCTTTTTCTGTTTTCTGTTATTTCTGCTGGGTTTTCCTTAGTTCTTTGTCTCCTATATGACTGTGAGCTGCTCATTTTCTCTAGAAAATTATTTGTGAGCATCTTTGAGGCCCTGGATGATGGTGAGCTCTTCCAGTGTGGATTTATGTTTGCTTTGGTTGTGTGCCTGGGACCACTATCAGTTCTTTGCTTTTTCTTGGATCATCCAGATTGTGTGAATTTGTAAATCCTCATGAGGGCTGGCTTGTCATTACAACTCATCAGGGGACTTCCTTTCCTTTATTCTTGCTTTCTCTAGGGCAGGAATTGTGGGACTTATTTTTGATTTATTCTTACACCAGAGGTTCATCCTTTTACCAGTCCTCTGGGAAATGAGTATTCTATTTGATTCCCCGTGCAGGCTCAGGGCTTTGTCTTCTGTTCCTCCACATTTCCTGAGGCCATGGAAACCAAGGCTGAAATAGACTAGGCTTGGCAAGTACCCTCAGTGTCCTATTCACTCTGGGTTCCCATCTTAATAATTTCTTCTTAACATTCCTTTGATGCTTTTAAGATTTTACTAATTTTTTTTTGGGGGGGGGGAGATTTTACTAATATTTTATCTAGTATTTTCAGTTGAAGGGTTGTTCCAGTTATTTAGCCCTCCCTAATACTGGAAATGGAAGTCCTGATAAAAATTCAAGTACAGAAGGGTATACAGTAATAAGTTTTTGTTATTCTTGTCTTTCTGATTACCATCTCAGTAGGTGCATAATGAGCATTTGATGAAATTCAGAGCTCATTTATACACTCACCCACTCACATATCCAGACTGTTAGAAAATTACAAATAGAAGGAAAAGTTTAAAATCCTGACAATAGTTTACATCATGTTTTAGTGGTGAAAATTTGGAGGTATTCATTTTTGTTCAAGTTAAGAGCAAGACTAAGAGGCCTCTGGCACTTCTATTTAGTGTTATATTGGTAGTCCTAGCAAATGCATTAAAAAAAGGAAAAGAATTAAGATATTGAAAAGGAAGATAAAAATTTATTTGCAAAGGATGTGATTGTCTATAGGGAATTTAAAGACCATTGAAAAATTCAGCAGGTTTGTAAGACAGAATCGCATTCCTATATTGGTAATTATTATTTAGAAAATTAGTAGAAAATATATAGTACATAACAGCAACAAAATAATAAGATATGTTTGAATAAATCTAACAAAATAACCTTGATGCTTTATAGAGGAAATAGAACATCACTGAATCACATTAAAGAAGATATGAATAAATAGAACTACATACCATTTTTGTGAGAAGGAATATTGAATATTATTATTATGTCATTTTCTCCAAATCAATCTACAAATTCAGTGCTGTCTGTGGAACTTGTCAAACTGATACTAAAATTCATTAGAAAGAACAAAAGCTAAGCCAAATTTTGGAGAATAATTTGGGGAAATTATACCACCGCATATCAAAGCTTGCTATAAACCTGGAAAAGTGAAAATGTTAGTTGCTCAGTCGTGTCCAACTCTGTGATCCCATGGACTGTAGCTTGCTAGTCTGTTTTGTCCATGGGACTCAACAGGCAAGAATACTGGAGTGGGTAGCCATTCCCTTCTCCAAGGGATCTTCCCAACCCAGGGATTGAACCCTGGTCTCCTGCATTGCAGGCAGATTCTTTATCGTCTGAGCAACTATAAACCTAAGGCAACTAAAATAATATCATATTTATGCAAAGATATACAAATAGAGTCATCCCTCAGTATCCATAGGAGATTGGTTCCAGAATGTCCCCAATACCAAAATTCACAGATGTGCAAGTGATTTATATAAAATGGCATAGCATTCATACATAATGTATGCACATCCTCCTGTGTACTTTAAATCATCTGTAGATTACTTATAATACTGAATACAATGTAAATACCATGTAAATAGCTGCTGATGCATGACAAATTCAAGTTTTGCTTTTTGGAACATTCTGGAAATTTTTTCCCAGATATTTTAAATTTGTGGTTGGTTTAATCCCTGTCTATGGAACTTACAAATATAGAGGACCCACTATACATACATGTAACAGAATAGAAAGCACAGAAAAGAGCCATATGCATATAGAGGTATAGCATGTGACATTACAGATAATTGGGAACAGAACTACTCAAAATATTGTCATGGAACAGATGGCTATCCACATAGAAGGGAAAATTGTCATACCATATACTCAAGTGTTAATTCTAGGGGCAGGGATTTAAGACCTAAATATGAAAGCCTTTAATATTTCAGGACATTTTAGGAGAAAATGTACAAAATATGTTTTTGACCTTGGGATAGGGAAGGATTTGTTGAATAACACAATCAAAAGCCTATAGCATAAAGGCAAAGATTGATGAAATTAAAAGAACTTTGCTTAACAAAAGGCACCATAATCGAAGTTGATATAAAAGTTCAGAATGGGAGAAAATGTTTATATCACATACAACTCATATAAGATTTATATTCCAACTATACAAAGTACTCCTACAATATAAATATAAAATATTTATAAATATACAATATAAATATAAATATAAGATATTTGTAAATATACAATATAAATATAAAATAAGTATAAAATAAAAGACCAACAAATCTACTAGAAAAATGGGCAAAGATATGAACAAGCTGTTTAGAGAAGTGGGTAATGTAGTGGGTAGTACAGCTCTAAGGAAAATCTATGAATGTGCACAGAGTTTTCATCATAGCCCCGTGTATAATAGGAAAACATTGGCAATACCCTAAATGTCTATCAGCATAAGAATGAACAAATGAAAGTGTAATATATTCATAAACTGGAATACTATACTATCAAAATAAGTAAACTAGAACTACAGACATCAATAATTATAAATTTTTTTGAGTCAAAAAACAAAGCAAAACCAAGTTGCAGAATGATAATATAGTATCATACATTTAATATGCAGGTTGAAAAATACTGCATAGTGCTTCATATTGTTTGTGAGGTCTTCATAATTAATGTTATAAACATGTCCATGCTAATGATAAACCTTAAACTCAGGATAATGGCTATGTCTGAGTAGGGAGCAAGGGACGTGCCTAAGGGCCTGTACTGATGAATTTCTATCCTCCTTCCAGTTACTTAGGTGTAGCAAAATGTTAGATTTGATAAAGATTAATGGTGAGTAATACAGAGGTGTTTAATTTATTCTATATTAACTGTTAATTAAATATAAGATGTAAGTATAACATGGGCTTCCCTGGTAGCTCAGCTGGTAAAGAATCCATCTGCGATGCAGGAGAGCCTGGTTTGATTCCTGGATCTGGAAGATTCCCCTAGAGAAGGGATAGGCTACGCACTTCAGTATTCATGGGCTTCCCTGGTGGCTCAGATGGTAAAGAATCTGCCTGCAATGTGGGAGACCTGGGTTTGATCCCTGGGTTGGGAAGATCCACTGGAGGAGGGCATGGGAACCCATTCTAGTGTTCTTGCCTGGAGAATCCCCATGGACAGAAGAGACTGGTGGGCTACAGTCCATGGGGTCACAAAGAATCGGATACGACTGAGCAACTAAGCCCAGCACAGCATAATATAAATTAAATATATGTAATACTTTTTTGTATGTTTGGCATTTTCATAAGAAATCATCAAATGGAACCCTGTAGTCAATTAAGATGATTCAACACTGGAAAATATATTAATGTAATTCATTACATTAGTAAACTCAACTGGTAAATTAAAGAAGTGTTTAAGAATATATGAGCAAGAAATGGGTAAGATTTTTAAAGGAAACCCGCAAAACTTTAACCAAGGACCCAAGGAAAGGTTGGAATAAACAGAGAAACCACTATGTCCTAAGATAGGACAACTCATATTATAAAATTACCAATCCTCTCCAAGGTGATATGAAAATAATGCAATTCCAGTTGGAACTTTGATGTACTGAGTATTTCAAGTTAGTAAGTAGAAGGGTAGCAGGACAATTCGCTATCCATGAAGAAAAGAGTAAAGTTTGTCTTATCTTACCCAGCTTATAAAAACAAGTTTCAAATTGATTAAAGAGCCCAATGTCAAAAAAAATAAAATTATAAAATCACTGGAAGGACATGTGGAAGAAGCCTTTATAAAATCCTGGAGTGAGAATTACTTTTCTGAGCATGATACTAGAATCTTTTTCTAACAGATTCACAGAGATAGATAACAGACTTAGGTTTCCAAGGGGGGTTGGCAAGATGGATTGGGAGGTTGCGGCTAACAAATGTCAAGTATTATATATAGACTGGATAAATAACAAAGTCCTACTGTATAATCTATTAGGACTATATAGTATTGTACTGTATAGTACAGTAGAGCCATATTCAATATCCTGTGATAAATCATAATGGAAAAGAATATGAAAAAGTAGGTACATGTATGTATAAATGAATCACTTTGCTACACAGCAGAAATTAACACCACATTGTAAATCAAATATACTTCAATTAAAAAAAGAATCTTTTTCTGTAAGGAAAAGATTGACAGATTTAACTCTATAAAAATGAAAAAAACTTTAGTACACTTTAAGACAGATTAAAACAAAACAAAATGAAGAAGAGTAGTGGTAGAGTGGAAGAAAATAATCGCTGCAGATAAATGATTCCTGACAGTCCTGGTCAAAAGTCCTATAGATTGCTAACGTTTATCAGGCATTTCTCTCTGTGTCTGACATTCTTCTAAGTGCTTTTTAATTTTAAGCCATTCAGAATCCCGCAGTAGCCCTATGGGATAGGTTCTAGCATCATCGTTTTATAGATGAGGGAACAAGTACAGAGAGCTTAATTAACTTCTCCAGAGTCACTTATCTGCTAAGGGTCAGAGATGGGATTTGAATCCAGTTGGGTTGGCTCCAGCTTCTGTTCTCTTAACTACTCTCCTGCTTATAAACCAAAAAAGGAAAAAAGAAACCAAAGAAAAAAAACTCAAGAGAATAATAAGCAAAACGAAAAAAGTAGAAATTTCACAGAGGAAGAAATACAGTGGTTTACAAATGTGTGAAAATATGCTCAACCTCATGAGTCATTCAAGAAAAATAAAAGAACATGAAATGTCACCTTTTGCCCTTTAGAGTGGCTAAAAAGAAATTTTTTTTTTTAAGATTGTGATATGGAGATAACATGAAAACTAAAGAATTAAAATATAGTAATTGGTAAGGATTTGTAGATATTGACACATACTTTGGTGGTGCAAAATAGGTGGCTTTGACGTTTTAAGGAAGGCGGTTTGGCAGTATTAATCAAAATGAAATTCACACACCTTTAGATTAGCAACTTACTTTTTGGAATTTAGTTAACTATTCTTTCAGCAGTATACACAGATGTGATACAGCTATACAGAAGTGTGACTGAAAAATTAGAAATAGTGCAGTAGATCTATCCATTATGGGAAGATATCCAAAGCAGAGTGTATATTTGGGTTAAAAAAATGCACACGTCTGCGTCCAGAGCAAGCCCAGCTGTATACTCTCTCGGACCAGTCCTTTCCTAGGGGTCTCTGTGGTGGCTTTCTTGAATGCCCCTGACTTTTCTAGTCTTGCCTTCAGTCTTAGTCCCTCCTTGTGAGGAATTAGTATTAAGTGCCTGCTGGGATCACCTGTTCTTAAGCCCCTCTGGACACAAGGGTTCCTTCTTCAGCGCATATTAGTCTGCCCCATGTCTAGCAGATTGTCTTCAATGTTGCTGGTAAATGTTGGTACCTTTGCCCCAGTTCCGTTCTCACTGCTGATGTAGGTCTGCTCACATAGATGTATTTTTATTTCCTGGATTGTTTCCGTAAGATAATAGGAGAGAGACAGCTGGAAGCATGTGTTCAAGGCACCATATTACCTCTAGTGTTTTCCACACCTTTCCCCCTCTTTCATTTCCTCTAACTACTTAGGGACATTTTGGGAATTGTATGAAGTGACTTAGCAGCAGCAGCAGCAGCAATGTCAGATAATTAAGCATTTGGAAGAGTGTATATTTGGAATTTTGCCAGAACCAATTAAAAAAGAAAAGTTTTTTTTTTAAAGCAAAGTGTTGATAGAGAAAGTGATAGTGTGTGATAAAAATGAATGAAAACTTGTTTAAGGAACACAGTTTATTTTGCATAGTTAAAATGGACTTATTTTTCTGTCCACTTAAGACTGTGCAAGGATTTTAATTGAATACAGCTCTTTTACTGTACCTGAGGGGACAGTCTGCATTAGAAGAATAAAAGGATCAGACTGTGATAACCAGTGGCTAAAACAGGTCTATTTTTAAAGAGCATGTGGCTTGTGGTGATTATCGTTCAATAAAGCCAGCAGGAAGCAAGGAGATGGAAATGGTCCTAATGAAGACAAGAAAGGGTTGTCACTCATTAATGGGGAGCATATCCATCAACCTCACAAATAATTAGAAATATTAAAATCATAACTGAAAGAGCATATGGGGAACTCTGCATTAAAAAAGTAAGTTCATGTTTGTATATTTCAGCTGAGTTTATAATGTGCATTATCTCATAGGATCCTTACAACCATCCACGTAAGGTGTGGAGTGTATTATTATCCCTATTGTGTAGAAGAAGTTGCTACTCAAGTGGTTAAATGATTTGAATAAGTTCATACATTTAGTTATTAGAAATTCTTATATATAAAAGCTTTTACCTCAGATAAGGTTTTTTTTTTTTCAGGTAAGTTTTTTTTACTATGAAAACTTCAGCAGCTTTAGGGCTAGATTAATACATGGTGATATTTTTGCATATTACTAATTTTTTTCAGAAAAGACCAAACTAATGTAATTAGTTGAACTCTCATAATATTTCTACTGATAACTCAGTCACAATGACAGACCCTGAAATTGGCCATCAATTCTGAAATTCCTAAAAAAGCTAGGAGACATACCAAACTTCTTCTCCCCAGCCTAAGAGTACCTAGTAAAGTGAAAGAGAGCATACGCTTATATGCTGATTCAAAGTGTGGTATTTTATTCTTCGCCTATTTATTTTCCATTTAGTTGATTTTCTTGGGAATATGTGTTTGTAGGTGAATAGGAGTAAGCTGGGAACATTTGATTAACAAGCATTTATTGGACACCCATTATGTATATATCAAATAAAGAAATGTACATAACACTTAATAAAGCGTGTGGGGTGATTTAAGAGAAAAAATAAGTAGTCATGATTCCTGAGAAATGTATAATGTAAATAGGTAGAAATAAGATGAAGGAGAACAAACACAAGATGATATATGGAGAAGTGTGAAATAATTTAGAACATATACATTGCTAATAAGAGAAACGGTAAATGATCAAAGCAGAACTGGGCCAGTCTTAGAAAACTATCTTGGTGAATGTTGAACAAAAATTTCAAATTGGTTTTAGTCTAGGATTAATTGAGATGAGAGAGATTGATTTCTTTGGTGTGGCAGGAAGCATGGGGGACTGGGGAAGGATGATAGGTACAAAGGGATTACCAGAAAGATAAACACATATCTCTAGTTACTTGGAAAGTGATTTAAAGAAGTGAATCTGGAAAGACAAATTTAAATACACAATCTGTAACTCAGTTTTTCTTTTTAAACAAATCCTTTAAAAATGTTTGGGAAGGCTTGTTGTTTGAGAAGAACCATATATCTGTTCTTCATGAAAAAGTTTGGAACTTGTTTTTTGGTATTGATGATAATGGGGACCAGAGCTCAAATAAAACACAAGTAGCCAATATTTATATACAACATATACATAATCACATACTTAACAGATTAGTGAAAAATACAAATGTCTCATTTCTCTAAGCTGACAAGTAGTTGAAACAGCATGGACACTTTTTGGACTATATGTATAAATACTTCAGATATGCAGGTAAAAGAGGCAGTTGTGATAAGCTCTTAACTTGGAGTCAGTGGCCTAGATTTCATATCTTGGCTCTAATACTTAATATATCTATAACGCCTAGACATACTCAAAGTCGATGTTTTAGGTTTCTGTGAGGATCGAATAAGATAATGCATGTAAAATTACCTGGCGTATTGTGGACACTCAATGCATTTGTTCTATTTTTGTAGTTTTCTGTAAGAAGTGATGGGTCTTTATAGAGAATGTTGTAAGACCTGGGTGGGAACAAAGATGAATATGGAACATCTCTCAGGTAAAGTGTGAAGCATGTCTTTTTTTATCCTTTCCATAGAAGCATTCACTATGCTCCAGACCTCTAAACATTTCCCCTTTTCTGGAAATGGTGTGGGTGGAAATAGGCCTTCTCAGAGCCAATCACAAGGATTGACTTTTTACTGCACAGGGCAAACATTTATAGAAAATAGCTCCTTCCCCCTGTAGAACTTAGTTTATTGTAGAAAATTTTGAATATCCAGAATGTGAAGACCATCTGTAATCACACTAGCCAGAGAAAACTATTTTGGTGTATTTTCTTCCAGTCTCTTTTATATCTAAATTGGAATCAACCATACATAGTTTTTGTAACCTGATTTTTTTCATCTTGCACTATCTAAAGCATATTCTTATGTCATTGTACATAAGAATTTTTAAAAACATAAAAAATTTTGTTTCTTCAATGGAAGAAAACCCAAAGGAAACCATTTTTTTGAATGGTTATGTAGTTTTCTGTAGTACAGCTCTATTAATAATTCATCTGATCTTTTCCTTTATTTCTGAGGCTGCTTAGAATATTTGCCATAATGCATATCACTATAATAATATATAAATCTCTGATTTCTTTAAAATAGTTTTAAAGAAATGGAATTATTATTTCAAAAATTAAAACCCCTTTAAGTCTCTTAACTCATATTGAAAAGAATTATCCTATGGCAGGGTTGTACTTCTGTTAGCAATGTATGAGACTCAATATTTCCTAGAACTCTAAGCTTTTCTATGAAGGCTTCCTTCACAAGTGGTTGCCACACCTATCTGTTCTGATTAATTTCTGGAAACCTTTACTAATGGTCATTTACTAAAAATCATCACCATTGTAGACTTTTAATTTCTTGTTTATTTTCATTATAATTTGCATGTTTTCTTTTAAAAACAGCAAACCAGTAAAAGTGCTAATAAAACTAAAATGAAGATTTAATTTCTTAGGCAAAATTGAGACAGGCTGACAAATTCAGACTTGTGGGAAGAAACTGGATGGACGGTTGCCTGGGAAATATTTTATGAGTCATTGCTTTTAAAACCTCCCGAGCCAGGAAGAAGGCGCTGATTAGTTGGAATGGGCAATCATATTCCTATTTCATATATTTCTAGAAATAGCACAATTTTGTGCATGTGTTACATGGTCCAAAATTAATTGATGGTAAAATCACAAGATGAATTGCTTTAGGCAGATTTGGCCCCCTGACCTAGTGATGAACCTCGTTAAGTAGGGTGGACACTCCTTTGCCAATCTTTCACATGTATGTATTTACCTGTGTATATGTCTGTCTCCTTCATTGGCTAGTGGAGTTCCTTGAGATAGAGAATGAATGTTTTCATTTTGTTTTACACCTAGGACTGCAGAACAATAACTGTAATAAAATCATGCAGATGAATGATTACTTGATGGCTGGCTAGTAAAGAACTTTTTGAGCATAATAGAAATGGAAGAAAACCAAAGGAAATCATTGAAAGATTTGAATATAATAAATTTTAAATGTGTCTATACTACCCTCTCCTCCATAAACATTCAAGCTCATAAACAAACTTACATGAAGAAAAACTAATAGGGAAAAATAGTTTCAATAAATTTGACAGCAAGAGATTTAATGCCTTTACAGTATAAAAGACTCATAAGAATCAATAAGAAAACTATTGAGTCCAATAGTTAAATGGACAAAGGACAAGAATACATATTTCACCAAAGGGAAAGTAGAAATTAATAAATATTAAAAATGCCTAACCTTACTTTTTTTCAATTTTTTAATTGTGGTAAAATACACATAACATTTATCATCTTAATCTTTTTTTTTTCATCTTAATCATTTTTAAGTGAACAGTTCAGTGATCAACAGTTTTAATTGAAGAAGTGCAGAACAAAATCAGATCTCACTTTTGATCATTAAGTGAAAAAAATTCTTTTTAAAAGAAAATGATAATAACTCTAACAAAAGCAGAGTGAATAGGAATGTATTTTAGTACAAGCTTTCTGGAAAGCAATTTGGAACTATGTATCAAAATCTTGAAAGATGTTTATACTCTGACACAAGAGTCCCACTTTTACAGATTTATTCTAAGGAAACAATCTAAAATGTGAATAAAGATGTTTATAATACTTGGTGCTATTTATGTTAACAAATTACTAGAAAAATTCAAAAAAATTCAAGTGAGAGGTAATTAAATACATTTGGGCCAGATAATAGATGCTTTATATATCATTTAACATAATGTTTATGGAAAAAAAATTTAATAATGTGGCAAAACATGTACAATTTGAAGTGAATATATTTATAAAGTAGACATTTATGCATACTTGGATATATGCATGGAAAAATTACTAGAAAGAAAGAAATATACCAGTCCATTAGCAAGAACTATTTCTGGATAGTGAAATTACAAATGATTTCTCCTTCATATTCTGTGTATGTTTGAGCTTCTAACAATGATAATGTATTGTAAATGTAACTTGAAGTTAGCAGTGGTGATTTATCTTAGAGAAAAGAGGTTAAAGTAAAGCCAGGAATAGGAACTTTCCTGGTGGGCCAGTGGCTAAGATTCTGTGCTGGGGGGATCTGGGGTTCGATCCCTGGCCAGGAAACTAGATCCTACATGCCACCATTAAGAGTTCACATGCATCAGTGAAGACTGAAGATCCTGAGTGGGGCAACTAAGATCTGGCCAAGCAAAGAAATAAATAATTTTAAAAAGATGAAGAAGAAGACAGAAAGAAAAGCAAGGAATAAGCAAAAAGGTAGAAGAAGATTTGAGAACATTTGAAAGCTATGTGCTGTGGGAAAGAGTTAATGAGGGAGAGGGAAAGGTTCTGAGGAGACACTCTCACTGGGGCTGCGGTCTGAGGGCACAGGGTTGGGTGAGACCTGAGGGGGCAGCCTCTTCCACTGGGGCGTGAAGGAAGATACAGAAGAGTTAGTCAGTGGGAATAAGGAAATGGAGAGATTCTTACCTGATGACTTCTTTTTCCCTGAAGGATAAACAAGTGAGATTCTCTGTTGGGTTCTCCTATGAGACTTGAGAAAAGTGTGAAGCTTTGAATTTGCTACTGAGCAGAAAGGAAGGAGTGCGTGTGTTATTTCCCTCCAAAACCCACTCCTTACTCTTATTCTTCTTATCAACGGTTGGCCCCAGTGAACCAAGACAAAAATCTGGAAATTATCCTCCCCACTCCTATTGCTCAACAAAGTCCTCACACTTCACCGTCTTTCATGTCTATGGAACCAGTCTTCTCTCCAACTCTTCTCCATCTTTTTGCTGGGGTTGCTACAGTAGATTCCAAATTAGTCTCTCTAGGCTTATTTGTCTCTTCTCATTCCCAATGCATCCATCATTCTGTTTCCAGACCCATCTTTCAAAAACCCAATAATATATTTTGTCATGACTCTATTCAAAATACTTTAAGGTCTTCAGTGGCTGAGGAGCACTCACCTACAGGACTTGGTGACTGAATGAACATGGAGCGGGTGGAAGGAAGGAGTGTAAGATGATTCTTGGGTCGTACAACTGGAGTGGTAGCTATAGAAAGTTACAGAAACAACCATTTTTTTAAAAGATGGTAAATTCCCACTTTGCTGTTGTTTTGGGTAACAGCTGTATTTTAAAAAACGCATTTGAGGAAACGTCATAATTTTTTATGCCTCTAGGTTTTTGCATGCACCATTTTCTCTACCAGAAACATTCCTCACTCCCTTCTTCACTTGGCAAATAATATAAAGACAAATGTTGTAGAAGCATTTCTGTATCATCAGCTTTACACTAAATGCCTTACATTTATGATTACATTTAATCATCACAAAAACCCTGTGAAGGAGGAGTCTGGTTTTGTAGATGAGACAACTGAGATTTAGAGAGGTTAAGCAATTTCTTCAAGGTTATCCAGCTAGTAATCTAGTGGAGCTGGATTTGAACCCAAGAAATTCAACTCAGGAAGCCATGCGCTTAATCACTAAAGCATATTGCCTTGTGAAGATGCAGCTTGACTGTCACGTCTTCCAGGAAGCTTTCCTCGTTGCCGTTGCTTGTGGGTGCATATCCTGTGTTCCCACAACGCACGTGCTCATGCCTGTCTTCACCATGGCACTTGCCATGCCCTCTTACAAGTGTGTGCATGTTTGTTGCTTCCCTTTCTTTCCTAAACTGTGAGCTCCCTGAGGGCAGGAAGGATTCCTTACATTTCTGAACCCTCAATCCAGAGCACAGTGCCCAGTATTCAGTGGGAGCTCAGTAACTGCTGAATAAATGGAGGCATGAGAAAACCTAATGTATTATATGATGGTTGAGGCCAGAAAATAGAGGATCTGGGCTAAACCTGTGCAGGAAGATTGAGGTCAGATCATGAAGACTGCTACATGCTAGGTTTAGAAATTTGCAAGAAGCAGTCACAAAATCCTTTATTCTTTTCACAACCATGAATATTATACTCTTCAAGGCTCAAACTCTAATGGGGACACTCACCAGAGGTGTGCTAGTATATGTTTAACAGCTTCTTCCTTCCCTTTTCCTGCCCAAAGCTCTGATTTGCTTTGTATTTTGATTCCCATGGTATACATGCTTCTGTCACAGCCAGTCTTTAAAAAATTATATATATATATATATATATATATAATTGAAATAGTTATGTACAGTGTTATATTAGTTTCAGGTGTGCCACATAGTGATTTGACATTGGCATACATTACAAAATAATCACCACAATAAGCCTAATAAACATCTGTCTCCATACAAAATTATTTGCCATATTATCTGTCACAGCCAGTTTCAAGCGATCAATATGATGTTACTACTGAATATGGATGTAGAAAGAGATGCACAGTATTATGCCAATAAAAATTATTCTCCCCACTCATTACAATAGACACAAATGACTTGACGAGCACAGGTTATAGTAAAATATAATAAAATAATTAGGAAATGATGAATTTTGAGTGTTTATTACCTTTGATTTTAATATGTCTTTAAGTTTATATACACAGAAAGACTATACAAAAAAGACCTTCACGACCCAGATAACCATGATGGTATGATCACTCACATAGAGCCAGACATCCTGGAATGTGAAATCAAGTGGGCCTTAGGAAGCATCACTACAAACAAAGCTAGCAGAGGTGATGGAATTCCAGCTGAGCTATTTCAAATCCTAAAAGATGGTGCTGTGAAAGTGCTGCACTCAATATACCAGCAAATTTGGAAAAGTCAGCAGTGGCCACAGGACTGGAAAAGGTCAGTTTTCATTCCAACCCCAAAGAAAGGCAATGCCAAAGAATGTTCAAACTACTGCACAATTGCACTCATCTCACATGCTAGCAAAGTAATACTCAAAATTCTCCAAGCCAAGCTTCAACAGTACATGAATGGTGAACTTCCAGATGTTCAAGCTGGATTTAGAAAAGGCAGAGGAACCAGAGATCAAATTGCCAACATCCACTGGATCATCAAAAAAGCAAGAGTTTCAGAAAAACATCTGCTTTATTGACTATGCCAAAGCCTCTGACTGTGTGGATCACAACAAACTGTGGACAATTCTGAAAGAGATGGGAATACCAGACCACCTGACCTGCCTCCTGAGAAATCTGTATGCAGGTCAGGAAGCAACAGTTAGAACTGGACGTGAACAACAGACTGGCTCCAAATCGGGAAAGGAGTATGTCCAGGCTGTATATTGTCACTCTGCTTATTTAACTTATATGCAGAGTACATCACGAGAAACGCTGGGCTGGAGGAAGCACAAGCTGGAATCAAGATTGGTGGGAGAAATATCAATAACCTCAGATACGCAGATGACACCACCCTTATGGCAGAAAGCAAAGAAGAACTAAAGAACCTCTTGATGAAAGTGAAAGAGGAGAGTGACAAAGTTGGCTTAAAACTCAACATTCAGAAAACTAAGATCATGGCCTCTGGTCCCATCACTTCATGGCAAATAGATGGGGAAACAGAGGAAATAGTGAGAGACTTTATTTTTAGGGCCCCCAAATCACTGTAGATGGTGACTGCAGCTATGAAATTCAAAGATGCTTGTTCCTTGGAAGAAAAGCTATGACCAACCTAGACAGCATATTAAAAAGCAGAGACATTACTTTGCCAGCAAAGGTCCATCTAGTCAAAGCTATGGTTTTTCCAGTAGTCATTTATGGATGTGAGTTGGACTATAAAGAAAGCTGAGCACTGAAGAATTAATGCTTTTGAATTGTGGTGTTGGAGAAGATTCTTGAGAGTCCCTTGGACTGCAAGGAGATCCAACCAGTCCATCCTAAAGGAAATCAGTCCTGAATATTCATTGGAAGGACTGATGCTGAAGCTGAAACTCCAATACTTTGGCCACCTGATGTGGAGAACCAACTCATTGGAAAAGACCCTGATGCTGGAAAAGATTGAGGGTGGGAGGAGAAGGGGATGACAGAGGATGAGATGGTGGATGGTGTCATTGACGCGATGGATATGAGTTTGAGTATAGGCTCTGGGAGTTGGTGATGGACAGGGAAGCCTGGTGTTCTGCAGTCCATGGGTTGCAAAGAGTCGGACACAACTGAGCAACTGAACTGAACTGAAGTTTATATAATTTAATTTTTACTAATAACTGTGTTTAACAGCTGCCTTACAAAATTCCTTAAATTTTAACAATTGGCTGTCTTGAGCAGATAGGAGCCAACTCCTCCCTACCATTGTCATTACTTCCTTTCGCTACAGGTCCTTCCAGCCGAATCTCCTGGGACCAGTCTTTCTTTTTCCTAAGCAGGGCACTAATTAGCAGCTCTGGGTCAGTTGCCTTTTGAGGTAGCTTTAGCTCTCTCATTATGTTAATATGTTTTAATATTTGTGATCCAGTCCTCAGTACTCAAGTTTGTACTTTGTTTGCAACAACCAAAGAGTCCTCCATATACAACCATCCCTGCAGACAATGCTTTTTGTCCTGAATACTGGTTTCTCTCTGATACCTTCTTTACTCAGGGTTGTTTGAGTTATATAATTTCTGCTGTTTAAAATGGGGCACCATTCACATATGGACTGCTTACCCGGCAATCACATGCTGTGTTGCTTTTCTGTTGCTCACCTGCCCTGCTACTGCTTGAATATGTGAGCTGGCGTGTGGACTTGCTTTGGCTCTGCTCCTTGGTTCTTCTATCCTGCATATGCTCTTACTTTGGGATCTACCTTTGGACTCAGGGTTCCTTTTGCTTCACTAACTGAAACCTGGCCTCATTCCATGATCTGATTATAGGGCTGTCTGGCTTCCTGGCTTTGGCCTTGTCAACTACAACTCAAATTCAAATGCTGATAAACAGCAGCATGAGAAATTGAGCTGATTTAAGCAGGTATTACTATTTTAGTGTGATTAATATCTGCCAGTAGTGGCAAAAACCACCCCTCTCTTGCTTCTGAACAACTCCTGAAGATTCAAGAGTGCTGAGAGTTCTGAAGGGGGCCTAGGTTAAAATAATGGAGCAACTGAATTCAACAAATGGTGGCTCCTCCCCAGCTGTCAGTTCAAAGAAGTTTCCAAAGAGGCTGAGTAACCATTGGGTCCTTTATCAGTTGAGCTTCTCCTTGCTGCTGCCCAGAGGGAGGATGTGTGGGATAAATCTAGGCTAAGCACCAGATGGTTTTGAAATGCACAGTCTTATACTTTTCTGCTCTTTGAACCTAATAAAATCAAGGTTCTTCATTAAGAAAAGGGGTTTGGCATTTTTCTTTTCGTTCCATTGATATTATCACTAATAGTGATCAGAACTAATGTGAATAGATTCCAGCCTTGAATATTCTTGAATGATTTAGGAAACTTGCAATTTGCGAAAAACTGCAAGGGAAAAAGCAAGCTAAAAAATTCAGTTGGTTCTCTCAGAGGGAATAAAAACTTGTAGCTATTAGTACAGGACTCATGCTATTGGTTGGAGGTGAGAACTTACTCCTGTGCCTCAGGTTTCACTGATGCTCCGCCCCTGCTTTGAAGTGACTGGGGGCAGTTCCCAGTCCAGGAAAGGTTTCTGAGCTTATCACTGAACAGAGAGAAAGAAATAAAGAAAGAAAGCAAAGTCTTTCAGCCATGTCCTACACTTGGGACCCCAAGAAGTCTTTTCAGTCGTGTCCTACCCTTGCCTGCCAGGCTCCTCTGTCCATGGGATTTTCCAGGCAAGAGTACTGGAGTGGATACTTCTCAAGGGGATATATCTCCAGGGGATATTCCTGACCCAGGGGTTGAACCCGAGGCTCAGACACTTTACTGACTGAGCCACCTGAACAGAGAGAATCCTTGTTAACTCAGGGATTGATTTTCCCACATTCCAGGAGAGCAGTTACGTTTAATGAGATACTGAATATCTGTCCCGGAATAGGAAGTTGATTTTCTGAAGAATATTTTGATTCTCAGACTATTTCCGTAGAAGGAGAATTATTAATACCTTAAACTTTTTCCTGGACAAGGTAGGGTTAGTAACAAATAATCCAAGAAATAAACAACTGAGTGAAGTTAGAGTGCTTTCTGAATCTTACCTTCTTCTTGAAGAAAAGGTGCCCAGCAGGGTCAGCTTTGTGGGCGTGTGATGTGTACCCACAAAGTCCTTCACTTAGAAGGGCTCTGCACTTTCATGCTGTTGCCATCTTGGAATTCTTA
Organism: Cervus canadensis; assembly: GCF_019320065.1. Lineage (NCBI taxonomy): Eukaryota > Metazoa > Chordata > Mammalia > Artiodactyla > Cervidae > Cervus > Cervus canadensis. The sequence goes on along the minus strand of NC_057410.1, from coordinate 12,019,587 downwards.
ATTTTGAGCAGGAAGCCCCGCGTTTTCATTTTTCACTGGGCCCAGCAAATGATAGAGCCAGGTCTGATGGCAAGAGAGATGAAGAAAGTCTTCCTAAAGAGTTTTTTTTTTTTTCTTTTTCCTGGAGCACTGCAAGAATGCACCAGAAGAACACTGAAAACATGCCTTTAAAAAAGTTATAATTTTTATTTATCCATCCAGGCAAGAGTAAACTGAGAATATGGTAATCACAAGTAGTGTTATAAACATCCAAGTGTGTGTAACAACTAACATTTATATGGTGCTCATTACTATGTGCCAGGCTTTGTATATATTAACTCACTTAATTATTGTATCCCCATTTTGCAGTTGAGAATATGAGGCACAGAGAGGGTGAAAAATAACACCAAAGATCACATAGGTAAGTAAATAGAAAAGCCTAGATATAAACTAAAGCAGTATGGCTTCAGAATGTTTTTAGTGTAATGTGTCTTCTTTCTACTAAATGGAATAATGACATTGGTTTCCTGAGAGATGCTTTGCACTATTTCTTTTTATTCTGGTTATTATTTTTGAATTCAGGGGAAAGTGATGAGCTAGCACCCTTTAAAGGCCTAAGCCAATGTGCACTTGGACACTAAGAGTGAAATGCATCATAGGGCAAATACATCTTTTCCTTTGGAACATCAACTACTGACTGTTTTATAAAGGGGAAAGTAGTGAACATATCACACTTCAGTGTCTCATGACTGACATTTGATTTTGACTTAAAAGATTTTTACCTACACTACTAAGCTTACATGCTAGAGACCACATGCTCATTCTTGGATGTTTATACTATACTTTATTCCTGTCAAGGAATTGGAGATTTGGCTCATACTTGTTGGATATGTTAAGTGATCCCTTGACACCATATTTAAATTAAAGAGTCTTTCCTCGATTTTATTTTTTAAAATCTGTGTAGGCATCAGAGCATATGGGTAGAAAGGATGGGCTCTAGTATCCTGTGGCTACTTTTCTGGCCCTGAGATTTGCTTCTGTATTAAGGATAATAAAAACACAACTATATGGCTACTGTGAGACTAGGAAGTACCTAGCACTTCTCAGAACATGGTTAACACTCAGTATAGATGAATCTATTCAGTTCAGTTGCTCAGTCGTGTCTGACTCTTTGTGACCCCATGGACTGCAGCATGCCAGGCGTCCCTGTTCATTACCAACTCCCAGATCTTGCCTAAACTCATGTCGATCGAGTTGGTGATGCCATAATTGATTTATAAAAACTGGTATAGATTAGTGCAATTATTTCTTAGGGATATAAATTCTCAGAGACTCATTTCATTCAGCGTAAAATAAAGATAATAACACCCATTTCATAAGGTATTATAAGGATTAAATGTGTATGAAATGCTTAACATAAGGCCTGACATATAGTAAGTTCTTACTAAGTGGGAACTTCTATTATTCTATTTGAACTTTTTATCTATAATGTAGGTCTAGGTCATTTCACAATAGAATTTTGGACCCAGTATAAAACCATTCTATTTTTAATAGTATTTTTCATCTTTTTCTTCTTTGTATGACACATTCTGTTAGGAGAATGAGATATATATTGGTTTTTACTGTGCAGCGATACTTTTGTAGTAACTGCATTTTAAAAATACCCTTTGGAAAGATATGTTGGTCTTTTTCCAACAGTCCTCTTAAAAAGGGCTATTAAAATAATGCATAGAAGAAATAACATTCATTCATTATTAATACCTTGTAGCAGTGATTATATCAGCTCAGCCTGGCCATCGGTCAGCCCTTAGAGCCCTTGCTTCAAGCAGAGCTCAGCGAGCAGACATCAGAGGGAAGGCAAAGAGCACATCTTCTCCTATAAGCTCCAGATCTTGCTTCTGTACCTTCAGCTCTTTTCCACTGGCCCCTTTCTTTCCTTCCACCAATATGCAGGGGTATATTCCACCTTACAAACAAGAAACAACCATTTTCCTTTCAGGCTTGTTGCTCCATTGAAGTACTATTTCATCTTTCCCTTCTCTTTGACTGTTGACCTTCAGCTAAAAGTGGGTTTCACTTCCTTAACATCTCCCACTCTTAACTCCTTTCTTTCACTGTCTTTCACCATTAGAACTTTCCAGAAATCTTAAGAACCCTGAAAGCATTCAGTTCAGTTCAGTTCAGTCGCTCAGTCGTGTCCAACTCTTTGCGACCCCATGAATCGCAGCACACCAGGCCTCCCTGTCCATCACCAACTGCCAGAGTCTACCCAAATCCATGTCTATTGAGTCGGTGATGCCATCCAACCATCTCATCCTTTGTCATCCCCTTCTCTCCTGCCCTCAATCTTTCCCAGCATCAGGGTCTTTTCAAATGAGTCAGCTCTTTGCATCAGGTGGCCAAAGTATTAGAGCATTAAGAATCTCTTAATCACCAAGGTGTTTGACCTTTTCTTAGTCTTCATTTTTCTTATATACATTATGATATTGTTGAAGTCTTGATATTTTATTAGAATCTGGGACATTGTTTTTCCCTAATTTTTTGACTTTTGATTTGCTCATAGAAAATGGCAGTGATGCCCACTTTGCATCAGTGCACTAATAACTAGTGATGTTAAGCATCTTTTCATATTCCTGTACATTATGCCCATTTTTTTGACTGAGTTATTTGTTTGTTTTATATTAAGCTGTATGAACTGTCTGCTTTGGAGATCAATCCCTTCTTGGTAGCGTTGTTTGAAAATATTTTCTCCAGGCAATAGGTTGTCTTTTATTTTGTTGATGGTTTCCTTTGCTGTGCAAAAGCTTTTAAATTGAATCAGGCCCTTTTGTTTGTTTACCGTTATTTCCATTACTGCAAGAGATGGATCCAAAAAATATTTCTGTGATTTCTGTCATAGTGTTCTGCCTATGTTTTTCTCTAGGAGTTTTACAGTATCTGGTCTTACATTTAGCTCTTCAATTCATTTTGAGTTTATTTTTTCATGTGGTGTTAGAGAATGTTTGAATTCATTCTCTTACATGTAGCTGTCCAGTTTTCCCAGCATCACTTATTAAAGAGACTGTCTTTTCTCCATTGTATATTCTTGCCTCCTTTGCCATAGATTAATAACCACAAATGCATGGGTTTATTTCTGGGTTTTCTCTTCTGTTCCGTTGGTTTATATGTCTGTTTTTGTGTATTACCATGCTGCTTTGATAACTGTAGCTTTGTAGCATAGTCTGAAGTCAGGGAGCATGTTTCCTCCAGCTCTGTTCTTCTCGCTAAAGATTGTTGTGGCTATTTGGGTTATTTAGTATTTCCATATAAATTAAATTTTTTTTTGTTCTAGTTCTGTGAAAAATACCATTGGTAATTTGATAGGGATTGCACTGAGTCTATAATTCTTCCATTGCAAAAACATGGTATATCTTTCTATTTGTGTCATCTACAGATTTCTTTATATTTTCAAACACATTTCTTACCACCTTTACAAGACTGAGAGATTCTTGAAGGTAGTGACCCATGTATTTATTATTTATCCCAGTACCCCAATGACATCTTAGAGAATATCTTTTTTTTTTTTGAGAATATCTTATACATAGTAACTGCACACAAAAAAAATAGTAACTGCACAATAAATGTTGGAGGATTTTTCATAACTGAGGATGGCTGAAGGATTGAAAACACTTTATTATATTTTGAAAATATGAGACTTTTCCTGATTGTGATATATGAAACCTTCTTCATACACAGAAGATTGAGAAATTATTTTCTTTGTATTTAGGATGCTAGGATGCTTAATCTCTTACATAAATAACTTTTGTTTGTGATCTCTAGAGACATTTCTCATTGCTTAAGAGAAACTGGTAACAGACATTTTTCATTGCTTAACAGAAACTGTTGGTTGTAGTGGATTTGTAATTGATGATCACCTTTATAATGTGTATACTCATATCTTGAGCAAAAATAGCATAAAGAGTCAATGATTACATTATAGAGAAAATAACAAAAGTTTGTTTCTGGAACATTGCTTCATATTTTTTGATATTTTGTTGAAATAAGGAAACTCAAGCCTTATCTAAGAAATAGGACTCTGATAAAAACCTGAGAATAATCGTGTTGCAGAGTTAAAGTGAATTAGAAACTGGGCCAAGAGGAGAGCTTTAGTTCAGTTTCAAATATCTGACAAAATTGGGAAATTGGATAGAAGGAGTTTAGGAAATTGTACTGGATGAAAATGTACTGATGTTTTGTATTTATTCCAACGTAAAAGCATCTATTTCCCTCACAGAGAGATGGATATGTAATGGCCTGAAATCTAATGGAAGTGCTCATTTCCAGGGGTATTGTAGTTTTGAAATGGGTTTGTTTGAGGATTCTGGGTCTAATTTCATATTATTAAACTCTGAAATTACAGAAGCCTTTCTGAAGTATTCCGTGAGCTCCAGAATGGCCTCACAGTGCACCATGAGCTTGTGTGTACAAAATTTGAAGGGCTTGTTGCAATACAATTCCTTCTGTTACAACCAGTGCTCTATCTTTGTTTTTGCCTTTCCTATGGACTATTTCTTTCTCTTAGCATCAGAGCTTAGCCTGGCTGATGGAGTGGCAGCCACTGAGGTTTCAAAAGCAGGTAATAGGGCAGAGATTTCCCTGGTAGCTCAAATGGTAAAGAATCTGCCTGCAGTGCAGGAAACCCAGGTTCAATCCCCAGGTTGGGATGATCCCCTGGAGAAGGGAATGGCTACCCACTCCAGTATTCTGGCCTAGAGAATCCCATGGATAGAGGAACCTGGCCAGCTACAGTCCATGGGGTCGTAAAGAGTTGGTGAGAGACCACGCACGCATGCATGACAAGGTCAGGGTTTGAAGGTAGACTTGTGTTTGAATGCTAATTCTATCACCTAGGAGCTTTGTGGTCCTGGTTCAGCTGTCTAGCTTCTCAAGCGGCATTTTCCCCATCCGCTGAAAGACTACATCAATGTTAAAAGCTTAGTGTGGTGCCTGGTACAGAGAGCACACACTCAAAATGTATGCTAGTAGTGTTATTAGCAACCAGAAATTAGTTTTTCTTCAAGAAAATAGCCTTGGATTTATCCTGAGGATGATTTGAAAAAAATGATTGTGTGGATGTGGACATTTTTCTCAGAAACATTTTAAGAGGAAACTTGGTGGTATGTATCTAAAAGGCCTGCCCAACTTTGCCCAAAAGATACACGGGTATCAGTGCCTCCAAATAGATACACTAATGGTGTTATGGAGTCCCAGATACTGTCCACCAAATTCATTGTGGGCAGGAAGAGGGTCTATTTTTAAGGGGAGCTAAGAGGACTATAATTGGTTAAAAATAGGATTCTCCTCCGTCTTCTCTGTGCCACTATTCACCCTCCACTATCCACCCCCACTTTTCCTGAATTCCTCTTATCACCTCTGTTCACTTCCCCCTTCTCTTTCTCCGCTTTAGAATTGGTACATATTGTGAAAGAGAAAATACTTAACACCATCCCCAGAAAGTCAGTGGTGGGGGTAATGCATTTTTAGTCCTGAACACCTGGCCTCCTTTTATTTGGCTGCCAGAATGGGAAAGTTTTTTGATTATTCAAAAAAGTCCTCTTGCTGGTGCTCACAAATGACTAAAAAGGTTAATAAATTTCAGACTCTGCTTGGTAATCCAGGGCGATAGAACTCTGCAAACACAGACTTTTCTTTTTAAGTTGAATCTGACATTATGAAAAGCTACCCCTCTCTTCCCACACTCAAAGTATTTATCTAGGCTTTAAACACTGGGTAACAGAAGTGTGGCAAGGGAGCTAACATTAATCGTGGGTCTGCAATGCAGAGAGAATCTCACATTACCTCATTTAGTGTTCATGACAGCCCCATGGGGAAAGCATCACAATTTCCATATTTCATAGGTGAGACCATGGGGGGCTTCATTGTGCCCCATCAGAGAGGGACTCACTGCAGTGCAGTTTCCCTAAGCAATGGTGACCCCATGCAAAGTTTACCCGCCTTATTGCAATGCCTTGATTCATATGCCTCTCTGTCCTCCATGCAGCGTCGGTTATGACAAGGTGTAGCTCCCAATTCTGTCCGCCTTCTGTAGTCAATCAGTTCTTGGGACCATGGTCAAGTGCTGAAACCATCTTTCGTAGGAAATGGTGATGGGAAATTGATATCCCCTCTTCCCATCAGTATAACCACAACATTTATCTCCCCAAATCTCTTTCCTTTGCTCTGATTACATAGAGGCAGGTCTGCAAGTCCCTTGGTGTTGAGGTGGTGGAGATAGCAGGGTGGGGAGGGGTGAGAGTGGGTGATGTTATCTGTGTGGCTTTCACCTTCCCGTTCCTCAGTCTCCTTTCTGTATGATGGAAGAATAACAGTACTTACCTTTAGACTGTTTTGAAAAGCAAATGAGATAGTTTACATGGTAGGAGTGCTATTATCTCCGTGTTCCAGATGGAGAAACTGACACCCAGATGAGTTAGATAACTGCCCAAGGTCACATATCTAAGTAGTCTCAAAATTGATGCTCTAAGCCATTCTCCTATGGTGGGACTTCTCAGCCTTTTTCATATCTTGGCACATGGAAAATTATGTTACTCATGCGACATGGGGGGAGAATGAATGGGACAGCTCAAGCCTTGAGGTAATTGGTCTGTGGGGCTCTGACCACCCCAAGCTCCTGGGCAACTGGTATTCTGCTGTACTGGAACAGAGAATTGGAGCTGCTACCCAGGCCAAGGATGTTAGTAAGTAAGTCTTCCTGGAGAAAATGAGGACTTATCTGGAAAGTTTAGTAAAATTTAGTAGTGAAGGGAAGGGGTGATAGTGGGTGAGAGGGACTGTATAATTTTCTCTTCTGAAAAATGGAGACCACAAGAATATCTATGTCACACGGTACTTAAAAACTAAATGATGGGAGGTACAAGGAAAAACTTTTGTAAAATGTGATAATTTTAGCTTAAAGAAAAAGAATAAAATACCTGAAATCATAAGAATGAGTTAGGCATAGTGGTTATAGAGATGGAATGTTTCTACTAACCATTGACTTGGGGAAAGTTATTGTTTAATAGGACAGACCTCCCTCCCTTTCTTCCTTCATCTTAAACCAAATAAAATGGACTTTAGCTTCCTCCAAGGTTTGTTATAAGGTTGAACCTATTTTCATTACGTAACTAGAGCAAGTGGAAATAAGACCAAGAATCCTATAAACCCAAGTAGTCCGGCGTTATCTGAGGAAATGGCATGCCAGGCTGTTTCTGTAACATGGGTGTCTCTGGTAAGAATTTGCTCTGACAGGCAAGGCAGTCAGGCACAAGCTGGACCCAGAAACAAAGTTTGGTCAGTGGAGGGGAGCGACCATCAGCCAGGTTGTCTCCTCCCAGGGCCTGATGTCCTGTGTTGACATTTTCTTTCCTGAGTTTACTGTAAAATTCAAGTAACTTGCACAAATGCATCAATATTTTAAAAGCTACCAATCCTACATATGAAAAGAGAAGGCCTATGATCTTTAGTAATCTTTACTATAGCACATATTCATTATTTATGAGCCCTCAAAGGAGAAATTCCCACTTTCTAGAAGTCTAAGTGCTATACTATGGTGGCTTTGGGATAGTTAACCACCATACAATTGCTTTGTAAAACCATCACCGAGTGACTTCAGCAGGTTAACTCTAAAAGTCATCATGGCTTTTTGTCTTTCATTATCTGGACCAAGCTAAAGGATAGAATTTTCTCTGATGTGACATTCTTGTAGTCAGTTTTAACCAGATACCCTCCTTGAAATTTGATTCTGATGTTGTAATGCTCATTATTTCTTGGTAAAGATGACTCATTCTTTGCGGCTGAATGCAAATGTCACCTCCTCTGTGAACCAGTCCCAACACTTTGAGCAGGGTTAATTGCTCCCATGGAACTTGGTATATACCTCTATTATGGCATCATTACAACACAGTGTCTTAGCTATTCTTGTGTTTGTTTACCCAATAAACTATGTGCTCCTTGGGGATACGGGTGGTGTAAGGATGGTTCTTGGTCTAGGAGGCACTTATTTGATGATTGTAGAATTAAAGAGTATATCTGTCATGGACAGAGGAGCCTGGTGGGCTGCCGTCTATGGGGTCGCACAGAGTCGGACACGACTGAAGTGAATTAGCAGCAGCAGCTGTCATGGAGATGTTTAAAATATAGATAAATTTGTGCACTTCTACAAACTCAGAAAAAAAATGTTCAAGAGACTGTTGCTATCCAGATATAGAACTGGAAAAAAAAAAAACAACCCTCAAGAGTTTTAGGAAGTTGTCATCTTAAAATCTCACTGACTGGAGAGATTCAAGAAAGGTCAACAATATGTCAAGATGAATGAGTGAATTAATGAATGAGTGAAGCTTTTTGTGTTATTTAGTGTGTGTTTGATTTATGCCTATATTTAAAGCTAGAAGCCAGGGAAAAGGAAAGGGACAGGTTTGATATTTATTGGTTGACCTCTGACCACTAGGTTGTATATTACATGATTCGTATGATGTGATTTTCCTTTGGGTACAACTCCCCTGTTGGTTGGGTCATATTAGCTTCTTTTGTCAAATGGGAAAACTGAATTTTGCAGGTTCAATAATGTGAACAGCCACTCCATCTAGTAAGTGACAAAGCCAGAATCCAAACCCAAGTCTCAAAAAAGTTCTTGTTTTTATTGTTCAGTGGCTAAGTTGTATCTGACTTTTTGGAACCCCATGAACTGCAGCAGGCCAGGCTTCCCTGTCTTTCACTATCACTCAGAGTTTGCTGAAACTCAAAAAGTTCTTAGTGTATGTCCTTGTTGTTGCTGTTTAGTTGCTAAGTTGTGTCTGACTTCTTTGTGACCCCATGGATTGTAGCCTGCCAGGCTCCCCTGTCCATGGGATTTTCCAGGCAGGAATACTGGAGTGAGTTGCCATTTCCTTCTCCGGGGGATCTTCCCGACCCAGGGATCAAACCCACGTCTCCTGTTTGGCAGGCGGATTCTTTACTACTGAGCCACTAGGGGCGCCCAGTGTATGTCTATATATGTTAAAAAAAGGGGGTGGGGGAAACTCAGCAGTTATTATGATAATTTAGGACAGCCCTCACGTCGTAGCCTACACTTTTGCCCCTAAGGAAAAGGTGTGTCAGGTGGCGCTTGAAGTGGGCAACATGTGTGATGTTTCAGGAAGTGACTCAGAGTCAGAAACCTGGGTAGAGAGCCTAGCTCTCTTACTTTCTGGTGCTGTGTGTGTGTGTGTGTGTGTGTCTGTGCTGGTCGCTCAGTTGTGTCCGACTCTTTGCGACTCCATGGACTGTAGCCCACCGGGCTCCTCTGTCCATGGGGATTCTCCAGGCAAGAATACTGCAGTGGGTTGCCATTATCTTCTCCAGGGGATCGTCCCTATCCAGGGATTGAGCCCAGGTCTCCCACATTGCAGGCTCAATGTTGAGCTCCCTGGGAAGCCCTTACCAGTTGAGCTCCCTGGGAAGCCCCTTCTAGTACTGTGGACCTCGGCAGGTTATTTAACATCCGTGAGCCTCAGTTTCTCGAGCTGTAAGATGTAAAAGCACAGTGCTGGTCACATTTGTATCTCACAACGTGTGAGAATGAAATGAGAGAATGCATTCAGCACTCAGCCAAGGGTTTGGCACACACTAATGCTCAATGCACTCTTGGCATAATTACTCAAATGCGCTCTGTTTCTTGCCCGAAGTCAGTAGAGACAATTGCCCATCTTCCTACTTTCTTAATGTTCAGCAGTTGCAATCGTAGAGTAAGTGGAAGAGAAGTCCTTTGCTCTGTGACCCGCAGTCAGAAAGTGGGGTTTGGAATCATTTGATAGGAGTTTGGCTCTGAATTGTGGTTTTGATGAGAAACTCAGTTTCTCTGGACTCAGTTTTCTTGTCTGTAAAGTGGCGATCAGAACTGCATCTATCTTACAGAGTTCTTGCCAGGCTTCCTTGACAAGTGGTAAGATAAGGAGCACATGAAAGGGCGCCTAACCTGGTCTGAGAAGACGGAGGAGAGTCTTCTTGAAGGCAGTGGAGTCCCTGTGGATCCAAGTGCAAAAAGAGAGGAGCCTTGTAGACTAGGACACACTTATACCAGTAGTAATTATGCTATCATTTTAATAACATATGTAACTGACATTTAAACTTCTTTCAGACTACATTTTCCACTCTACTGGTTTCACTTTCTGACGTAACCTTTGAATGTCATTAAATTTTTTTTTCTTTTTTTAAAAAAATTTTTCTTTCTTTCTTTCTTTTTTTTTTTTTTTTAATAATAATCAAAAGAGGGAAAACCTTAACCCAACTGCACAGCAAAACAGGTTAAAACAATTAAAAAAATTCACTTCGGAGCAAACCAGATCTGGATAGATTGCTCTAGAGAGCTGTTTCCTGCATGGTTTTTCTCCCCAGTCGTTGTCCACAGAACTCTGAGAAGACGTAGGAATATGCAGGCGCAGACTCAAGGCCCGGCTTCATCTCCAACATTGTGGAAAGGGACTGTACATCACCGGGCAGAGCCCTGTGTTCCCGTACGCCACCTGGACAGAGCCTGGGGAGAGTGACCTCCCGGGGTATCCACGTTGGTCTGAATGTCATTAAATTTTTAAGGGGAGGAATACTGTGATTTTTTTTTGGGGGGGGGGGGCTGTTGTTGGACTGCAATTATCTCTACAATTTGGTTTATCATTTTTCTGAAGGTGTTTCTAGTACAAGTTTATTATTTTGCAGTGTTATCAGCTCAATTATCAGCTGTGTAATACAAGAATCTGAATAAATATGGACCATGTAATTCTTTGTGGCCTTCATACTGAATGGGAGAGAGAGAGAAAATACACATACCTTAGATTTGATCCTGAGTTATTCCTTGGGTGTCAATAAGACACTGAAGAGCGTATCACATTAATTTACCAGGTCACTAGGGTTTTCATTAGACTGCTGGACTATAAGTAACTCCCCAACAGTGGAGCGGAAATGATGTAACATTCCTTCTCTCCCCCAGGAGGGCTTAGCTACCAGAGAGCAACACTCATTTGCAAGTGTCTGGCTGTTGTGTGTTGGTACTGTGCATAAGGTCAAGTTTTGGATTAACCTTTGAGTTGAAAAGAAAATAACAAACCAACAAGGGTGTCTTCCTGAACATTTTGCTTCCTAGGGAAAACTATTTTATGTGGAATTTACCTAGTATACCACATAAAAATTTTTAGCATGGACTATCTAGCACAGTGTATAAATTTATTTCCCTTGAGTTGCTTAAATGTCATCATGTTTGGTACAAAATTGGAAATACCTTGTTCTGCAAATATCCTTGCCAGTGCTTCTCTGTCACGGTTTTATATACAGTGGTGCCATCTGCATAGGAAAGGATAATTGAGTAACTACCTAGTGAATACAAACACAGAGCCAACCACAAGAGATGATTCAGAAAGCTTTTATTCTGTTTTGTTATCTTTTAAAGTCAGCTTATCTGTCCAAAGAATTTAGAAAATTTCCTCTACTGTTTCCAACTGATTTTGTCTGAACTGTTTCTGTGAGATCCACTGAACAGGTTATCCTGGGATAAAGTAGATTTGTTGGAAGAATAAGTTGGAACAAACTGCTGCTTTGTGGATCTTACAAGTTTTTACTAGACTGTAAGCTTCCTGAGGGCACAGACTGTATTGCATTTTCCTTCTAATCGCTTCTGGGTCAGGAATATAGGGTGTGTGTGTGTGTGCTTAGTCATTTCAGTCATGTTTGCCTCTTTGTGACCCCATGGACTGTAGCACCCCAGGCTCCGCTGTCCAGGGGATTCTCCAGGCAAGAATACTGGAGTGGTTGCCATGCCCTCCTCCAGGGCAGGAATGTAATAGGCATCCTCTAAATAGTTATTGAATTAATTTAAATTCAGTTTATTGTAAAAGTCACTTCTGGGCCTCCTAAAAGTCAGATAGTGGTTGAAAAGCATATTCTTGGAAGTTCTTTTCTTTTTTTAAAAAAATTAAATCTGGTTTTCATATCCTAAAACCAGATGGGATCCATGTATGTTGTGGAAACATGGGTGTATATTTGTGATATAAAATTAAGGTTTGTGATAAGGAAAGCAGCAGAAAAATGGTTTACATTTGGTAAATGTGGTTAAAACGACCTGTTTGGTCTAACAGAATCCATATATATTAAGAGGTTTTGAAAACTGTTCTCATGGCTTTGGTAGATTATAGTGTTTACTTTCCTTTTCTCTTTTGACAGTTTTATTATTAAGTCAGCCTGAAAATGAGGCAAGGAGATACATGTGTGTGTAAACAAGAGATCAGTGAAATTTCACACTGATGAGTTCTGCTTAGTGTGATGAATTATAATGGCTATTAATTGAGAGCCTCATATGTGTAATAAGTCCTTAAATCAATAACATATTTCATGCATGCAAAAACCCTATGACTTAATCATTATTTCCATTTTTAAAGATTAATAAGTTGAGTTCAGAGATGTTTAATAACTTGCTCGAATTCACACAGTAAATGGCAAAGCTGAGATTCAAACCCCAAACTCCCTGACTAGTAAACTGATATTCTTCCTACGTATTGTGTTCAATGCAGGAGGCACCCATGCATGGTGATTCTTAACAGTGTCAAAACATCTTTTTCTTTTGGGACACCACTTGCCTGTAATTATTACCTTTAGAGTCTTTCTTTGAGCCTTAAGGCCAGATGAACTCTCTGTTTGTGTAGCACAATAAGATATTACAATCTCACCTTCCAGTACTGGCATCATTTCCAGGAAAGTCAGTAATTGGACAGAATTGAGTCACCTTGAATAAAAGAAAAAAAGTGAAGTGAGAGGGTGTTTAATGCTTTGTCTTTTTTTTTTTAATGCAACTAATTAAGCAATTTGAATTCTGAGTAGAAAGAAACAAATGAAAATGCTATTTCACTTTTCAAACTATATTGAATTACTATACTAGAATTTTTACCTTCAGGCAGTAATGAACCAGCAGGATGGAAGAGCTGCAGGTGGAAGAGGTTGAGAAGGATTCTGTGTTTTATCAGTTGATATGGGAGCCAAGGTGGTGTTTTGACTGGGGAGGGAATGACGACATAAGAAAAGCATTAGCTAGTTTCTAGTTGGTCTCCTTTTCTATGCACACAAAATAAAGCCGAATTTAACATGATTTTTCAAAAACTGAAAAATCATTTAAATATCTGGCTTTGGGTTCACATGCTGTTCTACTCAAAAGCATGCAAAATAGCAAAACCAGGTCTGCTGAGATGGGCATCCAAATACTTTAAGTTTCTTTTTACATTCTGTGCTAAGTATAGTGGTAAACCAAAGGAGTTCCCATCTTCATGGAGCTTATAGTCTAGATAAAAAAGACTTAGGTTTATATAACAGTATGTGAGGTCTTTCAAAGAGGCATCAGTCAAAGAAAATTCAGGAACTCAGCAGGAGAAAAATAGCTTGCAAAAGTCCCCTGGAGACTTTTGCCCAAGGCAGGGAGTGTTCAGAGGGACTGTGGGAAGACAAGATAATGGAGAGGAAAAATAAGGGCTCCCAGTGAAGTTTACAACTAGTTAGAGGTAATAACATCAGTAGGAGACTGCAGTGCTCCAGTTGGGGCTGTTGGTGTTATTAAACAATAAAGAATGCCTGGGCATTAAAGACTCTGGTTGGAATGGGTACCTTAGTGGTTTAATGCAAACTACCTTTTATTCAGGGGTGACTTGAGGCTGTGAACTTGTTACATCTACTTTCTGTGAAGAGGCTTTCATAATAGTTAAAATACACATATATTTTATTTATGTACCTTGAGGTGAAAGTAAGATGAAATGAACCATTGTAAAGTGAACATTTTCAGTGGCATTTAGTATTTGTCCAATGATGTGCCATCATCACCTCTGTTCTGTACTGTTTTCATCACTCTAGGAGGCAACCTCATACATATTAAGTGATTATTTGTCACTGTCCCTTCTCACTGCCTCTGATCACTACCAATCTTTGATCTGTCTCTATGAATTTACTTATTCTGGATATTTGTTAGAAATGGGATTATAAAATATATAATCTTTTCTGTGGCTTTTTTTCACTTGAAACTGAAAGTGTTTGTCAATCAGTCATGTTTGACTCTTTGTGTGTGACCCCATGGACTATAGCCCTCCAGGCTCCTCTGTCCATATGATTCTCCAGGCAAGAATACTAGAGTGGGTTGCCATTCCCTTCTCCCAGGGATCTTCCCAACCCAGGCATCGAGCCCAGGTCTCCTGCATTGCAGGCAGATTCTTTACCATCTGAGCCACCAGGGAAGAGGCACCTTTTTTTTTTTTTTAAATTTAGCATAATGTTATTCGAGTTTCATCCATGTTGCAGCATGTATCAGTACTTCTTTTCATGGCTGAGTAATATTCCATTAACATATATATCACACATTAATAGATGTTTGGGCTGCTTTTACATTTTAGTTGTTGTAAGAGTGCTTCTGTGAACAGGTGTCCATTTGAGCTGCTTAACAAAATAGCACAGACTGGATAGCTTATAACAACGGAAATTTATCGCCCTTACTGGTGGAGCTCTGGGCCAGGGTGCCAGCATGGCTGGGTGAGCACCCTTTTTTTGTGTCATTGACTTCTTGTTGCATCCTCACATGGTAGAAGGGGCTAGGGAGCTCTTTGGAATCTCTTTGATAAGAACACTAATCTCAGTCATGAGGGCTCCACACATATCTCCTAAAGGTCCCACCTTCTAACATCGTTACATTGGGTGTTGGGATTCCAACATGTGATTTTGGGGAACGTAAATAGTCAGGCCATACCAGGCCAAAGAAGTGTGTACCTGGACTTGTTTGAACACCTATTTTCAGTTCTTTTGAGGGTATACATAGGAGTAGAATTACTGGGTCATTTGATAATTCTATGTTTAATTTTTTCTGGAACCACCAAATTGTTTTCCAAAGGAGCTGAACCATTTTACATTCCCACCAGCAATGTAGAAGGTTCCAGATGGTTCACAGCCTTGCCAACATTTGTTATTTCTGTGTTTTTTAAAAAATTTTTATTATAGCTACCCTAATGGGTATGAAGTGGTACTTCATTGTGGTTTTGATCTACGTTTTCTTAATGATAGCATCTTTCTGTATGCTTGTTGACCATCGATATAGCTTCATAGGAGAAGATATATAAACCTTTTAACTGGGTTGTTTTGTTGTTTTCATTGTTTAGCTGGCATACTAATTTTTGAGCCATGCACTCCTGCTGTTTCATGGTGCAAATCCAATACTCACAGAAGTCTTAAATGTGGAGTGTGGCTGGGAGAAGAGGAAGCAAAGAGCCCAGAAGAGGTGGGTCTTGGCACGTGGCTGAAAGGGCGCTGATACACAGCTTTATCTTCCTCAACGACTTGTAAGTCTGATAACTCAGAAGAGGAAGTGATAGCTTTGGTATGGCACTTAGCTGGAGATCCCTCTCTGGAATCTGTGACTTCAACTTTATTCTCACTGCTACTGTATAGCTCAATAATAAAGGGCTACCATTTTTTAGTGTACTTCACACACATTATCTGAAACTTCATAGCCATGCCTCATTGGTGTTGTTATCCTAATTTTACAGATTAGAAGCACTGAGGCTTGGGGAGATTGACTAACTGGTTCAAAATCACAGCTTGAAGGAGGCTGAATGAGTAGGGATTCCATTCTCACAGATCCATGTCCTCTCCCATTACTCCATGAATGAGTTATCTCCTGCTTATATTATTGTTTTAGTTTCCCAACCTTTTCCATTTCTTTAGCATTACTTTCCTCAATTGAGTCTCCACACTGCTGACATTGGGTTTTTTTTTTTTCTAAAATGTAATTCTAAATTTTCTAAAACGTGGTTCTTGTCATGCTGTGCTGTGCTGTCCTTAGTCACTCAGTCGTGTTTGCAAATCAGTCTTTGTGACCTCAAGGACTGAAGCACGCCAGGCATGTCTGTCCATGGGGATCCTCCAGGCAAGAATACTAGAGTGGGTTGCCATGCCCTCCTCCATGGGATCTTCTCAGCCCAGGGATTGAACCGGGGTCTCCTGCATTGCAGGCGGATTCTTTACCAGCTGATACCAGGGAAGCCCAATTCTTACCATGCCACATGCTTAATGTCTTTAGAGGCTTGTCATTCTTCAAGATCCCTGTCTTACCTTTCAAGTTACCATCTCTTGCTTTCCTCATCTGTACCCTACCTTATAGTCATGTCAAAGTACTCCCAATTTCTGGAATGTGTCAAGCTGTTTCATAATTTTGTGCTCAAAAGAGAGTTGTTTCTTTCTGGAATGTTTTAAAGACTCCCCTTGCCTCCAGTACCACCTTATGAACTTTTCTTTATGCTGTAAAATGCACAAATATTGGCAAATGAGGTGGTCAGGAGAAGGAGAGCAAGCTGTCATTATTTACATACCTCACCCTGACTACCTGGAATAGCCAAGAGAATCAACTGGAAAACTAACAAGGCATCTTAGTAGTCAGAGTCAAGATTAAAAAAAAAACACAAGACAACAGATCTCCCAATCTCTAGCAGAAACCGGTTAGAAAATGTAATGGCAAAAAGGATCTGATTCAATGAAGCAGAAAAAATTATAAAATACCTAGAAACAGACTTAATAAAATATGTAAATTCATATTTTTAAAAAGTTATAAACTGTTACTGAAGGATAGAAAAATAACGCCTGAATCCATGAAAATACACTCCATGTTTCTACACAGAAAGTTTAAGGTGTGGTTATGAGCCTGAGGTCTGGTGGTGTGAGTTTGAATGCCATCTCCACCAATTCCTTCCTGGTCAAATCAGGAAAGTTGCCTGACTCTTCTAAGGCTTAACTTCCCTGTTTGTAAAAGGAGAGTAAGAATATTAGTTAGCTCATGTATCAAGTATGAGAATCAAGTAAAATGATCTGACTCAATTAAATGATCTGTTTAGAGCATTCAGCCCAGTGCCAGGCACATAGTAAATACTTAATAGGTTATCTGTTATGCTAAAGCTGCCAATTATCTTTAAGATACTCTGTGCATTTAATGCAACTCCAGTTGGGCATTTATTTCTGTGTATGATTTGCAGTTTTACTGAGAGTTAATCTTTAGAGGGTATTTTTTGTTTATTTTCTTTTGTATTTTTGGAGTCATGTGTCTTCTAAATTGTGGATAAGTCTCAACAGAGGTGTTTTGGTTTTGCATTTGCTTTTGCTGGCTTTTGCTGGAGAGACATATATATGTCTCTCTCCCTCCCCTTTTCATTCTTTCTTTTGTTCTTTTCGTCCTCTTTCTTCCTTCTTTCCTGCTTTAAGTTCATAAAGATATTCTGCTATATGTTAAATCCTATAGGTTTTATTGTTTTACTTTTCAGATATAGATTTATAATTCATTCGGGAGAAGATGGGGTTATAGTGGAAGTTAAGTTTTATTTGTTTTTTTTTTTCTATGAAGATTGACCCAATTGACCCAGAACTATTTCTTGAGAAGGCTGTTCTTTCTCCACTGCTCTATAATGTTGTCTTGATCATATATCCATGAATCTCTTCTGGACTGTTTGTTCCACTGAAAAATTTGCTATCCTTCGTCAGTTCCATACTGACTTAATGCTAAGTCCTGCTATCTGGTAGAGTAAGTCTTCCCACCTTCATCTTCAAGACTGTTTTGGATATTTCTGACCTTTTCCTTTCTATATAATCTTAGAATCAGCTTGTTAGTTTCCATATTAAAAAAAAAGCTGCTGAGATTGTGAATTGGAATTGCACAGAGTCTCTAGATCAATTGGAGGAAAATTGACATCTTTACATTAAGTTTTCTCGTCCTCAAACATGGTACACTTCTACATTAATTTGTATCTTCTTTATATTCTTCCAGTAATGTTTTACAGTTTTCCATGTGGAAGTTTTTATGCTATTTTTTGCCTTGGGGTTCCTACATACCTTGGTGCAGGCTTGAAGTTTCAACTTAACAAGGTGATATGTTTTTTTTCCAAGACAGGTCTTGGGCTATGGTGAGCTTACCCATGACTACTCTGGAGTTGTAGACTATGTGTTTCAGATACTTTTTCATTGACAACCATTTGATAATCATAGCTCTTGTAGGAGCTCGGTTCTTATAGGACTGAGGTCTTATCTTTTACTCCTGCTTGCATGAAAACCTCAGGCCTCTGATGCCTGGGCATCTACCTCTAACCAAGACTGACATTTCCATTCTGGCTTTGCAATCTCTCTGTGTTTCTGGCACCTTTGAGTTTCTTCACCTTTTGAGCTTAGCTATGTATTGAAAACATTATTATTATTATTATTTTGCTTTTAAAAGAAAGTATATTATGTCTGCTCCCTATCCTTGCCTGCTCCACCCACCCTATCACCAAGTCCCAGTCCCAGGTTCTGTTGAACTTGGTGTTCAACGAGTTCTGGTCCCAGGTCTGTTGAACTTCCGCGTTCCCCAGTGTGGTGGCCCTTTCTCTCTATGCCTTCTGTTTTGATCACAGTTGGCTGAGAAGTTCTAATGTTTAGAGTCAGAGAAGGAGCTTTCAATCAGGCTTAGAAGCCATACTTCTGGAAGGTTTCTGCAATGCTACTTGCAACCTTGAAAAAAGTCCATTAATAGAATAGTTAAGTAAGTGAATGAGGGAGAGCTAAATATTAAAGTATGGAAGGGTTTTCATTACTAAAGTCACGTTACTAAATAAAAAGAAAATGTTCACAATAATATACATAGCATAAAGTAATTTATGTAAGTATAATTCAAAGCAACTCTCCCTTTAAAATATTTTTATAGCAATATATTTGGAAGGCCACACCCAAAACTGTTCATAGTAGCTACTTCTAACATGAGACTAAGGTGGAGGGTAGATGGAGAAAGGAGTCTCTCATGGAGTTTTTCATCTTTGGTATTACGTGATTTGTTTGATTTCTTATTTGATCACAAGTAATACAATTTCTTTTTTTAAAATTGTTTATTTATTTGTTTGCTTCAGGTCTTTGTTGCAGGGCATGGGTTTCTCTTTAGTTGCAGCTCGGGCTTAGTTACCCCAAGATATGTGGAATCTTAGTTCTCCAACCAGAGATTGAGCCTATTTCCACTGCACTGCAAGGCAGATTCTTAATCACAGGACTACCAGGGAAGTCCTCACAATTTCTATTACCTGTATAATTTAACAGTCAACCATTTCACTTCTCCCAGCTCAGGCCCCAAGCCCTTGATGGCCTTCACAGCCTTGCCTTCTCCTCACTTGCTCGTCCGTCATCTGCGCTCCGGTCACCCGCTGTCCCTCTGTCCCTTGAGAGTGCTGTTCTCCTTTTCACCTGGGGCCTTTGCCTTTCGCTGTCTGTCAGCAGTGTTCTTCCCTCACCTCTTTGCCTAGGTCTCTACGGCCCCTCCTTTGGTCGCTCTCAACTTCTACAGCATGTCCTAAGTGCAGCCCTCCCTGGACTTCAGACCAGGTAATAGCTCCTGTTCTATGCTACCCGACCGTATTCATCTTTTACAACATTTACCACAAGTTTAATGAAATAATTGATTTTGAGAGTCATTGTATAATGCTGAACAACTCCAGTAGAACATAAGCTTCATCCTGTCAGGGACCAGGGCTGTCTCATTTGCTGATTAATTCCCAGGGCCTAACAGAGCTCCTTGGACATAGTAGGACCTTGAAACACACTTTTTGAAGGAATCAACAAGTAAGTGAATGAGACTTTTTGGAAATCTTGAGCATAGTTTCTGAATCCTTTCAATCCTTTCATGAAAACTTAGGGATCTGAGGCTCTCATGTTGGAAATATTGATTCCTTTTCTGTTCCTTTTTAGGACTGATTTGTGTATTGCAGGTAATGTTGCTCTAGTCCTTTATACTTGGAGTGCATTTTGGGAATCTCCATAAAATGCCTCCTCTAGAATTCCCAGTGCCTGTAAGTCTGTGAAGGTCCTCTGCCCATGAACAATGGAGGGACCTAAGAGACCTCTAACAATAGGAAAGTGAAAGTGAAAAGTCGCTCAGTCCTGTCCAACTCTTTGCGAACCCATGGACTGTAGCCGGCCAGGCTCCTCTGTTCATGAGATTTTCCAGGCAAGAATACTGGAGTGGGCTGCCATTTAGGAGAGGTACTTATTTCCTGGGCTGAGTGCTGCCCAAGAGACTCTCTCCTTATCTCCAGGAACTACTTCCTCTATGCTTGTCTCCTGGCTCCCACAACATCTTGTTGGCTCCCATCTGACATCTTCAACTTCAGATGCAGGCTAGTCTTTTGCTGTCTCACTGGAGTTTCTCTGTTGGACAGTTTCCTGTCCATGGATCCTTATGAGAGTATGCTGAAATTTCACTCCTAGTGTCATCAAGAGTGAAATGAACAAAATTGAACTCTAGTGAATATGCTTTAATACGTAAGAGCACAGCCAAGTAATTGCTGTGTTGAGCAAAGGAGGAAATCAGTCACCATAAAACTCATGCTGTAGGACAACTCATTTCCAAGCAAGATCATAATGGGAGTCGTCTCAACAGAATTAAACTTTTATGATTTTTTTAAAGGACCATCAGACTATGATGAACATTTCATTTCATTTAACTAAAAGGTCAGAATTTTTTGATGTTCCAGTGGTAGGGGCAATATGTTTTACATATGTTCATCAGAACTTAATGGATGACTTCCGTTATAAAAAACTTTCAGCCATGATGAAACTCCTGATGGATGATCCCTAGTGGAAAACCCTTTTTGCTGCTCACCCTATAATTGGATGTTATGGCCATCCACACAATTCTTTCTAATGATTTCTGAAAAGGAGAGGCTGCTAGCTTGGATGTTTCGTTTATTGCTTGTCAGAGGGCAATTTTTGAATGAATATCACCTTATAAGAAGCAGAACTCCTCCATTCTCGGAGAAAAGTGATGATAATTGGACTTTACATATGTTTCCCTTTTTGAGATACCACAGAATTTGTTTATGACTATCTTTAGCATGAACAGGAAACTTACAATGAAACTCAAATGGAGGGGAATCAAGTTAAAATGTTATAAAACTCATGGAAAATCTGTTCCAAATGATCCAGTGGCTTTAAAAAGTCCACTTTAAAAACATGAGAATGACGTAGCAGAGTTGTTTTGTTCAGTAGCAGGGAGGGGCACTGCTGTGCCAACCACACTTTCTGGTCCTATGACCAGCTGCTCATTTTTTGTCAGAAAAACAGCTGGGTGGGACCGCAGCTAGTCTCTGGCTGTGGGGAGAAGTTTTTCTTCTGTGAGCAACTGTCAAGTCTGTATTAGAGGCACGCCAGGAATTTTGGCTCCTTAGCAGCACCCTAACCCTAACCTTAACCTCAGCACTAAATTTGGTTTCTAAACAAGACCGTTTATGTGAGTAATCTGAGGAGACAGTGTTCCAGGGAATTCACATCACCATTTAAGAGGTCACCAAGCATTCTTCACCACTCTTAGTTCCTCTACTGGTCAGATCTGCACCATAGGGAACGCTGATCTGTTGGGATAAGCCAGGGTAGGCTGCAACAAAAAAGCCTAAGTCAGCTGGCATTGTTTTAGGTTTTGCTGGTGGATGATGAAAAAAATGTTTTCCCACGCAGGAAGTCTGTTTCTCTTTCCCTCTGATCTGGAGACAGACCATGGTGGAGATGGTGGGTGCTCCATCTACCTGGTTCCCGGAGTGAGGAGACGAGCAGTATGGCCCCCCGACCTACATTGCAGAGAAGTTTCGGTGACTGTCCATTACCAAGAGTTAGTGACATCACTGACTGATACCACATCTCCTGCAGTATTATAGATGAATAGATGCACACTCATGCAGGTGAAACAGATGGCTTAGGACTCTAGTCAAGGGCTGGGGAAACCATGTCTGAGCTCCGTTAACATGGCGGGCTGATTCATTTGTATCTGGCAGAGTCATGAAAAGTCATTGATTTCTCCATAACCTACTAAGTCTTCAGTCTGACGAGGTCATTCTGATCCCACATGACCCTCAGAATGAACTCAATCTTTTGCAAAGACAGCAAAATAACATTTTTTTTGGGGGGGGGGGTTCAGCATTACAGGTAAGGTGAACAACCATTCCCATTTGCCTGGGACTGGGGAGATTTCTCAGAACACAGGCCTATCAGTGGTAAAACCAGGCGAGTTCCAGGCTAACTGGGATGAGTAGGTCACTCTAATTACTGAGGTGATATCTCCTAGCAACAATTAAGATTCATGCAGCATAGACTCCCACTGTATGTTGCAATTTTTTCCCATCATAATATTTATTACATTGTGTTGTAAATGACCTAGACGTGCAGTATCTATCTGCGCACCAAACTCTGGGCTCCTGAGACCAAGTACTGTTTCCTTTCCACTCTATATTCCCAATATCTTGTATGGTGCCCTGCCACTTCAAAAGAGCACAATAACTATTTATTGAATGGATGAATGGACACTGTTTCTCTGTTATTTTTCATTTCCAAAACTGGTGTGTTGTGATTGGCTTTTTCTCCTTTGAAGATCAGTTCTGCCCAGATACTAATTTAACTACAAAGCAGGGTAAGACTCTTCCCTGACTGCAGCTACAAGCTTGCGTAAAGCTCTCACTGTGGCCCATAATGTGAAATTACATAAACTCAGCACTGAACTTCAGCATAAACCGATTCCTTATTAGACTGACTGAATAATTGAATCTCCTTGTTTGGCATTTGTTTAAAGACATGGGACAAATGGTGAATATTTGAAGCTGTGGAAACAGATGTTAAAAATTCGGTCTAGCTGTTTCTGGTAACTGGGACTGTTGTGACTGAAGACCCGAGCTTCCAGGTCTGTCCCCACCTTTGGAAATGCAGAACAGCATGCCCACCCCACCCCCTCAAATGCCCTCCAAACCAGAGGCAGGAGGAAAGTCTCCATGGGCACGCCTCCTGATGGACTACGTTCATGCCCAGTTAAGGGCAGCAAACTGTGGACTCAGACATGTGGTCTGGAGAACTAGAGCCAGGTCTCTTCCAGTTGAATGTTTTCATAACAGGCCTTAGAAGTGTGCTGAGAAAGAGTTTGATTGTTCTTGACTTACAGACTAAATCCTCAGACATTTTTGTTTTCATTAATTCCCCATGATGAGTGACTCCTAAGTGACTAAACTTTCCTTTTCTTTTTTGACGGTGCTGGGTCTTTGTTGTGTTGCCTGGGGCTCTTTCGTTGCAGTGTGCAGGCTTCCTCTAGATGCAGAGAGTGAGGCTACTCTTGTGGAGCTCGGGATCTGGAGTATCATGGCTTCAGAAGTTGCAGCTCATTGATTCTGTCTAGAGCATGGGCTCTCTAGCTACGGCACATGGGCTTAGTTGCCCTGTGGCACGTGGGATGTTAGTTCTCAGAACAGGAATCAAACCCATGTCCCCTGCATTGGCAGGTGGATTCTTAACCACTGAACCACCAGGGAAATCTTGACTAAGCTTTTCTGAGAAGTGATTTAAATTCTAGAAGGAGGTCCTGTGGAGTAGTGGGAAGATCACTAAACTTTGTATTAAGAGGACCTAAAAAACATATTCCCAGTTTCTTCATCTGTAAAATGTGTTTAATAATATCTACTTTTCTTACTTTATGAGATAGCTTGTGGGGTCAAAGGAGATAAAGCCAGTGAAAACAGTCTGAAGATTGTAAAATGCAGAATGAATATAAGATGTATACTTTCTATCTCTTATGAATTCGCCTGATTCTTCTATAACAAAACTTATCTAAACTTGCCTCTCTTTAATATTTCCTTTTGTAAGTCAATTATACTTCAATAAAAAACAAGGGGGAAAAAAACCCTCCCTTTTATTTATTTTTCTCATCACAGAAAGGTAATATTCTGTGCCTTGTAGGTGCGTTTTCTTTACGACAGAGGAAGACACAGGTACCATGATCTTACTTGTATATGTATGTATTAGTTCATGTCCAAGATCATGCAGCTAAGTGTTCAGTTTAAACACAAGTGTATGTATTTCACTGCCCATGAAATTTCTATCACCTTGTATTACCTTCCAGATTTTAAAGGGTTTTCCACCATTTTTAAAAATATCATGGCTTTGGTATACAAGTTCATTTTGGGCTTTATCACATTATTTTCTAGATTTTGATTATATTTCCTCATCGTTTGTCACTCCAGACTGAAATATCCTACTGCTTATTCTGGCAGTCCTTTCCTTTTCCTTGCTTTTATTTGGACCTGTCTTGAGATATAACAGCTAAAGCTGCATGTAATATTCCAGGTGCAGGCCCTCCTGGGTTGGGTACCAGGGCAAAAGAATGTTTCCAGGTATATTGCTGATGCTTGTCATGGAACTCAGGTTATCATGAGCTGTTTTGGCTGAAGTAGGGCAGTTCCAATGGAACATCCTCCAGCTACAGCCAGCAGCCATGTGGCCAGGCGTTAGGGAACACGATCTCTTAAGGTCTCTGAAGTTCTTTCATTTATTTATTCAACAGGTTTTTAAAAAGTCCAGATCTAGTGCCAATCTCTGGTCTATTTGCTGTGGGTAGGGCAGAGAATAAAACACCCCAAGTCCCTGTCTTCATGGCCCAAATCCAGCGGTGTGGAGAGACAGCTGACAGATACAGAAATGTGACGTCAGGTGATAAGCACTATGTGGAAGAGTAAAGTTGGGGGAGAGGGAAAGGGGAAGACTGGGCAGAGGGCTTTGCTTTTGACATGGGATGGTCAGTGACATCGCTGATAAGGTGACATTTGAACAGAAACTTGAAGGCAAT
Organism: Cervus canadensis; assembly: GCF_019320065.1. NCBI lineage: Eukaryota > Metazoa > Chordata > Mammalia > Artiodactyla > Cervidae > Cervus > Cervus canadensis. The sequence goes on along the minus strand of NC_057410.1, from coordinate 11,994,929 downwards.
AAAGGTTACCTCAAGGAAGAACAGTTCAGGCAGAGAGAAATTACAAAGGTCGCGGGGAAGTTTTATGCCATGTTTGAGGCATGCTGGCACAGTTGGAGCTAAGTGAGTGTGGGGAGAACTGAGGAGATGAGATGAGTTCAGAGCTTCAAGGTCAAGGTAGGGCAGATCATGCATGGTCTTATAAGTTTTGGTGAAGTACTTAGGATTTTATTACAAGCAAAGAACTGATGTGATTGGACTTATTTCAAGACACTCATTCGGTTTACCCTGAGGAGAATGGACGATGGGAAAGGAATGAGGCCAGTTAGCCAGCTATTGTAATAATCCACATGAGGGGTGACAATGGCTTGGTTCAGGGTGATGGCAGAGGTAAGGGCCAGATGTCACTGAATCCTGGGAATAGACTGGATATGAGAGAAAGAGGAATTACTGATGACTCCAACGTTTTCAGCTTGAGAAACCGCAAAAATTGGACGAATGAAGTTGCCTTTTATTGAGAGGAGGAATACTTTGGGAGGCATGTATTGTGTGTGTGTGTGTGTGTATGTTTATAGGTGGTAGCAGGGACTTAGGAAATCTATTTTGTGTATTCTAAGTCTGAGATACTTCCATAGAAGAATTTCAAGGAGGCAGCTAGACATGAGTATGAAATGTTTGGAGGAGAGGTTTGGGCTGGCTTTAGAAGTTTGAGGCTAAATGAGATCACCTAGACAGACAGATAAATCAGTAAGAAAGAGGCCAGAGCACTGAACCTTCGAGGACCCCAACATACCAGATAGAGTTTGGGGAGATAGATGGAACCAGTAAAGAGAAGCAGTCACTTAAAAGCTATTCTGGCGGCTGTGTAGCAGCAGCTACTGTAAATACCGGGCTTAGATATGTTAGAGATCCACTCCAGGGTGGGGGGAGGGGCGTCAGGGAAGATTTATGCTTGTGCATGTGGCTGCTACACAGGATCACTGTGATAAAGCACACACACAGGAGCCCTTTCTTATCATTACCAGATCTGTAGGAGATTGGCCAGTCACTGCCAAAAGTCAGGATGAATTAGTTTATATCAGGGGAATTTGCTTGACTGAATTGAATCAAAAAGATCATATATTCCTGATGAGTGAGTTAAACTCGCTCAGTCATGTCCAACTCTTTGTGACCCCATGGAATATACAGTCCATGGAATTCTCCAGTCCAGAATACTGGAGTGGGAAGCTGTTCCTTTCTCTAGGAGCTCTTCCTGACCCAGGGATCAAATCTAGGTCTCCCACATTGCAGGCAGATTCTTTAGCATCTGAGCCATCAGGGAAGCCCATATTCCTGATAATATATCTATAATATGATAGAAACAAAGAGCTCTTGATACTGTAGATACACAAACCATAAGCATGTGCATTTATGAATCTCCAAGATTAGACATAGCACAATGCATATTAGCAAAATCATCTGTGTGTGCATGTTAGTCACTCAGTCGTGTCTGACTCTTTGTGACTCCTGCCAGTCTCCTCTGTCCATGGAATTTTCCAGGCAAGAATACTGGAGTGGGTTGCCATTCCCTTCTCCACGGGATCTTCCCAACCGAGGGAGTGAACCTGGGTCTCCTGCATTGCAGGCAAATTCTTTACTGAATCTATATAATACACAGAAATAAAGTTTGGGCTTTGGAACTCTTTTTTTTTCTGATTGCAATTGGTATTTCATTTTCTAATATAGGTCACCCCATAAAAAGCTTGTTTACCCCATGATGTATCTCAGGTGTGGATCTAATTATTCAATTTTCAATTCTCAAGCATGTTAAGAGTTTTCTTCAGTTGCAATTCTGGACAACAGCAACTGCTTCATCTGATAGACAATCAAAGCCATCTGTGCAAGATGGGTGAAATACCAGTAGATTAAAAAAAAAAATCTGCTTTCATCCTATGGACTTTTGCATCCCTGCCCCCAACACAGTCACCATACCATCCCTAATCTGGCCACCTAGGAGTTCAGAAGGAGAAGCAGAGTCAGATAACAAAGGTATCAAATTCTTGGTTAAGCTGGAAAAGTCTTGATCCTTGTATTAAGATTTAAAAGAATAGTAGCAGAGAGAAGGCTTCTTTGGGCTGGGTCACAGAAGGGAGAATTGGAGAGGGAGTGGGAGGGGGTGGTGCTGGGACACTCATGGGATGCTGAGAAGTGGCCATAACTTGCACCGCTACTTCATTATTTCCAAAGATGCGAGGGGTGGGGGTACAATGTTGTGAATTACCAAACCTCACCTGTATTCAAACCTCATGCTCTAAGTCCTAGAAAGAGCTCATTGTTTCCTCTGACTCAATTTCAGAGGAGGGATGCCGGGTTGGGTCTGTCAGCAGTGAGACCACCAGGGATGTCCAGCTGAGGAGTGGTGCTGGGGGAGAGTGTTAGCCTTGGTAGAAGAAGCACAGGGGCTTTGAGCCTTCTCCATGGAGCACTAGCATCCTTTAGATGAATGCTCTTCTCTCCATATGGCAGGGTAGTGGAATGGGCTTGCTGCCCTTGACAGGCCTAGCAGGGCCTCTTTTTGACTGTGTTCATCTTCATTCTTTCATATGCTTTCTTGGAGAGCTTTCTTTGTGCCACAGACGTAGATTTAATATCTGCTTCTTTGTCTTCCAGTGCTATCTCTGTTAAAGCATTTACTTTACTGCACTCTATCTACTTATCTGTCTCCCCTACGAGATTATGAGCTTTTTGAGAACAAACACCAAGTTACAATTGTCTTTATATTTTCTGACACCCAAGACAGTGCCTGGGTCATGGTAGGTAATCAATAATGACTTGTTATATTATAAAGTAAAACAGATGGGTTCACTTTATGCCATGAGTGATCTGTTACCTGGTGTGAGTAACTGGATTAGGTAAAGGAGAGTGACTTGGGTAAGAAATAAAACACTTTCTGCTCAACGGACATTAAATAACAGTAATTAACCACCTACATTGTATCTTCTCATCTTCATTTCCTTTTCTTCAAACAACAGATTGAACCCTCTTTTCTCTGGAAAGTCTTTGCTGATTATCCTCCTTACAATCTGCCAGTCAATCTCCTCCTTCTTATAGCATTTCCTGTTATCATTTTGTTGCCATAAATATATATTCCTCGATTTTTTGAGGGCTCTAAAATCACTGCGGATGGTGACTGCAGCCATGAAATCAGAAGATGATTGCTTTTTGGCAGGAAAGCCATGACAAACCTAGACAGTGTGTTGAAAAGCAGAGACATTACTCTGCTGACAAAGGTCCGTATAGTCAAGGCTATGGTCTTCCCAGTGGGTACTTACAGTCGTGAGAGCTGGACTGAAAAGAAGGCAGAGAGCCAAAGAATTGATGCCTTCAAACTGTGGTGCTGGAGACGACTCCTGAAAGTCCCTTAGATAGCAAGGAGATAAATCTAGTCAATCTTAAGGGAAATCAACCCTGAATACTCTTTGAAAGGACTGATGCTGAAGCTCCAGTATTTTGGTCATCTGATGCGAACAGCTGACTCATTGGAAAAGTCCCCAGTGCTGGGAAAGACTGAGGGTAGGGGAAGAAGAGGGCGTCAGAGGATGTGATGGCTGGATGGCATCACTGATGCCATGGACATGAACTTGGGAAAGCTTCAGGAGATAGTGAGGGACAGAGAGGCCTGGCGTGTTGCACTCCATGGAGTTGCAAAGAGTCGGACATGACTGGGTGACCAAACAACAACAAGGACTTAGAATAAAATAAAATATAATCATGATCAATAACATGTCAACAAGATAAAGCTGCAGCTGTAATCCTCTCAAATAATTTTGAGTCCTCTGAAACTGTCATAATGTACATTGATTATCCAAGAATATCTGGATTATATAAAATCTATGCAAAAACATAAAATTAAAATCTTCTCTATTATGAAAATGTTCCCCAAACTAATATACACATTAATGAATATTTTCAACACATATGTTCCGCTTTTAAATTATAAATGGAATATTGGAGGGTTATTTAGACAGTTTAGAAGTCTTTTAATACAAGTAGCAGCTCCCCTGGTGGCTCAGATGGTTAGAATGCACCTGCAATGCAGGAGACCTGGGTTCAGTCCCGGGGTTGGGAAGATCCCCTGGAGAAGGGAATGGCTACCCTCTCCAGTATTCTTGCCTGGAGAATCCTTTGGATGGAGGAACCTGGTGGGCCACAGTCCATGGGGTCGCAGTGTCAGATTTGAGCAACTAAGCGTAGTACAAGTCAGTAAGTTAGAAGTTAGGCCTTCTTGCCCTTCATAGGTTGTCCTCTCCAAAGCAGGATCTTCCAAGTCATTCAGTTGGTCCTGTAGTCACACCCGAATTAGCAGGCTCAACAAATGTTTCCTGCAGTTTCTGACAGTAGTAGTGTTTCTTTTCTCCTCATAAAAACTGGCCCAATATTCCTAACCTTCTTCCTCTCCTTTTCTTTTTCTTTGTTTAAAGTTAAAGGCTCAGTAGAAGACCAAAGCAGAGTCAAGGGAAGACATGGAATAGCCCCAAATCACTCAAGTGCCGCTTCCTTCTAGAAATGAGTCTTCCTTGATATAATTTTTATTGTAAAAGCAATAAAACAATTCCTGACTGTGAGTAAATGCCAAAGGGGAAAAAAAAAAAAAAAAGACCTTCCAAAACATCTATGATATGATTTCTAAGAAGTCTGGCTGTGTTTTATTAAAATTCAATAAAACAATAAAAATGTATTGAAGGCCTACTGTGTGCCAGGCTTGATGTGGGGCTCAGAGGAGACTGAGATGAAGACGACACAGTTTGGCCTTCAAGGAGTCCAGGGGAGGTTGGGAGTTTAGAAGGAGCACTTGAGCCGAGTCATGGGCACTTCCTGTAAGATGACAGCGGACTTGGGGGAGTACTCCCTGGAGCACTTCGGTCATGTGACCAGTGGGCCTTTGATTGATACTGATCTATAACCAAGTTTGGTAAGAGGAAGGACCTGTAATAGAAACTGTTTAACAAGAAGCCTTTGTGTTTTTCTAGTGAGATTTGAGTATTAAAATTTGCTTCATGTTTAATTAAGAAAAATCTCATAATCCCACTGAAAACATGTTTAACATGTTTGGTGAAGGCTGATATTATAGGCAATAGGGAATTCAATTAAGAAAATACAAGGGTGAAACAATAATGTTGAGAAAAAGGTATCCTTAGCCTTGTAGTGTGAAACATATTAATATTATTCAAAGTGGAACCAAATTGCATGGCCTAGTCTGGATTTATGTGATATAGCTATTATTTGTCTCAGTGTTTTTAGGAGACAACTAGCCCCACACTTCAGTGAAAATAATACATGCCCATGTGTGGTAGTGTTTGGGAGAAATGAGTAGCATCAGTGATAAGATTTCCAAATAATCTATCAAAAAACAAGACATGCAAGCAAATAATTAGTGGATGCAATTCAGATGTTGGTGATTATATTGAATATTTTTTGTCTGGAAAGTGGTTGCTTTGTGGCAGACTAATCCACTTTTTTGACTTATAAAATAATTCTCAAGTGACTTTTCATAAAGATGAATCCGATTAGAAACAAGACCTCGAAGGTTTTCTTTTTCTCAGGGGCTGCATAGTCCTGTTTCTGGAACCATTGGTGGTTTAGTTGCTAAGTTGTGTCTGACTCTTGTGACCCCATGGACTGTAGCCCACCAGGCTCCTCTGTCCATGGGATTGCCCAGGCAAGTGGGCTGCCATGACCTCCTCCAGGGGATCTTCCTGACCCAGGAATTGAACCCAGGTCTCCTTCACTGTAAGTGGATTCTTTACCATCTGAGCCACCAGGGAAGCCCTTGGAACCATTGATCTGAGCTTATTTTACATATATTTTGCATAGAATGCACTTCTAAAAATAAAGTATGACCTCAGTGGAAAATTAAGCAAAACCAAGAGTTGTCGCCACAAGCATAATGCTCTAGAAGTCAAAATAATAATAATTAAGTGCAGATAATTAAGAAGCAGGTGCGAGAGCTAGAATCCCCTCAAGTCTCCAGTGTAATCCCTTCCTATCTACTCAACTGCCTGGTCTCTCCTCCCTTCAGTTTAGGCTTTACTTGGTCTCCCTAGTTACTTGAACTAGTCAGACGTCTCCTCACCAGGTCCCCTTCAGTAGCTTCCTTTGGTACTTAAAAGAAGGTCAAATTCTCTAGCATGGCACACAAAACTTCTGGTTTTGAGGTTCATCTCCCACCATTACAGCACACACCCTGTGTTCTCACCTCATTGTACCCTTCACAGAACGCGCCTTACTCATAACTTCCTGCTTTGCGTATAGTATTCCTTCTGCCTAGAAAGCAGTTCAAGTATCACCTCTTCTGTGAGATCTTTCCCAATTACTCCAGGAACAGGAGTGGCCCTTCTCTGTGTGAGGTTAATTCTACTATAGCACTTTTCAATGGCAACCCACTCCAGTGTTCTTGCCTCGAGAGTCCCATGGACCGAGGAGCCTGGCAGGCTACAGTCCACGGGGTTGCAAGTCAGACAAGACTTAGCGACGAAACCACCACCACCACTTTTCAAACACAGCATCACTGTTTATCAAACTGAAACTTTTCATGCCTTGATTGCCACTAAGTCCCCAAAGTTTGAGTTGGAAAAAAATAGATGCCAAGCACTACCATATTTCAAAGTGAGATGCTAGACGACATGTGCTGGGCTTGCAAAGAAGATGCTTTAAAACTGGTTTCGTGAGCTCATGATCTATTTCCAGGATATCAAAGAGCTGCAGATCAGAGTAGGAGGGAAGTCTCCTCCCAAGAGCATTGATAATATGTGCTGTATGGTCTCTCCCCTGGCCACCAGAGAGGAAACGGAGGAGGGATTCCCTCCCTTTGCAAATCAGGACCATTCAAGAAAAAAACAGAAATCCGATGAGGTTTGAGGGCAAAGGGATCGTCACTGATTCTGTGCTGAAAATACTAAGGGCAAGAGATCAAGGCTGGAGCCACCTGCTGCTGGCACAGCAAAGAGAGACAAGTCTTCACAGGGAAAAAGCTACAATTTCATTCATGATTACTGGCAAGAGCTTGAGTATCTTATTGTCCAGAGATGGGACTCACAGGAGCAAAACAAGTTGGAGCCATTTTTTTAAATCCTGCTAAAGAAGGTGGCCAAAGAGAGAGCTGTGACTCTGGTAGAGGAGGTGTGATCCTGGATGGTCTGAGTCAGAGAGAGGAATCGGAGGTCAGAAGAGAGGCATCGCCCATATCTAGAGGCTATTCAGAAGGCTTTAATGGATGTGCTCTGAGGATCCCACAAAAGCACCGAATCATAAAATGTCAGCATAGAAACCTCCAAGGTCAGAGGGTGCCTCTGCCAGATAATAAGTGCTAGAGATGTGAGAAACCTCCCATTTGGTTTTTACTAGGTTGGGGAGGGGCAATTGCCCTGATCCTCTGGGTAGAGGGCTGGCTGGGGGACAGAGTGCTTTCTTTGTTTTTTTTTTTTTTCTGAAAAAGAAACCACTTTATTGAGGTATAATTTAGGTTCCATATTTAAATTGTACAGTTCAATGACCTTTTTTAAAAAGTTTATTTTAAAATGTACAACAGACTCCAAACCACTTCATTCTAGATATGGGTGGCAATAGATGTTATGGCAGGGAACCCAGATGCTTAAACAGGAATGGAATTGAGGATCACTTCAATGACCTTCATTAAACTTACCTAGTTGTGCAACCATCACCACAGTCAAGTTCTGTAACATTTTTATCTCCCCAATAAGATTCCTCTTACTAATTAACAGTTAGTGATGATTCCCATTCTTAACCCTATGGTCAGTAGCTCAGGCGTATCCTATTTGTGACCACATGAATTCCTCTGTCTATGGAATTTTCTAGGCAAGAATACGGGAGTAGGTTGCCATTTCCTTCTCCAGACAGAGTGCTTTTCATATGGACATTCAACCAAACCTTCTGTCTTCAGGCCTCCCCCGCAGTCCCCTCACCGATCCCCTTTCAGAGGTATCTGGAACCTCTCATTCCTAAGCCTTTCTGGGGTTTTGTAGCCCAGAGCAGCTTACTTCTGTGCTTCTCCTAAAGCTGTTTCAGTTCCTTGACTTCCCAGCTCCCAATATTTTGCTGCTTTTGCTTCCTCTTTGTCCATGTGTGGTTATGCCTTAAACAAAATCCTTTTACCTCACTCGGGTATGGGGCGGGGGAGGCTGGGAGAAACCTGTGACAACTATGAGTGTCCAATCCCCCACGTATAATTTGAAATATATGTAAATTTCATAATAAGAAAAAATAATTGTTGTTGTAAAAAAGAATTGAGTTGGAGATATAAAACATATATGTCCATATTTATATATATATATAAAGTTAATAATACAAAGCAATGCATGCTGTTTTGCAAAATAAACCAGGCAGACATGGTTCAGAGTTTTGATAAAGTATCCATCACTAGAGGCTGAGGTTATCAGAGAAGGTTTCCTGGCAGACTCTGAATAATGGGTAGAATTTGGATTCTTTAAGGGAGCAGGTCTCTATTTAATTCATTTCTTTATTAACAATCATGTATAAATCAGGATATTATCTACTGTGGTAACCATTGCTTTGAGCATCTCAACATACATTTTCCCTTGTTATCCTTCATTTTGATGAGATAAATTCTCGCTTGGAGAGAAGGAAGTGAGCACAACAGGGGGAAGCAGAGCCTGAAGGCAGAGAAGACTGTTGATAAGACTTGAGCCTGATCCAGGTACCCCTAAAGCCGGACTGTCCTGGACTTCTAAGTTGCAAGAGCCAATAAATTTCTATCCACACTCCCAACTCCCCACCTTTGTTTTCTAAGTTAGTTTTAGTTGGCTTTCAGTTACTTGCATCAGAAAGAATCCTGACTAATATGATAGGTAATGAGATGGCGTTTTATTTATTTATTTTTTTTGAGATGGCGTTTAACTGAATTTTAGAACACCACCACCATGGGTAGAGTTAGACCTCAATGGATAGTCTAAATTGAAATTATAACTTGCAACTTGTTTCTCATTAAGCTTATTAGTATTAATAATTCCTATCCTTTGACTCCAGGCAGTACAGGAACAGATGAGTGTCTGTATTTTCCCTTTGGAGCTTGTTATTTTTCTCATAACAGATGAATTATTTGTAAGCAAAAATTAAAGATAAAAATCAATTCCCATCATCTTAAAGAGAATGTGGTGAGTATATCCCTGGAGATATGTGGACTGCCGGGTAAATTCATCTATAGAGGGCCACTGGAAGGCAGAGCCCACCAAGCTCCCGGAATTCATAGTTTTATGCTTGCAGATGAGAAGTTTTTGCTGCAGCAGCCAGAGCAAAGATAGCAAATCTCTAGGTGACCTGGCAAATTACTTGATAATAGCTAACAAATACCAGCTAATTAATAAATAAGTGCACACTGTGGGTCTACTATTGTTTTCAGTGCTTTTTATGTACCACCACAAGCCTGATTATGTACTGCTATTGTCATCCTGGTTCACGTATTGCTGAAGCCTGGCTTGGAGAATTTTGAGCATTACTTTACTAGCGTGTGAGATGAGTGCAATTGTGTGGTAGTTTGAGCATTCTTTGGCATTGCCTTTCTTAGGGATTGGAATGAAAACAGACCTTTTCCAGTCCTGTGGCCACTGCTGAGTTTTCCAAATTTGCTGGCATATTGAGTGCAGCACTTTCACAGCATCATCTTTCAGGATTTGAAATAACTCAACTGGAATTCCATCACATCCACTAGCTTTGTTCATAGTGATGTTTTCTAAGGCCCACTTGACTTCACATTCCAGGATGTCTGGCTCTAGGTGATTGATCACAGTTTTGTGATTATCTGGGTCATGAAGATCTTTTTTGTACAGTTCTTCTGTGTATTCTTGCCACCTCTTCTTAATATCTTCTGCTTCTGTTAGGTCCATACCATTTCTGTCCTTTATTGAGCCAATTTTTGCATGAAATGTTCTCTTGGTATCTCTAATTTTCTTGAAGAGATCTCTAGTCTTTCCCATTCTGTTGTTTTCCTCTATTTCCTTGCATTGATTGCTGAGGAAGGCTTTCTTATCTCTCCTTGCTATTCTTTGGAACTCTGCATTCAAATGGGAATATCTTTCCTTTTCTCCTTTGCTTTTAGCTTCTCTTCTTTTCACAGCTATTTGTAAGGCCTTCTCAGACAGCCATTTTGCCTTTTTGCATTTCTTTTCCATGGGGATGGTCTTGATCCCTGCCTCCTGTATAGTGCCATGAACGTCCATCCATAGTTCATCAGGCTCTCTGTCTATCAGATCTAGTCCCTTAAATCTATTTCTCACTTCCACTGTATAGTCATAAGGGATTTGATTTAGGTCATACCTGAATGGTCTAGTGGTTATCCCTACTCTCTTCAGTTTAAGTCTGAATTTGGCAATAAGGAGGTCATGATCTGAGCCACAGTCAGCTCCCGGTCTTGTTTTTGCTGACTGTATAGAGCTTCTCCATCTTTGGCTGCAAAGAATATAATCAGTCTGATTTTGGTATTGACCATCTGGTGATGTCCATGTGTAGAGTCTTCTCTTGTGTTGTTGGAAGAGGGTGTTTGCTATGACCAGTGCGTTCTCTTGGCAGAACTCTATTAGCCTTTGCCCTGCTTCATTCTGTACTCCAAGGCCAAATTTGCCTGTTACTCCAGGTGTTTCTTGACTTCCTACTTTTGCATTCCAGTCCCCTATAATGAAAAGGACATCTTTTGTGGGTGTTAGTTCTAAAAGGTCATGTAGGTCTTCATAGAACCATTTAACTTGGGCTTCTTCAGCGTTACTGGTTGGGGCATAGGCTTGGATTACCATGATATTGAATGGTTTGCCTTAGAAACGAACAGAGATCATTCTATCATTTTTGAGATTGCATCCAAGTACTGCATTTTGGACTCTTTTGTTGACCATGATGGCTACTCCATTTCTTCTAAGGGATTCTTGCCCACAGTAGTAGATATAATGGTCATCTGAGTTAAATTCACCCATTCCAGTCCATTTTAGTTCGCTGATTCCCAGCATGTCAACATTCACTCTTGCCGTCTCCTGTTTGACCACTTCCAATTTGCCTTGATTCATGGATCTAACATTCCAGGTTCCTATGCAATATTGCTCTTTACAGCATTGGACCTTGCTTCTATCACCAGTCCCATCCACAACTGGGTATTATTTTTGCTTTGGCTCCATCCCTTCATTCTTTCTGGAGTTATTTCTCCACTGATCTCCAGTAGCATATTGGGCACCTACTGACCTGGGGAGTTCCTCTTTCAGTATCCTATCATTTTGCCTTCTCATGCTGTTCATGGTGTTCTCAAGGCAAGAATACTGAAGTGGTTTGCCATTCCCTTCTCCAGTGGACCACATTCTGTCAGACCTCTCCACCATGACCCGACTGTCTTGGGTGGCCCCACACGGCATGGCTTAGTAAAGTAATGCTCAAAATTCTCCAAGCCAGGCTTCAGCAATACATGAACCGTGAACTTCCAGATGTTCAAGCTGGTTTTAGAAAAGGCAGAGGAACCAGAGATCAAATTGCCAATATCCACTGGATCATCAAAAAAGCAAGAGAGTTCCAGAAAAACATCTATTTCTGCTTTATTGACTACGCCAAAGCCTTCGACTATATGGATCACAATAAACTGTGGAAAATTCTGAAGGAGATGGGAATACCAGACCACCTGACCTGCCTCTTGAGAAACCTGTATGCAGGTCAGGAAGCAACAGTTAGAACTGGACATGGAACAACAGACTGGTTCCAAATAGGAAAAGGGAGTACATCAAGGCTGTATATTGTCACCCTGCTTATTTAACTTATATGCAGAGTACATCATGAGAAACGCTGGGCTGGAAGAAGCACAAGCTGGAATCAAGATTGCCGGGAGAAATATCAATAACCTCAGATATGCAGAGGACACCACCCTTATGGCAGAAAGTGAAGAGGAACTAAAAAGCCTCTTGATGAAAGTGAAAGAGGAGAGTGAAAAAGTTGGCTTAAAGCTCAACATTCAGAAAACTAAGATCATGGCATCTGGTCCCATCACCTCATGGGAAATAGATGGGGAGACAGTGGAAACAGTGTCAGACTTTATTTTTTTGGGCTCCAAAATCACTGTGGATGGTGACTGCAGCCATGAAATTAAAAGATGCTTACTCCTTGGAAGGAAAGTTATGACCAACCTAGATAGCATATTAAAAAGCAGAGACATTACTTTGCCAACAAAGGTCCATCTGGTCAAGGCTATGGTTTTTCCAGTGGTCATGTATGGATGTGAGAGTTGGACTGTGAAGAAAGCCGAGCGCCAAAAAGTTGATGCTTTTGAACTGTGGTGTTGGAGAAGACTCTTGAGAGTCCCTTGGACTGCAAGGAGATCCAACCAGTCCGTTCTGAAGGGGATAAGTCCTGGGTGTTCATTGGAAGGACTGATATTGAAGCTGAAACTCCAATACTTTGGCCACCTCATGGGAAGAGTTGACTCATTGGAAAAGACCCTGATGTTGGGAGGGATTGGGGGCAGGAGGAGAAGGGGATGACAGAGGATGAGATGGCTGGATGGCATCACCGACTCAATGGGAATGAGTTTGAGTAAACTCTGGGAGTTTGTGATGGACATGGAGGTCTGGCGTGCTGCGATTCAGGGGGTTGTAAAGAGTCAGACACGACTGAATGACTGAACTGAACTGAACTGATTGTCATCCCTCCCATTTTCCAGATGAGAAAAATTAAGTCAAAAAGTGGCTAAGCCTGGATAGGCAGCCAGGCAGTCTGATGCTGACGTGGCATGTTCTGAGTCACTCTGCTATGCTGCTCGAGGGTATGAGTCAATTTACAAAAGCATCCTGTGTTGTAACAGCAAGTCTCAGTCTCCACTGACAAAGCAGGGGGACTGGGATTTGAGGCAAGAGACAAAATTACCCGGATAATCAGGAAAAGGGAGAAATTAAAATTCTGCATAAAATGCATTTCTTCATTAACTTTAGTGATGGTGGATTTTTCTTATGAGATTTTAAATAGTCTTACTAAAGAAAAAAAGGCTTAATTACATTTCCAAATTTCCATTACCTCTCTTTGTGATATTGTGATATGTGCTTAGTTGCTCAGTCGTGTCCAGCTCTTTGCAACCTTTTGGACTGGCTCCTCTGTCTGTGGGATTTTTCAGGTAAGAATACTGGAGTGGGTTGCCATTTTCCTCCTCCAGGGGATCTTCTTGACCCAGGGATCAAAGACAAATCTTCTGTGTCTCCTGCATTGCAGGCAGATTCTTAACCCACTGAGCCACTGGGGAAACCACTTTGTGATATTAAAAGTTTTATCCACACACCCTATTATTGAGACAGACTGCTCAATACTGACTTGCAATCTCCCCCAAACCCCTAGACTTGCATCCCCATCCATTTTTTGCTAACAGATCCTGGTTATTTGCAGATATCATATGGTTGCCCCTTGTTCTGCAGGACAGGGAAATCCTTGCCTTGGCTTATAAGGCCTGAATGACCAGGCCCCCTTCAGTAGCTCTCTGAGTCTATCTCTGACCACCCTCTCCCTGGTTCACTTTGCTTTAGTTCTACTGGCCTCCCTGTTGGACCACGAATATCCCAGAACTGTCCTCCTCTGCACTGGCTATTCTGTCTTCTCAAATGCTTTCCCCTTACATAGCTCCCTGCTTCTTTCAAGACTACTCAAGATGTTCCCTTATGAGGTCCTTGACCACCTTTACACTCCCGGTCCCTGTTACCCTGCTCTAATTCTTCTTTTATCCACAGCACTTGTTCGTTTCTAACAGGCTACTTAACTTTTAAAATTATGTTTATTTGTTGTTTCTGTATCCTTCTGGAATGTACACTTTATGAAGACAAAGATACTTGTTTATGTGTTCATTGATGTATCTCACGTGCCTAGAAAAGTGCATAGCATGTAAGAGACACTAAATAAATATTTGTTGAGTGAGTGAACAAATGAATGATTAAATACCAGGGGGTTCTGGGAAACATTTTCCTCCTGATAAGAGGAAGAACATAGAACTTTGCTCTTCTCTGTAGCCTATTTTCTGCCTTTGAGACCCGTTGCATGAGGGTATGATGTTTGAGCTACTATAGCTTTCTCACGACTGAGGAAGAGCCTAAGAGAAATACAGCCCTGCCCCTGAACTCTGCCTGTGTTCAGTTACTGAACCAACACTAGCCAAGAAAGATCTCCAGATTTCTTGCTTGTGAAAAAATTAAATCCTTTCTTTTAAAGTTAACTATTAGCCTGGCGGGCTACACTCCATGGGGTCACAAAGAGTCAGACATGACTTAGTGACTAAACAACAACATTACTTAGGCGTGCTCTTACTTGCAGCTAAAAGCATCCTCAACTGATGCAATAACTTAGGAAGTCACGTGGTAAAAAAGAAAGAAATTTGGTTTTTAATTCTGCTTCCTGGCATAGAGCTCCTAAAACCCTTGGAATTTCCCGAGTGATAGGGTGATAGAAATGTCTTTCGTTCTAATGAGGTGACTGAAACCAAGGGTTATGGTGTGAAAGGGTTGTCTCATTTTGTGGATCATCAGCTTCCTGAAGAACCTTTACTAAAATAGATTGTGAGAGAGAGTTTGGTGGCAGTGCCCTTGGATGTGAATTCTGCAGAGTGGAAGAGCGTGTTTGAGCTGAGACCCTAAAAGAGGAACTAGCCAGGAAATAAAGAGAAGGATGGGAGGAAGAGATTCTAATGAAACAGGTAACTAACTTAAAATGCTGAGTGCTTACTGTGCATGGCACAGTACTGATACTTTAATAGTAGTATTTAAAGTGCTATTTGTGATATCCTTATGAGTAGGTACTAATATTACCCTAGTTTATAGATGAGCTAACTGAGGATTGGAGAGGTTAAGTCAGTTGCCTGGAATCACAGCTTATAACTGGTGGATCTAAGATTCAAACCAGTTTGAGAGTACATAATAGATGTCACACACTATCCAAGATACTGGTAACAATGAACAAAACACAGTTCATCTCCCCCTTACCCCAGGAAGCTAACGTGTTGATGCTCTATTACAGAAGTGAATCTGGGGCAGAAACACCTGGCATATTTAGGGAGCCAGTGGCTCCTGCATCTCCGAAGGAATCTTGGGAACTTGCTGCCATATTGGGTGGAGATCAGCTGGACCACTGGAATGCCAAAGTTGGTTCCCTGAGATTGCCTTTGGGCTTTAGGGACATTTGTACCACATGTTTAAAAATGGATGAAAAGTTATTTTTATTTTAAAATGTCTTACAAGTATTTAATCTGTCATGAGAGAAAAGCAAGTCCCAAAGAGGAAAATGTACACAGTGCTTTACTCCATGCCCAAAAAAGAAAGTGAATACTTATCTGCTGCCAATATGCGTAATTAGGGTAGACAAGGGAGGTACCATTTAAAATTATGGTTTTGAAAAAAGCCACCGAAGGAAATGGTCAGAGATCTATTCCAGGTTTTTTTTTTTTTAATACATATTTTTTATAAGGTCTGTTTTATAAGAAGAGGAACACAGACAAAAGTGGGAATATTATAAAATATAGTTTTATAGTAGACTTGGCAATGTATTTCTTTAAAACTTGTCATTTCTGCAAAGCAGAGAGGTGAAGTTTTATAATAGTGGCCACAACTATTTTTGGTGTTTTAGGAATGTTGTTTAAATTGCCCTCCCTTTTCTAGCTAATTTGCTGAAGTAAAAGTATATCAGAAGATTAATATATTTTTATTTATAGAATAATACTACTTTATGACTGCTGAGCTGATCACATATGCTAGTTCATTAAATCCTCCCAATCCTGTGAGATATAAATTATAGTTGATATCTCTTTACATATGGGAAATTGTGGTTCAGGAAGTTTATATGATCTCCCCAAGATCGCAAGTGGTATAGCTGGAACCTGAACTTGGGAATTCTGACTACAGCTCTTGACCTGATTGAGTCAGACCTACTGGGTACAGTATTAAGAGAATGGGCTCCAGCGTCAGTTGGATTTTAGATTGTTCCTTAACTGTACTTTTGGAAGGAAAGTTATGACCAACCTAGACAGCATATTGAAAAGCTGAGACATTACTGTGTCAACAAAGGTCCGTCTAGTCAAGCCTATGGTTTTTCCAGTGGTCATGTATGGATGTGAGAGCTGGACTATAAAGAAAGCTGAACACCTAAGAACTGATGCTTTTGAACTGTGGTGTTGGAGAAGACTCTTGAGAGTCCCTTGGACTGCAAGGAGATCCATCCGGTCCATCCTAAAGGAGATCAGTCCTGGGCGTTCATTGAAAGCACTGATGTTGAAGCTGAAACTCCAATACTTTGGCTACCTGATGCGAAGAGCTGACTCATTTGAAAAGACCCTGATGCTGGGCAAGATTGAGGGCAGGAGGAGAAGGGGGACGGCAGGATGAGATGGTTGGATGGCATCACCAACTCAGTGGACATGGGTTTGGGTAGACTCTGGGAGTTGTTGATGGACAGGGAGACCTGGCATGCTACAGTTCATGGGGTTGCAAAGCGTTGGACACGACTGAGTGACTGAACTGAACTAACTGTACCTTTACAAATGATTTAACCTTTTCAGTCCTCAGTTTGCTCTTCTGTAAAATGGAGCCAATACTACCTATGTCATAGTTTTGTGGTGAGGAGTTAATGATTGTTACTAACTATAAAGTACTTATTTGGCACACAGTATATGTTAAGTGAGTGGTTTTTAGTATTATTGATAAAGAATAAAGGAGAAAAGTACTGACTTAATAGTGTCTTCTTTTTGGAAGGAAATATTAAAACAATGGTTCTCAACTGGGGGCAGTTTTGCTGCCCATGAACTTTTGGCAATGTCTGGAGATGTTTTTGGTTGTCACAACTGAGAGGTGCTGAGACCAAGCAGGTAGAGTGGGTGAGAACAAGGATATGCTAAACATCCTACAATGCTCAGGTTAGCCCCCACAACAATGAATTATCTGGTCCAAATGTCAGCAGTGCCCAGGTTGAGAAACCCTGTATTAAAACAACAAGGACTTGTTGAGTCTCTACTTTTTTTTAAAAACGGAAGTACAGTTGATCACAATGTTTAAAGTTATTATGTTGTAGATTGAGCATATACTTTTAATGTTTCTTCTCCAAGCACAGAAGAATCTGAAAATTGGAGGCCATATATTATCTTGGCCAGTAGAGAACACAAAAATGAGTGTAAGGAAATGACATAGCTTATGTTGGACATATGAGTAGAATGATAATCTGAAGTTTCTAATTTGAAAATTCAACAGTTTAAAAAAAGTTCTTTGTGGTTTAGAGGTGACAGTTCTCAAAACTGTCAACTTATAATTATTGAAAAAATAAATTTTCACATAATGAGACAGCTCAAATTCATCAGCAAATGGCCTTAGCTAGCTTTCTATTATTCCTCAAACACTTTTCAACTTTAGTATCACCAGTAAGACATGATTTAATATTTTTAAAAAAGGAATTTTTATCTAAGTGAAAAAAAATTATTTAGATTTGCTAGTATAAAGACCAAAATGCAGTCTTTTCCTATTAGAAACAGGAGACAATACTTTTCATGATGATTTTAGTTCCCTTAACTTGAATATTTAAAAACTAATTATATTATAAAAATTGAATCCCACACACCAATTCTCTTAAATTATATTGATCATGATGAACTGATTTCTTCAGATTTATGACTTGAATAATTTATTATTATGCAACTCATCTCACATTAGTGGCTTTTGCAAAGTAGTGCAGAAAAGCAATCTTTTGCCAACTTCTATTCATGTTTGAAGAAGAATTTCCTGTATGTATGGCAAAATCTGTCACCACAGAGCCCAGAGATGTCAGTTTAATACATTGACACAGAGACATAGAGAACATTTATGAAGGGAGATTATTTTTTCCTGGAAAATATTAAAGAAAGAGGGCTTGTTGCAGTTAAGCACAGTCTTACCACCACGACTGTGCCCTGAATGCTGTTCCAGGAAGGAT
Source organism: Cervus canadensis (assembly GCF_019320065.1). Lineage (NCBI taxonomy): Eukaryota > Metazoa > Chordata > Mammalia > Artiodactyla > Cervidae > Cervus > Cervus canadensis. Next base: position 11,976,992 of record NC_057410.1, on the reverse strand, counting down.
CTCAGAAGCGTTGTCCATATAATCAACCAGGGGCTGGCCATATGCTTCCTTGGTCCTACCAGGGCCCACTTGCCACCATGGTTGGAGGTAAGAACTAGGTGTGGCATTGAAAGGTATCGTCCATTCATTGGTCCATTCAAAATGCATTTTTTTTCTTTTCAGCTTTATGAGGTATAATTGGCAATTAAATATATATATATATATATATTTGGGCTTCTTTGGTGGTGTAGTGGATGAGAATCCACATGCCAATGCAGAGGACACGGCGGGTTCGATCCCTGGTCTGGGAAGATTCCACGAGCTGCAGAGCAACTGAGCCTGTTGGCTGCAACTACTGAGCCCCAATGGTGCAGCTACTGAAGCCTGTGTGCCTAGAGCCTGAGCTCTACAAGAGGGGCCACCACCACGAGAAGTCCAGGAACCGAATGCAGAGGAGCCTCCACTTGCCGCAACTAGAGAAAGCCCGCGCACAGCAACCAAGACCCAGCTCAACCAAAAAAAAGAAAAAAATTTTTTTAAAGTATATATATTTAAGGTATATAATTTGATGATTTAATATATGTAAACATTGTGAAATATTCCCCACAATTAAGCTAACTAACATATCCATCGCCTCCCATAGTTGCCGTTTTCTTTTTGTGAGCACATGGTGCAGTTGGTATGTTTCTCTCAATCATCTAATATGTGCCAAGCCCTGTGTTTGTGCTGGCAACAGAAAGTGCTGCTGCTGCTGCTAAGTCACTTCAGACGTGTCCGACTCTGTGCGACCCCATAGACGGCAGCCCACCAGGCTCCGCCGTCCCTGGGATTCTCCAGGCAAGAACATTGGAGTGGGCTGCCATTTCCTTCTCCAATGCATGAAAGTGAAAAGTGAGAGTGAAGTCGCTCAGTCGTGTCCGACTCTTCGCGACCCCGTGGACTGCAGCCCACCAGGCTCCTCTGCCCATGCGATTTTCCGGGCAAGAGTACTGGAGTGGGGTGCCATTGCCTTCTCCAACAGAAAGTGAGGAGGGCAGAAAAGAAGAGAGAACAGCTTAAGGAGGAACCACCTGGCTTTTCCCTGCTCTCATAAAGTTTACAGGTTGCTGGGGGAAACTATTAAACAGATAATTAGACAAACAGTTTTTTACACATCCATAAATACAACGACAAAAAGTATAGGGTGTTGCGGCAGTCTGAACACGGATTGGAAAAGAATTTCCAGACACACAGCATTTTAGAAAGTAGTGAGTTTATTAAGAGCAGAGAGCAGATATAATTAGGGCACTGCAAGCACATTGGGCCTGACAGACCAGGGAGAGTGGATTCTTCTCGTGGGTTAGTAGCCAATGTTTATAGCTTCAAGTTAAAGAAAATTTCTGCTGGAAAGTTGCCATTAGGTGATTGGTTGGGGCGCTATAGGATGACTACTAGAGGGTGGGCATTCTTGCCTAATTTGGGGTCAGAAAGCCTGCTGGTGATGATTGGGGGGTGCTTGTGGCAATGATTACAAGGGGGCTCAGTCAGTTCTGGAGATGACCTTGTTTCTGGACTCCACTTCTGTGGCTTTGGTGCAAGACTTTGCACTTGTGGCTTTGGGGCAGGACTTGACCGACACAGGGTATTCTGAGAAAGAATACTAGAGGAACTAATTTAACCTAGGAGGTCAGAGGAGGAAGCTGGTAGGTTCAATTTTGCTCAGTGTTGAAAAGAAAACAAACAACACAAGCAAACAAAAAACAAAGGTATGGCTCACAGTTGATTGTTTAGTTGTTCAGTTGTGTCCGACTCTTTTGCAACCGCATGGACTGTAGCCCACCATGTTTCTCTGTCCATGGGCTTTCCCAGGCAAGAATGCTGGCATGGGTTGTCAAATTGATAAGCAATGCAATTCAGATATAAAATATTCCTAATGAAGTGTGACATTCTAGGTCTTTAAAAGACAGAATTCTGCAGGTAGTGGTGATTTTTTTTACCATTGAGCTAATAGAGCAAACCAGAGTCAACAGGATATTGAAAAGCTCTGGCTTTAGCTAGTTACTGAATCACTCTGTGAAAGAGCTGGTTTGAAGGAAGGGTGAGGCTGGTGAATGGGCAAAGAACCAGGGGAGACAAACAGGTCTGGGAGATAAATTCGGAAGGAGGCACAAGCCAGAGGTAAACAAACAATGTGACAGACTCAGAAGTACACCAGCCCAGGGAGCAAGCTGGCAGCAAGGTCACAGGAAATGAAGAGTGCTCGGAGGCGGCAGGAAGCGGAGCCCTGGGTGGACCCCAGTGCCGGAATCTGACCTGGACAGGAAGTGAAGGGCATCGTCTGAGGAGCAGGAAGGGGAGATTATTTTTTTGTGTTGGTTGTAGTGAGGAAAATAAGTGTCGGTTACATAAACCTTGCTAAAGCTTTCATCCTGTTTGGGGTTTGAGGCAGCTTGAAGCTTCTCTAACAAAGTAATTTGGTCTTCTGGGAGGGATTTGAGAGGGACAAGAAATTGCTCTGGGGCTTTGTATCGCCTCGGCTCCCTTTTGGGAGACAGAAGATATCTGCCTTGGATTCAAATCAGAAGAAAATAAGGATCTCCTACCTCTTGTCTCATGACAAAATGATCTGTATATGATGCTTGGTTGAGATACGTCTATCTTGTGTTATAATAAGGCCAGGGGTTGAGGAGTGGGGAATAGTTAAGCTGTTTGTTGGAAATTACATTGCTAATTCAGCACTGTTTACACTGACGAAGGAAAATGATGGAAGAAGCCACCCCCTTCCCTGGGGTAAATGGAAGAGGTGAACACACTGAGAAGTTAAAATGAGGAGAGAAATATGTAAACAAACTTTTAAAAAAACCAATTGTAAACAATGTGGTATGATGGAAGATGGGAAGAGATAAAAAAAAAAATCAGCATTAATTTAAATGGGGTAATTAGAGGAGACAAGATAAGAGGGGAATGATGCAAAGGATCTACCTACCTGTAGAGACTAGACGCTCCTTCAAGCATTTCTTTTCAGGTGACTGTGGGACTTTAAATCTTTCAGGATTTTAATGAGATGCTCAGACTGTATGTCTTACACATACACTAACACACATGCATTGAGAAGGAACCACCTGGCTTTTCCCTGCTCTCATAAAGTTTACAGGTTGCTGGGGGAAAACTATTAAACAGATAATTAGACAAACAGTTTTTTTACACGTCCATAAATACAATAGAAAAAGTACAGTACTTTTCTCTCTGAAGGGAGGTGTGTTCTTGGCTGTCATTTAGAGAGTAGCTCCCAGTACATTTTATTTTCCCTTAGAAGCTCTGGAGAACAGTTGGCAAATAGAAATGGTCCACAGAAATAACATGGCTTCCTGGAACTTAGGAGGAAGGAAATGGGTGGTTTCTTTAATTACTATAGTGTGTGTATGTGTGCGTGTGCGTGTGTGTGTGTGTGTCCGTGTGATAACTAAAGATAGCATTCTGGCCTACATCCTCAGGAGGGAAGGTGAATCTGGAAATTAATGGATTTGGAAGTATATATGGTTGTGTTGAATTTGCTAGGTTAGGTAAGACAATAATGCTGTGTTTTCAATATCCTGGCTAGATCAGAAAGGGTGGACTGAAATTTTTCTCTGATATTTAATCATTTTAAATTCGAGGACATTATTATTTACATACGAAGAGCTAATGACTCTAATGAAGGCACAAAAAGCTTATTTACAGCAAAGGTGTGAGTGGGGTGACAAGAGGAGTGTTGATAAAGCCTTAATTAATTAATTTTGCTAATTATTCTTTTCTGCCAAGTGTTACAGTCCTTTTGGTAAAAAGCAGTAGAAACAAGAATTTTGCCGCAAGCTATTTTAACTCAGTAGTAGTAGCAAAACTTCTTGGCCGTTTTAAGATATTTTGGGATCCTTTTTTTGTCCTCTTTTATGCTGAAATTGTGGACTTTGTAGAACTGAAGAACTAAACATATTCCTGTATGGACACTTATTTATGAGCTGTGTGATTTAGCCAAGGTCTGGGCTTAAAAGGCATTTTAGTGAAGCTGGAAATAAATTAGATGACAGATTTGAATTGAAATAAAAATTAAAAATATGTCCCATAGCAGTGCCATGTATTAATATTTATTTCTTCAGGCTTCTTAAAGACCTTGACTAGTCATAAATATATCCTTGCTCCTGGGTGCAGGAAGTTTAACTTTTCTGTAGGCTTATACTGTTTTGCATTTCTTTGAAAGTCATGATACTGAAGAAATCCAAAAATCCCCAGGAGATTCTGTGTAAATGCAAATTGCAAAAGATTTTCATCTTTTCTCCATCCCACTATTGTCCTATATCTTCACTGATTTGGAGGAAATTGTGATTGAGGGCATGGCTACCATTATTAAGCATGTATTAGCTGCAGGCACTGTGTTGGATATTCACATGCATTATTTAATAAAGCCCCCATTTTACAGATGGGACAGTTCACAAGTAATAAATAGTATAAAGCCAGAATATGAATCTAGGTCTTTTTATTTTTTTTTGTCATTTCTTGCCTTAATCCTTGAATGCCTTAAATTGCTGAGGCCTTATTTCCCTGATGAGACTGTCAGTTGCTAGAAGGCAAGGATCTTATATTTTAGTCAGCATAGATTAGGCTGGCAACAGTTATATCCTTCTGTTGAAATGAAAAATCAAATGTCAAACAGTTTTATAAAAAAGGTTAAAAAAAGGTGTAAAGAAAGAAACAAATCCCAAGAGATGAGTTTCTCAAATCACGACATGAATGCCTACAACACTGGTTCATGAAATAGTGCCGCCCCACGGTGTCAGGTAAAGCGTGGGGGTTTCTTAGGTTGTCAGGATACTGGGTGTCCCCGTGCACTTAGCGGGTGGTGGCTGGGTGTCAAAAGTCCAGTAGAATGTGGGACAGTCCCACAAGATTGCCAGGCCCCGAATGCCACTAGTGAGTGCCTCTCTGACTAGCAGCCCCTGGCCTAGCGGCCTAGGGATGGAAAACGTGGACCCAGAAGGCAGACTGAGTGCCCACCGCGCCCCATCCCTTGCTGGCTGTGTCACTCGCGTCACTTTAACCCTGCGCTCTCTACTCCTGGCCAACAGCTAGTGCCGGATAACGGCAGCTCTCACCCACTCGCCTCCAGGAGAACGTCCCTGAGCAAGGCACAGTCTTTGAGAAGTGACTGAATTTACTAGACTGACAGTCACAGTGTAAGAATCAAGATGTATTCAGAATGGTGCTTCTCAGATCTTAGTTTACTTACAAATGTCCTAGTGAAGTGAAAGTGTTGGTCGCTCAGTCGTGTCCAACTCTTTGTGATCCCACGGACTGTAGCTTGCCAGTCTCCTAGAAATCTTGTAAAATGCAGGTTCTGATTTAGGAGGTCTGGGGTAGGGCCTGAGAGTCTGCATTTCTGACAAGCTTGTGATGCTGGTGGTGGTGTCAGTGGCCCGCAGGTTGAGTGGTAAGATTCTAAAGTAACCTGGGGGAGAAGCTCACTTAATAAATCCAACGAGCAAGCATTTATTGCATATCTGTTGATACCTTAATTTACAGAGATGGAGGTGGTGGAGGTGGGCTATAAAGAGTATAGAATTTGATTTTTTCACATAGGGCACTTCTATCTGTTTGCCATTTTTATTATTACCCAACCCCTCCCCCCCCACGCCCCTCCACACACAGACAGAGAATATTGTCCATGGAAAACAAAAGAAACTTTTTCTTAGGGGAAAAAGGCAGAAAAATAGTTCCTATCTGTAAATCCTCACTAAGAATATAAGGCCACTTTTTGTCCCCAAATAATTTTAGATATTGTAACTAAATAAAGGGAAAATTTGGCTGCCATTCTTAGATGTAGGGTGTAAGCCTTGCATATCTCAGAACTAGTGTGAGCTGTGTGTGTTTTGAGTGTGTTGTGTTGTGTGTGTGCTGCTGTGCATGTGGATGTGTGAGCTGGGAAGTGTATGAGGTCTTTGCTAGACAAATGCTTTTAAAAATATTGCTGGAGAAGTACCCACCCCCTACTTCCCCATGAAGATTAAAGCTCTAAGTTAAGGGGCAGGGGTTCCAAAGGCAGCTTTGACTGGGAACTTCTCATATTTTAGGCAGTGGAAGTTATTTGAATACAGTCATTGAGAGAAGAGACTACTTATTATCCACTTAAAATACTTCCCGACTGCAGCATGGTGTTGTACGGAAGCCAAAGTAATTGGCTCTGCATTTGGCCAGCTGATTTAGCAAGAAATTTTGCAAATTATGCAGTCCTTACAGATGGTGCTGTTGGGTTTGTTAGAATGTTTTAAAACAGTGACACTTGACCAAGAACTGAATTTCCAGCCTCTCAGAGGTACCTTCAGCCAATCCTAGACTATTTCCACCAGGGGGGCTGAAGACCAGAAATAGATCTTTCCTGCAACCTTATGATAAATGATTTCCTTTAAAAACCACTTGTATAATAAAATAACTCGGTGGTAAACTTGGCCAAGGGAAACTCCTGGAACTTTTCTGTATCTTTGGTTATCTCTGAGTTGTTGAGTCACACTTTAAAATGGTTCTTAATTGACTTTCTGGTGCTCTGCCTGAGGTCAGGGAGGAGCCAGGGTTTCTAGGAGGGAGACGGGTGTGCTCTGCCAGGGTGAAGTGTAACTCCCCGAGAGCTTATGAGGAAGGTCCATGCCTGATGTGTAGAGTAAGAACAGCTGGAGCCTCTGGCTTTCTCTGGGAAGAGATTTCTAAATTTGCCTCTTAGAAGCTATTAGAAAGTTCAAAGTACTGTATCATCTTCATAGGCCCAATTCTTGCTCAGATCTTTGCAACAGGGAGTCGTCCTGATCTTTGCTTGTTTTCTTGGTTTCTGTTTGAATCGTCACCTTTTATCCATCTCTCTCAGTGCCCTTTTGGTGGTGCTTATTTTGGCTTTACGTAAGCGGCATCTCTGGACGCATGAAAGAGGCAGATAAAATTCCCCTGGGTTACTGAATTGCCCTTTATCTATTTTTAGCCATGCAAGGAATTTACCGTGGCCCACAGCATAACTCAATCACTCTAAGCCAGTGAGCAAATTCTGAGTGTTTTTAAATCTCTCCCTGGGGCATTTGGCATAGGCTAAGCTTAAAGGCACATGATTCAGTCATTGATTATTCAAGATATACCACACGTAGGTTTCTGTAATCACCAAACTGTCACTGTCAGCTAGACATTCAGCTCTGGCTCCTAATTTTGTGTTGGAAGCTGCACAAAGCCTATTGTCCTGTGTGCATGTGTGGCTCTGGCAGTGCAGAAATGGCAACAGGGAAGTGGCCGGTGCCCACTAAGGGACTGACGGCAGGTAATTTGCTCTCCTTCAGTCAAGTGACCTTTCTTAAGACAGCCCTTGGCCTGTAGCCTGGGCTCTTTGATCCTTGTATATCTGCCATCTTTTCCATTCCTAGGGACCTTCCATGAGAGTCAACAGTGTTTCACATAGGGCCTTAAGTTTTTTTTTAATAGATGAGTTTGAAGGAGGCATTCATTCATTTGTTGATTGATTGACTCATTCATTCAACAGACATTCACTGATGAATTCCTGTATTCCAACTTGGAAATCTGGAATGGGGGATCCTCAACTTTTCATAGGAATACGTGCCTATGACCTGCCATTCTGGCTACAAGAGCTTCCTTGTACCTCCTTCACTTCTTGGGAACATGCCCTTCTAGGATGGTGAGCTCTGCACTCCTATCCCAGATGCGCTCATTTTCTTTGCCTCTGCACTACTTCTGCTAGCAAAGGAATCCCTCCCCTTTCTGAATATCACTAGCTTCTGTTACTCCTTTTTTTTTCATTCAGGGTCAAACTGAAGGTTAAGAAGATAGTTGTCCTCCTATATGACCTGTGATGTGCCCACTTGGCTAGACTGAATTACATCCTCCAGAATTCCTTTCCAGTATGTTTCTGGTGATGGTGGGCTATAAGGGAGAGTCTTTTGCAAAAAATGGAGGATGAAAGGGAGGTAAGCAGCTATTTGGTAGCACACATATACCTTCTCCCAATTGTTCAACAAAGCACCAATCTAGAGCTATGGTGAAGGGATTTTGAGATGTAATTAAAGCTCAGACTCAGTTGACTTTAATCATAAGGGAGATCGCTCCAGGTAACTCAATCAGAGGAAAGCTTTTTTCTTACCGCTTTACTGAGATATAATTGACACACGGCACTGTGTAAGTTTAAGGTGTATAAGCATAATGATTTGACATGCATACATTGTGAAAGATTGCCACAGTAAGTTAACATCCATTATTTCATATAGACACACGTTTTTTGTTTTTGTTTTTTCCTTGTGATGAGAACTTTTTTTTTTTTTTGATGAGAACTTTTAAGAGCTACTATCTTAACTTTCAAACATACCATATAGCAGTGTTAACTGTGGTCAACATATTGTATGTCACACCCCCAGTACAGAAGTTTGGACCTTTTGACCAGCTTTTTCCAGTTCAGAGAAGGCATTTAAAAAGAGGGGTTAGACCCTTCCTGAAATCAGACAGTCCATGTAGCAGAGCTGAAGAGAAGTTCTAGAATCTTCTTCTATGTTCTAGGTAAACACCCATGCTCTTGCTGATCTGCTCATTTGCCTCAATGGCGTGGAACTGCAGCTGGGCCTGTAATTGCTTGTCTTTCCAGCTGGTTCTTTCCTCAGTTCCGCTCACTCTTGGGCCAAGTGTATGCATGCAGCTCCAGGACCGAGACCTCTGGCTTCCACAGGATACCAGCATCACCAAATTCATCCCTGGGGGGTCCCAGCCTACTTGTGATGCCCCTTCTCGACGCCCTGTCCTGTGGATGTCAGACTTGTTGAGCCAGTTCTTACAACTGTGTAAGACAATTCTTTGTAATAAATAAATGGACAGATTAAAAAAATAAAAACTTCTCACTGGTTATGGCTTCTCTTGTTAAACTCTGACAGATACAAGAACTAGAGAAGCCATTGCTTTCTTGTCATGACAAGAGCGATTGAAACCTAGAGGGCCACCAGTATTCATTCATTTATCCACAACTGTGCTAAGGTTGGCAGTATAAGCAATCAGCATGGCAGACATGGACCCTGCCCTTGGAGGACAGATCTAGCAGGAAAGTGGATGTTCAACAGTATTTACAAGGATAATAATAAGGTGAGCACGGAACTGTTAGAAGGTATAAATTGCGAGACTCTGCCTAGTCTAATGTGTCAGAGAAGGGAAGTAAGGGCCTGAGAGAGAGAACTAGAGAGGATGAGAGCAAATAAAAGGAGTTCAAGCATATCTTTAGAGTTGTTCATGGTGGCAGAAGAGATGTGGATGGAGAGGTAAGCCATAGAGGGCCCTGCAAACCAAGATAATGATGTCTGATACCCTGAGGGACAAACATTTTTGTTTAAAAATCTTCACATTTAGAATCCTATTTTTAAAAAATTGTATATCACAATATGGTTTCATTTTGAGCCTTTACAATTCCTGTGGTGTTAGTATGTTTGCTCCTGTCACCGCTCTGACTTCTTTTCTGCTTTTTTCTATAGCCTTCTTATATAATACAGGATGCTCTTTTTATAAGACAAGCATCAGTTGTCTATTGGTATTTTTAACCCATTCTCCTGCCTTGGGCTTTAAATTCTCACTGCACACTTCTTGAGGGAAAAAGAAAATGGAATCTGAACTCTTCAGATTAATTTACCCGACCATTCCTTTGTCTTAACGTTTATTTTTGGTTCTCTCAAGACTCGTGGCAAAGGCTTCTGGAGGGTGGGCAGTTCACCTGGCCTCATAGTTCCAGGGCCTTCTGTTACCACCTGAGGTGGGGGGGAGCTCAGCCCTTCCTCGGGCTGTTAAGCCTTTCTGCCTGTTAAGCACCATGATGCTCTAAGCACTTCGTTAAGTAATTGAGCCACATGTTATCCTTGAAAAGTGGGGCAGTAAATACTATCAATTCCATGGGCTAGAGAGATAAGAAAGATTGAAGTGGAGATGCTAGAAGGTATGTGACAAAACCAGTCACAAGTCTGAGGTAGGTTGAGCAGTGAGGGCTTGGATTCAATTTCTGTCTTTCTTTGCTCTCCTCCATTTTCCAACCCCCTTTCCCAATTCAGGTCTCCCCTCTGGCTGTGTTTGGGAAAACAGGTAGAGGAGCTGAACGAAATTTTTAAGGCAGACTGACTTGGGTCGACAGTCTAGTTTCACTGTAGCCTATTTCTTTATTTGTAAAATGGGAATAATATCAACCACTTGTCAAATGGCAAGTGCAAAGCCACTGGCTCAGTGCAAGGCGCACAGGTGGGGCTCAGTACATTTGGGGTATTAAGCATTACGATCTTGAACAAGGGGACGTTGCTAGAGGTGGAGGGAGCAGACAACTACATAGACTTTTACTGAACAGATTATTTTTACCCTTTGCACTCAGTTAAGATTTTTTAAATTTAATTAATTTTTACTTTTGGCTGTGCTGGGTCTTTGTTGCTGTAAGTGCTTTCTTTAGTTTCAGAGAGCAGGCGGTGGTCTCTAGTTCCTGCGTGCAGTCTTCTCACTGCGGAGGCGTCTCTTGTCGCAGAGAACGGGCTCTAGAGCGCGTGGGCTTTGGTAGTTGAGGTTCTCCAGCTCTGGATCGTAGGCTCAGTAGTTGTGGTGCTGGAGCTTAGTTGCTCCACAATGTTTGGGATCTTCCTGGACCAAGGATTGAATCCATGTGCCCTGCATTGCGAGGTGGAATCTTAACCACTGGACCACCAAGGAAGCCTCCTTTGTGCTCATTTTTATACAAGGTGTAAGAAGCATCATTTACTTTGAGAGCAGTGCCTGGTCTCTCAAGGTCCAAATCAGGAGTCATGACAGACAATCAAGTTCATGGCTTGTAAGGACACTTGTAGAACTTGCCCAGCTTCATTTAAAAGTGAATTGGAGATAACAAAACTTCTTGTGATAATCGCTTCATAATATATGCATGTATCAAATCATGATGTTGTATACCTTTAATACAATGTTGTATGTCAATCATATTGCAATCAACCTGGGGGAAAAAAGAGAAACTATACTCACCGTAAAAATAACAGTCAATTGGGGTGAAAAAAATTTGGAAATAGATAGTGGTGATGGCTGTACAACACTGAATGTAATCAACGCCACTAAATTTTATACTTGAAAGTGGTTAAAATGCTAAATTTTATGTTAGGTATATTTTACCACAATAAAAAAACTATGAATTGGAGAAAGGCTACTGGCTTGTGTCTGAATAGCTCTTCCTCTTGCTCCCGAATGTAGGCTAGCTTGTTACTAATGTGACCCACTTCTGAACTGAACCGTGTCGGGACTATTTGCTAAATTATTCCAGAATGTGAATTAGGAGGTCCACAGCTAAACTCCTCATTTTCCAGATGAGGAGCTGGAGACCCTGAACACACTCAAACAGGCCACTCTTTCTCTGAAGGGCCTTTGCACATGCTCGTCCCTCTGCTGTGGATGCCCCTCCCCACTCTGATAAATCCTATTTCTCTTTCTGGTTCTACATGAAATATCACTTTATCCAGAAAGCTTTCCCCTGTCCTCCTAGTATGTTCGCTCAGCCTGTTGTGTGATTTCTTAGTAACCAACACTTTTTTGAAATGCTCACTCCACTTGTAATTACTTTGTAGTATGTCTGAGTTTCAGGCATGAGGGCAGGGCTTTGGTCTGTCCTGTCCACCATTGTTTCTTAAGAATGCAGCATAGTGCCTGGCTTATTTGTGTTCATTAAAGAAAAAAAAAAGCAGCACTAAAAATAAAATCAACCTTGTCTTCCCTCATAGGAAGACAAGCAGCAATGTGAAATTGTTCCAGGTCAGTCAATATCTGCTGATCCTGAGTTTATCATAAACTGAATGATGTTAATGATATACCTTTATGTGTATTAACAGGCAAGAGTGGCTGGGGGAAGTAGGGTGGGCATTGCCTTTAATCCACTGATACTGATCTACGCACTAGTTGTGTCCCAAGGAAATATACCAGGAAGCCAGGTGCTGGGGCGGGGGCTGAGCTGGACTGCCCACTCCTGCACTGGGGGCACAGGGTCAGCACTAAATCGGGGGCAGAGGGGTTATACGTTTGACACAAGGGAATGCTTTCTGGTGTGATATTAAGGATTGTTAAAAATGGATTGGAATATAGAGGAAGCCTTCCCCAGAGGCTTCAGAAAACAGGCCAGAGTTCCATTTCAGCTGGTTATTTTGGGCCTACCACAGGCAGCAGGTTAGACTAGACAGCTGCTTATAAAGTCCCATTGTTCCATCCCTCTGACCCATAATAAAGCTATAGACATTGCTGTTGCTGATAAACATACCAGGACACACACAAACAGGCCAGTCCTGGGGCTGTGTCTGTTGCTAGTTCCTTATCTACTGAACATTCTGAATTCACCTTTTGTTTGGAAAAATTACCTCAGTCTTTGAGCACGGAGAAGCTCTTTCTATAAAAGACTAGCTCTGTATTTGAAAGCAAGAACTGCAATGCATACCAATTTAACTCTTGGGCTGATACTCACCTAAGTAGAGGATTAAAAAAATAACCTGCCACTCGGAGTAATTCCCAGCATACAAAGAAAGTGATCTGGACACCGCTGTGTGTCCTGTTCAGGAAGCGGGGGACACATCTTCTCTTTCTCTGGTTTTCAAGTGAGGGAAGGGAATGGTCTTGAATATGCAAATGAATCTAATTTAATTAACTTTTATGACCACAGCTCCTTTGAGATAACCATGGGAGCCAATTAGATTCCATTAAAATTCAGCCATTTCCTCCAAGCTTCAATGAGACACCCTTGCCTCCTCTAAGAAAAAAACAACAACAAAAAAAAGTGAAAAGATCTAATCAGAAATAACAAAAGAGAGTAAGTTGTCTGTAGCAGCTCTGCAATTTGGTCTTTCCAGAAGCTGCTTACACAGTCATTTGCTCCAGTTCATTGCCCCAAGCCTGGCGCCACATGCAGCAACGCGAAATCATTCCAGGTCAGTCATGTAACTGCTGACCCTGAGTTTATCATAAACTGAAGCAGTGAAAGGTAAAGGAATGATATTTCATACTTCAGGGTGGAAACTCAGATTTCGTGAGGGTGAGAGGAGAATTGCTTTGACCCTATCAGGTCAGAGACATAGAAGAACTTAGGCCACTTAATCCTTTGTTGCCTGTTTTGTAATATTCTGTCCTTTTTCTTCCCCCGATCACAAATGTGATACATATTTATAGTAAAAAAAAAAAAAAAAGGAAAATACGAAAGGCTAAACAATGCTGTACATATCTAGAAAGAACTTGGAAGGCTCTCTTCTGTAATTTTGCTCACTTCTTTCCCCCTTACTAAGCAAATTTTAGAGGACTTAGTGTGTGTTTGGGAAGGACTGGGAGGGCGTAATGAGGGCTTGAAATGGGGGGTATCATATTCCAATTCCTTCCTTTCCCTTTCAATCTACATCCCATGCCACTTACCTCTCTGGTCTCTAACACTATGTAATTACACAGCTGCCAATGGTTTTTGAATCCTGGCCTCTAAACCACTTTCTGTGGTTAGAAAAATGCATGGTGGGTCCACCAATTGTTTGATCCTCCCTGAAAGTGCCTTGAGATGGGTTCAGCAAAATGTGTCATTGGGTTCCTGGTAGTTGTGTTGCCTGCTATTAGCTCTAGAAACATTTCATGTTGTATGACTACAGTATTGCAATTAATTTTAGCATGAACAGAGGAGATATTTCTATTTCTTCATAGAAAGCTATCCACTGGCAAACTGTCTCTAAAACAAATATATGCAAAGAGCAGGTCACAGTGCCCAGCATTATATGATTATATAATTGTGCAGGCTATTAATTAGGAGGTAAAGTTTCTGTAACAGGCTTTTTAATCAAGTAGATTTAAGAACACGAATTTTATATTTCCCTTAGATTTTAAAAACAATAAAGTACTTAAGTTCTAACAAAGGCACACAATTATAAAATAACTAGAAAGAAAAGAGATGATGATGTGGGAAATAGACACACACGTCAGTGGTTCTAAGAGAAAGAAGAAATAAAGGTAATAAAAAACAAAGCCAAATCTTTTATTTTTCACTAATAGTTTCATCTGTCTTTGTTTTCAAGAATTTCAGCTTAACTGGGTGTCAGAATAATTCCCTTTGCCATGTCCTAGTGCAAGGTTGAATCATTTTGTGCCTGGATTAGTGTAATTTCAGTAGCTACCTACCATCTATTGTGCTCTTACTATTAATACATGCCAGGCACTATATTCTAAAGCATGCCTCAGTTTATTGTAACCCTTATATCAATAATCTGAAGTTGACTGTACCATTTAGGGCACCTGAATATCTAATATTCATTATCCCCTCTTCTTGTTTGCTAACAGAACCAAATTTTGCATGGGGTATTAGTGTATCCAACTAAATACTCACTTTACCAGCCTCCATCACTGCTAAGTGGCTTTGTGATCCAATTCTAGATAATGAGATGTAAGCAGAAGTTTGTGGGGGGAGGGCTTCTTGGAAGTTTTATTCTTTCCTGATGAACTGGGACGCACAGACTAGAGTAACGCTCTTAGCCTATCCCCACTTTTTTGTGCCTTAGGTATAAATGTGATGGCTGGAGCTGCCTTTGGTATAAATGTGATGGACTAACAGGAGCCATCTTGGAAACATAAACCAAGGAGCCAACATGCTAAGAAAGGTAGAGTTAAAAGGCAGAAAAATCTGGAATCCTGATGGTATTGTTAAACAGACAAACTGTGTCCAGCAACTGCTTACCACCGTACTTCCAGTTATGTAAGAAAAAGAAATAATTTTTGAAGCCATTGTTAGTGGTCATTCAATTATTTGCAGCCAAATGCATTCCAAGTCCCATTTTTCAGATAAGGAAACCAAAGGCTATTTGTAATAAGTAACTTGAAAAATTTATATAAAATTTGCATGGGGGCTCTAACTCACATATTCTCATTCTAGAGCTTACTCTCTCAGACATAATACAGTATCACATCCCCACTGTGTTAGGTTGCAAGATCTATTCATAAGCTTCTCAGGAAACTTGAACCTCCTTCTGACTCTGCCTTTTCAGAGATGCCAGTGTTAAGTGTTAACCTTGTCTGAACAACACACATCCGTCTCTTGCCATCAGTGTTACTATGATGAAAGCCAGATCTAACCATCTCATTTTCTTGCTTAGAATCCTCAACAATACTTCTTCCTCTACAGCCCGGATGTAACCGCAACTGTCTTTAGCGTAATGTAAGTAACATAATTGGTACAGGCAAGTAGATTGTAAGAAACTCAGTTGTGTTGGTGTATTAATTATCTACTGCTGTGTAACAAATTGCTCCGAAACTTAGCTGCTGAAAACAACAAACCCTATTTCTTACACAGTGTTTGAGTGTAGGGAGTCTGGGAGCATCTTAGCTGAGTGGTTCTCGCTTAGATCTCTTATGAGGTTTCAGTCAAGATGTCTGTGGGTCTTCAGCCATCTGAATACTTGACTGGAGCTAGAGGATCCACTTCAAATAGGCTTATTCACACGGCTGTTGCACTTTCTCACCATGTGATCCTTTCCTCACAACACACCAGCAGATCTCCTCCAGAGCAAGTGACACAAGAGAGACACAGTGTGTTTTATGACATAGACATGGAAGTGGCATGGTATCACGTCTGTACTGTTGTTGGTTATATCTGCCAGACTGGGTACAGTGTGTGTGGGGGAACTACATAGGGTATGGATGCTAAGAAGCAAGGATCATTGGGGGACATCTTGCTGGCTGATGAACTCAGGTAGCTTTGGGACAAAACGGTGGTATTACCATCTAGCTTCAGCCAGTTGTCACCATGGTGGTTCACAGGTCCTATGTTGTTGGATTTTTCCATTTCTCAAATAAAGCCAGAAAAATAGATTTCTAAGTTAAATCTCATGATAGTAAATGTTGGCTTTAGGACTTTAGAGAATCTAGTGTGGGCCAAACAAAATATAAATGCCATCCGGATATAGCCTGTGAGCTGCCAGTTTGTACCCTATCTGGCCCGTACTGTGGAAGGAATATGTAAATCCAGTTTCAATACTTCTAAGAAGGTTCAGAATACAAGTGTGGGCTTCCCCAGGAATGTATACCATGATAATTTAGTAATGCCTGCCATGGGTGAAGGTAGGGAAAGTGATGACATATGTGCCTCAGTCTGATACACATGACCATACAATTTATTGCCCAAACCAAGATACTTTTGCGAGTAAAAGGGAGTGCTATCATAATTACACTAAAATAGTATTTAATAAAATAGTATAATAAATAAAATTGTGCCGTAAATTGGAACTAACTCAAAGGAACTAAATCAGGCTTCCCTGATGGCTCAGGTGGTAAAGCGTCTGCCAGCAATGCAGGAGACCTGGGTTCGATTCCTGGGTCAGGAAGATCCCCTGGAGAAGGAAACGGCAACCCACTCCAGGACTCTTGCCTGGAAAATTCCATGGACAGAGGAGCCTGGTGGGCTACAGTCTGTGGGGTCGCAAAGAGTTGGACATGACCGAATGACTTCACTTCAGAGAAACCAGGGTATACAGTCACCATTCACATAGCCTTTTATGAAATCATCCCAGTGTCATCTGTCTCCACTGTTCACTAGGGCCATATCAGAGATTCTTTGTTCTCAGGGTACATGCATACTTCTAAACCCTACTGCGTACAATCCTCTGTCCCTGTCCATCCTCTTTTCTCCTCATCCTTACTCCCTTGTTTCTCTTAGACTTCAACATCTCCAAGTCCCATCAGAAGTGCTATTTCTTTTATCTGTTGTTTTTACTTCCTACCCCTTTTTTCCAGGCTAATTGCTCTTTTACCAGAGTTTTCATAAAACTTTATACATGTCTTTAATGAGGCATTTATAGCACTAATCCACAAACAGGGACCATGTATTATTTAATTAGGACTCTCATACCTATCTCAGTGTTTGGCACAAAGAAGGTGCTTAATAATCATTCATTAAAATTTTATTTTGAATCTCACCTCCATTCTTTTTCTTTAACACCCTCTGCAGGAGGTAATAATGAAGACTAAAACATCAAGTAGGCAATAAGAGGAGGTAATGTAGGAACGGAGAAAATCCACACACCTGATAATTGGTTCTTGAATTACTGACCATTAACCTATGCAGTGCTTGTAGTAATTTTAAATTCTTCTCTTGCTTTTCACTTCTAAACGAACAGAAGCTGTTTCCTTTGAGGATGAGCTTCTATCTTAATAGTAAGACTGAGTACTATTGCCTGTTCTCTAGAGGCAAAGAATACTCAGTGTGTGTGTGTGCTTTATAAAAGCTATCTCCCTCAGAAGTCCGTAACTAAGCGGTGAAAATCAACCCCAGGCCTACACAGGACAGGTAGGAGGATTTATCTTCTCGTATACACATCTAACACTTACTGATGCTCATGTGCACTGTCTATAAACCTCTGGGGGCAGAGGGAAGATAAACTGATGGAGAGCAATGTTCTGCATAAACTCCTCTCATGAATGAAATTAAGTTACAAGATATTAGTCCTATAGGACTTCGATGTGTTTGTTGGAGGGGGGTAGATTAATGGTAGGAAACCATTAAATCTACTAGATTGTTTTTAATTTTACTCTTAAAGTCTGAGATAAAGTAGAACAAATGATATCACATGGAACATTTTCTTTGGTGGGATTTCATTTGGTTTCCTTTTGAATTAGAGGGAGGACCCAGAAAACTTGGATGTGGTTCTGGATCTGGTCCTTCTTGGCAGAGTAATTTAAAGTAAGTCATACACAAAAAAATCTATCTGTGAAACAGAACAGAGACATAGAAAATGGACTGGTGGTTACCAAGGAGGAGGTGGGTGGGAGAGGCCTGGATTGGGATTTGGGGATTAGCAGATGCAGACTGGTATATATAGAACAGATAAATAACAAGGCCCTACTACGTAGCACAGGGAACTGTATTCAATATCCTGTGATAAACCATAATGGGAAAAATATGAAAAAGAAAGTATACATGGATAACTGAATCACTTTGCTGCATAGCAGTAATTAACACAACATTGTAATTCAACTATTCTTCAGTAAAAAATAAATTAAAAAAATATAGTTACAACTTCTCTCTGAACCATCTTCCTATTTGAGATGGGGCTACTAATAATACATATTTCACAGGGTTGAATGCAATAAGGTATGTGAAAGGACTTTGTGGATTGGGATGATGTATACCAATGGTAGTTAAGACTATTTTTAGGCTGATTTGCCAGCAGAAGTGATGGAGAGAGTGGGAGGGAAGACAGAATGGAGAGCCGTACTTAAGCCGCCCCCAGGTCTCTGGTGACTGAAACCCTGGTTTATCCTTTTGATAGCAAGGTTAGTAATAAGACCCAATAAAGAGTGAGTGCTTGAAAATTTGTCTGGGACAGGTTGGGTTTGCCAGGGAGGGTTGGTCCTGACATCACTTGCTTTAAAACTGTGGTTGCCAGTCAGGTTGTGCCCTATTATTGCCTGCTTTTTGGAAAGGGTGAGTCTAAATTGGAACTGTCTTTCCTCTGTTTAAGCCGTTTCTGCTGAGTCCCATAGCGCTGATTATAGTTCTTACATTCTTCAATAGGCTGTTTTATTCTTGACTCACCTCCAGACTCATAAATATTCTTCAGAGAACACAGAGGTTTTAAAAGGTGCTTATCTATTAACCTTGTGCCTTTAACATGCCCCATATAACAGCCAGAACACAGTATCTTTCCTGCCTTATTGTCCCTAACATGTGCGGGAGTGAAAACCTTAACAGGCTTTTTTTTTTTTTTTTTAGGAGAGTTTCTTTGCAGTTGTATGACCTTGGGTGATTTCTTCAACTACAGAAAGAGGGATAATAATAACGAATGTGGAGGCTGTTGTGAGCATGAGCAGCGACGTGAGGAAGAGCACCTGGTATGAGGGAAATATCCAGTTACATAATGGCCATTATTATTATTCACAATAATCACATTAAAGGCATTCAGAACAAAACATTTGTAATGACTCCTGGAAAGATTAGTTTATACTTAATAGTCAAGAGGCTGTCTGATAATATTTTCCATGTACTGACTCAGAGGAAAGTGCTGCCCTAGAGGCAGAGACAAACGTCAGCACACAAAAAATCTCAACCTGAGCAATACATTAGATGGAGATATTTCAGTACATTGAAAAACTGTTACACAAGATAATCCAAGATGGACTGAGTGTGTTTACAGTGATTTTTTTTTTTCAGTTGAGTAGTTTGCCTGGGTGTCACTCTATAATGTGTTGAAAACATGTGGACACCAGGGGGACGGGAAGGGTGGGACAAATTGGGAGGGTGAGCACTGACATATATAGACTACCAGGTGTAAAATAGTTAGCTAGTGGGAAGCTGCTATATAGCATAGGGAGCTCACCTTGGTGCTCTGTGATGACCTAGAGGTGTGGGATGGGAAAGGGGTGGGAGCGAGGCTCCAGAGGGAAGGGATGTATGTATACACACAGCTGATTCATTTTGTTGTACAGCAAAAATTAATGCAACATTGTAAAGCATTTACTCCAATAAAAAAAAGAAAACAGCGTTACTTGATGTTGTATCATGACTGTGGAATGCCACACTGAGATTTGCATCAGAAGCAACCAGCGTCCTGTTTCCAGCTGGTTTTTAGGCAAGATCTCTGCTACTGCTGCTGCTTCATGTGTGTCTGACTCTGTGCAGCCCTGTGGACTGCAGCCTGCCAGACTCCTCTGTCCATGGAATTCTCTAGGGAAGAGTAGCAGACTGGGTTGCCATGCCCTCCTCCAGGGGATCTTCCCAACTGAGGGATCAAACCCGGGTCTCCTGCATTGCAGGCAGATTCTTTACCATCTGAGCTACCAGGGAAGCCCAGGCAAGATCTCTAGGGCTGGCCAAATATATACTACCTCCGTCACTCACCAGTGCTAGACCTTATGTTCAGAGTTTCATTTCTTAACGACTTTGATTCTTATTAAAATGGTAATATCCTTATTGTCATCAATCACTGACACATTTATATGAGGGAGTTTGAGTCCTGCTTGAAGATTAAACTTTACCCGAGGAGAAGGCTCTTAGGAAAGGTGGGGTGGGGATGGGGAGCTGTCACTGCGGGGGAGGACAGAGGGAGGCATGGAGGCTGGGTAGTGGAGGGGCAGCCAGTCTAAGACTGTTCTCTCAAGAGAAGCCTGTTGGGCCATCTTGTGCCCTTAATGTAGCTTTGTCTTCCATGTCCCTTCTCCAGCATGCGGCACTGGCTGTATTGATACTTAGAGAGACGAAACACAGATTTCTCCCTTTATTCTTCTATTTGTTCTAGGAACCAGGAACCAGAAAGAACAGGTGTTAATCTTATTAGCCAGGAAATGAGGCCTCATGAGTGGTGAGAAACTGCACTTCTAACTTATTTGTAAGGCCTGGCATTTTGATGTTGTAAATTATCTCCAAGTTTTTTAAAATATTGAATAAAATGATAAAAAGTAATGAAGAATTTTTAATAGCCTAAGGTGGATAATGTAGTTCCTCTGGTAGGAAAATTATGATGTAATGTTAAATCATTCTTCATGAAGGCTTTTTTTAATGAAGCAGGAAGTAACGAAGACTGAGTTGAGAAAAAAAAATTATTGTTGAATAATATATGATGTTGAGGTTTCATAGTCTGTTATGAATGGTTCAAAGAGCTATAGATAAAATGATATGAAACCTGAAAGTAGACTAATATTAATTTTTATTTATCACAGTCTGAAATTATTTTTGCATATTTATTTACTCATTTATATCAGGCTTCTCACTAGATTCAAAACCAGTGGGGGAGGGCAAGCACCATTTCTCTGTTCCCCAACTGTTTCTCTGTCCTCCTACCATCTAGCACTGTGAATGGACTATATTTGTGGAATGATGAATTTATAATTCAGCATCATCCACTGGCTCAAAATTACTCATGTTCTAAAATCCACTCTATTATAAATGCTAAAATAAGGTATCTGAAGATTGTTCAAACAACAAAACACATTTCTATCCTGACCTGAAATCATATATGATAATCACAAAAATATTCTTCAATAGACAGAGATTAGTATGGCCATATATTTTCAACAACTCCCACTTTAAAATAAATTATTCAACATTATTAGATTACTTATAAATGACATCAATCAATTAGCACTGCAGGGCTGAGATTTGAAGGAATTTTTAGAGGCTAGATTGGTAAAACTTTAACTCTTTATATTCTTCAGAAAGGATTAAAGAAATTTAGGCTCTCACTAGGCTTGGCTTCCTCTCTTCAGCCGCTACTGAAGATTTAATTAATGTGCATATCATCTGGGCTGACCATTCTAACACTGCTGGATGTAGGCAGAGGTAAGAGTTTGGACAAGGAGCTTGGGACTGAAGCACTCCTGCCCCTCACCATTAGAAGAGTGAAATCTGGCACATTTTGAATCATAGCAATGAATCAAATACCACAGAGCTGACTGCTAAAGGCTCCCTTTATGTAGACGTCCCTGCCAGGCCTTTACATATTGAAGTGAATCATTGTCACCTGTGGCAGTTTTGCTCTTCATTTGCTTGATGTATTTCGTCTGCGTTTGGAGGTATTAAGAATCACTGTTTGATCTATTGTGTTTATTGTCACACATTTATACTTTGGGATTTCTGCATCCCTATAAAAATATGATGTTTAAAGAAAGACATGAAAGGACAATTATCATCCATCCTGCATTGCTGGTTGGTTCTACAGACAGTAAGACAAAAGATTTACCCTTCAAAATCATCTCTATATTAGTGTGGCTAGTTTGTTCTGGTTTGCCAGGAAATTTCCTGATTTTAGAATGAAATGACCCAAATGCCTAGGACTCTTTCAGCTGAGAAGGGTGCTCATCCTCTCCCCAGTTGTATTGTTCAGAGAACTTTATCAGGGTTTCTTGAAATCAGAGCATGCAATACATTTGGAGTCCAGCATTGCATTTTAAAGGGTAATAAATCCCCACCATGCCAAAGAAGCATAAGTCAATAGGCAGTAAAAATATACACGTTTTAAGAAATTGCCTTATGCAGAGTTCTTTAAAGTACTACTCTTTGGAGCCACTCTGGGATTTAAACATTGGGTGCGTCACTTCTTTTTGGTCCCAAGAACATAGGTTCAAGTTATCCAGAAGCATTTGAAGTTGTTTAGAGAACTGTGAAGAAATTCACCAGGCTAACCAAATTATACATGGGTTCAAGATTGACTCCAAAAGGGCTGATAATGATAGTGTCCATATCAAAGGCAGCAGTGATGCCTTTGATAGAATGAATCACTGCTGCAAAAAAACAATCTTATATGAGAACCAGCTTGCCCCTCCCCTCAAATGGAATTGATCTGTTCTTTGGAAAATGCTCTTGTCCTTTCGTCTTCTGTTATGGAGACATGAATGCTGAAGGAGGGAAGTGCTAGAAGTCATGACTGTCAGGTATGGAGGACATTGTGTCCATGGGTGAGCACCCCACTCCTGTACATGTTAATTCCTTGGACCTCTGAACTTGTCAGTCTGATTTTTCAATACCTTCTTTCTTTTTTCCTAAACATTTATTTATTTGGCTGCCTTGGGTTTTAGTTGTGGGATCTTTCATTGTGGCACATGGAGTTTTTAGTTGTGGCAACACAGCCTCCAGGGCATGTGGACTTAATTCCTCCATGGCATGTAGGATCTTAGTTCTCCCACCAAGGAGCAAACCCATGTCCCCTGCATTGCAAGGCAGATTCTTAACCATTGGACCACCAGGGAAGTCCCCTCCAGTTCCTTATTTTTGATAGACACCTAACTGATTTCTGAAGAGTGGAGGCACCATGGCATAGCAGAATCAGCAAAGGTTTAAAGTCAGATAGACAGGGTTTAATGGGGTTTATAGGTGGTGCAGTGGTAAAAATCCGCCTGCCAATGCAGGAGATGCAAGAGATACTGGTTCAATTCCTGGGTCAGGAAGATCCCCTAGAGTCGGAAACAGCAGCCCATTCCAGTATTCTTACCTGGAAAATCCCCATGGACAGAGGAGCCTGGTGGGCTACGGTCCATGGGATCACTAACAGTGGGACAAAACTGAGTGCACATGTGCACTAGCAGACTGGGTTTAAATCCTGGGCCTACCCAGTACTAACTATATTATATAAACTATAAAAAAGTCTCTTGACTTCTTTGAGTCTCAGTTTATCATCTACGAAATAGGTTTAAAGATTCTTCTCCAGGTGGGATGCATGAGACAAGTGCTCCGGCCTGGTGCACTGGGAAGACCCAGAGGAATCGGGTGGAGAGGGAGGTGGGAGGGGGGATCAGGATTGGGAATACATGTAAATCCATGGCTGATTCATATCAATGTATGACAAAACCCACTGGGAAAAAAATAATAATTAAAAAAAAAAAAAAAGATTCTTCTCCTAATTGTTATGAGGTCAAAATAAGATAATATATGTGAAAATGCTTAAGTTGGTACTGAAATTATACTAAAAGAATAAATGAATCCACAAAATGATGTGTAGACTATCTTAGGGTACCTACATGTCAGAGGTGGTCTTTAAGGGCTGCTGGTTTGGTAAATGTTGGCCATGAGATAGGAAGTACTTTCAGAGTCATAGACTATAGGATCTACCCAGGGCTGTACCCCTAACACTCTTGGGCTTTGGTTTCCACTGAGCACAAGTATCCACTTCCCTGATGGCTTGACAGGTAAAAAATCACCTGCAATGCAGGAGACTCAGGAGATGCAGGTTTGATTCCTGGGTCGGGAAGATCCCCTGGAGGAGGAAAGAGCAACCCGCTCCAGTATTCTTGCCTCAAAAATCGCATGGACAGAAGGGCTTGGTTGGCTATAATCCATGGGGTTGCAAAGAGTCAGACACAGCTGAGTGACTAAGCATGCATGAGCACAAGTATGAAGGTTGTGTCAAGTGATCCCTACAATCCTTACTCTTCTCTAATTCCATGAATCTATGAAGTCTACAGAATGTGAATTTGAGGTGCATCTGTGTTCTAGAGCAACGATTGTACCATGGATCACATTATATTATACAGAAGATGTCATTCCACAGGTTTGGGTTCTGCCTCAGGAAGAGTGGTCCCCTGAAGCCCTATGTGCCATTCAACATGACCTGTGCATCCTTTCCCCATTCCCCAGCTATAGCTGTTTGGAAACCTATTGCATAGTGGACCTGTTGGATTCTCTTGCTGGACATTTGAGATTGAATATGGAAAAGCTAGGGAACAGACAGTGACGTTGTTCCTGGAAGTCCACCATGGAGGTGTTTGGAGGCTGAGAATGGCATTTTGTAAAAGCCATGATGGATCATGAATGGAAGGAGGCAATCTGGGGGTAGGTTTGGTGAAGGGGGGCGGACAGAAAGATGGAGAGTAACTTCTTAGGCCCTTCTTTATTCCAGTCACCCACAGGCCTTTGATGTTCCTTTTATACTGCTCTTCTGTGAGATTTCCTATATTCTCTTTCACGTAAAGCAGATTTGAATGACTGTTCTGTTCTTTATGTCTAACTATGCTCTAAGACAGATGGCAACGTAGACTGGGAGTTGGTAGTACAGACTGGGAAATCTCTGACTGGGATTTTGTCTTGTTTCCTCTTGGAACAAGAATTTGGCACAGCATTCTACACAAAGTAGGACAAAGTAGGTACTCAATGAATTTATACTGAAATAACATGAAAATCTTGTATTTGTATATGAATAGTGTCACTGATGGCATTTATGCCAAAGGGTTAATTGGAATAGATGATTATGTTTCAGGAAGCATTTTTCCTGGATCCTCCCAACTGGGCAAGAAAGGTTATTAAGCACTGTCTTCACTGTGTTTCTAGGACCTATTCAGGATCTGGTTTGCTGTAGGCTTCATTTTAAAATGTCTGTTGAGCTGAATGGCCCAGAATGGCTTTACATATTGTGAAGATATAAAAAGATATAGAATTTATAGCTGCTCTACATAAGCAGCTTGCAGTGCAGTTGGGAAGATACAAGAAAAACAAACAAAAAACATGGCGATTTGCAATGGATTTCAAATAGCTCAGAGAATGGAAGGTCAGCAAGGTCTAATATGCTTAGAGAAGGTTTGTGGAAGAACAGGAGGTTGAGTTACTTGAGAGCTGGGTGGGATTTGGCAAGGCAGAGCTTAGGTGGGGAGGCAGAGAAGAGGCTAAGCCAAGGCCTGGGGGTGGTAATGAGAGAAATGCAGTACTCACACTGACAGTTTAACAATTCACATGAAGAAATCCGAGACAGAATGTCCAAATATGGGAGGCAGTACAGGGTTTGGCTAAGAGTGCTGACCCTGGAGTTGGACTTTCTAGATTCAAATCCCAGCTCCACACCCACCTCTTCCCATTTCTGCGTCTGTGAGGTAAGGCAATTTACTTACTGTTTCTGTTCCTCAGCTTCCTCATCGATAAAATTGGGGATGATAGTAATATCCATCTCATAGGGGTGTTCTAGAGGTGTTGTGACATTAAAGGGGAATGCTGTTTGTAAAACTCCTAGATTAGTGTCTGGCACTTAGTAAACACAATGTCAGCCATTATCATCTGTTGCTGTAATCACACCTAAAAGTAGTTTGCAATGAAAAGAACTGCTCTTTATTTTGAACTGCATGCTGAATAACAAACCTCTTGGTTACTTAGAAAGCCAGGGAATTTCTGAGCTGCTCCTGAACTCGTGGTACACTGGTTGGGGTTGGTTTACAGTAGAAAGAACAGTGAATGTATAGAAGCCAGTGGAAGCTCTCGAGAGCTGGGGGAGGAGTTTGAATTTGGTGCCTGACTGCTAGGGCACAACTGCTCTTTCTGAGCTGGGAAGCGATATGATGAAAGCGACAGAGGGAGAAACAGGGGTAGGAGATCCAGTGAGGACAGGAAGGAGCTATTGCAATAATTAGGTGTTAGGTGATGCAGGCCAGGGCCAGAGCTGTGGCTGTGAGACAGAAATGCAATGGGAAATCCAAGAGACTTCAAAGGGAAGGTTTTCATTTCTCACCACTGCAGCTGCCTCGGCCTTGGCCCAGGCCACCATCATCTCTTGCTTGGATTATTGCATCTCCTCTAACCTCTCTCTGCTTCTGGCCTCACCTCCTGCAGCCTTCTCTCAAGACAGTCATGCCTTTGCACACACTGTCCAACAGCTCCAGCCTTGCTCAGAGGACAAGCTGAACTCCTCACCAGAATCTACAAGGGCTGCACCCAACGGGCTCCCGGTACCTCTGACTTCACCCTCTACCTGGTGCCTGCTTGTCCCTCCACTCCATGAAGCTATCTTCCCTGTTGGTCCTCAAACACATGGGACCTGGTCCTACCCCAAGGAACTTGCCTGTGTCTGTCCTTCCCCTAAACAGTTGCAGAGCCAATTCCCTCAGCTCCTTTCAAGTCTCTGCTCAAATGTCACCTTATTAATGACATCTTCCTTGACCACCCTTCCAAAAATAGCAACCTTTCTCCACCACCTTATTCTGCTTGGCTTTTCCTTCCCTATCACCACCTGACACGAGTTCTTTATTTGTTTGTTGTCTAATTTCTCCACTAGGATGCTAGCTCTATAAGGACAGATATCTTGGACTGGCTTGCTCACTGATGTATCTGCAGAACCCAGAACAGTGCCTGGCATATAGGAGGTGCTTAGTAAATATGGGCTGAATCGAATGTGCATCTAAGAAATCATCAGATTTTCTGTGTCAGCACAGCGGTAGGTGCTCCCTTAGAAATGGCCTCATTACTCCTTGCAAGGACCCTGTCAGAAAGTACTGTCTTCGTTGTTTTACAAATGACAATATCATACCGAGGCATGGAGACAGAGCACAGAGCTGGTGAGTGACACAGGAGATGTGTCCGTTCCTCTGACCTTGGTGCTGTGCCTGGTAAAGCTGGGATGGGGAGGAAGGGGTCAGTCAGGCACCAAGGCTTCCCGCCTCTGAGCTGTGGAAGAGCAACAGAACTGCCAACAGAAATGGGAATGCGAGGAAAGAAGACAAGCATTCCAGAAAAAGAAGAGTGGAGTAGTGAAATGTTGGATCAAGTATAGTCAGGGAGAAATCCTTACTCTTGAGTAGGAAGACTAAATAATATATTGTTTGAGACCTTTCTGAGAGTCAAAGTGGGCACTATTAATTAAGCTGGAATGACAGACATAAATGGGATTCTCCCAGCAAAGGGGTCAAGTGATCACCCTGGATTAAAGGAATGGAGAGTTGATGAGAGGTCCTGTCTAGAGATTTGGGTGTTTCTCTTCAAGAGGGACACAGGAGAAGCCATGAGGATGGGTATCTCATCAGCAGGTTGAGGGAAGAGGGGAATGTCAAGACCAGCTTCTGGACCCTCCCACAGACAAAAGTAAGGGGAGAAGGAGTCCGTGAAAAACCCAGCAGAACCAGAAGGGAGATGAGGCACAGAGGTCAGAAGGGCGGTGGACAGGAAGGAGGGGCAGAGGGTGGAGGCCACATTTTGCAGGGCAACTTAAAAGTAGGTCAGCTAGACCTTGGCAACAAAACAAGATTAGAGAATCACTTGCTTTTTTATTTTTATTTTGTAATTGTCATCTGTCTTTACAAAGTGCTAAAAGGCATTTAATTAAAGTAGATTAAAATTAATTTTGATTTGAGGGCTTTTTTTTTTTTTCTGCTGCTGCCCTCATTATATTTTGAGATGCTTTGGGGTGCTTTCAAAGACTGGATGAGGGTCTGGTGCCCCAGCCTGAAGTTTTCTTATGCCTCTGCATGACCTGAGTCACTAAAAGATCCTATATTTAGAGTGTCATTGACACAGATAAAATCTGGGTCCCAGGTGGAAGATACAAAAGCAAAAGGGGATAATTTCATGATTTCTTTGGGGTCAGGAAGATTGAAAATTGAGTTTCTGAAATCTGGTATTTCTTGGTAAACTAGAAATTTACCTTAAATTTAGCTTAATTATCAGTTTAAGTAGATGTGTTCCTAACTTAGCCCCTTAACTTCAGTGAAGGAAGGGCATGAGTGTGTCTTTGTGTATGTGTGCGGGGGAGAGGCAGCCAGTCAACAAACAAAGCCTTAGTTCAAAACATTGAAATGATAGCAATGACAAAAATGCTGGTGAAGTATACCTAACAATAAAGTTGTTTATCAACTGGTTGTTTGTAATGTAATATAATGGTTAAGAAGTGAGAGCTAGGTCACTAACTACAACAATTTTGTCTACCCAATCACAGTTAGTCCACCTGACTCAAGCCACAAGGGGTCTTCTCCAGGTAGAAAATATATGTGAATAGCACATGGTTTATTTTTAATATTTTTAATTATAATTTTTATTTAAATTTTTTGTTTAGGTATAATTTCATTTATCTATTAAAATAAATTTTTACTGGAGTATAGTCACTTTACTGACACATAGTTTAGAGTTTTCAGTTTATCTGACAGTAAAGGCACATAACCAGGACCCAGGAAACAGAATCTATCCCGTGCATTCTCTGAAAGGAAGTCTTAATAACCATGTCTGGTAGCAGCATCAGGCAGAGGATACAGAGCAAGCTTTCCCCATAGTTTCTTTTTATCACAGCAAAAGTGTGACTGGGCTGAAATCACAGTGGCATGTAACTCCTGGAAACCAAAAGGAATAAAATCTCACAGGAATTCAAAGGGAACAAAATCATTAACATTGAGCCAAAGCCTGCTGGCATGCATCACAGAAATCAAATAGATATAGAGGGCTCCTCTGAGAGGAGAAAATGCATGACTTCAGGCTACTTCTGCACAAGATGCTAACATCAATACCTCGAACCGGTTTCACAGAAGCAGTCTATCTGAAGCTGGTTGTCAGGCCACATCTGATGAATGTTTGCAGCCAAGGCTGACCTTGAGCAGAATGAAGGAGTAGGGCTTGGTTTTAGCACACCCATCCAGCCTTGGCCCTTCTCAATCCTACCTTAAAGAATAAGTCCCCTTAAAGAGCTTCATGGAAGGCTTTATATTTAAAGTGATAACTTCTCAGAGGCATATGGTATAGCATTTCCGAGTTCAAAACTCCCTTCCTTTTCCCTTTCATCACCTTCCTCCTTCCTCCTCTCCTGTTGTTCCCATCTGTTTTAATTTCATGTTTTTCCCTTTTTGTTCTCTTTTACCATTCTTTTCCTTGCCTGAGATAAGAAACTGGAAGAGAGAAAGAGAAGGAGGGAAGGAGAGAAGAAAGGCAAGGTTGTAAACCTGTAGTGTTTGTTGATCCCAGGGGTTTCTTGTATTGCCGGAGTTTGTTTTTTTCTCATAGTGTTTGTTCTTGGCAGGATTAAATGTGAAGTACTTAGCACAGTGCCTGTAGTGCAGTTAAGGTCTTAATAAGCACTAGTTGTTACTTAACAGTTTGCCCTTGGAATAATATCTTTATATCTAGGGCATTCCATTTGAGTGGGGATTTCTTCAGCTCCCTTAAAAAGTTCCATTTTCTGAAACTCTTTCAGGGTAAATGATGTATGTGTGTTCATGCATGCATGTGCACACACACATAGACATACAAACACATTTCCCCTCTTTTAAAGAAGTATCACAATGCAGAGGAAAGCCTTCACCTTGGTCTAGTAAAAAGATTTTTGAAAGTTTTTGATTGCCATGACTGTCAACTCCACATACATACATCCACATAAAAGAAAAAACAAATGTTCAATAAGCAATCCTTGTCTTCACTATTTGCACTACTGTGTTCTGCTCTGGTCCATTCTCTTTCATCAGAAAAAATATGGATTATTACAAACTAAATTAATTTCATAATGGGTCTATAATGGGTATCACCTGGAGTTAGGGAAATTGAGGTCTAATAGACATACAGTACTTTGCTGCATCCCACCGGCTTTGTCCTCACTCTGAGCCCACCACCCTTACCCTGATGCCTCAGACTTGTCAGTCTCAATTCTTCCATTTCCTCCTTTTTGTCTTCCAAGTTAAGAAACACCAAATCAGAAATGCCTTTTCTTTCTTTTTCTAGTCTTCCCTTCCTATATCTCCCTTTCTTTTTCTTTCCCTCTCACACCGCTTCTACTCCCTAGCAAAAAATGATCATTTTTAGCTGCTGTTTTCTGACTGATAATGATAAAAATAACAACAACGAAATGCTAGCAGCAGTCATAATACAATGACAGCTAACAGCCAGTTCATGGCTGCTTTGTGTTAGACATTCATCTCGGCGTATTACAAGTTTTAACTGATTTAATACTCATGACCGCTCTCTCTGTAGCTGACTATCCTATAATTACTCTGAAGGAAGCCTTACATGCTCTTCTCTTTCAACATCTAGTCAGAATAAGGAGAGTCTAGGCTAAATACTTAATCAAATAGAAATGCTGATAATATTATGGAACAAACCATTTGTTTTCATAAACCCTGACCTGGAAACAGTAGCTAAAGATCATGACCACAAACTGAGAATCAAGAAGCCTGAGGCTCCCTGTGCTGCTATGCTTAGGCTGAAATTCTTCTTGATACATTGCAAACTCTTGAAGGAAAGCACATTATAAAACTTTAGTCTCATGTAAACATCCACCCAGGGCAAGGTCGTGCACCATTTGTTGTTTGATGGTTGTTTTAATGCCATTTAGTAATTGTTAGTAATTATTTATTAACTCTCTCTTTAGTAATTAAATTTTTTATAATTAATTTTTAAAATTTAACATGTAACAATTTTTCTCTGATTATAAAAGTAATAGCGTGTTCACTACTATGGTTCTAGAATATGCAAATGTAAAAATAAAAATAAAAAATGACCTCCAAGTCCCATCACTCAGCAGCTCTTCACATTTTGGTGTTGAATGTGTTAGGCTTTGAGACATGTTTTGTTTGGCCTACACATTGATTTCAAATCTTTTTCATATAAAAACCTAGGCTTCTAGCATCTCTTGATGCTGAAATTATCATCAATATCTGACCACACTGGGGCCACATTCCTGCAGGGCAGCAGATGAGGGGAACTGAGAGCAGCTGCCTTGGGGACAGGGTAGGGCCCACATATTTCATCCATCCTAGTCCCTATCACTCCTATTTTTCTTACACTCAGCTTTGTTCACTTGCTATTCTCAAGCCCTGGCAGGGCATTTGCATCTTCTCTCTTCTCATTTAAAAATAATGCTTACCCAATATTTCAGGTCCAAAGCTGTACTTTTTGTGGGTGGTGGCCATGGTAGCAAAGTGATGGGTAGGAGGGAGTGGCCTCTGCTTGTTGGAGAAGGTCAGAGAGCAGAGGTCTTCAACTTCTGACTTCTGCTTTGTCTCCTGGTGTATCTGAAATTTAAACAAGGTCTACATCTAGAGAACTCATTTCCTTAAACACTTCCCAAATCTATTATGCATATTATTTATGTAACTTTGGCCATACTCCTATGAACTAATAAGAGTGACTTTTTTATGCTAAGAAACTACTTCCTCCTTCTGTGCTTTCACACACTGCTTAACAGTGAAGAGAGCCAGGCAAGACCCAGGTCACTTCTCCTTAAACCCTTGGTTTCTCTTTAGGCCTCGGTCTTGGCATTTGACCCAGCCACAATGATATTATAAACATTTCTCCATGTCATTAAAATTATTTATGAAAATTAATTCTAGTGGCTGAACAATGTTCCCATATACAGCTATATCCCATTTTCTTACCCTTCCTTTATTTTTATTTTTTATATTTTTGGCTGTGATGAGTCTTTGTTGCTGCATGAAGGCTTTCTCTAGTTGCAGCTAGAGGGGGCTAAGGGGGCCACTCTTTGTTGTGTTGTGCAGGCTTCTCCTTGCGGTGGCTTCTCTTGTTGCCAAGCACAGGCTCTAGGTGCCCAGGCTCAGTAGTTGCAGCTTTTGTGCTCTAGAGTGCAGCCTCAGTAATTGTGATTCATGGGTTTACTTTCTGCGTTACTGTTCAGTCGCTTAGTCGTGTCTGATTCTTTGCGACTCCATGGACTGCAGCATGCCTGGCTTCCCTGTCATTCACCATCTCTCAGAGCTTGCTCAAACTCATGTCCATTGAATCAGTGATGCCATACAACCATTTCATTCTCTGTTGTTCCCTTCTCCTCCTGCCTTCAATCTGTCCCAGCATCAGGGTCTTTTCAAATGAGTTGGCTGTTCACATCAGGTGACCAAAGTATTGGAGCATCAACTTCAGCTTCAGCATTAGTCCTTCCAATGAATATTCAGGACTGATTTCCTTTAGGATTGACTGGTTTATCTCCTTGCAGTCCAAGGGACTCTCAAGAGTCTTCTCCAACACCACAGTTCAAAAGCGTCAGTTCTTTGGTACTCAGTCTTCTTACGGTTCAACTCTCACATCCATACATGACTACTGGAAAAACCATAGCTTTGACTAGACAGACCTTTGTTGGCAAAGTAATGTCTGTGCTTTTTAATATGCTGTCTAGGTTTGTCATAGCTTTTCTTCCAGGGAGCATGTGTCTTTTAATTTCATGGCTGCAGTCACTATCTGCAGTGATTTTGGAGCCCAAGAAAATAAAGTCTGTCACTGTTTCCATTGTTTCCCCATGAATTTGCCATGAAGTGATGGGACTGGATGCCGTGATCTTAGTTTTCTGAATCTTGACTCTTAAGCCAGCTTTTCCACTTTGCTCTTTCACCTTCATCAAGAGGCTCTTTAGTTCTTCTTCGCTTTCTGCCGTAAGGGTAGTTGCTCCAAGGCATATGGAATCTTCCCAAACCAGGGATCGAAACTGTGTCTTCTGCACTGGCAGGTGGGTTCTTATCCACTGTACCACAGGGAAGTGCCTGCCTTTCCTAATGGGTGAAGTTTCAGTATCAGGCAGGTCCAGTGAGAAGACATGTTTGTTAGGAGGAAGAGAGGAGACAAGAGGTGGTAGGGACAGGATACCAACAAATAATGAGATTCTAGAACTGGTTACTTTAAGACACAGAAATTTCAGATGAGCAGAGAGTCCAAAAATGTGGAGTTCCAAAATCCACAGGGTAGATGACAAATGGGGCCAAGACACCCTGTCATAAACCTGCAAGGAGGTCAGGGAGCAGATGACCAAGGAGTGAGGAAGTGGATGGGAAAGTGAACCCACAGTAACCGCTGAGCAGATTCAGTTGTAATTTTCATTTTTTATTTTGTTTAGTTTTTCTTTTTTTAGTGAGATCCTCATTCCTTCCAGGTCAATTTCAGAGAGTTGATGCAGGGTGTATAATAATTTATCCATTCCTCTAAAGTTGAACTTTTAGGTGTTTCCAATTTTCCACTTCTATAAATAATGTGATGAAATCTCAGTGCATAAGACTGCATGTTTTGGGTTATCACTTCAGGATAGATTTGTGAAAATGAAAGTACTCATTCTGGGATATATCAACAAAATGTTTCCATAAAGACTGTTTGCATTTATTCTCCCATGGACAGTGTTTTTATGTTCTTCTTTGGCCCCTTTAAATAAACTTGGCCCACCCACATAAATCTTTGAAGGAGAAGTGGCCACTGCTATCTGTATTCCATATCTGGAATTTCTCTAAGCCACTGGCTTTCAGATTTTTTTGACCATGACTCACAGTGAGAAGTAAAATTTACAAAGTGACTTAACATATATATGCATATAACTGAAACACAAGTTTCACAGAACAGTCACTTGCCCTTCTTCTATGTGATGTACTTTGGCAAGTCCATTCTCTTCTAGTTTAATTTTTAAAATAAGCTCATCATGACCCATTAAATTGATGTACTAACTCACCAATGGGTCATTACTCTGAATTTGAAAAACATCACTCTGGGACAACTTCTGTTTTACAATTTGACTTCTTAGGACTTCAACTTCTCTCTTTTCTCTACTCATTTAAGCCCCAGGATTCCATTCTTCAATGGTCCTTTTAAACTGATAACTTGTTTTGGATCTGCTCACTTGGATTTGACCACCACAAAGGCATGATTTTTAGACTACACCCTTCATCTCGGGCATTCAGTCCCCATTGTGTCTCATCCAGCTTCCTTAGGACCTATCCTGGCCTGGCATGATCTCGTGATGGTTCTCTCTTGAAAGGAATGGGAAATTTGATAGGAAAGGAGAGTTCTTGTCACACTGTGCAGCGGGACTGAGCACCATCACTGATAAACAGAGATTTTGTCTAGACCCCTCTCAGCCCAGATATCCACATATGGACTCTCTCACTTCAGTCTGTGCAAATGTCATCTCCTTAGACAGACATCTCCTGTGGCGTCTCAAATAGAATTCTGGTCATACTCTGTCCCCCCACGGCCCCCCCCCCCCGTCCCACCCACCTTGCTTTAATTTTTCTTTTTAGTTTTCACTGAAGGTCTGACTATACCTTGTTTGGAAACATAGAATATAAATGCAGGAAGAGATTTACAGGCCAGATCTGATTCAACCCCTCAATTTTACAGGGAGAAGATGCAAGCTCAGAGAGGTAAGTAAATATTCCATGGCAACCTAGCTTATTTATTCAAAGCTGAACTAGAAACCAGATTCTTGTTAGTTCTTTACTGGTTTATGGTACTGTCCTAATCCATGCTGTGGTCTTTATGATGAGGTTTGGGGGGTGTGATTTTTGTTTTATAACAAACTCTTGGGTGCATTGTGTTAGACTGCATTAGACTCAGTAGTAAATAGGTAGTGTGAAAATGTTCTGATGTTTCTCACTGGAAGCATAAATTACTTAGTCCTATGGTCTTTATTCTCCTCAAAGTTTAAGCATCCAGTTCCTTACTCCTTTTGTCATCTACTGCCCTGACCTCTTTTCAGGTTTCATTTTACAAAGAAGGAAACTGAGGCATAGAGAGGTAAGTAACACAACTACCACCCCAGTAAATGTAACCTATGACATCAAAGGAAGCTCAACCTCAATTAACCTAGACTGCAACATCAAAGGAAAAATGTTAAGTACATAAATCCAGAGGACTAACTAGGTTGGTAGCCAGAAGTTTCATATGGCCTAAGACTTGAGTTTAAGGCTCCAACAAAGCACAGACTTTAATGACAAATGGAATCAGTAGAAGATGAAGGCTTGTGTCACGGGATTTGATAAAGGAAAGAGGGATTGTTCAGGCAAGAATAATGGAGTGGGTTGCCATGCCCTTCTCCAAAGTACATTCATATTGTGCAACTATTGCCACCACCCATCTCCACAGTTTGTTTCATCTTACAAAACTGAGACTCTGTACCTATTAAATAATAACTTCTCACTCCCCCTCCCCCCAGCTTCTGCAACCACCATTTTACTTTCTGTCTCTATGTCTCTCTTTTAACTACTTTAAGTACCTCACATAATCAGAATCAACAGTAGTTGTCTTTTTGTGACTGGCTTATTTAGCATAATATTCTCAAGTTTCATCCATGTTCTAACGTGTCATAATATCCTTCCTTTTTAAGGCTGAATAAAATTCCATTATATGTGTATACCACATTTTGTTACCCATCCATCCATAGACATTTGTGTTGCTTCCGTGTTTTAGCTGTTGTAAATAACGCTTCCATGAACATGGGTGTACACGTATCTGAGACTCTATTTTCAATTCTTTTGAGTATATACCCAGAGTGGAACTGCTAGGTCATAGGTTAATTCTATTCTTAGTTTTTTGAAGAACTGCCATATTGTTTTCCACGGCACTGTACCATTTTACATCCCCATCAAGAGGGCACAGGAGTCCCAGTATTGGAACAGTTGGTGCTATTGCAGTAGCACCAACACTTCCTAGTTACTGTGTTTGTGATAGTAGCCATTTCAATGGCTGTGAGGTTGTGGCTGTTAATTAATTTTAATGCAAATACTGGGGGTAAGAAATTGCCCAAGGTCATAGAGCTTGTAAGTAGCAGAGTTGGGATTCAAATCCATGTCCAGATATCTATCAGTATGTTTGTCTGTCCTTCCCCTTTTCCTCAGCTGTCATACTCCTGTTAGACATCTAAAGGTGCTCAATAGAGCTAAATTTGTTCTTTTAAAAAACTATCAGCTATTAGGAAGACAGACAAAAAAATTATTTTCAGTCAGTATCATAGAAAGCGTGTACCTAACCTATCTAAAGGTTAGCTTCAAGCATGTTCCTGAACTACCTCAAGGCGTGTACCTGAACTAACTAAACTCTCAAAAGGTTTATGGAGTTAAAGTGCCTCATGACCATGGAGTTTGATCAGTTCAGGTTTCCCATCTTATAGACAAGAAAATGGAGGCCAGTGGATTTCTTTGTTGTCAAGTATTACTGAAATTACTATTTGCCAATAATGAGGTTAAGAGCCAAACCAATTGAGTTTAGTCACAAGACAGGTGGGATTGTGTAAATTTATATAATTCAATTAAAATCAGAGAGCTGAAAGGAACCTCCAGGTCTCTTACAATAATGTATCCATCTGCCTCTATCACAGAGAGTTTAAAGGTGTCTTTTTCTTCACAGCCTACTATGAAGGCAATTCAGTCACTTCCTTTATGAGCCATCAGAGCATTTTTCACACCTCTCAATCTAATGACATTTTTACATGTAAATGTGGAACATTCTATATGTCTATTTAAAAACTAATAACTTCTCCTTAAAGGTGTTTAAGATTGTTATCTGAAAATTAAAGGCAGCCTTAAAAGTAAATTGAAGCATCACCAGGCAACTGAAAGGATCGTAGTAAGTAAGTATAAATGGCATCTTGAGTATATTTTCACAATTAGAAATAACCTAAGCCCTAGGTTTCAAAAGTAAATAATTAGGGTGAAAGATGGTCATGCAAATGTTTTCTACAACCTGGGAAGAAAATATAGTGCTTATT
This sequence comes from Cervus canadensis, assembly GCF_019320065.1. Classification (NCBI taxonomy): domain Eukaryota; kingdom Metazoa; phylum Chordata; class Mammalia; order Artiodactyla; family Cervidae; genus Cervus; species Cervus canadensis. Next base: position 11,940,342 of record NC_057410.1, on the reverse strand, counting down.
TGTTAGACTCATTTTGGGATGCTCCAGAACTCAATGTAACAAGTGTTACTAAAACCCTCTTACATGTCAGCTACCCAGTAAGAAGCTTTGAGAATATCAGTTTAGTTCAGTCGCTCAGTTGTGTCCAACTCTTTGCAACGCCATGGACTGCAGCACGCCAGGTTCCCTGTCCATCACCAACTCCCGGAGTTTACTCAAACTCATGTCCATTGAGTCGGTGGTGTCATCCAACCACATCCTCTGTCATCCCCTTTTCCTCCCGCCTTCAATCTTTCCCAGCATCAGGGACTTTTCAAATGAATCAGTTCTTCTCATCACGTGGCCAAAGTGTTGGATATTCAGCTTCAACATCAGTGCTTCCAATGAATATTCAGGACGGATTTCCTTTAGGATGGACTGGTTGGATCTCCTGGCAGTCCAAGGGACTCTCAAGAGTCTTCTCCAACACCACCATTAAAAAGCATCAGTTCTTTGGTGCTCAGCTTTCTTTATAGTCCAACTCTCACATCCATACATGTCTACTGGAAAAACCATAGCTTTGACTAGATGGACCTTTGTTGGCAATGTACTGTCTCCGCTTTTTAATATGCTGTCTAGGTTGGTCTCCTCTTTCACTTTCATCAAGAGGCTCTTTAGTTCTTCTTTGCTTTCTGCCATAAGGGTGGTGTCATCTGCATATCAGAGGTTATTGATATTTTTCCCAGCAATCTTCATTGCAGCTTGTGCTTCATCCAACCCAGCGTTTCTCATGATGTACTCTGCATATAGGTTAAATAAGCTGGGTGACAATATACAGCCTTGATGTACTCCTTTCCCAATTTGGAACCAGTCTGTTGTTCCATGTCCAGTTCTAACTGTTGCTTCTTGACCTGCATACAGATTTCTCAAGAGGCAGGTCAGGTGGTCTGGTATTCCCATCTCTTTAAGAATTTTCTACAGTTGTTGTAGTCCACACAGTCAAAGGCTTTGGCAGTCAATAAAGCAGAAGTAGATGTTTTTCTGAAACTCTTGCTTTTCCGATGATCCAGTGGATGTTGGCAATTTGATCTCTGGTTCCTCTGCCTTTTCTAAAACCTGCTTGAACATCTGGAAGTTCATGGTTCACATATTGTTGAAGCCTGGCTTGGAGAATTTTGAACATTACTTTAGTAGTGTGTGAGATGAGTGCAATTGTGCAGTAGTTTGAGCATTCTTTGGCATTGCCTTTCTTTGGGATTGGAATGAAAACTGACCTTTTCCAGTCCTGTGGCCACTGCTGAGTTTTCCATATTTACTGGCATATTGAGTGCAGCACTGTTGCAGCATCATCTTTAAGGATTTGAAATAACTCAACTGTAATTCCATCACCTCCATGAGCTTTGTTCATAGTGATGCTTCCTAAGGCCCACTTGACTTCACATTCCAGGATGTCTGGCTCTATGTGAGTGATCATATGATCATGATTATCTGGGTCATGAAGATCTTTTTTGTATAGTTCTTCTGTGTATTCCTGCCACCTCTTCTTAATATCTTCTGCTTCTGTTAGGTCCCTACCATTTCTGTCCTTTATTGAGCCCATCTTTGCATGAAATGTTCCCTTGGTATCTCTAATTTTCTTGAAGAGATCTCTAGTCTTTCCCATTTTATTGTTTTCCTATATTTCTTTGCACTGATCACTGAGGAAAGCTTTCTTATCTCTCCTTGCTATTCTTTAGAACTCTGCATTCAAAGAATATAATGACAACCAAATATAACCCCGGACTTCAAGGAGCTTGACAACCAGTTAGGAAGATAACAAAGCTACACAAGTACCTCTAAAAGATAAAGTGAAAAGTGGTATCAGGTCCACAGAAATGCATTGCAGATAGAATAAGGCTTGGCAGGGAATCAGAGAATGCTTTTGAAGGATGAGCAGGATTCCGACAGGCAGAAATAGGGGAAGGTTTATGTAAGCAGGAAGTACAGTGTGAACAGAGACCTACAGATGGACAATGTCTCATACAAACCTGTTTCAAGTACTGTACATACTTTAAGACCTTCACTCTCCTCTTTGGAATCTCCCCCTGTCATCTCTCTCTCTATTCAAATCCTAACAACTGAGGACTTACATAAAAATATTTAAAATGGTTGTGTTAAGATGGTGAAAATATTGATAAATTTATTCTCTTTCTTTTCTTATTTTTTAGTTTTGCTTTTCTTTGAAAATGATATTATCTTACAGCTGCTAATGCTGTTGTTTGGTCACTATGTTGTGTCCAACTCTTTGCAACCCATGGACTGTAGCCTATCAGGCTCCTCCATCCATGGGATTTCCCAGGTAAGAATACTGGAGTGGGTTGTCATTCCCCCTCCAGGGGATCTTGCTGACCCAAGGATTGAACCAAGGTCTCCTGGTTGACAGGCAGATTCTTTACCACTGAGCTGCCTGGGAAGCCATATTATAGAAAAATTGTTTGTTTGTTTTTTTAAAGATATTGTACATATCTCCCAAGATCAGCTCAAATCCTTGCTCCCCCTAACTATTCTTGACTACACTGTACTGTTAAATTTGAATTGGAAATGTTAATATGAGCTCCTGATTTAAGGTATATATGTATGTGGTGGTGGTGGTTTAGTTGCTAAGTCGAGTCTGACTCTTTGTGACCCCATGGACTATGGCCCGTCAGGTTCCTCTGTCCATGGGATTTTCCAGGCAAGAATACTGGAGTGGGTTGCCATTTCCTTCTCTCCAGGGGATCTTCTTGACCCAGGGATCGAACCTGCGTCTCCTGCATTACAAGTGGTCTCCTGCATATCAGGCAGATTCTTTACCTCTGAGCCATCAGGGAAACCCTATGCGTGTATGTATGTGGGTATATGTATGGGCTCCATCTATTGTAAAAGCCTAGAGGCAATAATACCTCAGAAGCAATGAACACACCTAGTGCACAGATGTTATACTAAATAGCACTTTCCACTAAACTGAGCCAAAACTCTTTGGGGATCTGGAGCAGAGAAACATGACTTAGTCTGGGTAAGCCTGGGATATCCCCTAGTTCCAGAAAGGAAGAAAATCCTCCAAGACTAACAGGGGCCTATTAGGGAGTCAGTTTGAAGGGGCTCCTGTTTACTAAATTTGGGACAATTTGGGCATTGAAAAGAAAAAATGAAGAGAGAGAGAAGAGGAGGAGGAAGATGAGGAAGAGCAACTGGAATTTTCGTGGTGGTGGTGGTTTAGCCGCTAAGTCATGTCTGACTCTTGCAATCCCATGGACTGTAAATAGCCTGCCAGGCTCCTCTGTCCGTGGGATTCACCAGGCAAGAATACTGGTGTGGGTTGCCATTTCCTTCTCCGAGGGATCTTCCCAACCCAGGAATCGAACCTGGATCTCCTCCATTGCAGGCAGATTCTTTACCGACTGAGCTACAAGGGAAGTCCCATTCGTTCAGTGGTGGCTCTTATTTTGACAATTGTATATAAAGGAAAGGAAGTAAACCTTTACTGTCTATTTAGGAGGAACTGTAGTTTTTTCCTGGTTGAGGAGAGAAAGACTTCCTCCCTAAAAATGCTAGGTAATAAGTATTTTAATTTGAACCCAATGAAATTGTTGATATCAGTCCATTTTTAATCTATAAAACTTCACCTGGTTCAACCAAACATGCAATAAAAGAGTTAGAAAAAAAAAAAAAGAAAAAAAAAAAAGAGTTAGAAAAATCAACACTTTGCAACCCCAGTGAAATAACTGATTCAGATCAGAATCATCAAGAGATGTTGAAATGATTCTTTGAAAAGTTGTTGGGGCAAAAGCACATTACCCTGGGGCCAAAGGCTCTCTGCTTAGATTACTTGCTTGTTGTTAAAGTGAACACACACCTTTAAGTCTGAGTGGTGAGGTCTGGCTGTCATCACTTAAACTGGTGAAGTTTAGCTTTGCTAATGGTGAGACAAGATAGCACCGTGCTTCTCCTCTTCTGATATACTTTGAAATTCACAGCATGACCTATGAAGCATTCTAGCCAAAAAAAAGTCTAAGTTATGTGTTGGTCATCCCCTATTTGCCCTTATAAATCCATTTGGTACCTCTCCATCCTGCTTTGTGCCCCCAGGGATGCCCTTCTGCACAATGAATCACTCAGGCTCAGGCTTCCTCACATTTTGGCGTCTAATTAGATGTGGCCAGTAGAGGCTCTGGCCCAAATTTGAAGGATAAGGGAGAGAGATTTGGGGTGTTTCTTCCTTATCACCTCACTCTTCACCTGGGTGCACTCTTGGTGTTGGCTGTGTTCCTTTTACATCTGCACCTCCGGTTGGGGCCCCTCTTCTAAAGCCCTGGCTCCTGCTATGCTTCAGTAACACTGCTCCACCTCCAGGGTGCTAGTTCCTGCGTGCTTCCCCACCACTGTGTTCTCTAGCCTGTCCACACATCTGTAAACAGTCCCTTCTCTCAGCTCCCTTTGGTTAAACTCTTTGTGTCATCTGCTTCCAGTCAGGACTTGGACTGATTTGGCCAAGATCTGATCAGGCTTTCACTTCAACAAGACACCAGGACTAGAAAAACGAGTTAAACAACAATTTGAAATGATAATCAGACAAATCCAGAATTTGGGACAGTTTATAAGAGAGCTGGTTTGGTGTCTTCAAAGGTCAATATTATTTTAAAAATGATGAAAGACACTTCTAGATTAAAATAAGCTGAGGAGACATAACTACCAAATATGAAATATGAACCTGGTTTGTAAAAACAGCTTTTGGTATTTGGGGAGAAAATTGGGAAAGTTTTAATGTTGACTCGATTTTAGATGATATTAAAGAACTATTATTGGTAATCTTAGATATGATAAAGCTATTGTGGGTTTTAAGCAAATATCCTTTTTAAGAGAAGTATGCTGAAGTATTTAGGGTAAAGTACAGCAAAATATTTAGGTAGAAAATAATATGGCAGTTGTTAAATCTAACTGATGGGGATATCGTGTTTCTTGTTATTTCAACTTTTCTGTGTATTTGAAAATTTCATACAAAGTAGTGGAAAACATTAATAAAGAAAACAAAATTTCTGCCACCTCCTCAAAAATGATTTCTCCCTTTCTCGAATGCCTGCTTTTTTTTTTCTTTTTATAGTGCTCATTCGCTGTTTGTATGTAATTTGTAACCAGACTATCAGTTCTTTGAAGATGAAGACTGAGTTCTGTACTTGTTTTTATACCATACAGAGGCTTGTATAAAAGTGTAATATATTTAAGCCTGACTGTTTCTGACAAACATAGGCATATGTGGTCAGAAGATTTCTATTTCTGTTTTCATTAATGGAAGGGAAAAGGCACAAGAAGTTGGATAGGATGCAGAGAAGGGTAATTTAGACACTTTCTTGAAATTTTCAGAGAGCAGGCTTGAGATCCCTTCCTGTGGGCAATGAAAGTCACATGAAGACAGACAGCATGGAGTCTGAGTCTTCACAATATCAATGAAAAGTTTTGCAATCTTAGACAGATCTTTAGAGGGACCGACTGAAAAAAACAAAAAAAGATTCAGGTGAGCAAACTTGAGAGTCTACTCAAGGTGGAGAGAAATCAGTATTAGGTTAAGCCTGAACTGAGAAAAGTTAATTTTGAAATTTTGAAATTTTGATCTGCTTAACTGAATTTGGTTTTGTATTTAACTCAATTTAAATTGCATGTCAACACATAAAAACTAATGTTATTTTCTTCCTGACTAACATTTAATTCTTTTGGAATGTGAATTTCTTTATAGAGAAAGCATTACTGAGTGGAAACACAGGACAATTTTATTCATTTAATAGTGCTTAAAAGAAGCCAGGTGCTTGCCGAGAACCTAAGAAAAAATTGCCCCTTATTGGTTTCTATTGTTGTCTTTTACTATTTTACGGAGGTAGGCTTGCAGACATCTCAGCTTTCATAAACCGTATGCCCCTTAAACCTACTGGAAACTCCACAGTGGGCCAAGGCAGAGATATAAGCTCTCAGTCAGCTGAGTAGCTGGGCTGTGTGTGTGTGTGTGTGTGTGTGTGTGTGTGTGTGTGACAAACCCTTCTAGTTGCTCACCTAACAGCCATCTCCCACCTTATTTCTAGCTAAGAGAACCCTCATTTTCAGCTGCAGGTACTCAATTTGTGTCATCATAACCCTATTAATTTGCCAATCTTTGGTTGAAAAATGGGCACATGACACCGTCAGGCCAAGGAGATAGGAGTTGACCTGGCTGGTTACAGATGTCCATGGGGTCCCATCTAGTGGAGGGAGGGGAGCACGGCAGAGGCAAAACTGAGCACTGGATCATGAAAACACTTATCCAATTGGTGGTCAGGAAGGGGAGTGGCAGAGGGTCATGGGGGAGGGCTATTCAGGTTGAAACAGGATGCTGGCCAGCTGCTGAGAGGAACAGGATGGTGGCTGAGGGCCAGCGAGGCTGTCAGTGTCTTTGCCAAAGAGGCTGAAGTTCAGGGCAATGCTCCAGCAAGAACAGGCACCAGAATGGGAGTCAGGAAGCCAGGCGGATGCCCAGGCCTTGGAAGGGCTTCCCTGCCTGACGTTGCACGGCATTGGGCTTTAGGGTGGCGAGAAAGGTGAAGCCTAGAGGAAGGGGAAAGCATAGACAGAGACAGCAGTACAACTCCAGAGTTCTAGACTACATACTCATCAAGGAGTGGGGAAATGTCCAGCAAGGCAGAGTCAGAATTCACTCAGACACTGACCAGCTAAGATGTAAGATTGGGGGTGTTCAGTAACTGCCACAGATCAGGCTGAGAAAGCAGAAGGAACCAGAATCTTCTCCAAAGCCTGTCTCAGTACATCTGCTTGGTGACATTAAAGAAACGCTGCTTACATTCCTTCCTAGACATTGAAAAGGGGCATCGCTCATCCCCCTTCCCCACCCTCTACTGTCAGTCTCTGGGGTCCTGAAATGTTCACGGCTGAGACTGATGTTTGGCCTTCTGGGAAGAATTCCATCCTCCACTGTGTGGGGAAATCTGATTGCCTGCCTGGGGCAGATGCACTTTCATTCCTCTTATGAAATGCCTCTCACTTACACTGTAATGTTTTCTGTTACTCCTTTACTCCATTTCTTTATTTTCTTTCCCTGTCCATGTGATAACCTATCCACAGACTCATTCTTCTTCAGTCCAATCCCATTCATTGAATAACAACCTAAGAAGAACTTGCATAATTGAATTGTATTGAGGAAGTAAGTTCAGAAAGATTGAAAACTGATGTGTCAACAACATTCTCTGGGGATTTTTAGAACCGTACTTTCCTCTCTGGTTTAGCTTGGATGCCAAAGGGCAGGAAATTGACTTCCTTTGCACACTGTTACTGTTGGAAGTCATGATCAGTAACCTTAATTTTCCTCAGTGGGGTGAGTTCTCTGAGAATATCATCATTAGGGAATAATTAAGGATGGAATTAAACAGGAGAGGAAACCTTCAGCAGTGAAGTTCTCTCATGTTCATACTCCTTTCCTATCTGTGTAGTGAAGTTTGGTTTGTTTCAGGAGTTTCTCCTCCCAATTAAATGAGATGCTTCAGAGTGAATAAAAGAAATGCTTTTCTGCAATGCAGACCCATCATAAGCAAAGTCAAAAGACAATTATAAAGGGGGAAATATTTGGAGCTCATTTCACACACAATGGCTAATTTTCTTTATATGTAAAAAGTTCCTACAAATCAATAAGAAAAAGACCAATAGCCAACCCCCTCCAAAATGTGAAAACAGATAGTCCCGTAGAAAAGGGGACACAAATCTTTTAAAAATATATTTTAAAAAACCAACTTCATAATAAGAGGACTAGAAATTAAATTTATACAAACACCCATGTTTTCATGAATTAGATTGGTAATGATAAAAAAAAAATTACAAGCTGTATTGGTAAGAGTGTGAGAGGACAGGTGTTCTCATACATAACTGGTGGAGAATAAATTGCTACAAACTTATGAAGGGTTATTTGGAAATATCCTTCAAAATTATGAGTATGTATATGCTTTGATGGGCTTCCCAGGTGGCTCAGTAGTAAAGAATCCACCTGCAATGCAGGTGCCTCAGGAGACATGGGTTCAATCCCTGGGTACGGAAGATCCCCTGGAGGAGGAAATGGCAACCCACTCCAGTATTCTTGCCAGGATCATCTCATGGACAGAGGAGCCTGGTGGGCTAGAGTCCGTGGGATCACAAAGAGTCAGACATGATCCAGTGACTGAGCACCTAGGCATATGCTTTGATGAATCAAAGCCTGTTCTAGAAATTTATCCTACAGATTTTTTCACAGATATGGGTAATGACAAGTTTCTAAGGACTACATTGCAGCATTATTTGTAATAGAAAAAGGCTGGTAACAGTCCAAATATCTATCAGTAGGAGATTGAATAAATTATGGCATATCCATATAATGGAATATGATCCAGCCATAAACAATGTGGGTACTCTTTATGTACACACATTGAAAGATCTCCAAGATATTTTAAGTGACAGAAAATTAAGGTGCAGAAAACTGGGTAACAGAAGAGGAGGAAAAAAGAATACTTATATTAGATTTGCTTGTATGTACATAAAGCATGTCCAGGAGGATATCCAAGAAATTGATAATAATCAGTCCCTTAGTGGAGAAGAATTGGGTGCCTAGGGCATAGGGTGGAAGAGAGTTGTTTTTTTTTTTTTTTTACTTTGTATTTCTTTTGTTCTTTTAAAGAATGTGCTGCCAATTCAAATTAGAAAATAATACTTTTTAATAAGAGCAATGCTCTGACACAGACTAAATCTGTAATGATCTAAATTGACTCAGTCTGTACTAGATACTCAATTTTTCCGTTCAGTCTCTTTTTAAATTGACTTTAGTGGCCATCCATCTTCCATGTATGCATTTCCCCTGCTCCTCTACATGTCATAACTTTTCTGTCTCTGCTTCTGACCTCAGTTTGTCTCTTGATTTCTCCTGAAGTTCTCAAGTAACAACCATTACAGGTGAGTATAACTATGTAGACCCTCTTTTCTGTGTGCCAGACCTGGGGCAATCGCCTCAATCCTTCCTTCAACACCTCCTCCCATAGAGAATGGGAAAGAACATACTGGTTGGGAGTTAAGGAGGAGGCAGCAACTTTTACAGGGAACCAGGCAACTGACAGAGCTCTGGTTAGTAACCTATACCTGTATATATGTTGCTGATGGTGGGCGATGTTATTTAAGAACTGGAACTGTAGAGAGGGATAACTATATACATGGAAGAGCAAGAAGAGTCTACCTTATGGAATGTGCAGGAATGAGAGTTGGAGATTTGGGTTCAATTTCTGGCTCTGCCGCTTACTGGTTATGTGACTTTAGGCAAGTTTTCCCAGCCTTACTTTTCTCCTCTATAACAGGGGTTCTATAACGGTTAATGTGGCTAAGACTGTAGCAGTTCATCAAACTCCATTCTTATTTTCGTTTGTGGTAATTGACATGTAGCTAGGCATGGCTGCTAACATATTTCTAAGTCTGCCTTGCTGTCAGGTGTGGGCAAGGGATGAAGTCCCTGCCAGAGCAATGTGAGCAGAAGTGCTGTGTGACACGCTTGGCTCTGAGACATAAGACTCCTCCATGCTCTTTCCCCATTCTACAAGATTGAAACCACAGCACCCTAACCTTGACCACGGAGCTGAGGACAAGACCATAGGTAGGAAAGCAATGACTTGGAAAATCCTGGATTTCTTTTCTTTTCTTTTTTTTTTTTATTAGTTGGAGGCTAATTACTTCACAACATTTCAGTGGGTTTTGTCATACATTGATATGAATCAGCCATAGATTTACACGTATTCCCCATCCCGATCCCCCCTCCCACCTCCCTCTCCACCCGATTCCTCTGGGTCTTCCCAGTACACCAGGCCCGAGCACTTGTCTCATGCATCCCACCTGGGCTGGTGATCTGTTTCACCATAGATAGTATACATGCTGTTCTTTTGAAATATCCCACCCTCACCTTCTCCCACAGAGTTCAAAAGTCTGTTCTGTATTTCTGTGTCTCTTTTTCTGTTTTGCATATAGGGTTATCATTACCATCTTTCTAAATTCCATATATATGTGTTAGTATGCTGTAATGTTCTTTATCTTTCTGGCTTACTTCACTCTGTATAAGGGGCTCCAGTTTCATCCAAAATCCTGGATTTCTAAATGAATACATGGAGCAGACCAGTGGCCCACCTGGAATACACGTCCACTGTTACAAGAAAGAGAAATGGTCTTTGACTTCTTTAAGCCATTTCATTATTATTGGGCATCCTTGTTATGACAGCCTAGCCTTACCCTAACTGATACAGTTAAGACTATGTTGTAATAGAATGTCCAACTCAAACTAGGTAAACTGATAAATGCTGTAATTTGACTCCCATATACAGAGAATTTAAGAAGTGGGGAAAACTTTATAGAATTGAGTCAGTGTGCAATGGCATCATCGGAGAACAGATTTCTTCCTATCACTTTGCTCTGCCTTTTGTGGAGTCAGCATCACCCTATGGCTAGTTCTGAATGACTATGGTGATTCCAGTCTTCATAGTAACTTAGCACACTTTCTAGGAAGAGAGAGAAGAGGAAAGGAGAGGAGGAGAGGGACAACTGAGCTTCTTTCCAATACTCCCAGCAAACTTCTTCTTGACCCAATATCGGCCACGTGTCTTTCCTGAATTGTAACCAGAGGATGTGCTTATGCTGATCAACTTAAGCCCATCCACTTGTCCCACCTCCTAGGAGTAGGGCCGGTTAGCTTCTCTAGAACATATATGGAGGAGGTATGGGCTCCCTAACAGAATTGGAAAGGTTATCAAGAAAACAGGGACTGGAGGTTGGGAAGGTACTACCTTGTCCACTACAGGGAGATAGTGATTGTTTTGAACATTAAACTGAATGATATATTATATATCAAGGGCCTAGCACAGTGCTTGGCTCATAGTAGGTGGTCAGCGATTGTGAATTTACTCCTCCTTCCTGGATCTAGCTGGCTGTGCTACAAAGAAGTAGGGGGTTAGAAAAGATCCTCTTTGGGTAGCTTGGGACTCTGTATTTGGAGGACCAGTAAAACAGGATTCTGATGTGCACACACACATACAAACACACAAATATCTCTCAGTTCCAAGATTTTTGTCACCAGAGCAATTACTGGACAGAGTGGCCCATGCCTGTCACCATCGCCTGATACTAAGGGAATGAACTGAAGGAAGCTTGGCATCACCCTTTCAAAGGCTCCCTTCCACTGTGGGTTGTAGATGTTTACTGGTAGGTCAATTTATAAAGACCCAGGTTTGAGATTCCAGAAGGGGCTGCCTGCCCAGTATCTTATGTTATCTCTGCTGTTTCAGGCAGAATATTGACTGGCAAATGTATCTGGGCTCTTCTATTGGCTTTCTGATTCAATTCACTTGCTAGAGACTCTACGGCTTAATGAGAAGGTTCTGGGCTTGAGGCTAAGACTCCACTTTCCTACCGTGTGATCTTGTGTAAGTAATTTAATTCTCTATGCCTCAGTGTCCTCATCTGTAAAACAGGGCCTCAGCTCTTGTTCTACTAATCTTTTAGGTTGTGAGCTCAAGGAATAATGTATTCAACAGCACTTTGTAGATAGAAAAATTTTAAATAAAAGAAGTTAGCAGACACAATGATGGAAATATTAGGCTGGTGTCTAAATTTCTCCGTACTAAGCACCAACCTTTCCCCAGGGGTTTGGGGAAAGAGAAAGAGCAGGTCAAGTGAGATGTTTTTGATCATAGAGACAGAGGACAAAGCTAGGTTTCATGAACAATTATGTAGTGATTGCCTAGGTGTGTTTGTTATGGGTATTATGTTTACATGTTAGCTAATTTAATCTTTTTAATTATCCTGTGAGGTAAATGTTATTATGCGAGCTTTACAGATGGGGAGACCAAGCCTCAGAGTGGCAGTATCAGGACCAATATACATGTTTAAGGAGTTGCAGGTCAGGATTTTGAAAGTCTGTTTAACTACTTAGACGAACGAGGCCATCAGTTGATTCAGGCAAGAAAGAAGTGACCATCCAGATACTGCATTCAGATGGACTAGCTTATACAAGGAGACAGTCATTCAGGGGCTCATCATAATGTTTTCATTTGCCTATTCATCTATCTAATCCACAAACATTTTCTGAGCCCCACTCACGTAATAGGAACTGTGCCAGATTTGGATAAAACAATGAACAACATACAGTTCCTGAAGGCTTCGAGAAACATTGGTGCAGCCGAATAGCTTGTCAGACATCCATTTATCCTTGGTTCAATCCTGTTAGGAAAATTGCTCCTATTGCTTGGCTGATATTAAAGTTTTAAACATTATTGTTCTGTAGAAATGGTTTGCTTATGCTGCTTCCTGCTGGAGAATGGCTAAGTTCATAATAACTGAAGATCATATAACTCAATGATTTCATTTCAGAGGCAACTGCACAATGGTTTTGAAATGGTAATAATTGCCTACTGCTCAGGGGATTATCTTATTGTCTGGCAATGGTTATGAAGACAGTGGGGTTTTAAGAGGCCATTCAATAAGAGTGACAGAAGGAACTATTTTTCATTTTTCCCTGAATGACTCTCAAAGTGAGAATCTAATTCAGAGCCTGTAGAGGTCTGAAAGAACTTCTCTGATGAATTCAAAGTCCTTAATGCTGAAAGGAAACTGAGTTATAGAACAATATAGAAAACTGAAGGTGTGGTTCACATTTTAGTGCATTGCTGTTTGCTTTCAGAGATCCTGAAGAATGGAGACAAGTTGGGTAATAGCCACAATTAAAACAGCCACTGAACTAATAATGCTTTGTAAGTTAGTTTAAATGAGCTGTCCCATCTTCTTTGCCAAGAATTATGCAAATAAGCATCCCAGTCTGAAAAAATACTACAGTTTTACCTGTCTGTACTAATGCCATTTGATGAAAGTTTCTTTTGGAGGGAGAACCTTACTTTGTTAATCACCTACTAAGAACCAGAAGTGTTATGTATTTTGCTTATTGAACACTCACCACAACTTTGTGAGTTGTATTTTCACCATTTTACGAAGCTCTTTCCCTTACTCAGGTTCTTTGGTTCATCCAACACATTTTTATTGAGTGCCTACTATGTTCCAGGCATGTTTTAGGTGCTGGGAATATAACAGTGAAAAAAGCCTACCAATATCCCTGCCTCATGGAGCTTTTATTTTAGTGGGTAGAGACAGAACTAAACAAACTGATAATGTGCAAAGTTTTGAGAGCTCAGGGTTATGTAGAAAGTTCTGGGGGCAAGAGGAATAGGAATACTAGGTGGCAAGGGTAGCAGGACTTTGTGAATATATAGGATGATCAGAATGTTAATTGTATATTGCCAAGTAAGAAATTACCCCAATCCTTACGGCTTCACACACACACATAAACTTATTAACTTACAGTGTCTGTGTATTGGGAACTGGGAAAGGCTTAGCTGGTGTCTCTGCTTCAAGCCTCTCAAGAGATTCCATTCAGTGCGTCAGCTGGAAGAGTTGGCAGGTTCAGGCTGTTGGATTGAGGGTCTCCGTTCTTTGCAGGCTATTGGCTGGAAGCCTCCCTCGGTCCCTGCCACCTGGGTCTGTCTATATGGTGGTTGGCCTCCCACAGAGTAGCAGGCAAAGGAGAGATGAGCATGCCCAAGATGCAGACCACAGTCTTCTTGCAACATACTCTCGGAGGTAACATCCATTGCCACTGTCCAGTTCTATTCACTAGAGGTACAACGCTAAATTCAGCCCACATACAAGCACTGGGGATCGTATAAAGGTGTGAATACCAGGAGGTGGAGATCATCTTAGACACTGCCTACCACATTTAGGTAACCTTTCTAAAGAGAGGACATTTGAACAGAAACCCAAAGGAGTCTGAGTGAGCAAGCATGGGTCCCTGGGAGAAGAGCCTTTTAGGCAGAGGAGTAGCTAGTGCAAAGGCTGAGGCGGGAATGGTACAAGATGAGGTCGGGGAAGTAGCACTGGATTAGACAATGTAGTTTCATGTGGATCATTGTGAGGAACTTGGATTTTACTTTGAGACAAGAAGGCTTTGGAGGGTTTTGAGCAGAGAAGTGACATGACGTGACCTGACTCTTGTTTGAAGAGGATCACATTCTGGTTGCTGAGTGTTGGGGGAGCAGGCATTGGGACTAGTTAGGAGGCTACTGTAGTAACCCAGTGGTGATCATGGCTTAGACCAGGTTGAGAGTACTGGAAATGGCAAGAAGTGGTTGAATTTGGATGTTTTTCTTAGTAGAGCTGACAGGATTTGCTGATGGTTTAGATGTGGAATATGAAGAAACTGAGGAGTCAATGGTGACTGAAGGTTTTGGGACTTAGCAACTGAAAGAAAAGAGTTACCCATTACTAACCTGAAAAACATTGATGAAAAAGCAGGTTTTGAGAGAGAAAGGATCAGTCAGGGTGTTCGTACATGTTATCATATCTTGCTTAGGCATCCAACTGGAGATGCTGAGTTGGCAACTAGATCTATAACTCTGCTCAGGAGAGCAGAATGGACTATAAACACACGTTCAGAAATTCCCAGCATTAATAGAGCATTTAAGCTAATGCACTGGATGAAAATACTGAAGAAGTGAGTGTAGGTTGAGAAGGGGAAAGTTCTATACATTGAAACCCTGGGGCGCTCCAAAATTTAGAAATTAGAAAAGTAAGGTCAGCAAAGGAAACTTAGAAAGAGTAAATAGAAAGGGCAAAGGATACCAAGAGAGGAGTGCCCTCTGAGCCAAGCGGAGAACATGCTTCAAAGGAGAGAGAGTGCTCAGCTGGGTCAACGATTGCCTTTGGGTCATGCAAGAGCGGATGAGAACTGATCACAGACTTGGGAATACGGGAGTTATGGTGGCCTTGATGAGAGCTGTTTTAGGGGAGCAGGAGAAGGGAAGGAGAACAAGTGGAGAAGGTGGGAACTGAGTCTCCTGGGACAAATTGATGTCTTTTAACAATTTAACCTGCAACAAGCTCCAGTGGTTCTTATGAAACACATAGATTTGGGGTCCCCACTCCTGAATCTCAGTGGATGGCCCCCTCGGAGCTTCACTTTTAGCAAGTCCTGCCGGTGATTCTGAGGCACATTGAAATTTGAGAACCCATGTCCATTCTGTGCACTTTTTCCTACATCTGATTAAGTTGCTATCAGATTTAAGATACTGTAAGTATGTTCCATCTGTATAACCCAAATGGTTGTTTGTCCTGGAGGTGTTCCTATGGATGGTCATTTGTCCAGGAGGCTTTCCTATATTTCCCTTTAGGGTTTTTATTTTCCTGAATTTTTTTTTTTTAAAGAAAACCTGGGCACAGAAATTCTACAACCCCAAAGAATAGCAGTAGATAAATAAATCTCCCTTCCATATTGGTTCCTAGGAAACTCATGAACTCTGAAATCCTCCAAATCAACATGTTAGTTTCCCAAAGGCTCTAGAAACAGAAAGACAAAATTCATGCTGATTCAGGAAGATTCAATAGTTTGTGGATCACTGAAGTGCTTAATTTACTGAGCCTCTCCACTGAGAAGGACGGAGGAACTGTTGTAGTCAGGTCTTTGGGGAAGGCTGGGGGCCTCTGGGCTGCCTTATCTCTAGAGCAAAGGTGGCACTGTTCAGCAGCATCTGCAGGTTGTTCTTTTCTGCCCTGATGACACTTTGGTCCTAGGATCAGATATTTTCAAAAAGAACCATGCAGTGTAAGAGGAAAAGCTGCTGCTGCTGCTAAGTTGCTTCAGTCATGTCCGACTCTGTGTGATCCCATAGACGGCAGCCCACCAGGCTCCCCCGTCCCTGGGATTCTCCAGGCAAGAACACTGGAGTGGGTTGCCATTTCCTTCTCCAATGCATGAAAGTGAAAAGTGAAAGTGAAGTCGCTCAGTCGTGTCTGCCTCTTTGCGACCGCGTGGACTGCAGCCCACCAGGCTCCTCCGTCCATGGGATTTTCCAGGCAAGAGTGTTGGAGTGGGGTGCCATTGCCTCTCTGAAGAGGAAAAGAGGCAGTGCCAATTTAAGCTGAAGTTTTCTCCCCGTGTACTACACAGAAGAAGGGGCGCAAAGGATTTAGGTTTAGGGAAGAGGGTGTTCTAAATTGTCGGTTCTCCTCTCCTCAATCCCTCTTTTTCTTACAACCCCCTTCCAAAGCCTACAGACTTGTGCCCTTGTCCCCTCCCTCTGGAATCTCCACTCTTCTCATAAGAGATGTTATTACCCTTTGGTTCTTTCTCATACCTTGTAAACCCAAGATACTTGATGCCAATTGAGTTGGCATTTTGGCTCCAGAGGGAATGGAATGTGGTGAAATCTAATCCTGTTGATGGCTCCAATTCCATCTCCCCTTTTGCGAGAGCTGCTACTGATCTCCTACCTAGTCTACTTAAGCAAGAGACAGTTGACATTTTTCTTAGAGGTAGACCAACATAGCTAGTGGAGGTATATATAAATTATATTACAGTTACTTCTATGTGTATTTATGTGGTCAAGGCAGTTTAAAATATGGAAGAGATTAAAGCAAAGCATCTTGAAAGTGGTGCTCATAACTCTAGTCATGGGTCTGTATTTAAATACAAGTTCCCCAAATGACTGAAGTGGGTCAAAGCCACGATGTAAACAGACAAAAAACAAACATGTAAATAAACATAACACAGAAAATCCCAACAAAACTGTGTTAACCCAGCAGCTCCTAGGCAAACAATAATAGTTTCCCACCAAGCTAAAATATTATCTGTGAAAAAAGTGGAGGGAGAGGAAGGCTAGAGAGGATTGCAGGTGAGCTTACAAATGCTCCATGAAGACAAAAGGACAAGCACCATCAAAATTCCAAGACCAGAACATATAAGAATATGGACAAAACCTGGGCTTCCCCAAGGATGTCTCCACAAAAATGAAAGCTGCCAGTTGAGCCGAACACCTAACTTCAGCCCCATGTATAGAAAAACCGGTGGCCCCGGCATGCAGGCAATGAATAGTAGCTTCTGGAGTGATAGTTACAAGTGAACATGTGTGCATCACTCATCAGAAGGAGTACACAGATATAATTGGTGTCAATGTGCCTCAATTTGGCAACAGTTCTTTTTTGCATAACACTTGTGGTTCTCCTGTTGAGGCAACATCTCCAGGAAGACCTGTGATCTTTGAGATCCATCTTATTAATGTATGATGTCACAGTGGATAGTGCTAGTGGGTAGTCTGCAATATTAACTGCATTTTTCCTTTACATATTTGTACCAAGTGCTTTTTAAACTCAAAATGCAAAACAGTGCACAAGTTAATATCATTTGGGTACTTAAAACTATTAGACAGGACTAGAACATTGGTTGTAGTCAATGGAAAACTTTGATGTTTAGGCTGATTTCTTTGCTCAGTAGTCACTGTGTTTTTATCAAATGGGGTCAAATTAGTTTCTCTTAATAATATATGTAGCTAAAAAATACACAGAATTCTAACCTTTTCTTTCTTTGGTGAGTAGATTTGTCAAGTGTTTCCCAAATGTACTTCTTTTTCTTAAAAGATGCAGCAGTGACACTAACTAGACAGTAATTTTGCATAATTAACGTGTAGCAGGTGGACCCAGCAATTTCAGTTTGGAATCTCTGCTCCTTCATCCTTAACTGCCTTGCCCTGTCATACTCCCACCACTTCTCCCATCACGCCCCCAGACCTCCCCCAGTGCTTGTAAATAGCACAGTGGACACAATTTAATTTGCCTTTGAGGGCAGCTCTTAAATTAACTGCAAAGGGGGAAGACAGGCACTCTCAGCTAAATATATATGTGCGTACATGTGCAAGCACACACATTTGTTTTCCTCAAGCCTCATTCTTGAGGCTTTTTATTACTTGTTCAGTTCAATACACTGTCTCTAATGCCCTGCATCCCCATCTAACACCTGCCTGTTAATTTCATTCAATTTTCAGCTAGTCTTTTAGCAAGTGAAGGCAATCCACTCAAGAATTATAAAAGAACTTTTCCCCCCCACTTTGATCCTTTTACTAACACTAATCCCATACCTACCATATGCTTTCCAAGATACTGGTTCCCACCCTTTTGTTAACTTCTCTTGTGTATCACCCAAGGTTGAGTTTCCTTTGTTCAGTACAGACTATACCATCAACTAAGGGTGGGCTGATAAGGGATGAATATCTGAAAGCAATACTTCATGCTGGCTGGGAAGTATCACTTCACCTGTGCACGCTGTCAGTGGGGAGAGGCTTGGCCAGAGCATCATTAGTGGTCAAGGTTTTCTCAGGTGTGGGCAGGTCTTTTCCTGTGCCTCACATTCCAGATTGAAGGGCTATACGAAGCTGTCACAATCTCACCTCTTAAGTTTTCTTCTTTTCTACCTCCTCCTAACAGCTTTGAAAAATTTTAAATTGCAAATTAAAGATCTGGCTTTGCTCTCCTGGTAACTAGCTATAAAACCTTGTGCAACATATGTGACTGCTCTGACCCTCAGTTTTCTCATCTGTTGAATCCCTTGGACTGTAAGGAGATCAAACCAGTCAATCCTAAAGGAAATCGATCCTGAATATTCATTGGAAGGACTGATGATGAAGCTGAAGCTCCAAAACTGGCCACCTGTTGCGAAGCGCTGACTCATTGGAAAAGACCCTGATGCTGGGAAAGATAGAAAACAGGAGAAGGGGACATAGGGGATGAGATGATTGGAAGGCATCACCGACTCAATGGACATGAGTTTGAGCAAGCTCCAAGAGATGGTGAAGGACAGGGAAGCCTGGTGTGCTGCAGTCCATCGGGTTGCAAAAAGTCAGACACGACTGAACAATAACAACATCCTAATGTGCCTTTCAGCACTGATATTCTGAGCCAGAATATATGCCCAGTGCATATAAGAGTTATGCTTATGCCATCTTGTAGTCTATTAAATGTAAGGAGGTAAAATGGCTTGGGGAAAGATCTGGGCTGCTCAGAGCTTGTCATCACTCAGCAGGGTAAGAGGAATGACTGCTCAAACAGCTCCCACTTATTGAGAAGCTACTGTATATTGTGCAGATTTTTACACACACACTTTTTCATAGAATTCCCAGAACAACTCCAGGAGGCAGACATTGTTATTACTATTACTAAACCTGTTTTATAGGAAAGGTTAGTAGCTCTTTCAAGATGATAAGGTATTTGGCATAGGTTGGAGTCTGGCCACCACGCATATGTTTGTAACCATTCTGCTACCCGACCGCCCATTTCACTTACTATTTGACATTGCCAGTCCATTTCTAAAAGCCAGTTCACAGCTTCCATCTTGGAATCAGGAGTTCTGAGATCCATTCTTGACTCCATTGTTTACTGAGTCTTCAGGCGAACTGTAACTTCTTCGAGCCTCAGATTCCTCAACTGTAAAAGAAGAAAACAAGATGTGTCTGCGGTCGCCTGCTTCCCTGTCTGGCTACCTGCAGTCTTGGCCCTGGCCCAGGCTCTGGGACCAACCCTTCCTCTGTGGGAAGGGCTTTAAAGGCTTCTTGTTCAATGCGGAAGGGGATTCAACACCAACCATGGTTCCTGCGGTCCTGGTTAATCAGTTGTAGTAAGTGGGCCTCTACCCCAAATGCAACATGGTAGAGTTGTCAGGATAAGTCCTGGGACCATATTGCTTGTGTTTTAATTTCAGTTCTGCCCTTACTAACGAGCTTGGTCAAGTTTCTGCATCTTTTTGTGACACCATTTTCTATCTGTAAAATGGGAAGGATAATAGTAGTGATTTCAGAGGTTGTAAAGATGTAGTAAATTTAAAAATGTAAAGTACATATAGCACTACCTGACAATTAGTGTTTGCTATTGTCATTATTATTAGAGTTTATGTGATTTATAATTCATACTATTATATATAAATGACATAAGTTATATATTTATATTATTATTGACTTATCATTATTTACTAATTAAATCCCTGCTGGATTGCCGCAGGTCCTTCCTGGATAACTTGCCCAATCTCTCCAGGGCTGCAGCCCTCATCAAAATCACGTGCTGGAGCAAGATTCTGCTACTGGACCCCTTGTCTGAGGTGGGATGTTGCAATCTGCTGAGGATATCCTTAATGTCGGTTGTTCTCTCACATCTCTGAATATCACTTGCTCTAGTGTTCTCCAAGGGGGTGCCCTGGTGGCATGTGTGGTCCCCGGGGACACAGACCACTTGCCAAGACCACTTGTTGCCCCCTCCCCTGTTCCCTGGAGCCCATGTTCTGCCCTGGGCCACACCTTTCCGCAGTGCTGGTGCTGTGGGCGTTTCGACGAGGCCCCGAGCCAGTACCATATGTGTGTTCAGAAGTTACCACCTCAGCTTGGTGCAGCTTCATAAAATAACTGTAAAGCATGGTGTATGTGAAATGCACATGAGATTAGACTTCTATACTTTTTTTTTGGTAACAGCTTTATTGAGATATAACTCATATACCATGTAATTCACCCTTTTTAAGTATAAAATTCAATTCTTGGGTATAGGCACAGAATTGTACATCTATCATCACAATCAATTTTATGACACTTTTATCACCCCTCTCCTCTCCAAAAAAAAAAAAAAAATCACCTATTCTTTAGTATTTGGGCTTCATAGATGGTGCTAGTGGTAAAGAACTTGCCTACCAATGCAGGAGATGTAAGAGACTCTGGTTCGATTGCTGGGTCAGCAAGATTTCCTAGAGGACGGTATGGCAACTCACTCCAGTGTTCTTGCCTGGAGGATCCCATGGACAGAGGAGCCCAGCGGGCTATGGTCCATAGGGTTGCAAAGAGTTGGACATGACTGAAGCGACTTGCTTGCACACACTCTTCAGTATTTACCCCTTAGTTCCCCAGCCCCAGGTAACCACTAACCAACTTTCTGTCTGTAGAGTTGCCTATTTTGGACATTTTGTATAAGTGGGATCGTAAAATATGTGAACTTTTGTGACTGACTTCATTTAGCATAATGTTTTTAAGGTTCATCCTTATAGTAGCATGTGTCACTGTGTCGTTCCTTTTTATTGCCAAATAATATTCATAATTCTCTACTTTTAATTCAGTAATTCTCCCCACATTCTGAAGGGCTAGTGAGGAATTCAACTCCTTGTTCTTGGGGTTTCCATTGGAGGCTGTGTCAAGGTTCCAGGCTCTCAAGTGGAGTTGACATATCCTAGGGCCCAGAAAGGCATCACCCATCTGGCTACACAGGTTACTGGCAAGATGCCACTGTCTCTCTCTTTGCAGCCTTTAAGGGCCTCCCTTCTGCCATCTTTGTGCCATCTTTAGTGCATGGAGGCCATTGTTGTGGCTGGAGAAGCCTAGGCCATGGTCTGCCGCTTGGTACACTGATTGTCTCTCTGAGGTCCTGCTGGGTCCTTGGGGCACTGGCAGGAAGTAAGGCAGGACATAGATGGCCCTAGCTGTCTTGAATCCCCTACCAAGCCAGAGAGACTCTGATTTTAGACAGGGGATATTCCTCCCCAGCTTTAACTGTATTCTCCTTAATGCCTCTTGAAACAAAATTTAGATATTGCAACCTCAAACTTTGCCTGAGGCAAGAGAGCAGAGAACCTGTACTCACATGAATGAGGGCCTCAAAGGGGAAAAACAGAAGGGAAAACACAAATTTATCTAAGAAAGGAATCTTGTACATTACTTTGTACATTACTTGTACAAATGTAATGAGAGTACATTTCTCATTGTTCAGATCTCCTCACCAGAAAGGCCCATAAAGCAATGGAGCATTTTATCCCATCATACCTTTTCTTATTCCCCAATCCAGTCATTGCTGGCTCTTTCCTGTACCACTAGCCCATCTGCCACTGCATACTAACAGCTTTTTAACCCTCGCAAGCCACTGGTTACTGTGAGGACAAGGTATGTGACAACCTTGATTCTGCTGTGTGAATTTTTACTTTAACTGTATAAAAAAACTACCTCTTTTTTGCAGTAAAATGAAAATGATCTATGCTATTAGAAATGTAGAATTTCTGCTATATATTTCTATTACACATTTTTCTATTTCTATGACATAGTTCTATTATATATTATTAGCAGAAATTTCTCTTTTAACTATCTAATAAACTGAGTTTTGGTCTCAGGATTCCTTTGTATTCTTAAAAATTGAGGATCCAAAGAGTTTTTGTTTTTTGGGATTATAGCTATGAATATTAACTATAGTAGAAGTCAAAACTAAGACATTAAAAAACACATATTATTAATTCATTTGAAAACAATAAACCCATTATAGGTAAATTAACATGTTTTTATAAAATATGTATTTATTTTCCCAAAACAAAAAATCAGTGAGTAGCACAGCATTGTTATATATTTTTTGCAAATATTTTTAATGTCTGACTTGATAAAAGACAAACTGGATTTTTATATTGGTGTCTGCATTCAATCTGGTAGGTGTTTCTATTGAAGTATATGAAGAAAATCTGGTGTCATGTAGGTATACATTTGGAAAAGGGAGGAATATTTTGGTAGATTTTTTTGGATAATTATAGATCCTTACTGCCAAATTCAGACTTAAACTGAAGAAAGTAGGGAAAACCACTAGACCATTCAGGTATGACCTAAATCAAATCCCTTATGACTATAAGTGGAAGTGAGAAATAGATTTAAGGGACTAGATCTGATAGACAGAGAGTCTGATGAACTATGGACGGAGGTTCGTGACATTGTACAGGAGACCGGGATCAAGACCATCCCCATGGAAAAGAAATGCAAAAAGGCAAAATGGTTGCCTGAGGAGGCCTTACAAATAGCTGTGAAAAGAAGAGAAGTGAAAAGCAAAGAATAAAAGGAAAGATATTCCCATTTGAATGCAGAGTTCCAAAGAATAGCAAGGAGAGATAAGAAAGCCTTCCTCAGCGATCAATGCAAAGAAATAGAGGGAAACAACAGAATGGGAAAGACTAGAGATCTCTTCAAGAAAATTAGAGATATCAAGGGAACATTTCAGGCAAAGATGGGTTCGATAAAGGACAGAAATTGTATGGACCTAACAGAAGCAGAAGATATTAAGAAGAGGTGGCAAGAATATACAGAAGGACTGTACAAAAAAGATCTTCATGACCCAGATAATCACAATACTGTGATCAATCACCTAGAGCCAGACATCCTGGAATGTGAAGTCAAGTGGGCCTTAGAAAGCATCACTACGAACAAAGCTAGTGGATGTGATGGAATTCCAGTTGAGCTATTTCAAATCCTGAAAGATGATGCTGTGAAAGTGCTGCACTCAATATGCCAGCAAATTTGGAAAACTCAGCAGTGGCCACAGGACTGGAAAAGATCAGTTTTCATTCCAATCCCAAAGAGGGGCAATGCCAAAGAATGCTCAAACTATCCCACAACTGCACTCATCTCACACGCTAGTAAAGTAATGCTCAAAATTCTCCAAGCCAGGCTTCAGCAATACTTGAACCATGAACTTCCAGATGTTCAAGCTGGTTTTAGAAAAGGCAGAGGAACCAGAGATCAAATTGCCAATATCTGCTGGATCATCGAAAAAGCAAGAGAGTTCCAGAAAAACATCTATTTCTGCTTTATTGACTACGCCAAAGCCTTCGACTGTGTGGATCACAATAAACTGGAAAATTCTGAAGGAGATGGGAATACCAGACCACCTGACCTGCCTCTTGAGAAACCTGTATGCAGGTCAGGAAGCAACAGTTAGAACTGGACATGGAACAACAGACTGGTTCCAAATAGGAAAGGAGTACATCAAGGCTGTATATCGTCACCCTGCTTATTTAACTTATGTGCAGAGTACATCATGAGAAACGCTGGGCTGGAAGAAGCACAAGCTGGAATCAAGATTGCTGGGAGAAATAACAATAACCTTAGATATGCAGAGGACACCACCCTTATGGCAGAGAGTGAAGAGGAACTGAAAAGCCTCTTGATGAAAGTGAAAGAGGAGAGTGAAAAAGTTGACTTAAAGCTTAACATTCAGAAAACTAAGATCATGGCATCTGGTCCCATCACCTCATGGGAAATAGACGGGGAGACAGAGGAAACAGTGTTAGACTTTATATTTTGGGGCTCCGAA
Source organism: Cervus canadensis (assembly GCF_019320065.1). NCBI lineage: Eukaryota > Metazoa > Chordata > Mammalia > Artiodactyla > Cervidae > Cervus > Cervus canadensis. Next base: position 11,916,375 of record NC_057410.1, on the reverse strand, counting down.
ATCACTGCAGATGGTGACTGCAGCCATGAAATTAAAAGATGCTTGCTCCTTGGAAGGAAAGTTATGACCAACCTAGATAGCATATTAAAAAGCAGAGACTTTACTTTGCTAACAAAGGTCCATCTGGTCAAGGCTATGGTTTTTCCAGTGGTCATGTATGAATGTGAGAGTTGGATTGTGAAGAAAGCTGAGCGCCGAAAAATTGATGCTTTTGAACTGTGGTGTTGGAGAAGACTTTTGAGAGTCCCTTGGACTGCAAGGAGATCCAACCAGTCCATCCTAAAGGAGATCAGTCCTGGGTGTTCATTGGACGGACTGATGCTGAAGCTGAAACTCCAATACTTTGGCCACCTCATGTGAGAGTTGAGTCGTTGGAGAAGACCCTGATGCTGGGAAGGATTGGGGGCAGGAGGAGAAGGGGATGACAAAGGATGAGATGGCTGGATGGCATCACCGACTCGATGGACATGAGTTTGAGTAAACTCCGGGAGTTTGTGATGGACATGGAGGTCTGGCGTGCTGCAATTCATGGGGTTGCAAAGAGTCGGACACGACTGAGCGACTGAACTGAACTGAACTGATAGATACGACCCCAAATCTCAGCAAGAGGTAGTTTCTTAAATGTTACTTGTCAACAAATATTGCCAGATGTTTTCTTTGAAATAACAGGCTCATTTTGTTCATTTTCAAGAAAATATCTGCCAAATTCCTAAATCTGAATAAATTGCTTTTTCAAGTAAAAATGATGTTTCATGAAAAAAATGGTTAGTTCAGCTTGTAACTCAAACAATAACACAAGCATTTATCTTGGCGATACCCGTTCCACCTCATTATGGAGCAGATATGCCTCTGTCTGTCCCAGTTTGTCAAGAGTATTACTAAGACCCATCCTGAAGTGTTGAGTTTAATGAAATTAGTGACTTTTAATGTTTCATCAAGGACGTTCTTAAGTAAAACTAGCTTTCTTTCCTTTTGATTTGTGAGTTTGTGCTGGTGAAGAAAATGGTGTCTGTTGGGTACAGTTTGGTGCTCCTGCTTCAACGTGTATTAAGGGACTGTCAGTTTGAGCCAGTATTACTTTTGCATCATCAATATAAATGTCCACATAGTGTAAAAGGCAAATCATTCTTCAAACATTTTTATGAAAGCAGTTTTGATTTCTTGGATTCCCCTGCAGAGTTCCCTAGGACTTCATGGATCACACTTTGAGACACAAAGGAAATGAAAGAAGCCAGGGAAGAGAGTGTTCTTGCTTTGTGAGTGTGCCTTATTGCTGCCTAGGACCTGGTGTTCTGTATGTGCCCTGACCTGTCCCAGCACCTTCTCCCCTCCTCTTCTGTTCTGGGTTGTCCGTGATGTAACATGACAACATCTTTGGGAGCTCCAGGCATTGAGCCTTTTAACTTGCTCTGTTTCCAGCCTCTGTAGCGGTGCCGGGAAGGGTGGTGGTATAAAACTCTTTTATTTTCCCTTTCCTTCCAACACTAAGAATCTACTAACGAAAATGCCGGCAAAATCTCCCAAAACTTCAAAATTATTGAAAAAAAAATCTAGAAATAAAATTGATCAGAAATGTATATCCTACACTTTATGGTTTTGAAAGCATTTATCTCTTACGGAGGCCATATTGATTAACCTTGAACATTTTTCCTACATGCTTTATTTTCACTGGATTGAAATCGAAGAGTTTGGAAAAAAAAAAAAAATCCCTGGCTTTCTACACTGTCCATAAGAATAGTCTGAAGGACAGCCTTTCCCTCATGCTACCACATGTAAATGGATCTGGAAGCTTTGAACTGTGAGTCTGTTGGGCCCCTTCCAAACTCTTAATGGCTTGTTTCATATAAAAACATGACACTTGGCAACTTGTATGAGGGATCTAATCCCATATTATACTACAACTAAGTTCAAGACTGTATGTGGTAAGCAAAAATATTTAAACGTGATAGAGGATAGTTAATAGGATTAAGTACATTCAGTTATTTCTAACTCATATGCTAGAATAAACTTTTATTTAAATATAAAATTCTCTTTTGCTATTCGAGTGTTTAAGCAAGAAAATTCATATGTTTCAAAACCATAAAATCTGGCAGTTTTCTAAGAGTCCAAGACTGTATGTTGGTTTTTAAAAAAATTCATCCATTTATTAAAAACAGTATTTACCAAGTACCTACTGTGTGCCAAACATTGTTCTAGCTGTGCGGATGAAGCAGAGAATAAGAGACACAGTTTCTGCATTCATGAAGACTATAATCTAGAAGGAGACAAAAAATGACAATTAAATAGGCAAAGCAATTTCAGAAAATGATGAGCATATGAAGGAAATAACACAGGGTATATGGATAATGAATCACAGGGGAAATGAGGTGGTCAGAGAAGGCCTCCCTAAGGAGGTGACATTTGAGCTGAGACTTGAATGATGAGAAACCAATCATGGGAAGAGCCAGGTCGAAAAGTATTTGAAGCAGAGGGAACATCAGGTACAGAGGCCCTAAGGTGGGAATACATTTGATGCTTTTGAGGAGTAAAGTGAAGGTGGTACAACTTGAGTATAGTAAGAAGGGCATGGGTACAAGATGAAGTCAGGTCATGCAGAGCCCTGTAAGCCATAGGCAGGCATGTGGATATTATAAGCAAAATAGGAAGCAATTGAAAGGTTTTAAAATAGGGAGTGATGTAACCCATGTGTTTTCAAAAGACCACCCTGGGTGTGGTGTGGAAGATGGATTGTAGCGGGGAGTGCAGTGGGGGGCTATGGCAATGGGTTGGCTGTATGGCAGAAATGGAGAGAAGATGAGTTTGAAGATATAGAATCAGAAGGAGGCATCAAGGATACCTAGATTTTTTTTTTTTAATTTGGCTTGAGTTGCTAGATGGATGGTGACATTAGAAATTGAGATGTGCATGGAAGCCTTTCTTTAACATGTCTTTCATTTCCACTGATGTGACAGGTATGCTGCAGCTCCAAGCATAGTGTCAGTACTCTGGATGGGAGAAGAAGAAAGCTGAAAGTAGGAAGAGGGTGGTGTCTATGTCAGGAAAGCAAAAAATCTTGCAGAGATCCTCAGTAGACTCCTACTTTTATCTCATTGATCAAAGTTATGTCAGGTGACCACCTCTAGCTGCAAGGGAGGCTGAGCTCTTTAGCTGGATACATTGTTTCTCTAAATAAAACAGGGTATTTTAATAAGGAGTAAGGGGTGAATGGGTATTATGGAAGCAGACAACTAGCAGTGTCACCAGGGATAAATTATGTTTAAGGTCTTTGTTGAATGTTCAAATGGGAAAGTCAAATAAGACTGGAAAGTAAAGTCTGATTTTCAAGGGAGGGCAGAGCGGATAACAGTTTGGGAGTCATTAACATGCAGACCATATTGAAAGTTAACAAGGTAGAATGAGATCAACTAGGGAGAGAGTAGAGTTGGAAATTTGTTATTTTGTATTTACTACTGTGACCTGCTCTAATTAATTTTATTCAAAAAAATTTTAATATACATTTTCTGTGTGTCAACAACTCTTTCAGACTCTCAGGGCACAAAGGTGAAGCTTTCACAGAGCTTAGGGTTAGAACAGGAAGAAAACAAATCAGTTTTAATAAATGATACATGACAAAATACATGAAAAATAAATTCATTTATATAGGTTGGTAACACCAATCTGAATTATGACAGTAGTTCTGCTGTAGATCCATATTTTAAGTGAGAACTTAATTTATCTTGAGTGATTTGAGATTCATCTGTCTCTATATGTCCGTCTGCATATTTTAATTTAGAAATGCATTAAGAAAACCCTGAATTATTTAATATGACCAAATGCTAATCATAGTAAATTATGCTAAGTAAATATGCTGATGTTAAAATTAATATAATGCATTATGGAATCTGAAATTAATTTTGAAGTTTAGACTAGGATGATCAGGGAATTATTTGTCAGATGACCCTGGTTTAGATTGGGGCTAAACAAGCGTTTGTTGACTTAATTGCCACCTATAATTTCATTTGGAAATGTCACGGGTGTTTCAAACTTATCATGTCCCAAACTGAGTTCTTCATCTTACCTATGTCTCATTCCTTCCTCTATGTCATGTTTTTGTATAGTTCTTTTGACGCGAGTGGCACTACTATTCTTTTGGCTCAAGCCAGGACTCTAGGTATCATTCTAAACAGCCATTTCCCTCACTCCACTCTATCAGTAAAACTTCTGATAGTTTTACCTTTAAATATATCTTGAGTCTTTACATCTCCTCCATCTTGGATCATCATCATCTCACTCACGCTCTATAGTCATACTCCTTGGAAATCCATCTCTGTAGCTAGAGTGATTTTACTTAGCTATAGTGTCTAATTGATGCTTTTGAACCGTGGTGTTGGAGAAGACTCTTGAGAGTCCCTTGGACTGCAAGGAGATCCAACTAGTCCATCTTGAAGGAGATCAGTCCTGGGTGTTCATTGTAAGGACTGATGCTGAAAGTGAAACTCCAATACTTTGGTCAGTTCATGCAAAGAGTTGACTCATTGGAAAAGACCCTGGTGCTGGGAGGGATTGAGGGCAGGAGGAGAAGGGGACGACAGAGGATGAGATGGCTGGATGGCATCACTGACTTGATGGACATGAGTTTGAGTAAACTCCGGGAGTTGGTGATGGACAGGGAGGCCTGGCGTGCTGTGATTCATGGGTTTGCAAAGAGTCGGACACGACTGAGCAACTGAACTGAACTGATAGTGTCTAATTCACTATTCTGATTAAAACCCAGAAAAAGCTCAGCATTCTGTAAAAATGATGACTTGCAGTAAAATCAATTAAAAATATCAGGCTAACCTGAGACAATGAGGCCCTTTTATTGCAGAACTTTTCAGAGCCTTCAGTATGTTGGTATATATGTAAGCCTTCATATATACATGATGAATCACTCAGCAGAGGTAACACTGAGGATATTTCCAGACACAAGTTTTAGTAAAGCTATTATTTTGAAGAACACCTCATGAAATAACTCTGTGAGCACCAGTACCTTATATAACTTGGCTTAGGAAATTCTGTCTACAGAGAGAAATCTAGTTGCCTTAAGGTGGCGTGTAAGACTTCCCATAACTTCGTTCTCACCTTCCTTATGAAGCTCATTTTTGACCACTCCCCGTCTTGAACTTCCTGTCTAATAACAGAAAACGACAGCCAGTTCTTGTGCACAATATGCTCCTTTGTGACTTTGCTCAAGCTCTTCCCTCTGGAACACTTTTCTCCTTCATCTGGCTAACTCTACTCATCTTTCAGCTCTCGGTTCAGAGCCATTCCTCAAAGTACCTGTCCTCTGAGATCAGGACAACACAAAAAGAAAACTGTTTGTGTGTCTTTTCCCCCAATTGGGGAAATAAAGATTAAGAGATCACACTGTGATAATGATGATGGTGGTGATGATAGCAAAGTTCATTTCACTCACTAGATACCAGGCTCTGTATATGAATTATCTTATTTAATACTCACAAAACTCCCATGAAGTAGGTATTATTAGTATTCTTATTTTGCAGATAAATAAGTTAGGGCTTAGAAAGACTGAGGAACTTGCCTGAGGCTATATAGTTAGCAAATGATGACCTCAAGTGAGAATTAAGACAGCCAGAGGCTGCCCCTTTTGGCACTGTATCTACAATACCAGCTTGGCACCTGGCAGTAGACACTTGATAAGTGCTTGTTGATCTAAACTAGAGTGTGTTTGTCCCACACATAAGGATGTTGGACACAATGTAGAAAACGGAAGCATTTGCTGTTAACTTTCATTTCTGGCAAAAGTGGCAGTGGAAAAGGATGCATGGAATGGAAAACAGCTCATGTATCAAATTACCATCAACTTGCTTATTGTCTTATCATCAGATGTACGTTTCAGGAGTGGCTAATGTCTATTTTACATCTGTGTTAGTTTTTGCAGGATAAAAAGCAAGTTAGTGTTTAATGGGGACTAATAATTAAGCAGTATCTTAATTAGTATCACCTAGTTAAGCAGTATCTAATGAATCTTTTCAATCAAAACCCAGTGGGTATTTCTAGTTAGAAATGAGTGTGGGAAATATTTTATCTCAAAATATTTTCATACATGAAAAATATGTATGAGTTTGTGAGAGATGTTGACTATCTAAAGTAATTTTGAAAGTATGAGTCACTTATCCTGAGCCTGGAACTTGACAGTTGCTTTGGAGAGTTACAAGTTTATGATAGTTTCTGCACTTTAGAATTTTGCTATGTGCTTGGGAGTATCAGAAGTATCTTACAGTCTGTCTTTAAACTTTTTTTTTAATAAGGAAAAGTTCAAATTATTATTTTGTTGTACTCTATGAGGATCAAGAATCACCATATATGATTGTAATTTGAAATATAAGTAATAAATATATGGAATGGTGATTGCTATAAGCTGATTCTTTGCTTCTTAATTAAATTTTGCAGATGATAAAAACATTGAAAACAAAGTAATAGCTTATATATTATAAAAAGGATTGGTAACTCCCATAATATACGTTATATGATTTTGTTTGAGGTATGTATTTTGTGTTAGATCAAGTTGGTCACTGTTTAGAATAAAGACCTGCATGACTTTCTATTCCAAATTAAACTATAAATGTAAATGCTTGTAAATGCTTGGGCTTTTTTTCTGTTTCATATGTGGCCTATCACTTTGATAAATTATTTAATTTCTTTATGTCAGAATTCTTTCATTATGAAGGGGAAGGTTTCTTATTTCCCATTCCCCCCCCCCCCCTTTTTTTTTTTTTAGGATTAACTACTCACTATTCCCCTAAACTCACTGGAGTTAATGCCGGGGGTAACTGACATTCTCACTGTGGGCATGTTCTTTCTTCATGTTCAGCTCTTGCCCCTTCATACATGTATTTTCATGAATGTCGGCTAGTTTACCTGGAAAAGACCTCTCGGCACCATCAGAGTCAGTAAATCTGGTTGCCTCAGTCTTCAGTCTTAGCTATTGTTGGGGTCGTGTGTTAATGCCTGTATGTATCCAGAAAATATCTGTGTAGTATGATTTCTTTATTCTTGTGTGAGACCATAGCACAAGTCAATAGACTTAGAGAGCTATATGCTTTCGAGGAGGAAAGAGAGGGGCTTTAATTTTTTTTTCTTTAGTTAAATGTTATACAATCTTTAAAGCTTAAATTCAAATAATTGTTGGGTTAAATAAGATCCATCAACTCACAGTATTTTTCCTGTTTTTAGTCATTAGTGGCAACAGAAGCCTAAAAAAAGCAGCTCCATAAAGTAAGATAGAAGATTTGGGTTAGGATTATCAGGTAATTGTTCCTTTTTGCCCTGCTCACAAATTATTTTTAGTCCTGGGCCTCTGAACCCAAGGTAATCTATGAGGCAGCTTTAACATTTTGTCAGAAGTTAGTAGTCTCCCCTCTTCTTTGTCCTCTCTATCTTGTTGGCAAATATTTCTGTGATGATCCAATTCTGCTTCCTGTTAAACTGTACAAATGATTCATTTAATTCAACATTTAGTTTTTGATCCTATTTGGAAATATATAGTTGAAAGCAATTCTATTCATTAGCTGATGCATTTTCCCTCTGCTAACCATTTTCAAGTCATTTCACTGTTAATTTTGGCTGAGGGAAGAGAAACAGCTCTTTGAAACTCCTCCTGGTCATGGGAGGAGGTTTATGGGTCTGATACGGAGGGCAAAAGCATGGCTTGGCTGATTTTCAGATCTCTTCACCCTTGCCTGCCTCTACCACAGAGATTGGAGAAGCTGAATAGTCACTGTTCTTACCTCCCCTGAAGCGACGGGTGGCCTTTGAACAGAGTTCCAGCCAGTGCAGCCTAAGTGGAATTCTGCTGAGGAGGGTTTTGGGAAGGGTCTTTTAGTTCCTGAAAAAAGGAGCTAGAAGCTGATTTTTTTTTTTTAATTTTACTTCTTTCACTTTATTTTTTGGTCTTAAACATGGTTATGATATTTGGATCTGTAACAGTCATCTTGTGACTTTGAGACAATGAGGAAATGTACTGAAAACGGTAGAGTAGAATTACAGGAAAAAAACCTTTTATTACATCATGGAGTCCCACACTATACAGAACTGCTTCCCTATAGACATTATATGGGGAAAACAAATCCTTTCATGGTGATTTTAAGACATAGCTACAAATTCCTTGACACTCCTTCTATCAAAGATGTAGCCTAATTCCTCTTCTCTTGAATATAGGGCAGCCTTAATGACTTGCTTCCAATAAATAGAATGCAGTAGGAGTGATAATGAATGACTCCACAAGTCATAAAAGGTGATGCAGTTTCTGCTTTGTTATCAGTCCCTCTCTCTTGTGCAGTTGAGAACCTCGGGTTGATATATTAGAAGACAGTCTAGGGACTTCCCTGGTGGTCCTGTGGCTAAGACTCCACACTTCCAATGCAGGGGGCCTAAGTTCAACTTCTGGTCAGGGAACTAGATCCTACATGGCACAACTAAAACCTGATACAACCAAAAAAAAAAAAGAGAGAGAGAGAGAGAAGTAGTCTACACGGAAGCTGCCATGCTGGAGAAACCATTTCAGAAGACCACACAGAGATTGAGATACCCAAGGAGCCCCGGCTGTCCCTGCCTGAACTCTCTTTCTATCAAGAATTGACAAATACATGAGTGAATCAGCCATCAAAGGATTCCAGCCCCTAGTCTTCAAGCTTCCCTAGCTGATGCCAAGGAGCAAACAATCACCGCACCCCCACCCTCTCCCCGCCGCCCGCAACCCCTACCCAACCAAAGCTCTTCTCAAATTGCAGATTCATGAGCAAATAGATGTTAAGCCACTAAATTTGGGGCAGGGTCAAACAACTGGAACACTATTTTTCACACCATTGTTATTTGGATGTTCTGTTACCTGCAGCCAAAAGCATACAACATCTGAAACAGTTATATAGAAGAAAAGAAACAGCTAAAATGACCCTTTTAAATGACTAGATGTTCCAATTATCCATTCTAGTCCTCTCTTAGCCTGGCCATGGGTATCAAATTAATTATAGTACTGATGTCAACAGCTTTCCATCGAAATAGATGCTAATTTAGTTATATAAAGGTTTTATAGGATTGGGCTAGTAGAATTGTAGAAAAGGAAAAATTTCAATTCAGGTTAGCATATTGCTATTCTATGCTTTTCTGTTATTTTGCTAACAACAACAAAAAAATTTGAATAGCTGTCTCACTGGCAGATAAAGCTTGTCTGAGTCCCCAGCTTCATCAAAATCCCATCAGTGTTTCTTAATGAAACATTCCTAGCATTTGACAGCTTTGTTCTTTCATTGACATTTGCAGCTTTTTAAATAGATGAATATTTAATGTCATGTTTAATAGACCAGATTCTTTGAAGCAATATCCCATTAGTTAGTGCTTACTTTTTAGAGTGGATGGTCACTAATTATTATTAGAATTTATTTAAAAGTTCTAACATATGATTTTTATCAAACTCATGTATAAATCCAGCATATAGAAACCAGTAGGATTGTTCTAGATTAATATTCATACACGGAAGCTGCAGTATAAATTAAAAAGTCTTTTATCCCAAAATAACATACTGGTATTTCTAATGATGGAAATTCCTAATCAGCCTTGCAACATAGTTTGAGCAATTTTCTTATCCCATTGCACCGAAATTTTAAACCTAAAGGAACAAAATGTAACTCCTGAAAGCTGGTTGCACAAAAGCCAATTTCACTGTTGTGTGCTTATTTACTCAACGTCCACATCCTTAGCCTGTTGGCAAATTCGCAGCGGGGTGGAGCAGCACATGTGTCATCGTGCGGATGCTCTGGGGCGGGATGGGTGTGGAAGCTGGGTTGGGGAAGCAGAGGGTCCTTGCAAAAAGAAGTTACATAAGTGATATCATATGCAGAAGCAGCCTCTGGGGTTTAAAAATAACTGGGCAGGGAGTGTCGGCCTTTCTTGGATCTGACTCCCTGACTTACTATCCTTAAGGGTCAGACCTATATTCCTGGGTGGGCTGAGAATCTGTTTAAGTGCACTCAGTTCCTAATAGCAACCCTACACAACACCTTAAAGAGCCTGGGAATGTTTTTTGTCTCATGACAGCAAGGTGCTGCCTGCAAAAACCAAACCAATGTCTCAATGAAAAGCCAAATCAGTTTGGACAGATGTTTCATGCTGTGCCTCAAATGTGGTTGTTTCCAGCATGTTTCCTTCAATGAATGGAAACACAGAAAAATAGAAAAGAAGACTGCTTTTGCATGGCAGGTCTAAAGCAGATTTTAAAAAGCACTAATTTCCTATCCTAACCTTCTTCTCCCTATCCATCTTTTTTCGGAAACTGAATTATTGATGTATGAGACGATGCCTTGTATTCACACTATCTGATATTTTTAGTTTTGTGACTTGTGAAAAATAAGTTTCTCCTGCATATATACCCTGGTGTCAGAGATTCTGTGGGGGCCAGTGTCATAATTTAATTGGCACTGAGCCCCCATCTAGCATCCGAGAAAATAAACATATAGGGGACAGTTGCGAAAGACACTGGGAGCAGTGGAATAGGGGTGAAATTTTGGAAAGTTCAGAAGATAATCTAAATACATATTAGATCTGCCATTTGCCTTTGGTAACTCAGCCCTAAGCATCCTCATCTGTCAATCACCTGAGATCCTCAAGTCATGTGTGTGTGTGTGTGTTCAGTTGCTCAGTCGTGTCTGACTCCTTGCAACCCCATGGACTGTAGTCCACCAGGCTCCTCTGTCCACGGAATTTCCCAGGCAGGAACCCTGGAGCAGGTTGCCATTCCTCCTTCAGGGGATCTTCCCCACCGAGGGATCAAACCCGGGTATCTTGCATCTTCTGCATTGGCAGGTGGATTCTTCACCACAGCACCACCTGGGAAGCCCCATGCCATAGGGAGAGGCAGGTACTTCTGCTCTATGGCATTGTGTGCTCTGAATTTCTCTTGGCGGTATCCTCTGCCTCAGAACCCTTAGCTTTAGTCCCTGAGCTCCTTCAAGGCCTTCTCCTAGCTAATGCCTTTCCTAGAGTTTCCCAGGTGCCTGCAACTTACCTCCATTTCTCCTGCTTCTTGGTTTAGCAGAGAGAGCCCATCACTTCCTCTCTAATGCTCTTGCCTCTTCCTGATGTCATGTATACCATCAGAAACTAGGAAACAATCTCTCCTTCATATAAATGATCACTTTCAGAAGCATGACCTATTCAAGTCGACTCCTTCCAGAGGCCTGAGTTCTTTCATTCACTGAAGCAGTAGTTCTCAAAGTATTAGTCATCTTTTCAAATCAGATTCCCACTGAATGAAGCTCTTTCTGGTGGGGTAGGGAGTCTGCTTGTGTAACAAGTTCGTTACTTAGGCAGCCAATTCCATCTCAAGATAAAGGTGCAGGGAGACAATTTCATCCCTATACACATCAAGATTACAATTTCTTCTTAAGGATAAGAATGCCTTTTCACTCTCACAGTTTGGAAACCTCAGGAAAAGTCTGCCAATTTCAACAACTGGGACACACCCAACCCTTCAACTTGCAGCAGTCTCAAAACAACTACACTTGTGCTCCATGGGGAAACTTGAAGCTGAGAACTCCACCCGACCTTTCACCCTTGACCTTGGCCAGCCTTCCCAGGCACCTTTGAGGCGCTCCCTCCTGATAGCGGCTGTGTTCTGTACTCTGGTCTTCTCACTGCTCTGTGCCTCCTCTCCCTAACCGCTGTCTTCCCACACCACATACTCAGCCCAATTCCCCCTCCCTCTGGACTTCTACTCAATGGTAAATCCCCTTCCAGCAGTTCCTGCAGCCTCTGGCCTCAACTGAACTCTGATTCTCCCTAAGGATGCTCTTTCCTCTCTGGTCTTGCCAAATGCTGGCTGCCCTTTTTCCTACTCCCATTATGAGCTGGTGGCAGTGAATGTGGGATAGAGGTGGGAAGGGATTGGCAAACTTTATCTGTAAAGGACCAGATAGCAAACATTTTTGTGGCCCATACAGTCTGTTATAACTAGTCAAGTTTACCAGCCATTGTAATGCCAAAGCAATCACAGGCAGTAAGTAACAGGAAAAAAAAAGTTTCAATTAAACTTTATTTATGGACTTTGAAATGTGAATTTCATGTAATTTTCATGTGTCATAAAGTAGTATTATTATTTTGAAAAAATTTTCAACCATTTAAAAATGTAAAAGCCATTTTTAGCTCATGGGCTGTACAGAAACGGGATGGGCTGGGTTTGGCCCATGGATTGTTGTTTGTTGACCCCTGATCTAAACCAGTGCTTCTCAAACTTTAACGCACATACATCTCACTAGAAAGTCCTACTCTTTGCAACACCATGGACTATACAGTCCATGGAATTCTCTAGGCCAGAATATTGGAGTGAGTAGCCTTTCCCTTCTCCTGAGGATCTTCCCAACCCAGCAATCAAACCCAGGGTCTCCTGAATTGCAGGCAGATTCTTTACCAACTGAGCGATCAGGGAAGCCCCGATATGCCTCACTACGGGGTCATGTTAAATACAGACTCTGATTCAGTAGACCTGGGGTGGAACCTGAGATATGCATTTCTAACAAGTGACCAGGTGAGCACACAACCCTTTGAGGAGCAAGGTACTACAATCATGTGTAGAAACTTGTCCTTTATAAAGACATTAAATACAGTTTAAAGATATAGGAAAATGCTCATACTGTAATTCATATTGGAAGGGCTGTGTGGAAAGTGTGGTAGCTGAGAAAGCAGGCTTTCAAACCAAGCAGACTCCCACTTAGCAGCTATGTGAATCTGGACACACTTCTTAATCTTTTTCAGCTTCCATTTCTGTAAAACAAGGTAATGATAATCTCTACTTCAGATGGTTGCTTTGAATTTTAACATGTGCTAGCAAGTGCTGGATAAATATTAGCCATTATTATTTTTAACTTTAAAAAGCAAGATATGATTTAGATAACAAAATAATAAGAGCTTTAATCTTAGTGCTTTGGGGGATTTCCTTGCTTTCTGTTTTCGGAAAATATTTGCAAGGGTCATGCCCATTCTTTCATTCAAGAAACGTTTGCTGAGGGTCTCCTTCTCCTGCTAGGCATTGTGCTTTGCTGGATCTGCTAAAGAAGAGTGAAATGTAAGCTCACATAAGTGGGGGAGATGGGCACAGAAAGCAATTTCAGCCTAAAATAAGTGCTATAGGAGAATGGATACAGAGGGCTTGGCGAAGGAGGAGGAAAGAATGTTCTCCCTGCTATAAGGAGAGGTCAGAGGGATTCCACATAGGAGGTGACTCGTCAGCTGAACTTTAAGGGATGAATATGGGTCTGCCTGAGGGAGGAGGATAAACAAAGGCAACGGAGCATTCAGAGGGCGTTTAGGGAAACTGGGCCCTAGGGATGTGTGGGGAGGGCCAGGGAGAGAGCCCGGACCGACCAGAACAGAGGTCAGCCTTTATGTCACAGACGCTTGGACTGGCTGGGGTATCAGTTCTGGGTAGGTCATTATCCCTTTGTGGAAAACATCCAAACGATACCATAATACACAACAGCAGAGACTTGGAGAAAAGACAGTGTCAGAAAATCTTTGACCACTTTTGCTGGAGTCAGAGAAAGACTGAGGCGCCCTCATGCTGAGTCAAGGAATCAAAGCCTCTGTGGCTTGTCCCTAAGGACTACTCTAGACTGGGTAAAAATCCCCTACTACTTGGGTCCAACCATTTTAGGGCCGAGGAAAATGGCTTCTGTAAGTAGTCTCCTGGGAATGTACTTGGCTAATTATCTGCTGTCTGTTACAGAAGGGACTTTGTGTGGTGCTGTGAGGGCTACTGCTATAAGGTCTGGCATCTATCACAGAGAGTTTAGCCCCCGTCAGTTTGGGAAATAAAAGAATAGAAGTCCCTGCACCACAGGGCAAAGGGAGCAAACAGCCGTGTAGAACTTTAGAGGAAGAAGAAAGTTTATAAGGAATTTGGATATGGAGTGGGAGCTCTAGGTGTGCTTCATGGAGGAAGCAGCACTTGAACTGGCTTTGAGACCAATGTTTTTGTCTCTGGGAGTTTCCTTCCGAATCTCCGGCTTGTTGCAGGTAGGGAGGGGACTGAGCTCTATCTGTGTAAATAACTAACTTTTACACAGTGGCATCAGAACTGATGATGGTAGGGCCCCAAAGCTGCCATCTGAAAGGACACTAAGCCTCTACAAAGCAAAGCTTGCAGTCAAAGAAAATTGGGATGACAGCCCAGAATTAAAATTTAGAGATGGTTCTTGGCAATATCACTTCTGTCTTCACTTACTGATTCCCTGAGACCTTCTGTTCTCCATAGCAGGCTTCTAAACTAGAAGGTTATGTGTGAGAAGTAGCAGGCCCCATAGCAAGGCAGGTAGGAAGGAGGGAGGGTATTTCCCCCGGGGCTGGCCATTTGCATCCTGCTGCTCATTGTCCTAAGGGGCAGACTACTGATCCCAGCCTGCTCTCCTCTCTGTTTATCCCTTCTTTCTCAGTGGTACACGATGGACTTTCTACCCTAATACTCTCCTAAACCATGTTGATCTTTTTGAATGGATTTTTCTCCATCTTACCTGTCTTGAATTGAGATTTAGCCACACCTGGGCCTACTTGGTGACCCTGAATGGCCCCAGCTGAGTTGCTTGGCCCAAGTGGGGATTTGTGATGGGGCTTAGAGCTGATACGAGGGCATTGAGGAGGCCACAACAGGGCTTCCTAGACCAGCCTGTGGACTAGGTTTGTGCTCAGTGGAGAGGGGTCTACAAGCAAAAGATAAAGGTGTTTTTTTTTGTTTGTTTGTTTTTTGTTTTACAAGGAACTCTTTGAGCGAGCTGGAATCAAGATTGCCGGGAGAAATATCAATAACTTCAGACATGCAGATGACACCTCCCTCATGGCAGAAAGCGAAGAAGAACTAAAGAGCCTCTTGATGAAAGTGAAAGAGGAGAGTGAAAAAGTTGGCTTAAAGCTCAACATTCAGAAAACTAAGATCATGGCATCCAGTCCCATCACTTCATTGCAAATAGATGGGGAAACAGTGGAAACAGTGGCTGACTTTATTTTTCTGGGCTCCAAAATCACTGCAGATGGTGATTGCAGCATGAAATTAAAAGACGCTTACTCCTTGGAAGGAAAGTTATGACCAACCTAGACAGCATATTAAAGAGCAGAGACATTACTTTGCCAACAAAGGTTCGTCTGGTCAAGGCTATGGTTTTTCCAGTAGTCATGTATGGATGTGAGAGTTGGACTATAAAGAAAGCTGGGTGCCGAAGAATTGATGCTTATGAATTGTAGTGTTGGAGAAGACTCTTGAGAGTCCCTTGGACTGCAAGGAGATCCAACCAGTCCATCCCAAAGGAGATCAGTGCTGGGTGTTCATTGGAAGGACTGATGTTGAAGCTGAAACTCCAATACTTTGGCCACCTGATGCAAAGAGCTGACTCATTTGAAAAGACTCTGATGCTGGGAAAGATTGGGGGCAGGAGGAGAAGGGGACGATGGAGGATGAGATGGTTGGATGGCATCACTAACTCAATGGACATGGGTTTGGGTGGACTCTAGAAGTTGGTGATGGACAGGGAGGCCTGGCATGCTGCGGTTCATGGGGTTGCAAGGAGTCGGACACAACTGAGCGACTGAACTGAACTTTGAGACAAATGGTGATCAACAATCTCACCTTCCAGGACCAGGTGAGAAAATGCTCCTCAGAGTGAACCCAGACATTGTCAATCACTTCCTGAGCTCCAGCTTCCAGAGTCCTGAACGCTTAACATGGGCTCAGGTTGGGTCTTTTCATAGTGTGAAGGTAAAGGGACATTTTTCCTATTTTTCCTCTTCTGAAGAGAATTTTCCCACCACAACAGTTGCTGTCTGGGGATCTCTGAAAACTGCTCCCTGGGCAGGGAAGCAAAATTCTTATGGAGGGCTGCAATGAGATACTGCCCCAAATGGATGCTTGTGTAGCATACAACCCTGATGAGGCTGGGGTACAAGAATATAAAAAGCCTGTTCGTGAACACACATGAGGTGCTCTTGGATGTCCCCAAATAGAAGCATGGAAGAAAAGACTGCGGAGATTCCTCCTTAGTGGTCAGGAGAGCACATTAATAAAATGTGAGTTGTTATTGTAACCTCATTTGTGTCCACTGTCTGGGAAGACTGGAGGAATGAGTTATCTCTAAATGTACATACATACATATGAAATTGATACTGAAAGCTCTGTTACTCAACTTAGTCACAAAAAAACTGCAGCAGCATAGGTCTGTGTGAACAGGTGCCCTATTTGGCCTGGGTGTGAATCAGGAAACCTGCAGTTATTTCTCAGTTTCCTAAACCATTCTTGCCAATAAGTAGCAGGAGGGCACAAGGCTCTTCCCTTATCACATAGGGAACACAGTTAGCTGGATTTGTATTTGTAGGTGATCTGTCTTGCCTGCTAGAATGTATTATAGCCAGGACTTTGTAATTTTGTTCAGTGCCTCAAACCATGCCTGACACATTGTAGGTGCATTTGTGAATGAATGAACACTTGGGTTTTATGTATGAAATGCAAGCCACTGCTCTCTTTTCTATGTTGATATAACTTCTGCCCAAAATACCTTGAGTCCCTGGAAGATGGAATATTCCACCCTCTCTGTGTAGAGATACTGGGTGGTTCCCAGGGCATTGGGTCAGCATGTGGGTGTGGATTCCTGTATGGACACAGGCTCTGGGCTTAGCAGATAGTCCCAAAGGCTCGGAGGAACTGTCAGGCAGAATACCATAAAGTTTACCTTCCTTTAAACATCTTATTTTTCCCATTAATGAAAATAACACATGCTTGTTAAATACAGTTTGAAAATGGCAGAAAAACACAAAAGTGGAAAAATTATCCATAATCCCTCTACCTCAATACAAAACCATCCTTCTTTTCCCCCTAGATTAGGGAAACAGCTTTGAAACCTGCCCCTTTCCCTCCAGCTCTCCCTCCAATCTAGTCACGGGGCCAGGGAGAAATCGTTCTAAAACACAGACCTTAAAACACTTCAAAGGCTTCCTGTTGCCCTCAGTGTCCAAACTCCTCAGCAGCATTGGCTCTGCTTGTCTCTTCAGCTTCCTATCCTCCGAGCCCTATCACGTTATACTAGTGCCAAATGGAATTTCCTTTAATTCTTTAAACAAGCCACATCTCCTCTTGCTGCCTCTGGTCTTTTTCACAAGCTGTTCACTCTGCTTGAGATCCTCTCCACCTTTCTTGGGCCTTTTCCTCTGTTTACTTGCCTGTATTTATCTTTCTCATCATCTCTCTCTCTGGTGCAGAATTTAGATACTACTATCCCCTAAAACTATATAAAACATAAAAATACTTCTGCTATATAAAACTACATAAAGTATAAAAACGCTTCTGCTATGTAAAGCTATATACGAATGGCCGGCAGTGTGTTCGGGCTGGTTAATTTTTTCTCTCTCTCTTGCCATCCCACAGTTTAAGTTGCTATCTCACGTTAGCTCCCTCCGATTGCCCTCAGGGCATTTGGGCCCGGTCCTTACCCTAAGCAATGCTGCCCGCTCCTCTCCTTTCCGCCCCCATTTGCTGGAAACAGTGGAAACATTGGCTGACTTTATTTTTTGGGGCTCCAAAATCACTGCAGATGGTGACTGCAGCCTTGAAATTAAAAGACGCTTGCTCCTTGGAAGAAAAGCTATGACAACCCTAGACAGCATATCAAAAAGCAGAGACATTACTTTGCCAACAAAGGTCCATCTAGTCAAAGCTGTGGTTTTTCCAGTAGTCATGTATGGATGTGAGAGTTGGACCATAAAGAAAGCTGAGCAACAAAGAATGGATGCTTTTGAACTGTGGTGTTGGAGAAGACTCTCGAGAGTTCCTTGGACTGCAAGGAGATCCAACCAGTCCATCCTAAAGGAAATCAGTCCTGAATATTCATTGGAAGGACTGATGCTGAAGCTGAAGCTCCAATACTTTGGCCACCTGATGCGAAGAACTGACTCATTAGAAAAGACCCTGATGCTGGGAAAGATTGAGGACAGGAGGAGAAGGGGATGACAGAGGACAAGATGGTTAGATGGCATCACTGACTCAATGGATATGAGTTTGAGCAAGCTCTGGGAGATGGTGATAGACAAGGAAGCCTGGCATGCTGCAGTCCATAGGTCGCAAACAGTCGGACAGGACCGAGTGACTGAACAACAACAAATACCCTGAAACACCCTCCCCTATTTCCCTACTAAATCTGAGTTTGGTGGTCCTCTCTAGAATCTTTCCCATCCTGAGGCTCCACACGGTATTTAGCCTTTCTCTGTGAGGGCATCTCTTTATTCTCAAGCATAACCCAGCACCTTGTTCATGTCACACAGCTCAAGAAGAAGTATTTGTTGACGTGAATTTAAATGGAACCATTGTTTACATTCTTCGAAATATTTCCCCTTAACCTTTGCTTTAATTATAGTGCGCTTTCCATTTTCCATAATCATGTATTTATGTTAGAGGCCATATCACATACAGATTCTAATCTTACCTTTGAACATTTTCCGAATTATATTCAGTTTTACTCCAGCTTCGTAAACTTTATTTTTAATGACCACATACTGTTTCATCAGGTGCATATACTCTGATTAATTTCTGTTCTATTTTTGGACATTTGAGATTGTTTTTCCTGCTATAATTTAATAATTTTGCTGTAAGTATCTTTGTTTATCTTTAGGCTTAAAGTCTTTTTGTATCTTGAATTATTTCCTTAAAACATCCAATGTAAAATGTTAAGGTCAATAGGCATTTAAAGTTCTTAATACATGTTGTTTAACTGCTTTGGCAAAGTGTTATTTTTCACTTCATATTCCTACCAGCAATTTATGTGAACAGTCATTTCATTCATCCTCACCAAAGTCACTTCCTTGTCAAAAATTAAAAGCTTTCAAAGAACGTGTACCTCCCAAAGGCAGCCCTAAGGACACAGGGACAACATTTGTCCCTCTTCTCACTCTTTTCCCTGGGCAGTGTCTTAGTTCAATTTTTGGAATGCAGACTTGCCTAATTCTTACCCCACTAGGCTCTATAATCACTCCAAGCATCTGTTTACTCCTCTCAGGGAAGTGAGAGAGCTTTAAATTTTCTGTTTATTCTACTATAAATCCTTTAGATGGACTCAAGGCAACCTCTACCCTCATTTCCCACACTTCCACCAACACACACTCTCTCTCACACACACATAGCACACGCTCACTCATGAATGCCTTATGGGCCGCCTGAGGGCAATATCCACTGAGAGCCCCTTCCACTCTATTTGTCTTTTTCCTGGCTCTCTGATTCCTTTGCTCATCCCTCTAGTTCCTACTTTTAACCTCATTTCCTCCTTTCCTCCCCTTTCCTTCCTTTCTTTACCCAGTTATTCAACAAATTTATCAAGCACCTACTACACCAACCATAAGTGCTGGGATACATAGAAAATAAGGCAGTAGTAGTTCTTGCCTTCACAGAATTGTCTTCTATTGGTGAAGAGATTAAAAACAAACAAACCTATACATTGAAAGTTACACAGTGTGATGGGCATTGTAAACAAAACAGACAAAGAATGAGCCAGAGAATATTGGAAAAAATCTCTAGGTAGAATAATCACCTTCCTTCTTACTTAGTCCCTATCTGCGCTTTCTTTTCTTCAGTTTCTCGTTTATTTTTTTACTATCCGTCTCAAATGTAAGTTCCAGGGGGGCAAGGATTTTGCTGTTCACCGCTGAGCCTGGCCCACTGCAGGTTCTCAATAAATATTTCCTGGACAACTTCTTAGCATATGTTAAACTGGGGCCTGAGGATGCGAAAGAGCCCTTGGTGAAGGCAGGTGGTGTCAGAGGCTCCAGGTGGAGGAAACAGCAGGTGCAGAGGGCTCTGCGGCAGGGAAAAGGGACAGAGAGCAGCCTAGAGGGGTTGGGTCAGGCTGAGCAGAGGGGCCAGTGACACCAAACAATGACATTTGGTTGGAAGGCAGGGCCCCTATCATGCCAGGCCTTGTAGGCTGTGGTCAGGAGTTTGGATATCATTCCAAGGGCAATGGGAAGCCACTAAAAGCTTTGCTTTGACATGATACTGAGATATGCCTCCCTGCATTAACACAGTTCAGTTCAGTCCAGTCGCTCAGTCGTGTCCGACTTTTTGCGACCCCATGAACCGCAGCACGCAGGGCCTCCCTATCCATCACCAACTCCCAGAGTCCACCCAAATCCATGTCCATTGAGTCAGTGATGCCATCCAGCCATCTCATCCTCCATCGTCCCCTTCTCCTCCTGCCCCCAATCTTTCCCAGCATCAGGGTCTTTTCAAATGAGTCAGCTCTCCGCATCAGGTGGCCAAAGTATTGGAGTTTCAGCTTCAGCATCAGTCCTTCCAATGAACAACCAGGACTGATCTCCTTTAGGATGGACTGGTTGGATCTCCTTGCAGTCCAAGGGACTCTCAAGAGTCTTCTCCAACACCACAGTTCAAAAGCATCAATTCTTCAGTGCTCAGCTTTCATAAAGAAAGTCCAAACTCTCACATCCATACATGACCACTAGCCTGACTAGACGGACCTTTGTTGAGAAAGTAATGTCTCTACTTTTTAATATGCTGTCTAGGTTGGTCATAACTTTCCTTCCAAGGAGTAAGCGTCTTTTAATTTCATGGCTGCAGTCACCATCTGCAGTGATTTTGGAAAGCCAAAAAATAAAGTCAGCCACTGTTTCCACTGTTTCCCCACCAATTTGCCATGAAGTGATGGGACCAGATGCCATGATCTTAGTTTTCTGAATGTTGAGCTTTAAGCCAGCTTTTTTTACTCTCTTCTTTCACTTTCATCAAGAGGCTCTTTAGTTCTTCTTCACTTTCTGCCATAAGGGTGGTATCATCTGCATATCTGAGTTATTGATATTTCTCCCGGCAATCTTGATTCCAGTTTGTGCTTCCTCCAACCCATATAACTGAAATATTTGTGTGTGGTGGGGAGGGTAGGATGGGAATAACTCACATGGTAAGTTCTTGTACAGGTCTCGCCTCACCCTATGACCCATATTCTCCCTGTTGGGTGTGGAGGACTAGACTCCTTCCAAGCCTATTGTTTGGGACCCAGTCATTACCAGGCAACAAACATAAGACGACACTCCCCTCATTAACATATGTCCTTACGTTTTGATGGCCATATTTCCTCTAGTGAGAGGGGGAACCTCACTCCTGAAGTGGAGTCCAGAGCTGGCTGCCATTTTTAAGATGACAGTAGATCCCATACAGACTTGGTGACCTGAGGGAACATCCTTTGTTTTTCTGTGGTCGTAACATGAATGTGGAATCATGGCTTTCCCTTGAACTCTGCCATTTGGTCTGATGGAATGGAGTTTTGCCCAGCTTGGTTCATTTCTACTAGACTTGTTTGGGGTCTAGTTGAGTCTTGCTGTGAGGAGTCAGGTCCCGTAAGTGCAGGAGAGGCTTCCCACAAGGAGAGCTTTCGAGAGCTCTGCTAATGGAAAGGCCTGCTGCCTCCCAGCCCTTGTCACTGAATGACCTTCTTTGGGGGCACTTTCCTCCTGGCCTCGAATCCTATGACTTTGGTGCTCTTTCCCTTCAGCAGTCCCTACACCTAACACAGCTTTTGGCTTCCTCCACTGGTAATTCTGCCTGTCACTGATTGTTTCAGGGCAAACTACCCACCTACTCACTTGAATCCCATTTGCCTTGCCGTTCCCGTTAGGGAAGGCCTGCCATTCCCATGCAGCATTTGTCAGTTCCCCTCAGGGAAGCCACGTTGTCAGCTGTCCCTGAGAGACAGGGACAGGGATCCCTATTTCCCTTTGCCCAAACCTGGGAATCCATGGAATTGACAGAGCTGGAAGGTGTGTAAGTAGCACAGAATAAAACAGATGGTGTGAGTGGACATTGGGCAACTGGCAGACTCAGGAGACCGTAACACAAGGCACATTAGAGATGCCATTTCCCTCACTTCCTGGAGCGGGCATGGAGATGGAAGGGATCCTTTTTCTCTTTTGATTGTGAGCAAAGGACCCTGCATAAATCTGATTATCATAATTGAGTTAAATTTGCAACAGACTCAGTCTGGCACATATTTAATAGGATACCTAATTGTCACTGGGTTTCGTGGCACTTAGGCACACCCTATAAGCAGTTTGCTGCTGTATTATTTCTTTTATTTGCCTAGACCCCCTTTGTTTTTCTCATCTCATTTTACTTCTCTAGCATCTATAATTGGCACTGATGGTATTCCACCATGGTGCTATGTTAATTTCACATGAGCACATCACACTTTATAGCCATTATTATCCTGCAGAGGAAATTAGACACAGAGTCCATACACATAATTAACAAGTGGAAGGGGCCAGTACCGTGTTCTGATCCTGGTGTTCTGACTTCAGCCCACGCTCTTTCAACATTATTGTGTGCTGTTGCATAATTACTGTCTCCCAGCATACCTGAAGGTCTTAGGATCTCATCTGCCAGCAGTAGGAGGCGTGATCCAGGCAAAGTAAAGACATTCTTGCCCTTAATTGAAACAGAGCTTTGAATTCCAGAAGCTGGTGATGTTAGGGTAGGAGGGTGGGAAGGGTGAAGTAAGGTTTAAAGGAGGTGGGATTGACAACACAACCCCAGTGTTCTATATTTTCCCTACTCCCACTCCATTCCTGTACCTAAAAATTGTAGAACAGGTCTATTACCAGGGTTATTCTTGTGATACATCAGGAAGAAGAAATTCTCTGGCCAGAGACTGGCTCCCCACCCTTACTTGCTTATTGCTCAGTGAGACAGCATTTTATTCCAAAACTAGAGTAAAAAGGTAGAAAGATGGGTACATAAACCTCTGGGCATATGATTGTAGGGGAATGCATTAGGAGGGTGGCAGGCAGGTGGAGCAGTTAGTGGTGTGTGGTGGGGAGGGAGGATGAAGAGAAGGTGAATTTCCCCATTCACCGATGTTGTAACATGGTCCTTAACATTACAGAAAGATTATTCTCCTTGATAGTCTTTTCTATTTTCAAGTGCCATGCCTAGTCCTTTGGAAATAGGAGTTTTCTCCACTTATTTCCTGCCAGGGAACTTCCATGAATTGGCTTGCCAAGGACAGGGGTCACACTATCTCTGATGGCAATCAGAATTGCTTCATAGCCAATGGAATAAGCTGCTTACTTCCGATGGATGGAACAGCAGTGGGAATTGGTACTCTACTTTATGGCGGTCACGTGAATGCTTTATTTTTCTTGGTCACTGAACCTGTGTACAACTGCAGAGAAGGTGACAAGGAAGTGTGAAAAGATACTAAAGCCAGTTGAGCAATCTGTTTGTTGCAAGCTTGGAAGTCCCGAATAAAAAGCTAGTACTTCAGAATAGGTCAAATGGATAGCTGGCCAGTCATGGTTGCTATGGTAACCAACAAATATATTTGGCGTCCAGAAGCCCTGACCCTGAAGGGGATGATGGCTTTTGTTATGATATTTGTGAACTCCGCTTCATCTGTTTCTCCACTATTTATTTTCAAGGTTGTTAATAGTAACGAATTACTCATTACCTGCAGTTCATCTTTGCTCGGGTTTGGTGCTAACCCAGGCCCCCGCCTCCCTCACTGCTGTGGTCAGCGTCTGGTGTGTGGTTCTGACCTCTCTCGTAGCCTGCAGAGGTTTATGGAAACCACGGCCAAGCATAAGGAGACCAGAGTTCTGCTGTGTGACTTTAAACCCTGGGGCCTCTCAGTTCTATTTATAAAGGCAATAGAAATACCTACCTTACTGACCTTATAGGATTCTTTGAAAATATATAGAGCTTTAGATGTAAAGATAATTTGAAAATATTTAGCGGATTATATTCACTTAAAAGGAACGTAATATTTTAACATTTCAGTCTTCACATGGAATGCTAATTACAGATAACTAATGTTTGCTCTTAAGTGTCAGTCCTAACTGAGTGATGGGGCTGCCTCTGTGTTGAGGATTTCAAGGCTGCAGCTAAGCTCAGCTGGCACAGTGGCAATCATTTAGTGACGTCTGCTATGGATGCAGGACGGAGACGTGGCGTCACGAGTGCTGTGTATTTGCTGCCTTGGTTTGGGACATTCCTCCATTGCTCCTTGGGCTGCATCTGGAAGTTGAGCATTCATTACTGCCCTGCAGCTTGTTTGGTGCTGGTCTGCCAGACTGATTCATGGGAGAGAAATACTAGTATTTCAGGCTGAAATCTGTAATGATTTTGGTTTTCCCAAACAACACTTTGATTTCTTGCCAGTAAAAGCGAAATGTGTTTATCACTGGAAAATTGACAAATAACAGAGTAGCAGTCAGAGACAATAAGAACAGCTCATAATCTCATCATTCCTGGGCAACTTAATATTTTGGTTACAGATTTCTCGCCTTTGATATGATTTATTAATATTTTTAAATAACCATTGGGTGCTGTATGGAAAATGGATTGTAGGCAGGCAGTGTGGATGAAGAGAGACCAGTTGGGAGCCTATTACAAAAGTCTAGGGAATAGATGCTGGTGTCTTGGGCTGAGAGCTGAGCATGGAGATAGTGAAAGGCTATTGGACTGAGCACATATGTTTTGAACACAGAGGCAAGGGGACTTGCTGATGGATTGGACGTAAGGAAGAAAGGCATGAAAAGGATGATGCTCAGATTTCTAGTCCCATTTCTGGTACAGTGATGATCCTGGTACAGAGGTGGAGAACAATGGGAGAGAAGTGTGTGTGGGGGAGGCGTGGTGGTGGAAATCAGGAGTTTAATTTTGGATATAAGAAGCCTGAATGGAAATTTCATACTCCAGTGGAGATTTCGAGTAGGGAATTGGATATATGGTGAGAGCTCTGGGGAAGAGTATGGGACTGGAGATTTTAACTTGAGGATCATCAGCCTAGAGAGGATGAAGAGATGACTGGTCTAGGGAAGTTAAATTCAGATGGAGAGGAAGACTGAGTGCAGAGACCTGAAGACGTCCAAAATGTATCTATTGGAGAGTAGGGGAGGATGCAGCATAGGAGGTCAGCCAGTGACTAGTAGGAAGTCTAGGAGAGGGTGCAGTGGGTGGTACCAAGGATAGAAGGCAGTTCAAGAGAAAGAAAGTGCTCCCTCTCTCTTTGCACATTCAGCACTTAACATCCATATGTTACATGTATGTACATATGCATATTTTTCACAGACTGTATCTGTTCATATAACTATAGGTTTTTTTCATTTATCATGAGCATTTCCTCCTTCCTTTAAAAAACACTCTAAAATATTAAAGTATTCTATCCCTATGGTTGTAACTTTCAAGAGAAAAAAATCCTGTGTGTACATCTTGCGTTCCTTTAGATTTAATTCCCTGAAGTGGAATTACTGGTGGATATAAACATCTGTAAGGCTTTTTGATCCATGCTGTCAAATTACCTTTCAGAAAGGTTGTACCAAGGCTGTACATTCCAACCACAAATAACTGAAACCAAGTAATTGGCAACAACTGTTACCATCAGTAAAAAAAGAAAAAATATACAAAGCTATCTAGTTGTTTTTCCCATATGTGTGACTTGATTAATGGAGGTTGGGCATACTTCAAGGGAAGGCTTCTTGTGTGCAGTCTGAGTGCTGAGTAAGTGGATCCTGTACCCAAACATTGTTAAATACGAAGAAAATGAATGTAAACCTCACCCAAGTCAGCCATTCAGGGCAGGAGGGCTGGGGAGGAGGAGGAAAGCCGGTTCTGGGCCAGTTTCTCTGGTGAGGGGTGGAGTAGATCTTGGTCAGCAGCATGGAGATTGTGTGGTTCCCACCGCTTACTTGCAGGGCCTCCTCCCTCCCAGCCTGATTTCCGGTGGCCCAGTCTGGGAAAGGGCGTGGTCACCAACAGGCAGAAGTAACTCTCAGACAGCCCGGTTGTGTAGGTGGCGGAGTCCCCGTTTCCCCGTGAACAACTGCCCAGATGGCCCAACTAAACAACAGAGGGATGCAAGGCGGATTGCCCCACGTGCAGCGTCCCTGGCTGACTGGGTGGAGCCATTTCAGTTCGGACAGGCCTGGCCTCTACGTAGAGACCTTAAGTATCCTCCACCCAGCCTTTCTGGGCATCAGTTCAGCTGAAGTGGAAAGACCCTCTGTGTTGTGAAATGCAGCGGGGCTCGGCCTCTTTCTGTTGGTCTGCTGCATTGCAAAGGACAGTTGCACCACACTGCTCTGCTCTCCTGTGGAAACTACAGATACGGAGGTGATAGGAATCTGAAGAATGTGTGGGACACAAAGATAGGTCGGCAATGGGAATTGTGGCAATCCTGTGTGTACTATCTCACATTTCATAACCATGCCAATAAAAACAGGAGATATTTTTTTAAAAAATGCAACCCTAAATATAAAAAGAAAGTGTCACTGTCCTTTGCTTTCTGGATGGCACCGACACAGGTAATGTCTTCTATGGTAGCCAAGAAAGAATTCCTGAGACAGAACTACCATGGAAGTTAGCACACACTCCAAATCCAAACGAAACATTCTTTGAGAAGTTAGAAATGAAAATAGAAAGTTTTAAATGGAAATAAGACTGATACTCAAGTTTCTTCGGATGTTTTCCTTTTGAAATTATAAAATAACACATCTCATTATAAATCAACTCATGGAGAAATGTATAATGTAAAGCTTGTCTTCCCTTGCTCCCTCAGATGTCATTTCTAGCCTCCAATAGTTTGGTGTGTATTTCTCAGAGGTTTGTTCATGCAATTGCAAACATTTGTATAAGAGTATATTATATGGCTGATGTAGATAGAATATGTTTATCAAACTGCCAACATATAGTGCTCCATAATATATACCCAAACATATAGTTTTGAAAATGAGATTATACTATACAGATTCTGCAACTTGTTTAAAATTTTAAACCCACTTTCTCTCTGCCTCTTCGCAGGTGGTTTACTTTGATCCATGCTTTATAAAAACAAAACCTTTGTGTGCCAAAGACTACCAGATTCACTCATTCAACTACTTGTTGCCTGCCAACTATGTCTCAGGCACCATCAAACTGATAACTTATTCCAGTGAATTCTTAGAGTGTTTATTTTCTTTGGAGAGGTATGCTACACACTGGGAAGAGCAAAGTATTGGCTTCAGAAGAGCAGAGCTCTGAAATCACATTTGCTAAAGTTTTAATGCAGGTGCTTCCTTTATCTATCTGGGTGATTTTAGGCAAATTTCTTAATCTCTAAGTCTGTAAGATGAAGTTAAGAGCAAGGCAGGATGATTAGGTGAAAAGTGTATGTGAAGCACTGAGCACAATGTATAGGCATTTGATAAATGTTAGCTCCCTTTCCCCCATCACCTCTTAATTTGTCACTTTTAACATTCTGCCTTTTACAATTTCACCCTTTGAATTGTTAAATGTTCCTCTTGAATTAGACAATAAACTCTTATAGGTTAGAAGCCACATCTTATATTACTTGACAAACCCAAAAGCATCCATCACGGTGCCCTGAACATGGGAGATGATGAATAAATGTTTGCTGATAGATTGATTGACGGTTTCTTGACAAGGTTACAGCTGAAGGACGTACTGCTCTGTGGAGTCAGGCACATAGCAATGAGCTTCAAAGAAGAAAATGAGCCTCAGTTCTGGGAGGAAGGTCATTGCCTAGCACCTTGGGGAGACATGGTGCTGCTGGGGGAGCAGGACACTGGACCAGCTCTGCTGTGTGGGTTACAGACCCTGTTCGCCATTACAGAACAGTTATGCAGTCCTTCGAGGAATTCCTGATCACCCCACCATGACCAAATTCATTTAGCCAAGCATTTCAACAGGCTGTCACTGTGGCACATGGATTGACGTTTGCACAGCTGTTATTGTATGCTTACAAGGGAAACTGGGAGTAATTAATGGGCTGGGGATCAATAGCAGTACTATCTTGCAGGGAATGATTTAATTTTCTTTCTGCATTAAGAGGGAAATGCAAAGATTTCACATAGTTAGAATAGATGGATCCAAGTCATAGATATGAGCTTCTGAATTTCTTGGCTTATATAAAAATTTTAACTTTTAGTTTCTATTTATTTTTTGAAAAGGTAATGAACACAAGCACATGGTGGTCATTGTTCAGTTGCCCAGTGTGTCTGACTCTTTGCGACCCCATGGACTGCAGCACACAAGGCCTCCCCGTCCCTCACCATCTCCCGAAGTTTGCCCAAGTTCGTGTCCATTGCTTCGGTGATGCCATCCAGCCATCTTATTCTGTGATGCCCTCTTCTCCACCTACTCTCAATCTTTTCCAGCATCAGGGACTTTTCTAATGAGTCAGCTGTTCGCATCAGATGACCAAAATACTGGAGTTTCAGCTTCAGCATCAGTCCTTCCAATGAGTATTTGGAGTTGATTTCCCTTAAGATTTACTGGTTTGATCTCCTTACTGAGCAAGGGGCTCTAAGATGTCTTCTCCAGCACCACAGTTCAAAGGCATCAGTTCTTTGCACTCCACCTTCTTCATGGTCCACCTCTCACAACCATACATGACCACTGGGAAGACCAAAACACATGGTGTGTCCGTACAAAATGGTACAGAATGGTTGCTCCCTAGAAGCAACCACTATTGCTAGTGTCTTGGGTGTTCTTCCAGAAATGATGGCCTCTGTGTGTGTGTGTTTGTGTGTGTGTGTCTGTATGTGTGTGTGTGTATGCATGTATGTGTGTCCATGTGTCTTAGCTAGAAAGAGTTTCAAGAACCCAAGAACTTCCTGGAGGTCCGCTATGTCTTTTTGGTTCATCCCTGTATCTCTGGTGGCTAACACAGAGGTCAGCTGGTATTGTCCAAAATTCATTGTCAATAATTATCTGTTCACTGATTGACTAGATCTACTTTAATCTATAACTCATGAGATCTATTTTAATCAATGACTGACTAGATCTATTTTAGCAGTTTTTAAAGTGATTTGCATTAGCTTGGTACATTTTATTGTGAATTAACAAAAGCCATACAATTTGACATGTCTGGAGAATAGCGAGTGAGTGAAAATCACTCAGTCGTGTTTGACTCTTTGTGACCCCATGGACTGTACAGTCCATGGAATTTTCCAGCCCAGAATACTGGAGTGGGTCGCCTTTCCCATATCCAGGAGATCTTCCCAACCCAGGGATCGAACCCAGGTCTCCTGCATTGTGGGCAGATTCTTTACCAGCTGAGCCACAAGGGAAGCCCTGGAGAATAGAGTATCTTAATTAATTTTAATGTATTAGTACAATAGTTTAAAACCACTGATGCAGAAACTGCCTGCTTGAACGTTCTCTGATGACTGGGGGAGCTCTTTGGAAAATATGTACCACTTGAATTTAAATAAGGATTGGCTAATAAGCAAAAAAGAACATTAAAAAACATGTCAGAACACACATGCAAATTAGTGGGCTTATTGAAAGCTGTTACTCTGGGATACTGTATACTTTAATTGTCTCTGGGTTCATAAACCACCTATTACTATGGCTGCTGCTACATTTATTACTATTATTGCCACTACTACCAATATTACTGTTTATTTAGTAAATAGTACGTATCAGCACCATGGACATTATCTCATCTCATAGCAACATTATCAAGTAGGTATCATCACCATCTGCTTTTATAGATGAGGAAACTGAGACACAAAATGATTTCATAACTTGTTTATATTCACAAAGCTCATGCAATAGTGGAATGAGGCGGGGGGAGGGACTGGGGCCCAGCTTGATTTCAGAGCACAAACATCTGATCAATACTTCAAAGTCACATCTCATTTTTGATTAGAAATGGAGCATTCTTATTAACCTTCTTCTTTGCCAGATTTAGTTCCAAATGATGTTTGATTCTATCAACAGATGAAATCCATCTTCAAAAAGAATGATGCTTTGTTCACACTGTGGCTTTTCAAAAGATATTGTGTCAGTTGCTAAAGTCAATTCAAAGAGAGGAACTCCCAAAATGGTTTGCATCATTAAAATGAGTGATCAGCTTCCTAAGTTTTCTAGTTTGAAATGGGTAACACCCATTTATGTGTGTATACATGCATTTTTTTTAATCCATTCTTACATTTATTGTCATGTCTCATGTATTCACTTAAATAACAGGGAACTTGGGGAGTTTCCTGTTAAGAGTTTTATAATCAGAAAACACCAAATTGCTTGTATTTCTTCACATTTCATCAGTGGGACTTTATAATCCAGATAGTCCTAGGCAAATCTGCGAATTATGCAAAATGTATCTTGCCACATCCCTTTCTTTCAGCACTTCCTTTTAATTATTTCTCCATCTATTCTCTCCTCTCCTCACTCAAAAACGTTCAGTGAGCATCAGCAATCACATGTAGAGCAAGTTCAAGGTCCCACTCTGTCCTGTTCTTTCTGGGTGCTCCTTTCTTGTGCTGCAAAGTTATCCTTCTTTTTAGCTATTGGTCCAAAATTCTATTCTTACAGGATCACCAATAGTAATTTTAGAAAGAAAACCTAATCCACAGCAAGGTGTGAATGACTGATAGCTAAATATAGAGGTCCTGGCAGTAGTACTGACATTCAGAAAGAGAAATTTATTAGGCCAAAAGGAGTATATTCATTTTGGGCTGAATAACATTCTTGTCCTTCCTCAACTATAACAGACGCTAAATGGGGACCTTTCTTGTCCTACCTCAACTAAAGCTTATCTTACATTTTTGGTTGGACATGAGTCTAGTCTAAGACGACCCTAGATACCTGCTTCCACTTTTGGAGTCTTGTGAAGACACTTACTTCGGTTGGCAAAGGACACGGATGGAGAGATGAGGGGATGCAAGTCTTCCAAGAAGACCTTCAGATGAGCCCATGAGAAACACACTGACTTTATTATTCTGGACAAGACTGTTTGTTGTGGTGGTCGTGATTGTTTGTTTTTGTTTTTAACAGGGAGAAACTGACAACCTTAAATCGTCTTTACTTTGTTGCCTCTAACAATGCTTTTGACTTACTGGATGTCTGTGGTTCCCTGACACACCAACTTTTCTGCCAGTTTCAAAGTGAAATAGTATTTGGGGCATGCCACCTAGTGGCGTTAGCTTTTGGTTTATTGCTCCTTGGAAGAAAGGAAACCAAACCTTAGTCAGTCAGTCAGTCTTCCGGGCCTAGAGCCACATAAAGGCCATCTGGGTCATCCTTTAGCTTTTATGTAAGCAGGCAAGTACATCACCTTTTCTATGGACCCAAGACAGAAAAGACAGGCAGATCAAAGCTGCCGGGGCTCAGAAAACCACCGACGCCCAATTCCCTGGTGAAATTTAAACTTTGGCAGCCCGCCTGCCTGGGGACACAAACTTCTATCCTCACAGGCTTTTTGGCAGTCCCAGCAACAAATGCTAGGGAGACGACAAGGCTCTTTCTGAGTCTTAACCTCAACTTACTTCCTGTCCTCTCTCTGACCTCTTCTCCTTCCTCCCTCCCCTTACCTGCCTTGGCTTGCTCCACATTCGCTTCTGTGTTTACTGCTTTTCTTCTATGGTTATGCTTTATATCCCTAAGAATCACCATATAATACTTTTAAAAACTTGCCATAATTTCCTTTTTAAATTGCAAGTTTACTTGTTCTCCCTTTATTACATATCTGCTATGTTCTGTGTTCCTGCATAAAGCAGTTTTCATGTTCATAATCACAGTTTAACCTTCATGGGATCCCTTGGCCACCAATGAAACACTGTGTGTTATTTTGCTGAAGAGGAAATTGAGGTCTGAGAAGTTAAGCAGCTTGTCCAAGAATACACAATCTGTAAGGGGGACACAGAAGAAAACTTTGATCCTTAGATCTACAGCCTTGTGGCCACGTCCTGACGTCTTCATAGATCCCAAGCATGAAAATAGCTTCTCTGAGTATTTTTCTTTGTCTTCAAGATATGAATAGAGAAAACCCTCCACAAGGAGGCTAGGGTAAGCCTGAGAGCCAAGGTGAGGAATTTGAAATAGGGTATGAGAAAGTGGAAGGAGAACTAGCTAGGAAGGAACTCTTGGATTTTCATAGCCCCAAGAATAATAATTGCTAACTGCTCTGTATGTGAAAGTGAAAGTCACTCAGTTGTGTCCAACTCTTTGAAACCCCATTGATTGTAGCCCTCTAGGCTCCTCTGTCCATGGAATTCTCCAGGCAAGAATACTCAGGGATCTTCCCGACCCAGGGGTTGGACCCAGGTCTCCTGCATTGCAGGCAGATTCTTTACCATCTGAGCCTATATATATATTCTCCATTTTATTCTCATAAAATTCTCTGAAGTATATACTGATATCATCTTATTTTAAGGCTAGAGCAGTAGTTGGTCCAAGGTCATCCTGCTGGTAGGTGGCTGGGGAAGAATTAGAATCCTGCTTGTCTGACTCCAAGGCCTTCTTAACCGCTGTACAAACTTCCTTTCCATGTCAACCAGACCTAAGAATTTGATAGTGATATGGTCACAGGTCTTACCCCTGGTTCTGAAGGTATGTCTGCAGGGAACCATGGGATAGATGAATGAAGAGGGAGAGAATGGGACAGAATAGAAGACTAAAGTGAAACAAAGCCCGGGGAGGTGGGGCATGGGAAGCCTGAAAAAATGCCAGTTGCAGTGAAAGTAACCTCTGGGGAAGATGGACTGATAATCTTCAATGCAAAAAGTTTTGAAGGAAATGCTGATCCATTGAAAAGGTTAAAATTTGGGGTTTTCTTGTTTTTTTAGCAAAGGATAAATATATGAATTGCTGTTCAGTTCAGTTCAGTCCCTCAGTTGTGTCCAACTCTTTGCGACCCCATGAACCGCAGCACGCCAGGCCTCCCTGTCCATCACCAACTCCTGGAGTCCACCCAAACCTATGTCCATTGAGTTGGTGATGCCATCCAACCATCTCATCATATGTTGTTCCCTTCTCCTCCTGCTCTCAATCTTTCCCAGCATCAGGGTCTTTTCAAATGAGTCAGCTCTTCACATCAGGTGGCCAAAGTACTGGAGTTTCAGCTTCAACATCAGTCTTACCAATGAACAACCAGGACTGATCTCCTTTAGGATGGACTGGTTGGATCTCCTTGCAGTCCAAGGGACTCTCAAGAGTCTTCTCCAACACCACAGTTCAAAAGCATCAATTCTTCATCACTCAGCTTTCTTTATAGTCCAACTCTCACATCCATACATGACTACTGGAAAAACCATAGCCTTGACTAGATGGATCTTTGTTGACAAAGTAAGGTTTCAGCTTTTTAATATGCTGCCTAGGTTGGTCATAACTTTCCTCCAAGGAGTAAGCATCTTTTAATTTCATGGCTGCAATCACCATCTTCAGTGATTTTGGAGCCCCAGAAAAATAAAGTCAGCCACTATTCCACTGTTTCCCCATCTATTTGCCATGAAGTGATGGGACTGGATGCCATGATCTTAGTTTTCTGAATGTTGAGCTTTAAGCCAACTTTTCACTCATTTTTCACTAATTGCTGAGATGACTTTTCCTCCATACAATGCTAGTACATTTTCCAAACATGATTAACTCAAAATATTCATATTACTTATCATAAAACCAATGGAATAGTCTTTCACACTAATTATTTCACATGTTTATGCTGTAGAGTAAAAGATGAGTAGAAATATTAATTTTCAGGGACTGTGTCCATTTAGACTGCTCCTGTCTTGGTTTCTTAATCACTGAAATAAAATAGATAATACTCTCTACTTCACAGGCGTTGTGAAAATTAATGAATAAATACTAAGTACTTGGGAAGGAATTAAAGGAGTATGTCAGTATATGCTATTATTATATCCTCATTTCTATTCTGAAGTCATAATGCTCTGACAGTGACACTGATAGTCATCACCATGGAAACCAATGATATATGCTATCTTTTGCTCTGGGGCCTCTTTCCATCCTCCAGGCAGTTGCAGAGACTGCTGCAAAAATAAGATTAACTCCCTCTTCTTACTGTTTTTAAGTTCTTTCACTGGTTTACAAATGCCATCTCTACTAAACTTTTCCTTCAATGCTTCCCTATACCTCCACCACCATCTTTCTATTCTAGATTAGCCCCCCACTCATTTCTGTTAGGGTGATTCTGGGCAGCATGCTTTTCTATTCCTTTGTTCTCTTGTATCTTAGTCTTCCTTTCCTCCTTGTAGGTGGGAACAACGTTTAATGATTCACCAAGTTGTCCTTTATCCCTATTAATGTTTGCATTGAGAAGCCAAGCCAACTTAAAGTTACGAACTTTGTTATTGTGGCCAGTTACTGAGATTTCAATGTCTGTGTGGTGTTTGGCTTCAGTTATTAAGAAACTACCATAAATAAATGGCTTAAACTGTAATTCTTGAAGATAAGTGCAATCAAATTAATACTAGTTACTTCACCTATGGGGATATCCACCTTGATGGATATTAGGTTGTCTCTATTGACATTTTGTAAATGAGTTCAATTAGATTTTTGAAAATCTGATATTCTTTGTTTCTTCAGAGATTATTTGGCACATTAAAGTATTCTTATTACAACATTTAATCTGGAGCAATGAAACGTATGAATTCCCTAATGAATATTTCAAATGTTTTTCCATATTACCAAGTATTTTTCAGTTATCAAACTAATACAGTGAAACCTGACCCTACGGTAACAGAAAATGGTATCTTGCTTTGAAGAGAACATCCTGAACCACTTCTATTGAAACCTGCTGTCAGTAGTCATTTTTTCAGTGTTAAATTGTGCCCCCCCCCTTCCCTTCCCTCCTTTTGAGTCACTTAAGATGAAAAACAGGAAAAGAAGGTACGCTGATTTAATAGTTTTCCCATCCTTCAGATAATCCCTTTCAAACCATTCTCTTTCACTTTAGTTTCTCCTTCCCAGGAGGAGGCTAGCATCTAAGCGGCTGACGTCTTGCCATGGAGTAGCTATGAGGATGTGAAAAGCACTAGAAAACTGTAGAAGCCTCCGGCTAAGCCTCTTTGACAGGAAGGAAGGACTGGGCACTGGGCTGTGAAGTGTGTGCCCCGAGGACAAGTTTCCCTGTCTTTAAACTCTCTGTACCTGGTGTGGTTCTAATTCAAGCAGGCCCCGGGAAAGAGCAGGCCTGTATATTTCATGAAGTTCCAGCAGCCCCGGGTTCAGGGGGCCAGCAGGGATTGTCAGGCAGGACTGGAGGTGCTCTCCTTCCCTCAGCTTGCCAATCCGGGACTGGAAGTGAAAGCCTTGTTGATGTTTATGTCTGGCTTAACCCCCTGTGCCCATACGTACTTCCTCTCCCTTTCTGCCAGGTGACCCTCCCTCTCACTGCTGGTTCCCATCTCAAATGCTAAGCTGGAGGTAGAATAGGTCAACGCTTTGCTCTGCCATATCCCAGAATTTTCAGGGGGCATGTGACCAGAGGCCAGGCTGGCTGAAGCCTCATTTAGTTCTTCTGGTTTTGAGGGCACAAAGAGACTAGAATGAGTTGAACCTAAAGTTAAATTAAACCAGAGTACAGAAAGACATTTGCTTGGTGGTCTCTATGGTAACCTGCCCTTTTAGAATAAGGAACAAATGAGTGGAAGTGGCTCTTATGGCTCACAGCGGCCCCAAGTTCTTCAGCATTTCCTGCGTTTTCCTTCTGTCTCCCTTACTGGAATGAACCCTGTGACACTCCGTGTCAGGCACTGTATTAAGTGCTTTACATACATCTCAATGGCATACCTATAATAATTACTTATTACTACTTTTAATAAGCACTATTATTATGTGTTGTTATTATTTCATTTTTACAGGTGAAACTGAGGTTCACTAATCATTTTGTAGCTCAGAGCTTGATACATATTGCGGGCTCAAGAATGTTTATTTAACTGAAATTTGACCAATTCTAAGGAGTTAGTCCCATCAGGGTGGAAATCCTTGACTGGGATGAAGGCAAGTGTTTTTTTTAAGCGTGTGGAGATAGTGGGAATTCCCCAGCTTGGTGCTCCAGTGGTTTGGACTTGGGATTTTCACTGCAGGGGCCTAGTGGGGAACTAAGATCCCACATGTTGTGCAGTGTGACAAAATTATAAAAAATTATTAAAAAAAAAGACTATGGAGATATTGACTCATCACTAGTCTCTAGGAGTTTTGGTGAGGGGGTACTTTCTCTTGATCCTTTTAGAGTCCTTGGATAGGTCTGAAAATTAAACTGACAAAGATAGATGAACATACCAAAAAAAAAAGCATTACAAATTTATTGAATGTAAGTCTTATGTGACATGGGAGTCTGTGACAATGAAAAGAAGATCTGAAGAAACAGACCTTTGTAGTTTTATGCTGGGTTTGATGAAGTGTGGTCAGTGTAGAAATATGATAGGTTAGGGAGTATGAAGTAGCATGTATAGTAAACTGGAGCAGACTTAGCAAGCTCTGTTTGTTGGGATTCTTTAAGGGTCCACTTGTCTTCAGAGATAATCATGCTTCTTTCCCCCAGGTATAGGGAAGGTGCTTCTCACATAAGGGTTTTATGACTTTTCCAGGGAGAAGGCTATGGAGGGAGAACGTCGGAGTGACCTTCCTTTTTCTGTTTTCTCAAACTCCCTCCAGCTGAAAATGTTCAATATACCAAGGTGCCATATTTTGGGTTAGCAAGTCCTGAACCCCATCAGGGTCAGTCAGCCTTCTTTTTGCTGCTACCTGATTATAGACTGTCTGGAAAAATCCCTTCCAATTGCTTTATAATGCTCAGATTTGTTAGGTTCTATTTCAGCACATCCCAGCGTGTTCATAGGTGCAGCTTGTAAGGATGTCCATGTGGCCCAATACATTGGCTTCAATCAGGAAAGATGGTTTCTTCACTGCGGGGCGTCCTCCCACCTTTAATATGCTAACATGCATTGAAAAAATCTCCTAAAGGGGGACATAAATATTTCATCGATTCTAAGCAGCACTTTCCTCCCACATTTTATCATCTCCAAAGCTAGGTGCTTCTCATGGACAGAGGCATCTTCCAGTGGCTGTTGGTCAAGCAGCAGTTGATGGTGGTGGTCACTGCGTGGGCACATGTGAACTTGTCACAGCTGTTGTTGTCGTATGTCAGTTGAGTTAGGAACATTCTTAGAACAACATATGTACGTTTAATTGCTCTTTAAAATGTCTTTATAAAGATCACATCATGATTTGGCACTGGAATGAAATGTTACTGTATATGCCAGGAGGTTTGAAAACAGAGCAGTGGGGGTGTATGTATGATGTTACAGCAGGCAAAATTCATCATACAGGGTTAAGGCAATGCCATATTTGCTTGCAAAACAATAATCAAGTGCTTGATAGAACTTAAAGGAAAACGCCAAGTGGCAGAGGATATATTTTGTTACTGTGTTGTCCTTGCTGTTGAGTTACTAAGTTGCGTCTGAATCTTGCAATCCCCTGGACTGTAGCCCACCAGCCTCTTCCACCTAAGGGATTTTCCAGGAAGGAATACTGGAGTGGGTTGCCATTTCCTTCTCCAGGGGATCTTCCTGACCCAGGAACTGAACCCGTGTCTCCTGCATTGCAGGCAAATTCTTTACCATTTAGCTACCAGGGACTGAAGTAGGGGTAAAAGGATTTCCTGCCACTTGCCAGAGAGCAATGCAACAAAATTCAGAACTGACAAATCCCTGGAAGAGCAGAATGGCCTGGTTTAATTGGCACTGCTTTTAGTGGTACATAAGCAATCCTTTATAGGTTTGATGAAATATGTTAATGTGAAACATTTCCAATCTTATTCGACCACAGATTCTTGTTTCCTCAGGAACATCTCTTGGAACTTGTGTTCTGTGAACTATAATTCTAATAATATCTACCACTTATGATTGGCCAGTCACTATTTAAAAACTTCACCTACATTAACAAAATGAATCCTCATTACCATCTCATGAGGCAGGCACTATTATCCCTATGTTGCAAATAGAGGACAGCAAGGCATGGGGAGACAGAAACTTTCCTTAAATTACACAGCCAGTGTAGCAGAGCTAGGATTCAAACATAGGCAGGTGCCCAGTGTGTGAGTATTTTATTACCACAGCATACAGTAGGGGAAACTGTCCTAGCCACAGACTGGATGAGAAGAGTGCTGTCAATCTGAATCATGGTTAAAAATGAGTAAGTACCACAACTCCTACCGATTCTTAAAATATCCAGCAGGAATCTACAAGGGGGAAAAAAAGATTTCCTTGCTCTTTGTTGAGACTGTGAATACATTATTTCCTTTTTTATATACCTAGACAATCTGCACTCCCCCCAGATTATTAAGATTAAGAAAGAAACTCACTGTCGGTGGAAGATGGAAGCATTACAAATTTAACCTGAATAAAATACCAGGAACAAGACAAATACATATCAGCCCCAATTCAGATCATAAATGAATGCTCTGAAAGGGTCCATTACCTTACAGTTTGCTGCTCCAATGAAGGGTAAACTAGTGCTTCTTTTTTACAAAGTTGGATGGTGAGGCAGGATTTACAGAAATTAGACTACTTTGTGCCACTCTTCCCATCTTTTGACTAGCTACGATTTGTGAGATAAATTTCAGTGAACCAGATGGATTTGCTGATAGGTGTAACAATCTCCTATTAGCTTAGCCCCTAGGGAAGAGGCAGGTGACAGAAGGATTAGGCAGTGAAATGAAACTAAGAACAAAAGATGGTGTCATTACTTGGAGCCGAGACGCTGTTCAGGTCCAATCAGCTTAAGTTTCCCAGGCAGGTGACTGTGAGGATGATTCTGCATAATCCATCTCCTAAGAGATTTTGAACTCTGCAATGGATTTTCTCCACATGTGAGTTGCTTCCTGAGATTAGTTTGGCCTTCCTGAGATCTGTCTGGCCTTATAAAAGCAGCAAGTGAATACAGCAACTGCTACCTTATGGTAATTTAAGGAAATTATACTCTTCAGGAGATAAAATGCTATTCAGTTGCTATTTATCTGTGCCAGCTGGGTAAGAAAGGAAGATGATTCATAGCCAATCCAGTGGGACCAGTGAAAGGCTTGATTACACCTTGGTTCCAGGCTGTCTTGTGGAGCAAATGCCTTGGTGTATGTGGGTTCCAGAAAGACCAGAATGATTACACACAGTCCAAGATCTAATGTGGGATTGAGTTTTCTGAGAGAGAACATAGCCTAAACAGGTGTTAGGCTAGTTGTGGACAGATCTTTTCTGTTCACCAACCAAGAAGATGAAAGATGGATTCTACTTTAATATGTGAATTGCAACTCCAAAAGAAATCATATGGAGATGGCTATCTTTATGGCAGCTGGCTAAATGGCAGCTACCTAAATAAAAACGAGGAGACGTTACAACATCCAAGTTAAGAGAAAGCTTACAAATGGAAGATTCTAGTGTATTACAGTAACTCATCCTTGTGTACAAAAGCTGCTCTGTACATATATTATGATACAAACCAATTGGTAATAAAATTTTGACAGGGTTCATTACACTAAGTTTATAAATCAAGCTTCCGGGCTTAAGCGTGAGGGATACTCTTTGTTCTGGAAAGCTGCAAACTAGAAGGACTTGATAAGAAAGTACTAGAAAGTGTCCAGCTGTTAGCTATTATCATGTTTCCTTTGAACATACTATACAAAGCCTGTATAGTTGCAGGGAGAGTATCTGAGGAGATTAAAAACCATGGTTACATTAACGCACACCTG
Organism: Cervus canadensis; assembly: GCF_019320065.1. Taxonomy (NCBI): domain Eukaryota; kingdom Metazoa; phylum Chordata; class Mammalia; order Artiodactyla; family Cervidae; genus Cervus; species Cervus canadensis. The sequence goes on along the minus strand of NC_057410.1, from coordinate 11,876,830 downwards.
TCTCAGGGAAGCTGCATTCACCCTTCTCTCACAATGTATGCTCCCTGCAGCTTCTCTGCATCATCCGGCAGGCTGCTTTTGGAATCTGTAGTGCCTCCAGTCGCTTTCAGCACTGTTGAAGAATAGAAGCCATTAAAGCCGAACTGATGCTAGAGGCAAGACAGTGAATAATCCATTTGAACGCCAGTCAAGATTGCGTGTGGCAGCTCAAACCTCCTCAAGCACACATATTTTTCCAGAGGTAGAATGACATCTAGATAACTACTGTTTCAAAGTGAAGTTAATTGTCTTCAGTAAAATGAAATCTGAAATTTCCCACCCGTGTGGAAATCATCTGAGCTTGGCAAAAACATGTTCAAACACTAATGAGGTGGCATGAAATATTGATTATATTACAAGCTTTCTTAATTTTCATTTCATTTTTTTAACTTACTACTGTAAGCAAAGATAACCATTTCAAGAACTTTTTAACCAGGTCTGCAAAACCTGTGTGACTACCAGGGCAGATCTTCTGAATGGCCAGCCTCTTAACAGGGCAGAGTTTTCTGAGGTAACAGGCCACTGCTTTCCCCTCCTCTAACAAAAAGCCAGGAGGTACAGATTCCTACTTAGGCCACAGAAAATGACTGATCTGTTCAACTTTTCAACTCACCACCTTAGTTGTGTGCTGCAAACAAGCTGCAGTCTTTCCTTCACACAGGAGGTGATGCGGGTTGGGGGAAGGGGAGAGCCTAGCTTCAGGAAACGGTGCTTTCAGTGTGAAGAGTAAGGGCTGTTCGGCCAGTCATAGAAGCACCACTCAGCCCTGTTGTGTTCTTCTGGAATGAAGACCTGGAGTTCAGGTAGGTGTGGACGAGTTGTTATTCACAGGGAATACTTAACTGATTTTCAAACAGACAAAGTTAATACAGCACTTCATTATTTGGATATAGACAAACTGTTCCTCGTGGCAAGATAAAGAGGAGAGTAAGTAACTATCACGGCACACCATGGAACATGGATCTCCTTCTAGGGCAAGGCAGTTGCCAATTTACACAGATGCTTATTTCATAATGACTGATGATTATGGTTGGGTGAGCTCTCAAAGCAATCCTAGTGACCTCACTCATAAAATGGGAGTGGGGAGGTGGAAGGTGGGATGAGATGTTTTTTAGCTCTCTTCTTGATTCATTTAGCATCAGAGAAATAAAGAGAAGACAGATTGTATCTTTTTATTTAAGTGATCCCTTGTTTATGCCTTTCCCTTCACATCCCAGAAATGAAGTTTTTGCATAACTGAAGTGAGGATGAATCTTAGAATTTCTTTTCTTGGGTACTCAATATATTTTCTATGATATAATCTTCCTTGATTATATTCTGCATTCTTTCACATATCTCCATATGTGAAAATTACTCTGGGTCAACGATCAATCATGAGCATGTTCTTAATCCCTTTGTGCCTCAGTTTCCTTGGCTATAAAATGGTAATAATAATATTCCTACTTTATAAAGTTATTGTGAGGATTAAGAAAGTTAATAAATGTAAAACTCCTTAGATGAGTACTTGGGATATAGTATAGTGTGCATTATTATTATGACTATTATTTTACATTATCAGAGTTTTCTGAATCTTTACCATTTACTTATGACTTCCCTAGGTGTGCAGTAGGGGATAGATGGAGCAGGAACACTGCCGTTTAGGAAACGTTACAACCTTCCAGGATCGTATAATCTAATACATACAAAAAATGACATATTTAAAACTACATGGAGTAACTTGCTACAATATGTGATCAGAATCAAATGCTGGTTTCAGTAGCAGCAGTAAAGAATGAGATTAAATGGGTTTATGCTCTTCAGGGAGAAGGTTGAGTTTGAGCTGAGTGGAAGAACAGGTTAGAATGAGTTGGATGAAGCAAAGTGAGGAGGGCATTCCAGGTGAGAACAACATGCAGGAAAGCAGAGAGACCAGAGAGAGTGTGAGTTGGTCTTGGGGCAGTGGGAGACAGAGCTGGCAAAGCAGGTGAGTGGAACAGAATGGAGATTCATTATGGTAGTTCCAGAAAGTTCTCTGTACTTAGAGGATTGTCTACCTTATGGAGTGGAAACAGAGGATAACAGCAAATTTCTGAGTGAAGAACAGAACAACAGACAAAGACTTTGAGAAGATTTTCCTAGTTTAGAGGTTGGAGGCTAAGTCTGTGGAGACCACTGAGGAGGTGGTTGCTCTGGCTGTGGCGGTGTGAGGAGATGGGGACCAGTCTGGGGTATGGCAGATGGAAGAAGAGGAAAGAAAAAGCCTGAAGTGGCCTTTTGAGGAAAAATTAGGCAAGTTAGCAAGGCCTATCTGTTAACTGACTGGACTGAGGAAATGAAATAGAGGTAAGTCAAAGGTTATTACAAATATTCAAATCTCTAGATCTGGGAATTAGAGATCCCACAGAAAACTGGAGGAGAATTGATTAAAAGAGGAGAGGAGCAAATGAGGAGCCTGGTGTTGGATAAATATATTTGGCAATGACAATATGACCTCCAATAATGATAGCTGATGCTTGTCATTTACTATGTACCAGACACTATGTGTTTTACACTGTAAATTCATTTAATCCTCATGGAAACTGTTTGGGATAGGTACTTTTATTATTCCCCTTTTATGAAGGACAAGAGGTTGAATAGTTAATACAGTTTATGCAGTTAGACTGGGATTTAAACCCAAGCCATCTGATTCTAGCGCTTGCGCTAGACCACCACTGTGCTTAGCACTCAGGAAGTCCAACTCTGACAGGAAGTGAAGACTGAAAACAACAGTTGGGATTGTCAGCACAGAGGTGTTAATTGCAGTTATGAGCGTGGATTAGCTTTCTGAAGTAGAAGGCAGGCAGATAGGAGAGCAGATGGCCAAGAACGCATCCTGGGGGAGGCCCACGCTGAGAAGTCGCACACAGGAACGTGCTGAGCGTGCAGAGCCTCCGTGAGGGTGAACAGACCGGAGAACAGGCTGCTGGCTGAGCCTTGAAAGGACTGGTTCAGGGACGGGTCTGGGGATAAGGAGAAAAAGTGTCCTCAGAGACTAAATGGAGGAATGATAGTTTTGTCAGGGAAATGAAGAAGAAAGGGCAGGATGGTCAAGTGAAGGGATTTCTTTTCTTTTTTCCAAAATAAGAGAGACTTATACGTCAAGAGGGTTTCCCTGGCAGGTCAGCTGGTAAAGAATCCACCTGCCATGCAGGAGACCCCCATTAGATTTCTGGATTGGGAAAATCCCTGGAGAAAGTAGGCTGCTCTCTCCAGTACTCTTGGGCTTCCCTTTGGCTCAGCTGGTATGGAATCTGCCTGCAATGTGGGAGACCTGGGTCCAATCCCTGGGTTGGGAAGGTCCCCGGAGAAGGGGAAGGCTACCCACCCCACTATTCTGGCCTGGAGAATTCCATGGACTGTATAGTCAGTCCATGGGTTTGCAAAGAGTCGGACATGACTGAGCGACTTTCACTTTCATACTTCAAGAAGCTAGAGGCAATAAGGAGAATGTAATGTGGAAAAGGAAGGGCATACATGTGGGGAAGAAAAGATCCTACAGGAGTTTTAAAAGGAGAGAATCAATGGCTTTTACTTAAGTGTGAGGAGAGGACTATTGGATTGTCAAGTCTCAGGATTGGAAATGGTCCTTAAAATCTGATCACTTGTCTAGTCCTTGAGATAGATGCAGGGTATTGGGGAAGATACACTTGAACATGCCACACCCCTCCCCAAATTTATTTATTTAGCAAAGAAATATATGTGCTATCTCCACTTACGTGTCTCTTAGGCATCTTAATATTAATAAATCCAAATGACCCCCAATTTCTCACCCTTGCATTTGGTCCTTGCATGTGCACCTTGCATCTAAGAATTTCCTCCTCCATTCTTTTAGTTGTTTAGGCTAAAACCTTTGGCCTCACTTTAATGTTTCTGTTGCTCTCACATATGGCCTCCAATTCATCAGCAAGTCTTTTCCAATATATATTTAAGATTTATCAATAATCGGATCATGTCTCACTATCTCCACTGATACTATCCTACCGTAAGCTACCGATAATGTTTGCCTAGACTAGCATGGTCTCCTGGCTTCCACCCACCCTAGACCTTGTACAGTCTGTTTTCCTCACAGTAACAAGAGTAGTTCTTTAACAATGTCAATTGCATAATGATACTCTGATGTCTAGAACCCTACAATGGATTCTTGTCTATCTCAGAATAAATGCAAAGTCCTTGCCGTGCCTACAAGGTCACACCTATCATTTCCCCCCAGGCTTCCTCTACTCCAGCTACACGAGCATCCCCCAAAAACACCAAGGCTGTTCTCATTTCAGGGCCTTTGCATATGCTGCTCCTATGCCTTGATTCATTCATTCAATTGTTTGGGTTCCTATTATTCTATTCGAGGTAACTGGGACTTATCATAAACAAATGGAAAAAGAATCTTGCCCTTGTTCTGCTTACATTTCCAACATGTCTGCACTTATCACCCCTTTGGCTCAGCTTTGCTGACCACCTGATCTAAAAGAGCCATCCCTTCCCACCACCCCATTGTTCCATATTCCTCTGTCCTCATTTTACTTAATAACACCTATCCCCTTTCTGACATATCATGTTATTATTTCATTGTTTATTACCTATCTCCTCACAGTAGGATGCAAGCCCCTTGGCAAGAACTTTGCTTGTTTTAGTCTTTGCTGTAGTTCTAGAATATGACTAAGCTCATAAGATATTTTCAAATATTTGCTAAATAATTAATACATATGCACTTTTAATTTATAAACCCATATTTTCAATTCTGAAAATATTTCTACCATTTTTTGCCCCTCTACACTTCTCCTTTTTTCTCGTTTTCAACTCCTATGTCAGATTTTGGACCTCTTTGATGACTGTAGATTTTTATGGCTTTTATGTCTTTTCATGGATTTATTTTTCTTTTTGATCCAACTTCCAGGATGTGTCCTCAATTTTATTTTCTAGCTCTTTATATGACATTTTACTATCCTGCTATGTCTTTAGTTTCTTTATGTTCCTTTATGTTCTCCCATTGTATTGGTATAATCATTTTACTTACAAGCCGGACTGAATAGGATAAAGCATAAATCAGGTTTATTCTTTCCCATTTCTTCCTGTTAAATCCTCTTTCTGGACAGAATCTCATCTATGTCCCAAACTTTTTTAGTCATTCAGAAAAAAAAATCCCTTGTTTGCTTTAGTCACAAAACAGCCTCCAATTAGTGATTTTAAAGTTCTCATGAAGCACAAAACTCTGATTCACTTCCCTTTTCCCTTCCTCCTGCCTCTCTCCATCCAGACATGTGCCTGACTGGGGAGAGATGCATAACTGATTTCTCTTCTTCAGTGTTTCACCTTCCTTCTCTTCTTTATGTTCTAGATGCTGTTTCTGACCTTTTCAGGGCCAGGCTCAAAAGGAGAGAGGATTAAATGAAAAAAACAGCTTTTGTAGCTTGTGCAGTTTGTAACCTGATGATTTCCTCTGACGGGGCAGGTGCCCAATTGCTGGCTCTGTCCCTCAAGGGATGTACTGGAGGTGTGCCCACCTCTGACCACAGCTCTCTTGGTGCAGGTGGGACTGTGCAGCAGTAGTCACCGCGATACCACCCTCAGCACCTGGACTTCTGGCCATCCACTGTTGGGTCACATTTCCCCTCCAGTCGTAGGCAGGAGTGAACATGATGGCTGTCAATGGCTCCCTCTCATCTGTTCAACTTGGCTCTTAGGAAGCTCAAACAGTCTTGCCCTACTGTGGGCAGAAATGTAGTCTGTTCCTAACGCAGCCGCCTCTCATCATTCTGCCATTAAACCAGAAAACTTAGCTGTAATCTTTCACTATTTTGTGTGTCCCAGGCAGGAATGAGATAATAGCCTTTCTGTGTCACAGAGTCCAAAGACGCTATCCACGTCAGGCTCTCCAAATGTTCCCTTGAAGCTCTTCTCACTCATCTTGAGGTAATGGAAAGCATTGCCCCTCTCCAAAAGGCAGCCCAAGGTACATTGTTTAGAGCATAGTATGTGGAGAAAACTGGAGAATTGAGTAGCGTAGATATTATTTTTTCTCCAATCAGAAAAAGAAAAGAAACTTTCTGACAATGTAGCTCTGGAAGCTGCCTAGCAGTTCACTTGATACTGCGGGCAGCAGAAATGTCCCTGCAAGGAGACAGGCAGCCCTGACTCATCACTTTAGTTCTTAGATCTGTATCTCTTACCCACAATGTTCTAGACTCGGCATAACATATGCCTCCGGTACTTATAGGGACAGGAAATAATATAAAAAGAAATATTATGACAGATAATCTGTATTTCTATTGATTTTTGAGGGGCCATTAGAAAATAGTTATCAGAAGTATGATCATGGGCATCAAACAAACTTCCATTTGAGTTTTACCTCTGCCACTTATTAGCATGTGACCTCAAGCAAATTACTGAGCATCTCATAATTTTTTGCTGTTGTTGTTCAGTTGCTAAGTTGTGTTTGATTCTTTGTGACCCCAATTTTAACTGCCCCCAGATCTTAGCAGCAGCGTGTCCTTTGTAGATAATAGAGTTGTCTGTGTGCTGCATTGCCTATTGGTAAGTTGGCACCACTGACATCATCTCTATCTAAGGCTGTGAATTACCTTTCCCAGAATCCCCCTTTCTAGTGGTTCCAGGTTAGAGTTTGTGAGACTTTGAGTTTGTGACTTGTGCAAGACTTGGAAGGTGTATGAAGGGAGTCCATTGTTCTGGGGATAATAGTTGCCAAGGTTCGTCAGGGCTTCAGCAGACACAGGGGCTTACAGCCCCCTCCACGAGCTCTCACTATGTGGTTTTGGCGGCATTCTCAGAGCTCTCCCATGAGCTAACATCCTCCACCCACACTCCAGGGCTTCAGGCTGAAGTCACCAGTGACTCTCCATTCCTACAACTGCCACCTTCCAGACCTTTACTTCCCCAGTTCCTCTCTATCTATGTAAGCTGTCATTTCTATATGAAGTTCCTTATTCCTATACCACTTACAGTGGCTCTGTTTTCCTGAGAGAACCATTCTGATACAGTATAGATAGTCCTAAGACATGTATCAAGCACTCAATAAATATTAGACAATAATAATAACACTAATCGTAAAAGGTATTGTTTACAATAAATTTGAGATGAACAGATTAATGATGTTAGAAATGGGTGAAGGGGGTCAAAAGGTACAAACTTCTAGTTATAAAATAAGTCATGGGGATGTGATGCACCATATGGCAACTATAATTAATAACACAATATTGCAATTTCAAAGCTGATAAAAGAGTAGATCTTAAAAGATCTCATCATAAGATAAAAAAATTTGCAATTATGTATGGGAATGGATGTTAACTTATTGTGGTGATCGTCTGGCAGTATATGCAGTTATCACATCACTACGTTGTGCACCTAAAACTAATGTAATGTTATATGGCAATTACACATCAATAAGAAAAAAGAAAAATTGTTAAACCATGTGAGTTCTATTGTTTAGGAACAGCAAACATGAGAAATTGTATAAAAGGAGACCATTCTTAATACCTCATAACAAAAACTGCTCATTTCTACAGCACTTTTCAATTCATGACGTGTTTGCACATATCTTACTGCATTTGTCTAAGATAAAGCATATATTTGAAACAAACACTTTCTTAACAGTAGAAGCCCATGATCAAGAGAGTAGTACACCTACAATAACAGAGTGATTTATATTGGAAAAAGAACACTTATTTGAAACATGGATTTGTTCCACAGAGTTCTCTCTCATCAGAAGAGAATGAAGCTGCCCTCTGGCTCACCTGTTCTCTAGTGCTATGGTGTGAGCCTTGGATCACAAGGACGTATTAACAAACACTAACAACTGGCAACAGAGTTGCAGAGTTGAGCTTTCCAATTAATATACTGAACACAGTGTATGACGTATAAGTGCTATTGCGCCTCATGGTACTAAGTTGCTTCAGTCATGTTCAACTCTTTGCAATGCTATGGACTGGAGCCCGCCAGGCTCCTCTGTCTATGGGATTCTCCAGGCAAGAATACTGGTGTGGCTTGTCATGTCCTCCTCCACGGGATCTTCCTGACCCAGGGATCAAACCCGCATCTCCTGTGGCTCCTGCCTCGAAGGTGGATTCTTTACCGCTGAGCCACTGGGGAATTAGGCATAAATGGTAGTACCAGTTTATAAATGACTTTTATTGTAATTAATTTTAGGGAGCCAATATTTTTTCTCTTTTGGTCTCACTAACATTGATAATTTTCCTTAATGCTGTGTTTTACACATCTATAGGTAGAAAGATGAGTTCTGGGCCCAGATCCTCAGATTATTTCTGTTTTCCTTGCTCCCCTCTAGAGTAGGGGTTTCTGTGCTCTTCTCATGTCTAATTCCCATCTTTTTTCTGCCTTTTGTCCAATTCCCATCATCAGAATGTCCTGCTGGCCCCTGGATCTGGCTTTCCTAATTGCCTTGCACCAACTCTGCTTGAATATCTGGAAATACAAGGCTATGGATGATATTCTGTGGAGGCCAAGTATAATACCATGCTACATGGTAAGGCAGGGGAGATCAGCATGGGGAATGAAAAGGGCACAGTAAAATCTAGGCCTAGTACCTGAACGAAGGGAGCCAAGTGCTGACACGTACCCTTCTTCACTCCTGAAGGTTTGGGGCCTAAGACTCTAATAGTTGCATTGAGACTAGCTGTCAGTGGGAACAGACATTTTTTGGCCTATGGCTTCAAATATATACTACTTGTTAGAACACTGACTATGTAGTGGGAAGATGCTTACAGTGATGCATTGTCCATATCCTGCTGCTATTGGCTGTGTGGAGCTTGGCTCAACAAATAGAAATAATATAATAATGTATAAAGTATAAACAATTATATTTTAAATTAAAATAAAATTTTATTTAAATATATAATTTATAAAATTACATTTTAAGTTAAATTATAAAGTATAAATAATATAATAGTAAAATAATACAATAATGTAGCTCAGCAGGCTATATCCTGCTTTCAGCCCCTTTAGGGATTACCTTCACTGCAGACAGCCACCGTGTCCAAGGCCATACACTTCCTAGGGAGGCCAATAGGGTCCAATGCAGGACAACTCTGATGGGCCATGCTAGTTTTGGACTCCCTATGGAGTTGGCTGAGGCGGTGGTGAGGCTGGTCTTGCAGCTGGACTTCTGCTCACTCCTGCTCCCTTGCTCTCCCTCTACAGGTGTGGAACCCCAGGGCCCTCATTAATAAACATTTAGCACATGTAACTACATCTCAGAGTCTGCTTCCCAGAGAACCCAGTCTGCCACAGACTGCTCTTCATGTCACCAGTATTGTTGATATTACTATTTCGCCGTTGTTGCCTCTGCCTTTCTCTTTGACCTTATCAGTTTATACCTGTTTTCCTCATTTACTGTCATTTTTTAGAGTTTTAAGAGGGACTGGGGATAAATGAAAGTGTCAAATCCACCACTGTGCAAGTCGGAGTTAAACTGCAGAGGACATAATTTATTCTAGCAATTCAAAACAGGAAAAGTATTTTTAGTGCATTTTGAGGCAGATTTATTGCAATGATGGCCCAAATTTTTTCATTCCTCCTTTACAATGTGATTTTGTAACTCCTCACATCACAGGATTGAGTCTGTTTCCTTCTCACTGAACCTTGCTTTGGCCTATGGAATGTGGTAGAAATGGTGTGCCGTTTCTAAGCCGAATCCTCAAGAGCTGTGTATACCTTGCTCTTCCTCTTGGAACTCCATAAGAACAATCCAGTCTAGGCTGCTAGAAGACAAGGGCCCACATGGGGCAGTGAGGAGTTGTCCCAGCTGAGGCCATCTGAGACCAGTCAGCTTCTGGCTAGCCCATCAGCTGACCACAAACACATGAGCAAGCTCAGTAAGATCAGCCAAGCTCAACCTGAACAAGTAGAACTGGCTAGCTGACTGATAGATTCATGCAATAATAAAGGTTATTGTTTTAAGTTGCTGCATTTAGAAATAATTGCTATACAACATTATTATGGTAACAGATACAAGTTGCTTAAAGATTCACTGGGACATCTGAAGAAGTAGACTCTGGATCCATGCCACATGACAGATTCACTAAAGTCATGAAGTTGTAGAAGCAGGACACTCCCTGCTAAATTAACAAGCCACTGCTACAAGCCCTATTTCCAGAGCCGTGTCACCTCTCCCGCAATCAGGAAGCTGTTAACTCAGAATCAGGCTGCGGCTGTTACTGCCATGATTTATGCCATGATAGCAGATACCTATGTTTTCCCTTTCTTCTGCTTAATTCATTTTCTTCTATCTGATTCATTAAGTGCTTCTTATGAGCAGAATGTAAGTTTTAACTGGACTTGAGCTGCCCTCTAAAGTGTTAGTCATTCAGTCGTGTCTGACTTTGTGACTCCATGGACTGTAGCCCACCAGGCTCCTCTTCCCATGGGATTTTCCAGGCAAGAATACTGCAGTGGGTAGCCATTCCCTTCTCCAGGGGGTCTTCTCAACTCAGGGATTGAATCTGGGTTCCCTGCATTTCAGACAAGCCATCTAAGGTCAAAGGGAGTTTTAGCTTTCTAGTTTCTGTAGGACATGAGAGGGAGGCTGGAATGGACTTGGAGTAAGTCCTCCTCAGTGTCTGCCATAGCCATGATTAACTAAAGTGAGCATTATACCTAAGATTTACTTCACAGGTAGTTCTCAATAATACTGAAACAACTTCTTTAAATTCAGTGTATTTCACAATTGGGCCTATCACTCACTACACTGTCAATCACCATTAATTCAATTAACAGAAGTTAAGAGTAAAGGATGAACAGCACAGTACCAAGAATTTGTGAACTCATTGCTTCAGCAAAATTCAAACACAAATTTCTTAAGGGAACCAACAACTATCAGTCACTAAGGAGAGGAAAACTGATTTATGTGCTGAGAAATTCTTGATCCCTTATTGATACTTGATATAGCAATGCTAGTGGAAAGAACAGCGATTTCAGAAACAATATTTGGTCTTGATCTGCAATTATCAAGGTCTTAATCTTGATTTCAGAAACAATATTTGGTCTTGATCTGCAATTATCACAACTATGTGATAAAAGACCATTTCAAAATTTATTTTGGCAGACTAGAAATTTACAAGATTCTAAGGAAGGCAAGTGGGTAGCATCCTTCGATCTGATCTTTAAGACACAACATCTGGTTTTAAGTTGTCAGAAAATTAAAGCTTCCAAATCTGCTGAATTAGCAACTCTAGAAAAATCTGTAGGCATGGTGACTTAAAACGATGAGTAATCAGTGAAGATAAGAGAAGGTAATTCTTAGATAACAGGATCTTAAACTGTGAAGGCTTTAAAATGGAAGGAATCTCATCCCCCTCCCCGCGCCAATTTTGTTCTCTGCATCTTGTTCAGTGGAGGCACAACGTTATTACGTATGTAAGGCGTGCAGTGGTTTATGCCTTACTGAGAATTACTGTACTCAGCCACAGCCTTGTATGGCAAGGAGTCCCTCAGGCTTTCACACACAAAAAGTCCGTGTTGTCAGAAGAAACTGGAGTCCCTCCAAAAGGTGCCCCACTGATTCAAAAGCTTGACACTTCTTTGTCAACAAAGGCATACGGGGCTAAAAGTCTGGAGGGCAAATTGCACTTGGTTCAGTTGTAAGCCTTAATCACAGACTGTTTATTTGGTTCTTGCTGGCAAAAATTGTGAAGTATCAGCAATTTTGCTTCTAAGGCAGAATCCATTGACTCAATATTTTTTACTTTTTTTCAGTTGTGCAATCAGAAATTCATTCATATGAGGAAAAGGCAGTTAATACCTATGGGAAAATGCCAAAGAAAGCAGTGGTCAGACTGATTGCTTTTTGGCAAAGGCCGAGCTCAAGATTTACCAGGGGAAGCCCATGTAAGTGTGACCTGAGGGGAAGTTACAAGTGCCAGAGCATTGCTGAGCCTGGAAACTGGAATTTCAGCTACCTTGTAAGGTATTTCAGAGAAAATTATACATATGCATATGTGAGGATGTCTCACCATGTTGCTAAAATGGTGATTTCTAAACCAGCTTTACTCTCATTTCTGAAGCTGTAAGAGAATAAAAGAGAGATAACAGACAACAAATAATTTACCTTTTGGGGAAAGAATCTTGAGCAAAAGTTAGTTAAAATCTTCCTGATCTCTGCCCTGGATTCAGCTCCCTGAGGGCATAACAAAAGAGAAAGCAAAAGGTCCTTTAGATCAGGTGTTGCCCACGATGGAATTTATTTATTTATGAGTATTAAGTTCACAGATTTATTCATTTGTTTAATAAAATCCTTATTCTCCTGAGCAAGACCTACTTGTTTTAAGAGCAAACATTCTATGGCGGCTTGTTAAGTTACAATTCCAGATATTTTATAACACAAGGATTTATAAATTTTTAAAATTCTGGTCAGTTGAAAAAAACATTGTTTTAATATATTTCAACTGTGACTCGTGCAGGGAATTTTTGTTGTTGTTGTTCTTTTTTTTAAAATTAATTTATTTTAATTGAAGGCTAATTACTTTACAATATTGTAGTGGGTTTTGCCATACACTGACATGAATCAGCCATGGGTGTACATGTATTCCCCATCCTGAACCCCCTTCTCACCTCCATCCCCATCCCATCCCATCCCTCTGGGTCATCCCAGTGCACCAGCCCTGAGCATCCTGTCTCATGCCTCGAACCTGGACTGGTGATCTGTTTCAAATATGATAATATACATGTTTCAGTGCTATTCTCTCAGATCATCCCACCCTCACCTTCTCCCACAGAGTCCAATAGACTGTTCAATACATCTGTGTCTCTTTTGCTGTCTTGCATATAGGGTTAATGTTACCATCTTTCTAAATTCCATATATATGCGTTAATATACTGTACTGGTGTTTTTCTTTCAGACTTACTTCACTCTGTATAATAGGCTCCAGTTTCATCCACCTCATTAGAACTGATTCAAATGTATTCTTTTTAATGGCTGAGTAATATTCCATGGTGTATTTTACCACAGCTTTCTTATCCATTTGTCTGCTGATGGACATCTAGGTTGCTTCCATGTCCTGGCTATTATAAATAGTGCTGCGATGAACATTGGGGTACACTTGTCTCTTTCAATTCTGGTTTCTTTGGTGTGTATGCCCAGCAGTGGGATTGCTGGGTCATATGGCAGTTCTATTTCAGTTTCTTAAGGAATCTCCACACTGTTCTCCATAGCGGCTGTACTAGTTTGCATTCCCACCAATAGTGTAAGAGGGTTCCCTTTTCTCCACACCCTCTCCAGCATTTATTGCTTGTAGACTTTTGGATAGCAGCCATCCTGACTGGTGTGTAATGGTACCTCATTGTGGTTTTGATTTGCATTTCTCTAATAACGAGTGATGTTGAGCATCTTTTCATGTGTTTGTTAGTCATCTGTATGTCTTCTTTGGAGAAATGTCTGTTTAGTTCTTTGGCCCATTTTTTGATTGGGTCATTTATTTTTCTGGAATTGAGCTGCAGGAGTTGCTTGTATATTTTTGGGATTAATCCTTTGTCTGTTGCTTTGTTTGCTATTATTTTCTCCCATTCTGAAGGCTGTCTTTTCACCTTTCCTATAGTTTCTTTTGTTGTGCAAAAGCTTTTAAGTTTCATTAGGTCCCATTTGTTTATTTTTGCTTTTATTTCCATTACTGTGGGAGGTGGGTCATAGAGGATCCTGCTGTGATTTATGTCGGAGAGTGTTTTGCCTATGTTTTCCTCTAGGAGTTTTATAGTTTCTGGTCTTCCACTTAGATCTTTAGTCCATTTTGAGTTTATTTTTGTGTATGGTGTTAGAAAGTGTTCTAGTTTCATTCTTTTACAAGCGGTTGACCAGTCTTCTCAGCACCACTTATAAAAGCAGCTTCCTTAGCTTGTCTGCTCCTTAGTTCCCAGTCTTAGATCAAAGTTTCTGGCTCTAGATTTATAAAGCATCTTCAGAATACCAGGGTGCTCACATTAGCCCCTTCCTAGATTCCTTCTCTATCATTTCCTGTGTTCTTTGTATACACGTCTGTCCTACTGTGTCTTACTCATCTTTGTATCTTCTTTCTTCAACTTTTTTTTTTGTTTTGTCTTTTGTTTTGCTTATAGATAATACATTTGTTGGTTAAATGAAAATATAGTTAGAGGCAAATACAAATTCTCTAATGTTTCAATTGTTACCAAGAAAATGAGGGAGATTGCTAGCTTTGTGAAGATGATTGACTTCCTGTTCTTAGTAGAATGAGTAGTGTATTTACACTTCAAGTACAAATAATTGCTTTAAGCGATTTTGATATGTTTTTGTCTCCAAAAGAATCAAGAGCCCTATTGGGATAGATATAAATCAAAGTGACTCTAGAAAGGCTCAATGGAAAGAGTCATTTTAAGTAGGAGGATAGCCCTAATGATAGCTATCAATACCGTAAAATTTCCATATATTGAAAACTATGAATAAAACATTCATCTTCATAGCTGCTACTAATGGAGTTAGACTTGTGAAGGAAAAAGTGTTTATGAATGATACCATCTTTCTTTCTTTTTTTGTCCCTTTTATCCCAGTTAATAGGTATACCACACACACTCTTCTACAACTTGGCTTTTTTTGGTGAGGGGATGAGGGAGAATCATTCCAAGTCAGCTCAAAACAATGCTTATTTCTTTTTAAGAGTTGTATGGGGGTGTGTAAGTTAATAACTGTTGTCTCAATTCTAGTCTCACCCTTTGGAACCTATAGACCCTTTGGAACCTATAGACCCTTTGGATTCTGCTAGTTCCCTGTTAGGTCTGCTAAGAGAGGACTACTAGAGAGATAGGAAAATTCTCTTTTGCTAGCTTTTCCTCTCTGTGGCTCCTTAACAAGGACCTTTACTTCTGTGGTGGCAGTTGGTACAGTCTCCTTGTTTCCATCCCTCTTTTTTTCTGGCAGCCTCATTTTGTCCCCTCAGAGGCACCAGCACCAGCTAAGCAATGACTCTTTTTCAGCAGTCTGACCAACTCCCATGAAATTTCTCCAGCCAACCTGGAGCTGTGCCCCAATGTATATGTATGTGTGTGTGTGTGTGTGTGTGTAAGTCATTCAGTGTCTGACTCTTTGCGACCCCATGGACTGTAGCTCACCAGACTCCTCTGTCTATGGGATTCTCCAGGCAAGAATTCTGAAGTGAGTTGCCATTCCCTTCTCCAGGGGGATCTTCCTGACCCAGGGATCCAACCCATGTCTCTCACATTCCAGGCAGATTCTCTACTGTCTGAGCCACCAGGGAAGCCCCGTGCTCCAGTGACCTCAACATTTTCCCTCTGTTCTTCCAGCTTCAGGATGTGAGGCACTTCCTGGAATTACCATGCTCTCTCTTTTTAGCTTTTTTAAGTTTTCCAATAACCCATAGCTTATATTAAGTTTTCTCTGTTGAAGTGCTCCTGGTAGTTTCTGTTTTCCCTACCAGACCCTGACAGATACACATAATATGTACTTGACATCTGCAGAGTCAAAAAGCCAGAAGGACCAGAGCAGCCTGCACTGCTGTGTGGACCTGTTGCATGACCTGTTCCTGCTCTGGTCCTGGAGGACCCATAATGTGTGTAACTAACACCCTGCAGATGGACAACAATATAAGTTGCTTCCAACTTTTGTTACTATAAACAATGCACTAAACAACCTTAAATGAATTGGTTTTTCACATGTGGGTAAGTATATCTGTAAGATACTTTATAAAAGTGGAATTGCTGGGTGAAAAGCATCACCAAGTTGCCTTTTTAGAGGTTGTATTGGTTTAGTTGCTCATAGGCAATAAACAGAAATCTATCTGCAGGAGAAACAGAGAAATCAAGAAAGCGAAGAGGGAGCCAGTTGTGACACCCTTATGTTACAGAATGCTACCCATCAGTTAAAATAATTACTTTCTGGCCTAGATTCGAATTATGGACTTCACTTTGAGCCCTTTGGAGAGGAGGAAGGCTAAAACATAAGTGGAAGAACTCTGTAAGACACTTTGGTATTCCTTCAATAAGAGGGGTAACACAGAAAGTGTAGGGAGGCGCGTTGCCACAGATTGCCAGCAGGGCTGAGCAGGCCAAGGAGGCGCCATGCTGTCTGTGCCCAGCAGTGGCTCAGTCCCCAGTAAATGCTAGTGTCAACAGGAAGAGTGACACCTAGAGATGTGTGACTATTGTAAGAAGTGACAGTGCTGCTGGGCAAATTATATGCGGTAGCTGTAAGCACATGAGAGACACTTCGTAGGGACTCCCCAGAACATATGGGTGGAACTTTGTAGGGTACTGGGTCTGCTGCCTGCAGCAGTGAAGTGTTAAAAGCTGGTAAAATACAAAACTGGCTACAAAACTCTCATTTACTAAGGCTGTCCTTTTTTTCATGTCTATATCTTTGGCTCATAAACTGAAGTAGCTGTGCTGTGTGTGCTGTGCTTAGTCGCTTAGCGACTCTTCCCTTCTCCAGGGGATCTTTCTGACCCAGGAATCAAACCAGGGTCTCCTGCATTGCAGGTGGATTCTTTACCAGCTGAACCACCAGGGAAATCTCAAACTGAAGTAGGATTTTCTTAAAAATAACAAAGTAAAACATTCTTGTTCCCTGGGTCCTTAATAACACATCTCAGCAAACTCAGGTTGTGACTGAGTAATTTTTTTTTACCATCTGCTGTTTGGTTTTCTTGTCATTTGTTTTCTGCTCAGCAGAGCCAGATTAGTTATCATTGTCCTTATTTGGCAGATAGGCTACATTCTACATACATACTGATTTCACCTTAGCATTATGTGGTAACAAAGCTTTGTGTACAATCAGAGCTGTATCTTTTCTATCCTGTAAGATCTGGTCGGCCTTCCTGCAGAGGATTTTTGTTTTATGTTTCACTGCATCTTGTTTGTGCCATTCTTAATTTACACAACAGAGATGCTGTCAACGCCAATTAACATTTATCAAGGGCCCCTTGGATGCATGGCTGTACAGGGACTAATTTAATATTCTCTTTGTTTCAGATATCAGGTGGCTCCTTCAAATGAATTTTTAAGTATCTCAGATGATGAAGAAGAACAGAGACATCAATTAGGATTCAGAAGCCAAGCCTCTGCAGAAAATGCTTAAAGGAGGGCATCAAGGATTAATATTAATATTTGAAAGCTTACAAGGGGGTATCCTTTGCTTCAGTTAACATGTGACAAAAGTAAAATGAGACTGCATTTGTTGTTCCTGGAAGAAGCCTGGAAGCATTCCATTCAGACATCTACCCTTTAACTGTTACATTTTCTTTACTTATTTTAGTTCTTCTAATCTTCAAGGCTGAGTCTGAATCTTTCTACCTGAACTTTTTTCTATCCATCACTTTTAGGGATGTCTCCTTCCTCCAATTCCTATGTTGTTAATACCACTTATTTGGCAATTTAGCACATGATACATTGTACTATTACTGACTAAATATATGTTCACTCTCCCCAAGCATATTAGAGAACTATCTGGACAATTTAGTTCTTTTCCGTTGTCAGGGTCAGCATGGCATTCTCTCAAAGGTAGAATCTCAAGAAACATTTACTGATGATGGTGGCAATAATTCATAAAAAACAAGCTTAATTTCATTTTTTAAAAAGGATGAGAGGAGAAACAAAGCTGAGGCTCTGAGAGTTGAGACTCACAGCCATCATTAATGAACGTGTCCTAATCTAGGAGCTATATGTACATCTTCTAGGGGAAGGGGTTGTGAGAGGCAGCATCACCGGAAGTCAGCAGTTTGCCTTTCAAGATGCAATTTTAAAAAAATGGGCTTTGGCCTGCCTAAGCTATATTTATTTTCTGGCCTCTTCCTTTTGATGTGGTAGTAAACGGTGTAGCACGGTTGTCCATGGCAGGAATTGATATTCCAAAGAACAGACCTGAATATTTTCACTTCATAAAAAGAAACATTCGGTTCTGTCATACACGTTGGAATTAAAAACACACCGTCCTGTTTATGACGTCAAGAATCGGGGCCCAGCGAGGTCGGTGACTCAACGAATCCCAGCAGTTAGCCCATTGTTGCAGAGCGGCCCACAAACCAGACGCCATCAACATCTCCTCAGGACGAAGCTCCCGCGGGGCCCCGCCCACTCCGGGTCCGGGAGCCTCATTGGCCGGCCTTCCGCCCGCCACTTCGACCGGCCCGTGGGATTTGGCTCGGGAGGCGGGCGTTTTCCTTTCCGACACTAGTTGGTCGAATCTTAATGACGGCATGGGGTTTTCCGAGCCTCAATTGGTTCTTAGGCTTCAGAATGGGCGGGGAAAGGCAGAGCGACAGGGCTCAAGGAGGGAATCGCGGAGTGCGCCGGCGCGTAGTCGAGGACGCTGGGCAGAAGCTTTTGCTAGGGAACCTACTGTTGTCGCCCCGCCCCCTCGGGGCTTTTTGTCCCGTTAACTGTCGGGGTGGCGGGGGCTCCAGCTCAGGCCGACATGCCGGTGCGCTTCAAGGTGAGGACGGGGTCCCCGGGCCCGAAGCCTGATGGGGGGAATTAGGGCCGGGCGGGTGCGGCGTGCCGGAGCCTCACTGGCTTTCTGGGCCGCGCCCCTCGGCCCGGTAGAACCTGTCAGCTCCCGAGCCTGCCTGTCACTATCCCGGAGGATGTTCATCCCTTCTTACCTAGCCCCCTCTCCGCTCACACTCCGTTCTGAGTTGTCGACTGGAAGAGTTAGATGGTTTGAGATGATGGATTTATTTGGGGGGGGGGGGGCGGTGCTCAGAGGCGTGTACATAGAAGGCAGTTTATAATGGGGACTGTGGCGGCTTCAGATTGGGGCACCTGTGGACCACATCACAGCTTAGCATTTAACACCCCTTCCCTTTAAAACTTGAGAGTGCTTTATGTCTTTTAAAGGCTTAAGAAATGGGACCCTGACAAGATTAAAGACAGGGTATAAGAAACACATTATTCATAATCATGCATTTCTTTAAGGTTTGTTGATAGTTCCAGGTAATTGGTAGCTGTCATGGTCAAGCACCCTGCAACATAACAGTTGACCACAGTGCTCCACAAGCCCTGCAGTCTTCTTTTATCTTGAGGGTTTATATTCAGAATGGGAGGGGAATTTGTCTTTTCTCGGTTGGCTTTACAAAACTTCACAAGGAACTAGGCATAATATTGCAATATAATATTGTGTACTCGATGAGAACTTCATTAGTTAGGATAATTATAGTGATGAGGACTTAGATTGCCACCCATTTTCAGACAAAAGCTCAAGCTTTTGAATCCAACATCCAGCAAAAGGGTAGCCGCTCTGAGCCTCAGATTCCTAGTAGCATCTGCCTCAAGTGGTTGTGGGGATTAAGGTTATAACACTGAACTGCTTAGTGCAGGGTTGGGTAAATATTAGGAGCTATTATTAAGGAGCTCTTCTGTGTTTAATTAGTCTTAAGTATTTCCACTCTTTTTAGAGGTTCAGAAATGATTTTTACTGATATATACTTTAAAACAACTTTCATTAATTACATTGTACTTAAATTGTACTTTGCATTACAGGGGTTGAGTGAATACCAGAGAAATTTTCTATGGAAAAAGTCGTATTTATCAGAGTCTTGTAATTCCTCAGTGGGGAGAAGACACCCGTGGGCTGGACTTAGATCAGATCAATTAGGTAAGTTGAACAATTAGTTGTCATTATAACTTGAATAAGCCTTGGGCAAAATGATTAAAAATCTGTGGTTTCCCAGAGTGTGATAAAGGGAGAGAGAGACAGACTGACTTGATTCAACTTGTTTCCTTAATCTCTCCCTCACTAGAATATAAGATCTCTGAGAAAAGAGCTCTGTCTTCACCACCATGTTCTTGCCCAGTACCTGGCATAGGGCCTTGGCACATTCTAAAGCTTATTAAAACTCTCTCTCTCTTTTTTTAAATGAATGGATAAACCTGGGGTTGAATCCACATTTACTGTGTGACTTTGGACAAACTGGGCCTGTTTCACCAAGTGGGACTTGGGAAGCCCCTTGCACAGGATTGTTGGGAGTGATGAATGTGATATACCTGTTAAGGGCTAGGTGCTTATACACAGATAGTGTTAGGTGCTCCTCCTGTGACCCCTGTGAGAGTGCATATGTATAGGATATAATTTCCTCCAATCTTAGATGTTCGAAGCCAGGAAAAGACTTGAGAGTGGGGTGCCAAGTCTGGAAACTAGTAAGAAGAGCATATTCCAGGATTAGGTTTGGAGAACAAAGAGAAGAGTGGACTGGAGTGGGTGGTTCTTTTAATATTCCTCTGAATTGTCAGGCTCCTTTGCCCAGAGCCTGGCTTCAAAGCCCAAGTGTCCCTGCATCTTAGGCAGGGTGGTGCTCATAATCCTCTCCAGACGACCAGAGTTCCACAAATTTGAGGCTCTGTTAGATTAAGTATCCCAACATAAATTTCTCAAATGTAGCTAAGCTTAGCCCATCGAGGGCCTTAAGGGATATTATGACACTGGGGAATTGGTTAACCACATAACATTTTAGCTTAGATCAGCTACATTTGAAAGGGTGGTGATGAAAGGAGACTGGGAACAGAGCCACTTTGGAGTATGGCACCTTAATGAGAAAGGAAGGGCTAGGGGGAGGAGCAGAGTGGGAACTCCAGTTTGTTGAAAGAGGAGGTGGAAAGCTAGCAAGGAACAGCAGCAGTGTTACCTAAAACTGGCTAGACATTCTCTGTGTCTTTTTCCTCCTAGTGTGTGCTGAGAGACAAGGGTGGACCACTTGAGAAGCTTCCCTTTTCATTTTGCTTTTCTTCCACCAGCCCTGCTCTGTTAAAGAGGGAAGTCTAGGGTGGTGGTCTTCAAGTTTTTTTTTGGTTTCATACCTGCTAAAAGAATTTAGAAAGTCTATCTCTCCTCACATTTTAAAGTTGATATTTAATTTTTTAAATAAAAAGTGTAATGACCGGTACAATCAAACAAAGGATATGATTTCTGGCTTATTGTGCATACACAAATATCGTACACGTTTTACATGTATTTTGTTAACTTTGGAGCTGCTAGTTTAGCTCAGTTTACGGTAAATGTTCATTATTTAATTGGTAAAGTCAGTCCTCATTGGAAAACTAATCAGATAAAATTAGAATTATTTTCCATGAGAAAAAAGTCTGACTTTATTCTCTGGTTCACATAAATGCATTAATATGCATATATGCATGTCACATAATGACTCTCTTACACGTGAATTTTAGTTTAAGATAGGTAGTTGGAAAAGGCATGGAGCTAGATAAAATAAGGTGTTGTTCCTTTGTTATTTCTAATCTCTGCCTTCTTTGCTTTGCTGTCAAATATTCCCCGTCAGGAGTTGTGCTTTCTCGAATTGTTCCTTTGTTTGTCCTCCCCACCTATGACAATTTTTTTTTTTATTCCATAGGGTGGTCGAGAGGCATGTCTTTCTTTTGTAAAGTGGGCAAAGGGTGATTATGAAAGGAGCGGTGAGAAAGGAAACTACAGATGGCGGAGGAAGCCCTTAGGCAGCTCAGTGTCAGGAAGTGGCACGTACGGAGTGAGGATCTGGAAAGGGATCCTTTTAAGCTGCCGTCTCTGCACCCCTCACCCGGATGTCTTTATATGCCTCCAGCCATAGATGCATCCAGTGTGAAGACTGTGGTCTAGGGGAGATTTGCACCAGTGGAGACTCTGGGTCCGATGGCCAAAACATCCATAATAGAAGCTAAAGAGCTTTGGTTTTAGCTAATGCCAGATTGTCTGTCCACCTTCCCTTCTCTTCTAGTCTTAATCTTTCTTCTCCATCCCACACAGTCGTCTTTCTATTTAAAGAATGGCTCCAAACTAGGGCAGTGTCTCAGTGGCTGTCATTCTGCAGAGCTCCTCTTACCTGGGTAGAAGGTTAAGTTTTTTGGGCATTTGCTTTCCAGAGAGAAATATAGAGAAATAGTATCTTAGCTCTGGTTCAAAGGGTTCATTCTCTTCAACTTCTCAGGAACTCAAGGCGGATATAGAGCCAAGATCCAGCATAATGACATCTCATCCCTTCTCATCTTGGTCTGCACTGCATAAGAGAAGCTTTGTGAAAAGTTCCAAATTTTGACAGTACCAGGGCCCATTGTTCTGCTAAGTAGCACAGGAAAGTAATTAGAAACGGAGGCAACACATTCTGCCTGGCTTGCCAGGTCCATCACGTTGCAATCTAGTGACTTGTGTTAGGATAACTTGAACATCATGACCCCAATTTAAAATTATGGTCAAACTTTTACTATTTATTTAAAGCAAAATTAGAGATTTTATGTTGAAAAACTGTACTTTTTAAAAAATCCTGTAACTGGAAGGATATTGTGTATCTCAAGTGAATTTTAAATTCCATTTCTTCTCTCATACATGTGATTCAGAGTTGTCTTTGTGGCTTTATGCTTTGGTTTCTGCTAATTTTGCATATTATATTTTGTAGGAATCACAAGAGAACCAAGTTTTATTTCGAAAAGAAGAGTCCCTCATCATGACCCACAAATTTCAAAATCTCTTGAGTGGAATGGAGCTACCTCAGAGAATGATGTGGTCCTATCACCAGAACCTGAAGCCCCTAGAACACCAGAATCACAGGAGGCAGAACAAACAGAAGATGCTAACCAAGAAAGACTTCTTGCAGTAGAAGCCTGCAGGGGTCCCAAGAGAACCAGATCTCACTCTGCAGATTCCAGAACTGAGGGGGCTTCAGATATTGTAGAAAGTAAGGAGGATGTAAAAACAAACCATGTACCAGCTAATGAAAATGTGGAGCTGAAACATTCTACCAAGCCTCTTTCAGAAAATGTAGATGATAGGGTATGTGTATTCACTGTATTTCTTTTCAGAAGCATAGAATTCTGTATAAATTTTATCATCATTTCAGTAATATTACACTTTGTGCTTGATTTTTTTCTGCTGTTTTCTTGTTCAAAGTCTGTAGAATAGACCATAAGGTGGTAGTTGACTTTAGTTGTTATGAATTAGTTCTGTTCTTAACAGTTGCCATTTTGTACTGGTTATTTTCAGAGATCCCTTCACTGGGAAGACAGTCTGCCTCTGGATTTCATTTATCATATATCAGCACCCGAGTCCTAAGGGAGAGATCAAGTTGAGACAGAGAAGGGGAGTAGGCTATTACTTCTGGCAGGGATGGTGAGCTGACTTATACCTAGGCCCTTTCAGTTTCTTATTGTATACCAGAGGAAAAAAAACAGAGCTTCAGTTGGCAAAATGCAAAAGAAAGGAGGGGTCTGGCTGGATCTCAAAAGATGTTGCAGTTCTGCTCTCTTACGTCACAGCTGGCCTGTGGAAGGCCCCTGCAAGCACATAAGCAGAGGCTACGGGGCCCTGTGCAGACACCTCACTGCCTTCCACAGTTTTCTCCACTCTACTGCTTCCTCCCCATTTCCTGTCCACCACTGACTGGAACCACGGAGAGGCATTTAGAGCTGTTGGAAAACCAGGGGACACAAGGGAATCAAGGGAGGTAACATGTAAGTCTGATGGGCAGGGGAAAGGTGTCCCAAAAGCAAGGTGTGGATGAGGTGATGTGCTGTTGTTTCTTACTAGTAGATCCATTTATGAATAATTGGTAGGAAGGAACTGAGAAATGTTACCTTTTGCTGGGATGCACAATAATTCCTTGACAGTATTAAGAAAGGAATTTTAAAGAGTCACAATTTAAAAGGAACATTATCGATTGGAAGTTTGCTCTATAACAATGTGGATATGGTTAACAGTACTATACTGTACACTTAAGTTTGTTAGGAGTGTAGATTTTTATATTGCATGTTTTTTTAAAATCACAGTTTAAAAGTTTGAACAGAAATTTTTAATAACTTTGAATGTTTTGTTTTTTTTTCTTCCCCAGCAGTTGGATAGACTTCTGCGGAAGAAAGCTGGATTGACGGTTGTTCCTTCACATAATGTCTTGAGGAATTCTGAATATCAAAGGCAGTTTGTTTGGAAGACCCCTAAACAACCTACTCCAGCTTTTGCAACCAATCAGGTAGTTTAATGGATGCAATGCATTATTGAGTGCCATTATCTAATCTAGTGTTGCAGTTTACATAGAAAGAAATTAGCTAGTAGATCTGGAGGTAGGTTCTAGAAAAGTGAAAATGAGAGTTTTGCTAAAATCATCCTATTACTTCTGATTTATAGCAGTAATATTATACTGTCCTAGGCTACTGATGATCATTGTTGCCAGATCCATCACATATACTAAATATGAGACAGGGTAATGAAAACTTGAGGACTGGTAAGTTTTTGCATGCTGTGAATTTTTTTTACTTATAAAAAATTATTAAATTAAATTGGTTTTATTCTGAAATGTTGTGTTTCATTGACTAATATATTGCACGTTTTCTGTCTAAGAAAGGCATAACTGCTTTGGGTATTTACTTTAATAGTAAAAAATAGGTTGAGGTGATGCAAGATGTATAATTTTGTCTTTATATCAAATGAGCAGTGATAGGAATTGTCAATTTATGTTTATAAAATTCAAAAGCTAAAATGGTAACTAGAAGTGATATTAAGTTTCATTGTATTCTCACACAGTTTTAGTATTGGGCTACCATTACTAAAATAGACTTTTTTTTTTTTACTACTATAATTCTCTAGAAAGTTCTGAGCTCTTAACTCTCAACTCTTATTTATGTTCTTAACCATATTCCTAGGTTTAAGTAGGAAATACTTCCATTTAGAATATCCCCAAAGGTTCATGGCAGCTTAGTCTTTTCTTTCTCACTCACCTGTGTACTTTATACATCCCCAAGGACTGAGAGGATAATTAGATTCAGAAAGACAATAACATGTCATTTTACACTAAGATAATATTCCCACTGTTATAAATTGTAGCAGATTTAGGCTTACTTGTTATTCAGTTTTTAAAAACCTGAAATATGTGTAACATTTTAGGAACACAGAAAATAACCTAAAGCAATACATTCCCTTTATAAACCTAGTGAATAGAATCAATACTTCTTTTGCTGGCTCACAAGTGTTCTTAGATAGAAAATGTACCTACAAAATATGGCCTGAAAATTATGATTGTTTAGTTTTTATGGAATATAAGCTAGAGGTAGTTCAAATCAAAGCCCTATTGACAACTTTTACATATTTCAGTGAAAAGCATTGTGTAGAAATGTTCTTTTTATAGTATCAGAAGTATAAGTCACTAGCAAATGCCTTTACTACTAGCTTTATTGCTTTCATTAGTGAAGATTTCAGAGAACTTTTTGTAAAGAAATACTCTACTAGTTAAAGTGTATCAGCAGTTTCAGGTCTGTGGATTGGAGAGTTGTGTGACAGAAATTTTTTCCATGC
Organism: Cervus canadensis; assembly: GCF_019320065.1. Taxonomy (NCBI): domain Eukaryota; kingdom Metazoa; phylum Chordata; class Mammalia; order Artiodactyla; family Cervidae; genus Cervus; species Cervus canadensis. The sequence goes on along the minus strand of NC_057410.1, from coordinate 11,851,530 downwards.
TTGTTGATGGGGAAACTCCTAAAGGAGCTATTCGGTTCTATTTTATCAGACACTTGTTTTCCAAAAGGATGTCTTATATATAAAGGAGTAAAAACAATTTACGGCAGAAAAGTTCTTGAGATTATACTGTACTTAAAAAGATATACTATTTGGTTGTGAAGTGTAGGTGTATTATTCACCATTATGAAGCAGTTATACACCTTATTTGAACTCCGTATCTTTTCCATTACTTTCTTTGTAATCAGTGGCAGTGTACCATAAAATGGAAACCATATCATGGAATAATAAGGATAAAAGGAAACATTTATAAATAAAAACATGATAATTACCTGATTTTTTTCCTTGACTCAGGCTAAAAGTAAGTAAGCAAAGGAAAAAAAATGAACAAATGCATGTCAGATATTGAAAATGTTAAGAATATTTTATTGTTGCAGGAAGAAAAAAGTTGATGTCGAGGAAAAAACCTGTAGAGCTGACAAAGTTGCCTTGTAAAGCTAATGTGTATTTTCATGTGATTAAAATCTGCCTATTTTACTTATCCTATTGCCAAACTAATGGAGTGGTAGGGAACTTTGGGGAGAAAAGATATGATTCATTATTTCTTTTGACTTAAGTATTATTTTGATTTAATAACTATTATTCAGAACATAGTAATGAGCATCAAAAGTTGACCTTTGGATTTTCCTTCCAGTTTTATTGAGGTATAATTGACAAAAATTATGTAATTTTGATGTACAACATAAAATTTTGATATATGTATTCATTCTGAAATGATTACTACAGTCAAGCAAATTAGCACGTATGTTGCCTCACATAGTTACCATTTTTGTGTGTGTGTGAATGTACAACACTTAAAAATACTTGAGATCTACCCTCTTAGCAAATTTAAGTATACAGTACAGTATTACTGAGTTCTTCCCTGGTGGCCAGATGGTTGAGTCTGCCTTCAATGCAGGAGACCTAGATTTGATCCCTGGGTTGGGAAGATCCACTGGAGAAGGGAATGGCTACCCACTCCAGTACTTTTGCCTGGAGAATTCCATGGACAGAGGAGTCTTGGTGGGCTATAGTCTATGGGATCGCAAAGAGTCGGACACGACTGAGCAACTAACACTTTCACTTTTTTCACAGCGTTTTAACTGTAGTCATGCTGTACTTTAGCTCTCCATAACTTATTTATCCTGCATAGATGAAACTTTGTACTCTTTGACCAACATATATCCATTTACCCCATCTCCTAGTCCCTGGCAACCACTATTCTATGAATTCTTTTAGATTCCACATATAAGTGGGATCACACCATGTAGTATTTTTGTCTTTCTGTCCCTGGCTTATTTCACTTAACATTAGGTTCTCCAGGTTCATCCATGTTGTAGCAAATGAAAGGATTTGCTTTTTAAATGCCAAATAATATTCCATTTTCTTTATCCATTCATCTGTCCATGGACACTTAGATTGATTCCGTATCTTGGCTATTGTGAATACTATAATGAGCATGGCAGTGTAGATTATCTAGAGATACTGATTTCATTTCCCTTGGATATATACCTGGAATAGGGTTGCTGGATCATATGATAATTCTGTTTTATATTTTTTGAGGACCCTTCATTACTGCTTTCCATATGAATTTACATTCCCACAAATAGTGTACAGAGGTTCCCTTTTCTCTACATCCTCACCAACATTTTGTTATCTTTTATATTTTGTTAATGCCCATTCTATCGTATGTGAGGTAAAGTCTCATTGATGTTGATTTACTCCTTGATGATTAGTGGTGTGTTCACGTACCTGTTGACCGTTTATGTTTTCTTTGGAAAAAAGTTCTTTTGCCTATTTTTAATCAGCTTTTTTTTTTTCTATTCAGTTTTATGAGTTCTTTATTATTTTGAATATTAACTCTTTATCACATATGATTTGCAAAATTTCCCATTCCATAGGTTATGTTTCAATTTTGTTGATGGTTTCCCTTCTTGTATGAAATGTTTTGGTTTGATGTAGTCCCACTTGTTTATGATTGCTTTTGTTGCCTTTGTTTTTGGTGTCAAATCCAAAAAAGACCCATGTCAAGGAGCTTAGCCTATGTTTTCTTTTAGGAGTTTTATGGTTTCAGGGCTTACATTCAAATCTGTAATCCATTTTGATTTAATTTGTATATGTGGCATAAGATAGTAGTCTAGATTCATTCTTTTGCATGTGGCTATCCAGTTTTGTTAGCAGTATTTATTGAAGAAACCCTTTTCCCATTTTACATTCTTGACTTCTTTGTCATAAATTAATTGACTGTATATGTGTGGGCTTGTTTCTGGACTCATTCTGTTCCATTGACCTATGAGTCTGTTTTTATGCCTCTCTGCCCATTTTTTAATCTCGTTGTTTTTTGCTATTCAATTGAGTTCCTTGAGTTCTTTAAATATTTTAGAAATTGATCCCTTACGAGATGTATGCAGGTATTTTCTTGTACTCAATAGTTTGTCTTTTCACTCTGTTGATTGTTTTCTGTACAGAGGTTTTTTATTAATTTGACACAATCCCATTTGCCTATTTTTGCTTTTGTTGCAATGGCTATTAATTAGCCATGTGAAATGAAATTATAGTCATATATAATTTTCTCTTTTTTGTATCCTGATGATTCAACTTTATATGTGAAATGCTTTAAGCAATTGAAGTTCTAAGTTCTATATATTTAACAAAAAAAACTAAACTAAAGTAATTTTTGTTTTAAGGTTTTCCACAATAAAAGCAAATTTGTTCCACAATTCAAAGGTAACTCAGTCATCCATGAAACTGAATACAAAAGAAATTTTAAGGGCTTATCCCCAGTGAAAGAACCAAAATTAAGAAGTCATTTGAAGGAAAACGGAAATTTTGAAACAATATCTCCTGAAAAGAAGGTATTTGTCAATTCTTTAAACAAAAGAAAATTCTCATGATTTGAAACTCTATACATCTTCTTTTACTTACCACCATTTGCAACTTTATAAGTTTCCCTTTACTTATCACCACTTGAGATTTTTGTTTTTAGCTAGTTCATTAATTTGTTTGTTCACTAAATGTCAAATGTTCATTGAACCCTTGGTAGAAGCCAGGCACTGGTCGGTACTGAGAATACAATGATAACCACACTAAGCCTTAAGCAGCTCTTGGGCCACGAGCTCTTGTTGCATGGGGTAGACAGAGATGTAAATAATTAAGTATAATACAGTGCAATGAATGCTTAATAATATAGCAGGTAAGTCTGCTATGCCTAATATCAAATGATTGGCCCTACAGTGATGTGAACTTAAGGGGTTACAGGGGTCATAGAAACATATACTTTAAATTAAATCATGGAAATTAAGACAGAAATAGACATACACACGTTATTTATTATAGCCAGTAAAATTCACACGACTTACCTCAGTACATACAAACACCTACTTCTGTAAAAAAATCACAGCTGTTTAAGTTGCATCATCAGATTAAAACTATTGTAAGTTATAGGTGAATCAGGCATAGGTCCTATTTTTAAATCTCCTGGAATGTCATACCTATTTTATGGATTCTAAGAGTGAAAACTATATGACTGAAAGTAAAATGATTTTATATATATAATAAATATATTATAGTTGTATATGTATTATAAAATCATACATATATATTATATATAATGTATGTGTATAATGTATAATACTTTTTTATTTGGACTTAAAATATTCTTAAAGAGAAAAAGAATTGTTAAGTTATTCAGTAAAGCAATGTGCTAACTTAACTTTTTGGGACCTTCCATTTAATTATTGTAACAATTAAGTGTAGATTTAGAATATCAAGGGAAAATGTAAGACCAATGTTCAAAAGGTAGTTGAACATCTAAATAAGTAAACTTGATACAATTAAAACATTTTTCCTAGCCAAGTATGTAAAATTTTTGTTAGAAAATGAAACCATATCCTGAGCTATATACTTCAAGAAACTAACCAGACATACTAGTTTCAAAACTTGCTTGTTGACTTGTGATTTCTGCATTATCTTAGTAGTAAAAGCTTAGCTTTAAAACAATTATAATTCAGTATCCAAGTATACTTTATGACATCTGTATTTTCACTTTAATGTATGACATAAATGGAGCATGAAAAGTTCAAATTATTTTCATTGTAGTGTAATAAAACAGATGAGCCTTTAAAATCAGAAGCAGAGATGGAATCAAAAGACTCAAACCAGCCTAAAAAGAAACTTACTCCTTGGAGACATCAAAGGCTTGGGTATGTATTTTGTAAAAAAATATCATAGTATTTAGCTAATCAGCATGGTGAAATATTTACTCTCATTTCATTTCTGTTAGGAAGGTGAATTCTGAATATAGAGCAAAATTTCTGAGCCCAGCCCAGTATTTATATAAAGCTGGGGCTTGGACACGTGTGAAGGAAAACATACCAGATCAGGTGAGTATATAAGCTCAGTAAACCCACATTTTCTCTGATACTACTTCAGTTTAATTTCAGTAGTTTTACCTAGTAGTAGGGACTACAGTTTGAAGATATATGATGTGGTAATAGCACCAGAAGTATCAGTTGGATATTATTTATCAGTGTATTTACTTTTTTTTTTAATACCAACTAGCTCCTTAGAGATTAATTATAAGGTCTTTAAAGTTAAAAATGTTTTAAAAATCAACTATTTATATTAATGAAGTCAGTTTATAGAATTGTAGCATTATAGACTTGATTATTTTATAACCTGCAGACCTCCACTGTCAAGTGAAAGAAAGTGAAAGTGAAGTTGCTCAGTCATGTCCGACTCTTTATGACCATGGACTGTAGCCTATCAGGCTCCTCCGTCCATGGAATTTTCTAGGCTAGAGTACTGGAGTGGGTTGCCGTTTCCTTCTCCAGAGGATCTTCCTGACCCAGGGATTGAACCCGGGTCTCCCGAATTGCAGACAGACGCTTTACCATCAGAGCTAGCAGGGAAGCTCTCTGTTAAGTGAAGACTGATTAATTTTTCAAGATTAGTTTGTCTGACTGCACCCACTGTTAGCTCCTTATTTTGGAAGATTATCTCTTGGCCTGAGACTTTTAAAATTAAGATGAGTTGGTAGTTAGGGTTTCAGTCAGTTCAGTAGCTCAGTAGTGTCCGACTCTTTGTAACCCCATGGACTGCAGCACGCCAGGCTTCCCTGTCCATCACCAACTCCCAGAGCTTACTCAAACTCATGTCCATTGAGTCGGTGATACCATCCAACCATCTCATCCTCAGTCGTTTGCTTCACCTCCCACCTTCAACCTTTCCCAGCATCAGGGTCTTTTCCAATAAGTCAGGTCTTCGCATCAGGTGGCCAAAGTATTGCAGTTTCAGCTTCACATTCTGTCCTTCCAGTGAATATTCAGGACTGATTTCCTTAGGATTGACTGGTTGGATCTCCTTGCAGTCCAAGGGACTCTCAAGAGTCTTCTCCAACACCACAGTTCAAAAGCATCAATTCAGAAGTGCTCAGATTTCTTTATGGTCCAACTCTCACATCCATACATGACTACTGGAAAAACCATAGCTTTGACTACATGGACCTTTGTTGGCAAAGTAATGTCTCTGCTTATTAATATGTTGTGTGGGTTGGCCATAACTTTTCTTCCAAGGAGCAAGCACCTTTTAATTTCATGGCTGCAGTCATCTTCTGCAGTGAGTTTGGAGCCTGTCACTGTTTCCACTGTTTCCCCATCTATTTGCCATGAAGTGATGGGACCAGATGCCATGATCTTAGTTTTCTGAATGTTGAGGTTTAAGCCAACTTTTTCACTCTCCTCTTTCACTTTCATCAAGAGGCTCTGTAGTTCTTCTTCGTTTTCTGCTATAAGGGTGGTGTCATCTGCATATCGGGGGTTATTTCTCCTGGCAGTCTTGATTCCATTTGTGCTTCATCCGGTCCAGCATTTCTCATGATGTACTCTGAATATAAGTTAATAAGCAGCGTGACAATATACAGCCTTGACGTACTCCTTTCCCGATTTGGAACCAGTCTGTTGTTCCATGTCCAGTTCTAACTGTTGCTTCTTGAGCTGCATACAGATTTCTCAGGAGGCAGGTAAGGTGGTCTGGTATTCCCATCTCTTTAAGAATTTGCCACAGTTTGTTGTGATCCACACAGTCAAAGGCTTTAGCATAGTTAAGGTTTAGATCTAAATATTTAATGGACTCCAAGGATTGTTACATCTGAAGTCATGATAAGGTAACAATCCTTATTCTTGCCCTCATGGGAGAGGACATTTTTATTTTTGTTGTTAATTTAAGATCTTTCTTTAAGATTTCCTATTTAAGATTTCTCTCTTTAAGATTCCCATGGTAACGTGACTTTTCTGGGGTGTTTGTTTTATTAATTACTACTGGTGGTTGAAAGTGTTTAAATTAGTGGAATAGTTTGCCTTAACTTCATGGTCAAAATCATTCAAAAAGCAAATTGGAGTTAGAATAGAATAAGAATTTTTAGTTATGAGATTAGTGATCACTGATGGTGATAACAGTTTTTGTTAACCAGATCATAGACATTTAATATTTTACTTAAATCTTATATACATTTTTTTCCCTGGAAGATACTTTATGTGGCTGCTTTTGATGTACCAATAATTAAGGAATATCCACATTATCCTACTCCTAACATTTCATGGAATATTATTCACACTCTTCAAATGCACTTGGACATAGGTGACTTTATTATTTGAGTATTAACTCACTTGAAGTCATGTTATAGTTTTCTAGTCCATGTGACATCTTCATTTTCCTCTTTCTTCTTTGAGATACTGTACTTTTTGAATCTATAAGTAATCTAGTCACTAGGTATTTTAAACCAAGTCCCAAGTTCATATTCACATAACATTAAGGTAGTTGATTTTTTTGGTCCAGTAGTTGTTTGTTATCTCCAAACTATAACCAGTGGCACTGTTCCTCTTTAAAATGCTCACTTCAAGGGTTGTTTTTTAATAATAACCAGCAATTACAATTGTTAAGTTCCGTCCTCAGATTAACTACTAGATTCTGTGTTAAATGCCTTTTTTCCTTGATTTTTAGGTAGTCTTCTTATCACCCCGACTACACTGGTTGAGATCATTTTTTTCTAATGTACTTCCAGAAATTGAACTTTGTTTCAAGATGAAGTGCCACTTTTGAGAGATGTTCTATAATTTGACAGATTTTTAAGGACTTTTAGGTATAATGTGACTCTTCATTTTAAGGGGATGAATTTTGGGAAAAAGAAAATTTTATTCCCCAATTTTCTGAGTTTGAATCATTTAAATTTTAAACAAATTTAGTTGTGTTCTTAATTTAGAAAGAGAAATTCAGAAAGGAAGACATTTTATTTATAGCATTTATGTCATGTAATCTGATTGTATTACTTGACCTGGGAAGGGGTGTGTATATTGCTTTAATTGTTTGGCCTGGCTTATTCATATCTTTTTTAGTGACTCTGGTTTTTGGCTGTGGGGATTGTTTTTAACACTGAGTTCAAACGATTGATTTTTTTACACTTTGTAGCAGAACAAACACCTTACTTTGAAAATATCAGCCTCCTATTTTTTCATATTAGTTTAGGATGCAGAAGTTTAAAAGTATGTATTTGCAAAATAGCGCAACATTAGCATGAAGATTATTAACAAAGATTGCTGATAAAGTCAGTTTAAAGCATTGAGTTTTAAATGTCAGTAACAGACAAAGCTGAATAAAGTTTTTACAGAATTTCTGTATCTCCACTCCCTTCTTTAAAAAGAATCAGTGTCAAATAAAACTGGGTCACTGTGTACATGGAGGGGATGTTCATCTGTCCTCTCGTTGATCAATCAGTGATGTCCTTCCCCGTGGATAGAACACAGCCTTCTCCGTGGCTCCTTCTTGCTCGACCCTGACTCAGCGCAGGACTGGCAGGACCCCTTTTGAAGCCCTCCTCCAGTTTATATCTCATTTGTCTATTATGGCATAGATCATACCAGTGTTATGATAGTGATTTATCATATGGGAGGAAGCTGGCCTCCTCGGCCCGATTGTGAGTTCACTCAGTGCAGGCCCTTTCTTGCTTAGCTTTGCGCCAGCCGTTTGTCCACACTCAGGACAGGCTGTGGAATCAGTGTTGAAAGGCTGCATTCTCCCTTACCTCAAGGGATTTGTAGGTTAGCAGGGGAGAATGACACAAGCAATAATTCCAGAAAAATGAAGTAAGTGCTAGTGAGGATATGCACGAAGAGCTTTGAGAGCACAGAGGAGGAAGTGATCCTAAGACGTGAAGATTTTATCATGCAGGTGATGGGGTGACCATAATACATTTGAAGCATGCAAGGACTTACTAGGAATAAAATCTGAATTCTATCAAGACACTTTATTACAAGGTTCCTGTGCATTCAGAATACCCTGATTATGAGTTCAGACTCAATCCGTGTGTCTCAATTCTACCTGTTAAATGAAAAAAAACATTAGCAATTTTCTGCAAGTTAAAAAAAAAGGTAAATGAATATGGCTCAATTTTTTTGACAGTGAAGAAAACAATATTTTGAATTATCCTTTGGGAATGTTTCAGGTTTGGTTCATTAGAGCAATAGGATTCTATTGGGATTTTGTGGGGTTTTTTTTACCCTGGCAGGTGCTGTCCTTTGCTTTGGCTGATTCATTAGATGTAGCACTTGCTTCCCTCTGCATCAGTAGTATCCTTAAGGAGCTGAGGATATGTTTTCTCCAGCTACTTTCACAGTGCTAATTTCATTATATGCTTTTTTGTTTTCAAGTGAGAGAAGAGAAGCTTTAGCAGACAGTATTCAGATAGCCTTTTCAGGCTAATACTCTGTCTTTATGATAGGAAAAAATTACAGTTTTTTTTTTTTTTTTTGAGAGTAAATCAAACAGATTATTGAAAACAATTTTAAGCTGCAACTTAGTTTTTTTACATTGTGGAATTGTATTTAAGAAAGCCAGAAGGTGGCAGTATAATGTATAAAATGAAAGAGTTTCAGTGAGTATAACAGACTCCTTTTCATGTGAAAATGTATTTTTTTGCGTATGAAGGAATTAATATGTGAGTCACCTTATATATATAGCTCATCAGAATATTTTTGGGGGGTATCCTGTTACTTTGTTGAATTCATTACATCTATTATTGTGATAGTCTTTTAAATTATGTATTTAATACTGGTTTGGCTGATTACAAGGGAATGTTGAGGAATTTGGAGGGGGAAGTCATGAGACTCTCAGTGGCGTTTCTGTGGTAGTAGCAACTGTACATAAGCCAAGAAGTACAGACTGAGGCTCGGGCTTTCTGGCGTGTCAGCACTCTTCCAGAGGTGGGGAACAGTCATTAGGTTACCTTGTGGTGGACAGCATTCCACTCGTGCAAGAATGTCGTTGGTTTTCAAGGCAATGTTAAAGTATCTTGGTTACCAAATTAAATGTTGTTAAAAGTACTATAAAAAATATTGATTGACAAGTTTTTGGTATATATTTAGAAGGAAGAATAATAAGATATTTCACTGGTTCCCATTAATATTCAGTTATGGCATTAACCTGTCATTAAGTATGTTTCTGTGTTCCTCCTCTAGGCTTCTGTAAATGCCATGTGGTATGCGGAGGTTGGTCTCTTTCATGTTTTTAAAAATTGTAATAATTCATAGAGTACTTGTGTAATTTCAGTTGAAGAAAGAAGTAGGTGTCAGTGTTTTTCTTAGCTGCTGCAAATTTCTCCCTGCCTGCTGGCCTGAAATAAAATAATTGCATTGTGCTTAAGCTTGACTCTTTTAATTTCTGCTTAAAAGTGCACATAGTCTTATGAATGTATGTGGCTATTTTTGCCTTTCTTTCTCCTTGGTCTCTGGCTGTATTTGTGCAGTGTCTTGGATATTCTACCTGGTGGTATTTGCAAGGAGCATTTAAAATAATACATGGTATCTCAACTCTCCTGCATAGGTTAAAGAACTCCGAGAGAAGGCTGAGTTTTATAGGAAACGAGTTCAGGGAACCCATTTTTCTCGGGACCATCTAAATCAGATTCTGTCTGAAAGCAACCGCTGTTGGGATGTCTCCTCAACTACAAGCTCAGAAGGAACCATTAGCAGCAATATCAGAGCGCTAGATCTTGCTGGGTGAGATGTTCTTAGTGGATGGTGAAAAAGTATGTTATAGAGTGATGTGGATCATAGAATTATGTAGGAAAATGATATGAAGACTCAAAATTTGGATAGTCAAATGGAAGTGTATCAGCCACTTACTACTTTTAGTTTATTTTTTGTGAAAAGTAAAACTATACATACTTGCTTTACACACTTGTGTAGAAATAATGCATAATTTAAATCTGGAAGTTTGGATTTTATCATATTCCTTGTTAGCAATTAAGAGTAAAATGGGGATGACTAGCAGTAGACATAAAACTTTATAAAGTAAAACAAAAAGACAACAATAATAAAAAATTAGAGAATATTAGCTATTAGTACATATCCATTATCATTCAATATTGAACTTTGGCCCTGATTCTATGGAACAATTCTATTTTAGGTTTTATAGTGAACACAAACTATTAAGAGGAATAGCACATTGATTTGTATCAAATAAAATAGATTTGTTTTCATAGAGTATTAGTATGATCATACATACCAAATTGAACTGTAAATTCTAACTATGTGACATCTGATTTTAAAAGTCCACAAAATGTGCTCTTTAACAGTGACTCAAAAAGATTAACCTAATCTAAAATACAAAATTTGAATTAGCTTATTTGATCTATAAGTACACACAAGTTTGTGCACAAACCCTAATTGAGTAACAGAACAAGTTAAACCATTTAGGGTGTCCTATTTATGTATGCAATTATCAGTTGAGAAATACGTAGGAGTTTTGTCAGCAGTAGTACAGGCATATATGTGTGATGGTAGTAGTAAAAGGACATAAGTTTATTTTGGAATATTTTGATAGATTATAACTTTTAAGTTCTATAAAATGAACTCTTAGTTTGATTGTTTTTTCTTCAATATCTGGGCAAAGCAATATCAGTGGGAAACATAGTTGTGAACCATGGAAGGGAATGACGGACTTAGTAAGTATCAATTAGAAACCTCAAACTATTAAATTTAAAATAAAACTTATTTTGTTATGCAGAGATCCTACAAGCCATAAGACTTTGCAGAAATGTCCTTCTACACAGCTAGAAGAAAAAAGACCTATCTTGGAAGAACAGCCCCAGAAAACTACCACAGAGAAAGTGGGTGTGTCAGATGCTCCCATACCTGTTAGAAGGCGTCTGGCTTGGGATGCTGAGGACACCACTGAAGACATACAGAAACAACCGAGAGAGGAGGAGGAGGAGGAAGAGGAAAGGGACAAGCAGGTTAATGTGGAAGAGCTGGAGAAGTTGGAAGTACAGGAAGAATCTAAAGCAGACAAGATAAAAGAAGAGTAAGTGTTTTAAATTAATCAGTATGTAGACGCATTATTGTTCACAGATAATAAGTATTTCATTTTGTCACTGATAGTGGTTTACATTTTTGGTTTCATGACTAATAAAAAGCAGATTTTACTTTAATGTCATGAAATAGGCACTTCTATATGGTTTATATAATTTGATTCACTCAGGGATTTGAGTCACCACTAATTGGGAATTGAACACTCGAACACTGAATTACTTGGGGAGGAAGTAGTTAGTGTTCTTTTTATTTATATTCTGCTAATTATGATTTTCAAGATATGATTAGCCAGATATCTCTGAAAGAATGACTTCCTTTATGACTTGAGGAAAAATAACTAATATTCTTTACTATCAGATGGTTATACCGAAAAAGAAATGTTTTATAATGTTAAAACAAGCGATTTCTGCAAATAACTAATTTCTGTTGATTTATATGCATATTGTTTTGGGAAGTGGTTCTCTACCATTGGTTATAGTGTTTTTTGTCCATAGTCCAACCCCCTTATTATTCATTCACGAGATTTGCAGCTAATGGAACCTAGGCTCTGATTCAGGGGAAGAATTCTCCAGTGTGTTGCTGACTTGCAGTGATCTCTCCTCTTTTCCAGTAGTCCGCTTCTCTTAACTGCATGTGGATTTGTTTCTTATTTTTTCAGAAGCAAAATGGCCTTCTCTTACAGGTCTATGCTTTAATTGCATAATGATGGCAAAGTATTTTTTTTTATCATATTTTCTAGAGGACATGCTTCATAATTGTCTTAATTTGCAGGTCGGAGTCATCTTCTATGTCTTCAGGGAAAGGAGGCAGGCTTCCTACTCCAAAGCTGAGAGAACTGGGTGGAATCCAGAGGACTCATCATGATCTTACCACTCCAGCTGTTGGTAATAGGCGGATACCGTACAGTTCTTATTTCACCTGCTTCCTCTACCTGATAATTTAGTTTAAATTGAAACAGTGGCATCTTCTGTATTTTTCCAGGTGGTGCAGTTTTAGTGTCTCCATCTAAAGTGAAGCCTCCAGTCATAGAACAGAGGAAAAGAATATCCTCTCAGGATGGCTTAGAAACTTTGAAGAATGACTTTAGGAAGGTAAATATTTACACTTTGGAGAAAAACATCTCTTCAGGAAGTGATTTAGTCACATGCAATAAATACATGAGAGGTTCAGATTTTAGAAAATTCTGTCTGTCATATATGGAGATGATGTTATTAACCTACTTTCAGAATGCAAAGGCATTGAATTGTTTTTGGGGGTAATGCCATTGTATTTTGACTGCATACTTTCAAATATTGTCAGTAGTGACAACAGAGAGAGAGAGAAGAAAAACAATACTGTTGATTGTGTATCTACTCTGGCCGTTTTGTCCAGGCACTGATTTAACTGGAGATGTAGCAGTGAAAGATGCAGGTAGAAATCCTGGCCCTCACTGAATTCACGTTCTAGAGGAGGAGGGAGACAATAAACAGGATAATTAGGTAAAATACGCAGTATTTTAGATAGTGATAAGGGCTAAGGAGAAGAATAAAGCAGGGGAAGTGAGTGGGAATTGGCCAGGGACATTCTCACTGAGAGGGTGGCATTTGAGCAGAATCTGAAGCAGGTAAGGGACTGACCCATATGCATATCTAGGAAGGCATTTTACAAAAAGAGCAGCAGGTGCAAAGTCCTCCAGTTGAGAAGGTGCCTGATTCCTTGAGGAACAGGCAGGGAGTCAGCATGGCTGGAGCTGAGAGCTGAGAGCAAGAGAGAGAATAGAATGGGCAGTGAGGTCAGAGGCATAATGAAGGATTAAATTATGTAGGGCCTTAGAGGTCATAGCAAAGACTTTGCATTTTATTCTGAAGGAAATGCAAAGTCTTTGGAGGAGCAGAGGAATGATATGATTTGACTTAGGTTTTTCCAAGGTCACTCTGGCTACTGTATTGAGAATGGACAATAGAGGTGCAAGAGCAAGTAATTGAAACTAGTTAGTCAATTACAGTATCCAGGAAAGAGGTAACAATCATTTGGATCATAATGGTAGCCATACCAGGAGCTAGATTTGCTTTTTTTCCCCATTGTTTACCCCTTGGTTACTGGTAGGCAGGAGAGTCATTAAACCTGCTGTACACAGTCATTTTCTGCCCTTTGTTTTCTTAAAAAAGCTGCTGTCATAACGTTAAATCCATGTCATTCAGTTATCAATAAATTGATACTGACAATTCATTCAGCAATTGAATTAGCAATGCATTCAGTTAGCAGTAAATTATCCCTGTCATTCAGTTGCCATTGTTTAATATCATTCTATCTTTTTTACCATAGGAGTTAACAAGAATTACTATCATAATATCTAGAAATATATTTTGCTGGTAACTTTTAATGACATACCTTGAATTGTGGGAGTATTATGGGGCAGCAGCAATTTGGGAAACTTACGTGGAGATGATCATAATAGCTAGCATTTACTGAACACTTACTATGTTCTAGGCTCTGTGCTAAGCACTTTACATGTATTAATTTGTTCAGTCTTCATAATGACTCTGTGAGGTAAATATTGTTAATATTCTCATTTAGGTGAAACTGAGGACATGCAGCTGCCAAACAGTGAAGCAGAATTTGTCCCCAGGCAGTCTCTTCTCAGAGCCCACATTTTTAACCCTTAAACAGCACTGTCTCATAAAACTTGAGAGTAAAATTTTCATGGTATTGGTTTGTCAAGTACCATCTGTACATTTTATAAATGATATTAAAAACCCAAGTGTTTGTTAGCTCACTTCATTCAGCAGATGTTTCTTATCCATTTACGTACATGCTAGATTCTGTGCTTGTGATAATAAGCGAAAGTAGACATAGTACATTGGGCTTCCCATGTAGCTCAGCTGGTAAAGAATCCACCTGCAATGCAGGAGACCCTGGTTCAATTCCTGGGTTGGGAAGATCCGCTAGAGAAGGGATAGGCTACCCACTCCAGTATTCTTGGGCTTCCCTGGTGGCTCAGCTGGTAAAGAATCTGCCTGCAATGCAGGAGACCTGGGTTCGATCCCTGGGGTGGGAAGATCCCCTGGAGAAGGAAAAGACTACCCACTCCAGTGTTCTGGCCTGGAGAATTTTATGGACTGTATAGTTCATGGGGTTGCAAAGAGTCGACACGACTGAGTGACTTTCTCTTTCAGACATGGTACATGATTTTACTGAACCTACAGTCCTGTGAGAATCATACCCCGCAAAAAGTAAAATTAAAACTAGTAATTGTTTCAGAGAAGTATATACAGCTATTCTGGAAGAAATTGACCCAGTAATGGAGATCAGGAAGCTTCTTGAAAGTCAAGGATGCTTCTTTGAAGAAGTCATAATTGAGTTGAGATACAGAGAAAGAAGAGCTAACTAGGTAAAAAGAGTGGGAAAAAGGATAGCATTTGCTAAGATCTTGTGGAGAGAAAGGACGTAGAGTTTTAAGAAACAAAAGCCAGTCCTGTGTGCGGCAGGAAGCAGATGCAAGATGAGTTTGGAAAAGAGAGCAATACTGAGCATTTCTTTCATCTCAAGTAAAATAGAAAGCCATTGAAATATTTTAAATATGGAGTGTTGTGATTGATTCATGTTTTGCAAGATCTTTCTGGCTGCCGTGGAAGGCAAGAATAGACTGGATACCTCTGAAGGCCCATTGCAATAGGCCAGGTAGGAGCTGTGATAGCTTGGACTAAGAAGGTGGGCACCGACATGAGTGAAATTGAAGAATTGTGTGAGGGGAACAACATCAAGGCCTGGTTCTGGGTTGGATAATATCTCCTAGGTTTCTGACTTAATCAGCAGGATTGATGGAGAGCGCCATGCTCTGAGTAAGAGAACTCTGCACCACAGCCATCTTTGGAGGGGAATATCAGGAGTTTCGTTTTCGTTCATTCAGTTCACAATTTACTGTGCTTTTACAATGTGCCAAGCACTGTTAGGGTTTGGGGATTCATTGGTAATCAAGATAAAATCTCTGCCGTCATGAAACTTACATTTTCACTGGGAGAATAGACAAATGATTTTTTAAAAAGAATTTCAGATAACAGTGAGTGCTGTGAATTAAATAAAACTGCAGACAACCTCCAAGGGGTGGGTGAGACAGTTTTTAAGTCATCAGAACAGGCACCTCTGAGGAGGTGACATTTTAACAAGACCTGGCTAATGAGGGAGGTGCCCAGTGCAGAGACATGGGCCAGAGATTGTTTTCCAGAAAGAAAGAACAGCAAGGGCACATGTACAACAGTGACAGTTTCATAGAGTGAAAAGGCCTGTGGAGCCTGGAGGAAGAAGGCAAAGGAGAGGTGGGGAATGAAAGTGGGAAGGGAGGCTGGGTAAGGAGTGGGGATGTTATTCTAATGTCAGTGGGAAGCCCTTGGAGGAGTTCAAGCTATTAAACAAATATAAATCTCTGATACACTTGATAAATAAAATCAGTGGCTCCTCAGTGGAGAGCACATTTTACTGGGGCGAGTAGGAGCAGTGAGGCCAGTAAGGAGGTTTTCGGTTCAAGAACAGGTCATGAAATCAGTTAAATTAAACCTGGGAACCCCATGTACTACAAGTATTCTACAAATTTAACTCAGGTTTTAACAATAATAAAACCAATTTGACAGAAATTCCAAATTCTGTATATGTATGTACAAAAAGAAAAAAAATCAATTTTCATAAGACATCTTCATAATTAAAAAGGGAAGCAAGTGGAAGATTTGTATTTTTTATCTTATTAATAGATCTTGATTTTTAAAAATTTGTTTTTTTGGGTGAGACCTCAGGCTATCTCCTCTTTGAAGCAATAAGCCAAGCCTTCTAATTGCAGAAAATGATGCTTAAGATCAGAGTAGTGTTTTGAACATTGCATTGATAAACTTAAAGTTAATAACTAAAGGCAACAATTACAAGGAATAATCAGGAAAATTTGGAGCTATATTTGATTTTACTGGTTTATATTATCCTAAAAGTGAAGTTATACAGGGATTTTGACCCTCGTGATACATAATCATTGTGGAAAAACAGAAAATACTGACCAAAAAACTTAAAAGTCATACCTACTGTAGAAACATCCATTGTTGAGTTTGAGTTACTTAGATATAAAGTGTATTTGTTTATTATACTGTAGATAAGTTTTCATAATACATTTTTCCTCACCTAGCAATGTATTATAAATGTACTCCCATGTCATTAATTTATAATTTGATTTTTAATTGTGATATGATATCTGTAGTTATACTAAGGCTAGATGCTTATTGTTGAAACATTTTTTAAAACTAGATGCCTATTGTTATATCTTAATTTTCCTGTTTTGAAAAGATGCTGTAAAGAAATCATCCATCCTTTACCTACATTTTTGTTCTTATTGTTGTTACCTCTTTTTATGTAAATACTCCTTAAGTATTAATTTCGTGGTCAGAGAACCACAGTATAAAGACTTTTGCTGTGATTTACCAGCTTCCCGTAAGGTTGTGCTACCAGAAACACCAGTGAGAGTGCCCGTTCTCCTGCATCTTCGTCAGTTCAGGGTGTTACAGTTTGTTGCTTAAAATTCATTTTTATAATTTGTTAAGTGAAAAGTTAGTACTTATATGAATACTTGTATTTTGAAATTATTTGATGAGTGAGGTATAGAATGTGTTTGCTATTTGTAGTTTGTATATGAACTGTTGATATATATCCTTATTTTACCTTTACATTAGGTTTATCTTGCTACTTTTAAAGAAATATTTATGTAACAATGGTAAATTCATTGTCAATCCAATAAGTTGTGTATTTTCCCCAAGTTTGTCATTTTTCTTATTTACACATTGTTTTTATTTAGCTAAATATCTTTATATTGGTTGTTAGACTTACAAAATCTTCCCCACATGAAGGTTTCATAATTTTCCCCCATGTTTTTACCTATTTCATTTATGGTTATTTGTGTATTTAAATGTTTGTTTTATTTATATATGGGTACCCACATATATGCTTTTTTTTTTGTCATTTAGAAAGAAAGTCATGCTATATCCCTCCTGACTTCTCCAGCTGCTGGTATTAAAACAGTTGATCCCTTGCCTTTGAGGGAAGATTCTGAACCCAATATCCCCAAATTTGGTGAGACAACTCTTCCAGTTTCAAAAATACTAGAATACCCACCTAACACACCTGGGAAGTCTGCCTCTCCACCCTGCGCCCCATCCTACTGGCATCCTTCTCGTCGGATTCAGGGCTCCCTGAGAGATCCAGAATTCCAGCATAATGGTAATTACTTAGGTTTTACTTTTTTGTCTATTAAAATGAATGTGCTATACTGATAGATACAGAGGCTGTAAGTGTACTATGTTATTTAGTTTTAGTTAACACAGTAGATTTCTTTAAACAGAAAAAAAACCTCATCTTTGACACACTCAAGTTGTGCCGTGCCCAAGTTCACTTTGGTCTAAGTGTGAGATGTCTCACGTTCTTTTCCAAAAATGTGTAGGCAGCCCGTTAGATGCCATAGCACCTTTCCCCAGGTGTGACAACCAAAGATGTCTTCAGACGTAACAGATGTTACCTGGATGTAGAATTCAAGTCATAAAATATTTCCCTTCAGTTTTATTAGCTATCGCTCTGCTCTTTTTTGACGTCCGTTAGTATTGTTGAGAAATCTGATGCACTTTTTATTTTTGATCTTTTGTGTGTGACCTTTTTTTTCCCCTGACAGTTCTCAGCATCTTCTCTTATACCTAGTGCTCTGAAATTTTATGGTGGGTCCCTTTGCATTCATTTTGCTAGTACTCAGTAGAGCTCTTCAATCTGAAAAGTCATGTTCCTCAGTTCTGGGAAATTTTCTTAAATTATTTAGTCAGTAATTTCTTCCCCTCCAGTCTCTCTTGCTCCCTTCTGGCACTGTTATTTTTCAGATCTTGGACATGCTGCAGATGCTGTTTTCTTATCTTAGCTGTTATATTTTCCATCTCTGTCTTTTTGTTTTAATTTGAAAGGGTTACTAATTTTTATCTTCTACTTGAGTTTTAAAATATGTTGCTGCATTTTTAATTTCTAAGTTTTTTTTAAACATGCATACTCCTTTTATATAAGCATTCTGTTACTATTTCATGGATAGCATGTTTTACGTGGTTGAGGAGATAAATGATACATATATATAATGCCCCTATTTGGAATATGGTTTCTTCTTTCCCCCAGTTGAATCTGGTGTCTTTCAGTCAAAGTAGCTGTGATAAACCTTCTTTAGCAATAAGACCTCAATTCCTCTTTTGGGAGATGGGCAGTTACCCTGCTGTGTAAAATGAAAGATGGATCTGGTAGACTCTTCTATAGAAAGACAATTAGATTCCTGATTCAGTTTTCCCTTCTCTTCAACTTTCAGTGGTACTCAGTACTCCCAACCACCCAGCCATCAGGGGAGCAAATCAATTGCTTCCTGGTTTCCCTTCTCTGCTGCCTGAGGATTTAGCTCCTTTGGCTATGATAACCACACACTCACTGCCTTCCATTTGCTTTCCACTTTTCAAACTTTTGTTTCTGTTTTCTTGTTTCCCATTATCTTTGTCCTCGGTTTATATTGCTTTTGTAGATGTGTATAGTCCAACTATCATCTTTAAAGAGAAGCTTATTGTATTTCTTTCAAGTTAGATTAGTATTGTCATTGAGAAGAATCCTAGGAGGTTATCCCTTGTTTGTTTACATATTTGCTAAGCATATTATGAATTAATGAATGGCCCTTTGGAGGAATTTCTATTAAAGGTATAAAGTTAAGCTTTTTGACAGTCTACCTTCTCTTCAAGTTGACTGTAAGATAAATTGTTGGGTGGCTTTGAAGGATAATTTCTTATGGCTTTTTTTTTTTTTTAAGTGGGAAAATCAAGGATGAACAATTTCCAGTTACCTCAGCATGAAGCCTTTAATGATGAAGGTATTTCAATAGTCAAATAACACAAGATAAAAGTATATTTTATTAGATAGTAGTTTATAATAGTATAATGATTTTACATTCGGTTAGCACTTTATAGTTTACAGAGTACTTCCATAGATGGCTTTTCATTAGATCCTTAAAACTCTGTGAAGGGGGTAAACTATCCCCATTTTACTCGTGAGTAAACTAGGCGCTAAGCCTTGAAGAGTCTGTTTTAAAGCAAATGGATGGCAAGAGATGCATCACACCCACGGCAGTACTCTGTCTTCCACCCTGGCTGGCTGGTGGCTCAGGAATTCGGCCTAGCATTACATCCATCATTTTCTTCAAATGTCTGTATATTCCCAAAAAATACATGATTAGGGAAAATGAGTGTTTTTCTCTTGTGTGGTTTTTATTCTGAAAAATTCGGTTACTTCTAATGGTGGCAGGAGGAATTTTGAATTCTTGATGTTGAACAATTGAAATTACTATTTTAATGCAACCTAAGAGGTATAAAATTACTGTTTATAAATTTTGAATTTGAAAGTAAATTTGAATACTTTATGTATTATGGCTTCACACACATTGAAGGTTCCTTCCTCTTAGCAAGTTTGAGACTCCTTTCAGAATTCATTGAGCTAGAAATCAAGTTGTTATGTTTTGAAATGCCAATATCTGGACACTGAATCCTGTCTTGTTTTCTTTTTAATGGAAGAACAGTGTTTACAAATAACTTGATAATTGATTTGCTTACTCAGAATGAGGAATTTCAGTAATAATGAAGGGTAGCATATTAAAGTCAGACATCATTTCTATATTAAGTGAAATGACTTTAGAAATATGATGCGGGTACCATGTGAAGGTATGGCATTTTGTTTTTAAAATGTGAAGGTTTCTTTTGCTCAAACAGCTGTGCTTTTTAAAGTAGGACAAGACAGTATGATGATGAATTGTTTCCAGGTAATACCACAGTCCATGTGTTTGTGTAATGACATAGTGGGATTTCAGGAAAAAAACAGAATGCTCATTTAATGTAGAAGTGTTTGATTTCTATATGATACACTTGGAAAATTACTGTGAACGATCCAAAAAATACTAATCTTATATTTTAATAGATTATGTGTTTGTGATAGTCAGTATTGACATCACAGAGCTTGATGCTTTTAATTTTCTCTTGATGTTTTGAAACAGTGTTTTTATGAGCTTTTTTGCACTGAATGTAATTCTTTCCTTGCAGATGAGGACAGGTTCTCAGAAATCTCTGCTCGCTCTGCGGCCTCTAGTCTCCAGGCTTCTCAAACTCTGGCACGAGCTCGGAAAAGGAAGGAGAGTTTCTGGGGCAAAACATAACTAGGCAGACACCTAGTTGGGTTGCTTTTATCTGGGGGAACCATTGGCATACTTTTTCATTATTGCTTTACTGTATTAAGACTTCAAGTATTTGGATTTTTTGCTAACATTTCCTACTTAAAAAGAATTGTTTTTTTTTTTTTTTTCAATACTCAGTTCAATTTACTGGAAAATTTTTAACATAGGTTCATGAAATTTTAACTTTTGAAGGATTCTTTTTGCATCTGTTCCCAAAATATAAAGACATAGATTACATAGTTCTTCACATGTTATAACTTGTATAAAGTGTCAGGGCTAGCTGGTAGAATTGTGAATTTCCCCTATCCAGAGAATATTCTTAAATATGAATAAAGTAAAGTAAAAATTAAGATTTAAGTGTAAAGTATAGATTACCTGAAGATTGGCTTTATGTATCTTTACAATTGTAGATGTCATAAAATGAATTTGTTGTTCCTTTAACTTTTGCTGTGGTGTTTATTTTAGTACCTTCTGTTTGTGGTTACAGTGTTAAAATAATTGTACTTCAGATTGAAAATACTAGCTTTTGTATATACTTTTCTTATTTATGTAACAAAGTTTGCTGAGAGAATATGTATATTTTTTATCTTTGTGTGTACTCTGTTTGTATAAGGACTTTGGCTTACATTTGAATAATGTCTGAATTTTGAAAAATTTGTATAATGGAAAATTAAAACTTTGTAGATATTTTGAAATAAAATGATCAACTGTTTCAGTTCTGTTTGTTTCAAGCGTTTCAAGGGTTTGGCTTCTCTAGAGAGTTATTACATGGAACAAATGATTATCTTTTAAAAACATTTTACTCACAACAGCTTAAGCACATCATAGTTCTTTTGCATTTATCCAAATGCAGCAAAACTGAGTCCTCAATACTTTTGCACAAATATAGGAAAAAATGTAGAATTTCCAAGGCAGACTCATTTTTTAAAAATTGGACACAGACTTTTTGATTATACTTTTTTACTCTTAGGACATGTTCTGTGGTCTTACTCTTTATCTTGCAAATCATGATAAACTTAATTTTCTAAAAAATATGGATTTCATAAAATATAATACATAAAATATTTACATAAATATTTACAATAGATAGAAGTTACTGAAGATAATACACAGAATATTGATGCCTGCTGGTTAGAAAACAAGTGTATAGTCTGTTCTAAAGTGCTTAATTTGGTCAAGAGTGCTTGTGCAAATCACTGGTTTACAATAAGGGCCTTAAAGATCTTATGTTATCATGAGGTTATAAAGAACTGTAGGCATACAAACTATTTGCTTACATTCCACAGACCTTTTAAAACTGTTGATTTAAAAAGTTACTAAGCCCCAGCAATCTCACTACTGGGCATATACCCTGAGAAAATCAAAATTCAAAAAGACTCATGCACAATTATGTATAATAAACTGCAGTTATTAAAAATTTTACAGTTCAGGGATTTCCCTGGTGGCCCAGTGGTTAAGACTGTCTACCAATGCAGGAGGTGCAGGTTTGATCCTTGGTTGGGGAGCTGAGATCCTACATGCCCTGTGGCCAAAAAACCAAAAACATAAAACAGAAACGATACTGTAAAAAATTCAAAACAGACTTTAAAAGTGGTCCACATAAAAAAATCTTTAAAATATATAAAAATTTTATAGCTCAGTGAGTTTGGAAAGAATGCATACATCTGTGAAACCAACACCACGACCAAGATACACTGCATTTCCGTCATAAAAAGTTTCCCCATTTCACTTTGCAGTTCAATCCATCCCCCCCACCCTAGTCCTCAAGGAAATCACTAATCTGCTTTCTGTCAGTTTATAATAATTTTATATACATGGAACCATCTTTTTTATCTGGCTTTCACTCAGCATGTTTTTGAAAGTCATCTATATGTTGGGCACCTATATTCCCTTTTAATCCACTGACTCACGGTGAACTTTTGGGTTATTTGCAGCTTGGGACTATAATGAATAATTAAAATCTATTGTGAAAATCTTTGTATAGACATAAACTTTAATTTCTCTGGAAAATCCTAGGCAATTCAATTTTTTAATCTTTAATATAACTTCAAGTATATGGTACACCCTATTATAAACTGGTGATTTGTTTTTTTTTTTTGAAATTGGTATCTCAAACTAGACAGGGAACAAACATCAATCAGGATCACAGTGGAAGTAGCATGCCAATTGCCTCTGTTCTTTGCCCCTATCTTCACCCCAGATGCTGAGATGCTCATGTGTCCCTGGTTGAGAACTCAGATAAAAATGCACAAACATATAATTCAAATTTTGTATACATGTATGGGAATGGATATTCATGTCGGATCTCATCTCAGTCTCTGTGGGAGTCTGAACTCCAAGTTAAGAACTCTTCAAGGATGATTTTGAGGATTAAGGGTAAAACACATGATAAACATGCTTAGTGGGGCTTCCCAGGTGGCTCAGTGGTAAAGAATCTGCCCGCCAAGCAGGAGCCCTGGGTTTGATCTCTGGGTTGGGAAGATCCCATGGAGGAGGAGATGGCAATCCACTCCAGTATTCTTGCCTGAGAAATCCCATGGAGAGAGGAGCCCGGTGAGCTATAGTCCATGGGGTCACAAAAAGTTGGACATGACTTAGTGACTAAACAATAACAACAACAAAACATGCTTAGTACTTGGTGGAATATGTTACCTTGAGATTTAAGTACACATATTATCATTTTACAGATGGGAAAACCCTCTTAAATGACTGGACTAAGACCTGATAGCTGGTGAGTTCGATCTAGGTCTTATTCAGTCTATCCACACTGCCTACTCTGGAGTGTTTATACTAAAATTGTGAGTCCTACTGTGATTCAATTCTCTCTGGTTGATTCATTTGGAAGTGTTTTTTTTTTTTTTTTTTACTTTATCATCTTAGAAGATAAACATCTTTCTAGTCAGGTAAAAGTATATGGGAAACAAGTTATTGTACTAGCAGAGTCAATCAGCGTAAAAGTGAGTTAACATTCAAAACAAATTTGTTCTCATATAAGTAGCGTTGCAGCTGGCTACCCAGGGAGCTCAGGATGGATTATGTACCTTTGTTGCAGTTGCCGACACCCCCAAAATATTTATCACAACTTCTAGAAGTTTACCAAGGGAACAAATACTCTAAAATGGTAAATGATCCTAGAATCATTTATGTTTGGTTTTGAGTATGTTTTAGGACCTTTTACATGTGGCATCAGTCATGATGGCGTGCTCAGGGCACAGTCTTTGTCAAGCTGCCATCATCGCTCTTTCAAGATGAGTCAGTGGTACAAAGGCTACCACAGGCAAAAGAACAGTCCCTGTCATTGGATGAGCTAGGGTTGTGCCCTGCCTGAGAAAAGAGCCTGCAGTCTAGCCAATCATGAAAAAAGCAAGCCAGTGGCATCTTCACTAATGGTGATCCTGCAACCTGAGTTGACCTTATGCATCTTTCTCCTATGGTGAGTGGAGGCATAGAAAGCTCCAGCCTTTTTCGTTCCTTTCAGATTCGGAGTCAAACTGTCTTACACTCTGTTTCATATTTCATTCCCACCTGGTCCTTCGAGACCCGCTAAGGGTAGCAGCCTCTCTCAAACAGAGGACGGCTCTCCTGCTATACTACACCTGCTATAACGCAGGTAAGAAGAAAGAGTAGTCATCCTAAACATGGCATCCATTCCCTGGGGGTGCAGTAGATAAGAATCTGCCTGTCAATGCAGGGGTCACAGTTTCCATCCCTGGTCCAGGGATGTGGACCTGTCCACATGCTGGGAAGCACCTAAGCTCCACAACTACTGAGCCCACACTTCAGAGCCTGCATGCTGCAACTACCGAGCCTGCATGCTGCAACTACTGAAGCCTGAGTGCCCAGAGCCTGTGCTCCACAAGAGAAGCCATTGCACTGCAACCAAAAGTGGGCCCTGCTCACAGCAACTAGAGAAAGCCCACACAAACAACGAAGACCCAGCATAGCTCTAAATTAACTAAATAAGAATTCTTTTTTAAAATGACTATATATAAAAGTGGAATCTGCTTCTCTTCCACTAAATGCTCCTTACCCATTACTCCCCAGGACCATCTTGGAGTGTGTTCTTGGCAATTGATAGATGCATGGGGCCACCTAGGTCCCTTTGGAAGTCAGAGCAGGAAGCTAACAGACATAATGATGTTTGGGAAATCCGAACCACACAACCAATTCCAGCCACATAATGGACAATTTTGATAATGTTGGTAAAATTTTAGGTTTCTGACTATGTATTTTACACCCAGTAGTATAGTGAAGCTGACTTTTGGGTCAATTGCTAAATATTCAGAACTTTTGTGAGCAGGTTGTTAAACCATCAGTAGCTTGAAATTGACCATTTGAAAATGGTGGGCTAGGGTTTCCTCCCTATTACCCCCAAAGGCAGTTTATAAACTTACCACAGCAGCCACTACACAAATCTCTGTGTTTTTTTTCATATAAGTTGCCTGATAGAGAAAACAACCCACTTCAGGAAGGAGAAAAGAGCAGCTCAAGATAAGCTGCTATAAGATTTACTAAACCATTCACATCTTCCTTGGCTTATAAAAATAAAGTGGTTTAGTTTCCTTTCTTGGCTGAGGTCTACCTAGAAGATAAAAATAAGCCACAAATAGCAGATACTAGAATGTAAAGGGACACTATCCAAGATTCACCCATAGGACCACCCAGAGAAGGGGCCTGGGAATCTGTATATGTCTTCCTCGGGTGATTTTGATATTCAGGTAGTTTGGGAATCACTGGTTTGGGGGTTACAGTGGAATCCCAACTCAACCTTGAACAAGCTGGCTAAACTCTTTTGAGTCTGTTTCTCACCTACAAGACTTAACAATTAAACGACTTAAAGTCTGTAAGGACATTTCATGTATGTTACCCAAATGTCATTCTGCAACCAAGCAGAAGCCCCTCTCCCCCCAAGCACAAAACCAAGCAGTTAACAATTAGGACAATGGAGTCTACCCACAGCAGCTGCCTAAGCTATTCTGCAGGCAGATCACCCAGGCAAGACATCTGAAGACAGAGTCAGCCAGTCTGTCCTCAACAGAGGAGGAGGCAGAACTCAACCTCCCGCTCACTGATTCCCTGAGATTCTCTCCCCACCCCCCATCTACCACTTGTTCCTTTAAAGACTGTCACGGCTGAGCAGAATCTTTCGAGCTGGTCTCAGGACATGAGCCTACCTTCTCCGCAGACTGCCAGGTTTTCTGATGAAAGTGACTTTCCTTTCTACTACACTTGCCTCTTGAATTATTGGTTTATGAGCAGCGAGCCGCCAAACCTGGGTTCGGTTATAATTCAATTGAAAATGTTAACTTCTATTATTTTGGAGGCAAATTTTCATTAAAACAATGGGAGAATGGGGGCTTCTCTGGTGGCTCAGTGGTAAGGAATCCTCTTCCCAATGCAGGAGACATGGGTTCGATCCCTCATCGGGGAAGTTCCCACACGTCTCAGAACAACTAAAGCCCGTGCTCCACAACTGCTGAGCCTGTGCGATAGAG
Organism: Cervus canadensis; assembly: GCF_019320065.1. Lineage (NCBI taxonomy): Eukaryota > Metazoa > Chordata > Mammalia > Artiodactyla > Cervidae > Cervus > Cervus canadensis. The sequence continues at coordinate 11,825,401 of NC_057410.1, read as the reverse complement.
CCCGAGAGGAACAACGACTGAGCCCATCGCGGCAGCTACTGAAGCCCAAACCCTCTGGAGCCTGTGCTCAGCAACAAGGGAAGCCACCGCGGTGAGAGGCCTGCACGGGACAGTTAGAGAGGAGCCCCCGCTAGCCTCAGCCAGAGAGAAGCCCGCTCGGCAATATGTGTATGGATGTATTATATATATACTTAATATTCATTATATATCTATAACAGTAGGAAGGGAGAGGCTGAATTTAAATTTAAAAGCCGGAGACAATGTGTCCTGACTTCGTGGCATCTCCCATCGCAGCACTGTCTGCCATGACCTACATTCAGCTCACACAGTTTGGGGCAGGGGTGCTGAAATGATTTGTCTATTTCCGTTATGTGGTAAAGCAAAGAAGACTGTGACTCTGGTGCTGTGACTCAGCGATTCTAGAAGGTGGAATCAATTACCTGATACATGCAAACTGTATTAGAGGAACCATGAATTGGAGATGTTATCAGGTATGAGTCAGACAATGCAGAGATAGAGGACTCACGATAATCACTGATGAAAGGAAAGATAGGCGAACTTGGTCCCTGAATGAATGCACAGTCAATAAAGATTTTCCTCATTTGCTGCAAGTTATTATTTTTTTTTAGAGATGAATTAACTAAAAACTCAGAGTTTTGTTAACTTTAAGAAGGAAATATAAACTGACCTAAATGCCATACACTATGGGAAAATGTAGAAGCACTACACTCATAAATTCAATTGCAGTCAGAGGCTGAACGTATCACCCAGGAAAATTTTGCCCACAGTGAGTACCTTAGCAGTTAAGGTTCCCGTTAAAAATTACCGTATTCAGGTCAAAACATCTAAGGTTCTGGAAAAAAACAAAGAAAATTGAAAATAGGTTTGTATGGCAATGTTCACACTTTTGTTCCGTAAAGAACCGGTAATAATTTTAACTTGCAATTTTGCAAAGATGAAACATCCAAAGTACTGTACTAATTGGAGAGTTTAACCCAGCATTAAACACTGCAGCCTGATCACTTAATTAGTGAATTGTAGCTGCCAAGACTTTAAAGCATCACAGGTCAAGGCCTTAAGAACATACCAGTTTTTTTCATCATTCAGAATGAAACTATGGGGACCAAGAAAAAATTTTGTAATTTTTAAAATTTGGATTTGTGTTTATAGTTTGAATATTTAAAAGATTAGTAAAGACTAATATATCAACGTGCATAGTTCTTTAATTACTTAAATAATGTGTTAAAAAAAAGTTAGAGGCAGAACACTTTTGATTAGAAAAGCTCCTAAAAATCTGACAATCCTTATAAGTTTAGTGGCTATGTTCATTTATTTATTCATTAAAAAACATGAAAAAATTCCACAGATATTTTCTGCCATGCACAATGTTAATCCTGGTGTCTCTTTAAGATTAAACAAGTCACTGTTGCAAATTACAAAATAATCATTTTGTATCATTTTGCTATTCAGTTTTTTTTCCCTTAATTCCATATTTGGAGAAAAATCATTTTCCTCTCATGATTTATGGATTTTCAAATTTTCTGTAACAACTAATTTCCATTGCTTTCTCTTTGAAGGGCATTGTAGCCAGCCAGCTAGTCTTCTTTTTTTCTACATCAGGTTCCCTTTGTTAAACTCTGTTTTTTAGTCACTAATAACAAATTCAGGTCTACATGGTTGTGTGTATGTGCATGGATGTTTGTTTGCATGCGTGTTACTGATGATACTAGAGCACTACTGTTCCGTTATATGCGCTAAATAAGTAAGAAATATCAACAAATCTTGTATGCTTTTTCTCTACCAAATCAAGCTGCTTTAAAGAACGTTTGCCCTGTCTCTGCCTTCTGGTTTTGCTGGGCTCCACGATGCCAGTTTCTCTAGAACTCACATTTCCTTTGGCCTTTGAGGCCATCTCAAATCAAGACTTGATAAGGATTCAAGGTCAGATGTGTTAGAGTATATTACCATCTTTTTCTCTTTTTGCTGTGTGATCCTGGAAAATTACCTATCTTCTGAGCCGCAGTCAATGAGTATATTAAGTAGGGGTAAGAAGCATAAGTTGTTTTTAATGGTTATTGTGAGAATTAAAGAATTCCATGCACTGGAAGTACTTAATGCTGCCACACATATTTAGAATTCAAAAATTTTAACTATTTTCTATTTTATTTCCTAAAATTGCTCAATTTTATTGGGAATGAGGGAAGTTGGGTGGAATGAAAGTTATTTCAGTTTAGCACTTAGAACATTTCTAATTAGCAAGTAAGACAGGAAGTTAGAGCAGTGGCCTAAAGGCCAATGAGGGTCAATCCCAAGAGGTACACTACACTTATGGGCCTCTTTTTTGTCTGAACCCTGAATATGGTCTCTCCTCTGACTCTTTTCTACCACCCACCCAAATGGAACTAGAAGGAGAAGCTTAAGAGAAGAAAGAGGATGCTGTTCACATTGAAGCCTGCCACTACAGCAATGCACCTACCCTGGAGATTCAGAGAAACATCCAGTAAATGAATGTATTGCTAAACCAGCTACTGTGCTAGATAACTGGGGCTCGGCACAGCTGGGAAAACTCTGGGAGCTCATATCTGAGCACTGAGGGTTGAGGGAGCTCCCATCAGTGACTGACTGAAGGATGCAGGATGGAGAGAAAGTGAAGAAGCATCAGTAGCATCAACATTCCGGTGACTCCTGCATGGACAAGAAAGCCCCCAGGCCAAGGAGAGCAGATGCTGCGGTTGGAGGGCGGCAGGTGTACACCAAAGAGATGGAGACGCAGGTTCACAGGAGCGCCTAGTGTTTGCGGCAATGCTGTGTTCTTCTGGCCTCTTGTTTTGCCAAAAGTTTTACTTTTGTCTTAGGTTTGAGGGATTTGTTAACAAAAGAAACCACTGGTTACACACAATTTCAATTTTTTTAATATAAGATAATTGACTTAATTTCGATATGTAGTCACTAAAAGTAAAGGATTAATTGAGTAGGTCTGTTACCAAAACCGGGGTCTGGCTGCTCAGTGCTCAGAAGACTTTAAAGACAGTAGCTTGGCCGAAAGGAAAGGTGGCTTTATTTTGGATGTTGGCAACCAAGGGAGAGGGCAGATGTCTGTCCAAAGGCCAACCTTCCCAGCTGACAGAGGGTAAGAGTTTTTATAGACAGAGGGACAGAGCTATAGGCAGAAACAGCACAGTCAGCTCTGACGATTCTCTTTAAAATTGGTCATCGGTGGTCTGACCAGCAACATCTTGATTGTTTTGGGCACAGTGAATCTTCAGTTCTAAAGTCAGTTTGTTTTCATTTCTTGAGGCCAATTCTTAGAATTGTGGCAGCTTATGCCATGGCTTTGGCCACCTGATGCGAAGAGCTGACTCATTGGAAAAGACCCTGATGCTGGGAGGGATTGGGGGCAGGAGGAGAAGGGGACGACAGAGGACGAGATGGCTGGATGGCATCACCGACTCGATGGACATGGGTTTGAGTAAACTCCAGGAGTTGGTGATGCGCAGGGAGGCCTGGCGTGCTGCGATTCATGGGGTCGCAGAGAGTCGGACACGACTGAGCGACTGAACTGACTGAGCTGATGTCATGGCTAGAGTCTGGTTATCATATGGTGAACTTCTTTACCTGGGTTTTCAATATCTGTAAGACAGCTCACAGAGTATGGCTCAGAATGTTATCTATGGCCCTCGAGAAGGAGCTAAAGGTCCTTGACTATGCTTAATGACTATATTATTATGATTCTGTCTTCTTCGATTCTTTTCCTTTGTTTCTACATTTTCTCACTTCTCAAATTAAACTTACTCTTTGACTAAAGTTTTACAGACAAAAGGCAGGCTGAGAACATGGTGGGGGGATAAGGACCATAGGGTCCTGCTCTGTTTCAGGTCCATAGAGGATTCCTACACAGCAGACAGACAGTAAACGCTAGCCATTACTAGAAGGGAAATGACAGAATTTGTCACCAAGTCCAAACTCACGTGCTGGCAGCATGATAGGCCAATGAATCAGAGAGACAAGGTGTTGACGTGAAGTTACCAGAGAATAACCCTGGTCAGAGTTCCTCAGTTGCTTCCACACCCTCTTGCCTGTTCATGGAGAAGAAAGAAGCAAGAAAACATAGAGGAAGCCTTAGAGGAAACAGTACCAGATGTCTGCCTGTTACCAAAGTAACCAGAACAAACCAAAACCTAGCCAGCTGGTAAGTCACATTAATGTGACTTCCCAGTCCCATTAAACCTGTGACCTTTCTCCAAAAGGTTGGAGTTTTTTTTCTATGGGAAGCTTCCCAAACTGGAGCTGAAGCTTCCCACTATCAAAGTTACCCAGGGCTCTTGTAGGAAAGTTTAGAATCAGATGCCTCAAGTTCAAGGGAGTCGCCAGGCTTCTTCAATTATCAGATTGTTCCTCTCCTTTGCAAAGTGATTCTAACTGCCAGCTTATTTAATTGTGAGCCATTCAGGGGCCATTGCTCTTCTTATCTTAACAAATCTAATATATGCCCCAAAGAGCTTTCCTTGGTGATACATGAAATATTTCCCATTTTTATAAGTTTGATAACACCAAAACATAAAAGACATAGGCAAATTCTAACACAAATGACATAAATTCCAGCATAGATGCATAAATGAACTGATTCCCAAATCAGGTAAATAAATTTACCCTACAAAATAAATAAACTAATTCCAACTAGAGTAGGCTTGCCCCACAGGAACTCATTCCCCAATGAACTAGCTCAAGGTAGAGTCCAACAACATTTTCTCTCTCCAGCAGGGTACCCCAACCAAATTGGCTTGTCTTGGAAAAGCCCAAATTAAGGGGGAAATACATTCCTGGTGTATACACCGGAGCAACTTACTCTCCAAAATCGAGTCCATCAACCCATAACAGAAGAGGTGACACAAAAAAACAAATGAGCTGGCTGAACTGGCCAGAGTTGGATAGACTTATCCTACAAATGAAATCAAATCCATTGACTCAGGGGGGAGATGGGAGGGAGGTTCAAAAGGGAAGGGATACATGTATACCTATGGCTGATTCACACTGAAGTTTCACAGAAAACAACAAAATTCCGTAAAGTAATTATCCTTCAATAAAAAGAAATAAATTTTTAAAAAAATCCATTGACTCGAAGGTTGTCAGTTCCTTGCCTCAATTGTCAAGCGCTGGGGACAGTCGGTGCTGCTTCAGGGAATCTTGAAGGAAAGATCCTCAGGACAAATGGTCCCAGCAGCTGCTAGGGCCTTGCTCCAATATTTCCTGACTGGGGCCAGCTAGTCACAAGCAGCAAGGCTTCTGGCTGGCTAAGCCAAATTTGTTACCAACTCAAGCTTGCTCTGCTTGCCACATGATAGGCCAGTGAATCTGAGAGACAAGGTGTTGAGGCAAGAAATATCACTTTATTTGGAAAGCTGGTTGACTGAGAAGATGGCAGATTAATATCTCAGAGGAACCATCTTGAGAGGTCTGGGTGCCAGATTCTTTTATAGAGTCAAAGAGAGAAGCAGTGAGGAACTAATGTCTAAAGGCCGAATAGAGAGGGAGAGGCGGTGGGGAAGGAAAGTGAAAGGGTCTTCAGTCTTGCAAAACCTCTCTGGGAATGGCCAGCCTTTGGAAGAGGTGTGTTTATCTGTTTTTGTTGTAGTTATTCACAGGTAGTCAGGGTCAGATTATCCCTCGACAAGTGGAACAAGAGCACTTCGGTTTACAATCAGGTAGAGGATGCTGAAACTGAATCTCCAATACTTTGGCCACCTGATGTGAAGAAACGAATCGTTAGAAAAGAATCGTTAGAAAAGACCCTGATGCTGGCAAAGATTCAAGGCATGAGGGGAAGGGGATGACAGAGGACAAGATGTTTGGATGGCATCACTGACTCAATGGACATGAATTTGAGTAAGCTCCAGGAGATGGTGATGGACAGGAAAGCCTGGCATGCTGCAGTCCATGGAGTCCCGAGGAGTCGTCAGACATGACTGAGCGACTGAACAGAAACAGAGGGTCTGGGTCCTCTGCGGCAGGTTATTATGAATGATTATAGCAACAAAAGCAAGGAAAAGAAAGTCAAAGAAATAATTTCTAACATGGAGTCAGAATTGGCTTCTCTGCAAGATAATCAATGGGTTCTATGTGACTTGTTCTTTGTTTATATTATTTAATTAAATATTCAGAATGATCTTATGACTTTAGCTCCCATCTGCCTTTAAGAAAATGGAGGTTAAGTTGGAATTTGAACCCAGCTCTTCACTCTAAAGCCTGTATGTTCCTCTCCACTGCCATGGAGCAATGGAAAAGGGCACCAACAGCCTTCCCTCAAATCAGTGGCATTTCAGCTGAGAGTTAACCAACTGCAGTAGATTTCTGAGGTCCTCAGAACTAGTCGGGGGTAGAGGAGGAATTTGAAGTGAGGTTGATCCAGTTCTGGGCTTCAGCGTTGAAACCATGAAGTTACTCTTTCAACTCCATTGCTTTTTCCATTCTGTCTCTCCAGATCAAAGCAGCCTCCCCCTCTTCTGATACTTTAGTCTCATTAAGGACTTGATAAACATTCTTGTATGCACATTGATTGCAAATGCTGATTTTTTTGGGAAATGCACTCTTGCCAAACTGCTTTCAAAAATAAGGCAGTCAAGTGCATTGATTCCAATAAAGGTCTTACTAAATTTGATTCCCCTTTGAAAAACTGCAAAATTGTCATAAAAATACCATTGGAATTAAGTAGGCTGGGTTTCCCTAGATGAGATTCCCAGATAAGCACCAGCCTCTTAGAACTTGAGATGTCTCAGCAGGTGACATATAAATACCCCTGCACCAAGGGGCCAATGCAGTGATTTCTCTGGGCAGTGGCTCAGTTCTTAGTCACCAAGTACAGCATTTACTGTGTCTCCTCTAGGGTACAGATATTACTGTTACTGTGAATGAGGGAATGAGAGAATGCAACCAAGAGGATTATACAGCAGCTAGAGCCAAACCTGTCAAAGAGCAGTTATCAAGTGTTGGCAAGGGTGTGGAGAACAAGGAATCCTCCTGCTCTGTTGGTGGGAGTGCAAATGGGTGCAGTTGTTATGGGAAAAAAGCAAGGAGGTTCCTCAAAAAGTTAAAAATAGAACTACCATATGGTCTGCAGGACTTTCCTGGTGGCTCAGCGGTAAAGAATTACAGAGTCAGACACGACTGAGCACACACACATAGGACGATTCAGCAGTCCTACTGAGACCAGAAGACAAGAGTACAGCCATCTTGGAAAAGGACTGGGGAACAGCCTTGGGCAAAACAGGTCTTGCAAGCTAAAACAGGCCCTGGGGGCCAGAGTCCCAGAGTGGGAAACAAAAAAGCCCAGCAGGAATAAAAGACAAACTTTGTTTCACTAACAAGTGTACCTAGTTACCACAAGACAACAAGCTCAATTATTTTAACTTTATCTGTTCTGGTGCATTCCTGAATAGAATTTTCATGCATTCCTTTTTCTTCACAAAAGTACTACCTGTTTCTGATAGCCACCTGCTGCTGATCAAAGATGTTTGATTTCTGGAAATCAGTGGTCTTGAGACAAACTCTACCTTTCTTTAGAGAAGTGACTAACCCCTTCCCACTCGGGTAGCTGGCATTTTCCCTCCTTCTCCCTCATGCAAAACCTCTTTTAATAAAAAGTTTTGCTTGCCTAAGAGTCTTGTAGAAGTGGTATTCATGTCTATGGTATTGCTGTCAAAATTCTGGAAAAAACCCAATAGTGCTACTTCTGGGTACTTATCTGATTGAAACAAAAGCACTGTCTTAAAGAGGTATCTGCATTCCCATGTTCATAGTGACATCACTCACAATAGCCAAGACATGGAAGCAAGCTAAGTGTCCATGGAGGAATGAATGCACAAAGAAAATGTGGTATATACACACAATGGAGTATTCAGTTCAGTTCAGTCACTCAGTTGTGTCTGACTCTTTGCGACCTCATGGACTGTGGCATGCCAGGCTTCCCTGTCTATCACCAACTCCTGGAGCTTACTTAGACGCTTGTCCATTGAATCAGTGATACCATCCAACCATCTCATCCTCTCTTGTCCCCTTCTCTCCCCACCTTCAATCTTTCCCATCATCAAGGTCTTTTCCAATGAGTCAGTTTTTCGCATTAGGTGGCCAAAGTATTGGAGTTTCAGCTTCAGCATCAGTCCTTCCAGTGAATATTCAGGACTAATTTCCTTTAGGACTGACTGGTTGGATCTCCTTGCAGTCTGAGGGACTCTCAAGAGTCTTCTCCAATACCACATTACAAAAGCATCAATTCTTTGGTGCTCAGCTTTCTTTATAGTCCAACTCTCACATCCATACATGACATCTCTCACATGACTACTGGAAAAACCATAGCTTTGACTACACGGACATTTGTTAGCACAGTGAAGTCTCTGCTTTTTAATATGTTGTCTAGGTTGGTCATAGCTTTTCTTCCAAGGAAGAAAGCAAGGAATCAAGATTGCCAGGGGAAATATCAATAACTTCAGATATGCAGATGACACCACCCTTATGGCAGAAAGTGAAGAACTAAAGAGCCTCTTGATGAAAGTGAAAGAGGAAAATGAAAAAGTTGGCTTAAAGCTCAACATTCAGAAAACAAAGATCATGGCATCCATTCTCATCACTTCATGCTAAATAGATGGGGAAACAGTGGAAACAGTGGCTGACTTTATTTTTTTGGGCTCTAAAATCACTGCAGATGGTGACTGCAGTCATGAAATTAAAAGTCACTTGCTCCTTGGAAGGAAAGTTATGACCAACTTAGCATATTTAAAAGCAGAGACATAACTTTGCCAACAAAGATCCATCTAGTTAAGGCTATGGTTTTTCCAGTAGTCATGTATGAGTCTGAGAGTTGGACTATAACGAAAGCTGAGTGCCAAAGAATTGATGCTTTTGAACCGTGGTGTTGGAGAAGACTCTTGAGAGTCCTTCAGACTGCAAGTAGATCCAACCAGTCCATTCTAAAGGAGATCAGTCCTGGGTGTTCATTGAAAGGACTGATGTTGAAGCTGAAACTCCAATACTTTGGCCACCTGATGCGAAGAGCTGACTCATTGGAAAAGACCTTGATGATGGGAAAGATTGAGGGCAGGAGGAGAAGGGGACGAAAGAGGATGAGATGGTAGGATGGCATCACCAACTCAATGGACACGAATTTGAGTAAGCACCAAGAGTTGGTGATGGACAGGAAGGCCTGGCGTGCTGCGGTCCATGGGTTTGCAAAGAGTCAGACACGACTGAGTGACGGAACTGAACTGAACTGAAGGAGATTTTTAACTAATCTCATTATGGTCATCATTCATAATATGTACATATAATGGAAGCATTACATTGCACATCTTAAACTTATGTTACATTCAAATAATATCTCAATAAAGCTGGAAACCAAACTATGATTTGCACTTGGATTGAAAAGATTTTTCTGAAGCCAAATGATTTAACTGCTTTTAAAGGATTTGCAAAGTTCCATCAAAGGTGTCCAGCTTTAGTTGCGATTTTCTCCCACACATAGTCATGGTCATTAAATTTCTATCAGCAACCTGTCTCCTGCTCTCAGGGGTGATTGTATGCCAATGCAGCAAAAAGGGTAGGTTTCTCTGGAGGACTTGTCTCACACACACACACACACCCCTTCGCACATGTGGCTCCGATAGGAGTTGGACAAATCAGGGCTTTACTCTCTTTGATTTAAATCAGTTGAAATGAAAAATAAAATGAGACAGAGGTAGTGGGGACATTTGGTAGCCCTCCTTCAAAACTCCAAGGCTCCTGCCTGACCTTTTGCCTGCTGAGACACAGACAACAGGTCTCCTGTATCCCAGGCTGAGTAACCAGAAGGGTCACTGTTGACTAAGCCCTTTCTGTGTGCCAGGCACTGTGCTGAGTGCTCATAGTGCATAATCTTCCCTATTAACACCTGTATTTTGTAGCTGGGGAAACAGGTTTACAGAAACGGAGTAACTTCGCCAAGTTCAGATCCCATATACATGGCGACTCTGGAGGTCTCAGCCTTGAGCAATGTTACATTGCCTCTTTAAGAGAACGTAACCAAAAGGCATCCAGACTGAGTTCAGAAGTGGCATCCTGTGACTGTGGAAGCCTGCTTGGTTTAGCTCTTCTGTACGAGACCACCTAGATTTCTTCTCTTGGGTGAGGAATTGCAGTGGTTGTTGATCCTCAACCACACACCCAATACTCCCATCTCCTGTCTTCTCTTCAAATACAGAGTCTTCATTTGGTTATATTCCTTTGCTTGAGGATCCTTGAATAAGCCCATCTTGCAAGTAACAGACTCTTGTTCATCTGTCATGTGATGACTCTTCCTTCAGCGAGAAAAAGAGGTTCTGTACGGCTTGGGCAGAGTTTTATTGGAGCGTGTGAATTACATGTTACAGTAAGCGGAGGAGACAGAGTGTGTTTTTCAGTCTTTATATCTTATTCTGTGCCAATGTTACTTTGAGGTTTGATTTATTAAGTCATATATTCGCATGGCTCAAAATCAAAACATTGTAAAACATATATGCACACACATATACTATTTCCACAATTGTCTGCATCCACCTGCATTCTCCTCCAAATTAGTTTAACACTTTTAAATACACCTTTTAATACTCTTTCTTGTGTATTCATCCTGTACATTTTAAATGCAAATATAGGCAAATGCAAATGTGTCTGTATTCTCCTGAAAGGTTGTTGCTGAACCACACAAAGATGCAGGGATTCTTGGCTTCCGGAGGGGAAGAATTCAATCCGGGGCCAGAGACGAGGCTTGATCGCTCAGAGCTTTTGTGTAATAAAGTTTTATTAAAGTATAAAGGAGATAGAGAAAGCCTCTGACACAGACATCAGAAGGAGGCAGAAAGAGTACCCCCTGGCTATTGTTAACCATGGAGTGATATACTCTCTAATTAGTTATTACAGTGAATCAAAATGATGTCTGGAGGTTGTAAAGACCTCACTAGACCTACTCCCATAATTTAGACCGACCTTAAGATAACAGGTTTAGCCAGAAGGTTTTTTTCCAGAGACTGTCCTCAAGCAGGATGCATTATTGTTATAATCCTAAGGAATGTAGAGGGGGAAAAAATGTGTCCTTTCTTCCTCCTTGAGAATTCCAGACCCCTCTCTCCTTGGGGACCCCTGCACTGCTTATCAATCTGCCTAGGAACTGACTCTCTCACTCCTTTATTACACAAGATCTTCATTCACTTCCCTTTTAACTTAACAATATATTTCAGAAATACTGTCATCTGTTTATACCCACAGAACACTTCTGACACCAAATATATGCGTTTTCCCTTGTCATGTTAAATAATTTTAATACTGACTACCCTGGGTTGGGAAGATCTCCTGGGGAAGGAAATGGCAACCCACTCCAATATTCTTGCCTAGAAAATCCCGTGGAAGGAAGAGCCTGGTAGGCTACAGTCCATGGGGTCGCAAAGAGTTGGACACAACTGAAAGACTTCACTCACCCAGAGTTAGCATGGATCCCATGGGTTAAGGACTCAGTCCTGCAAGGCTGTCCCCTGACTTCAGGCACCAATTGCAAGTAGCGGGGTCCCAGGTTATCCACTGCTGTCTCATTTGTCTACAAACTGAGGTTTCCCCTGATGCTCTCCTTAGGTTCAATAATTTGCTTTTATGGCTCACAGGCCTGAGGAAAACACTTTACTTATTACTTGACTGCTATAAAGGGGGCTTCCCTGGTGGCTCAGAGGTTAAAGCGTCTGCCCGCAATGCGGGAGACCTGGGTTCGATCCCTAGGTGGGGAAGATCCCCTGGAGAAGGAAATGGCAACCCACTCCAGTGTTCTTGCCTGGAGAATCCCATGAATGGAGGAGCCTGGTGGACTACAGTCCATGGGGTCATAAAGAGTTGGACACGACTGAGCGACTTCACTTTCACTTTTTTTTTCATAAAGGATATCATAGAAGATGCAAATGAACACCCTGATGAAGAGGTATGTAGAGTGAGGTCTGGAAGAGTCTTATACACAGGAGCTTCTGTCTGCGTGGAGTTTGAGATATGCCACTCCTGGCATGTACATTCATTCACCAACTAGAAAGTTCTCTGAACCCATTTGCTTAGGGTTTTTAAGGAAGCATCATTACACAGACCTGATTGATTAAATCATTGGCCAGTGGTGATTAACTCGATCTCCAGCCCCTCCCCACTTCCTGGAATTCCTGAGGATGGGGCTGAAAATCCCAACCCTCAAATCCTGTCTTGATTTGGTTTCTCTGGCAACCAGCTCCCTTCCCGACACCATCTAGGGCCCCCCAAGAGGCACTTTGTTGTTGTTTGTTGTTTAGTCGCTAAGTCATGTCCTACTCTTTCGTACCCCTGTGGGCTGTAGCCCACCAGTCTCCTCTGTCCAGAAGAATACTGGAGTGGGTTGGCATTTCCTTCTCCAGGGGATCTTCCCGACCCAAGGTTTGAACCCGAGGCAGAACTCTCCTGCATTGGCTGGTGGGAAGCCAAGAGGCACTTCATCATCTTATAAAATAACTCCTCACTCTGAGATCTCAAGGATCTTAAAAGCCCTTGTGTTAAGAACCTGGGACAGAAAAAAACAAATAATGTAACAAAAGGTGTTCCTGTCACCCTTACTACCCAGGAAATTATAAGGGTTTTAGGAGCTCTGTACCAGGAAGCAGGAACCAAACATATATTTCTTTTTATGTAAAAATGTCAGAATTGGTGATCTTTCCATATTAACGTGTAGAAGCCATTCACTTTTTACTGTTTACATCTGTGTAGCTTCCCTGGTGGCTCAGACGGTGAAGAATCCGCCTGCAGCGTGGGAGACCTGGGTTCGATCCCTGGGTCGGAGAGATCCCCTGGAGAAGGGAATGGCTACCCAATCCAGTACTGTTGCCTGGAGAATCCCATGGACAGAGGAGCCTGGTGGGCTGCAGTCCATGGGGTCGCGAAGAGTCGGACATGACTGAGTGACTAAGCGCAGGACAGCACAGTATTCTACCGTGTGGCTATACCATAGTTTATCTCACTAGTCCCCATTCATTTGCGTGTAGGGCATTAAGAGAAACTTAATGGACGTTCAGAGTGTTTGAAATCTCGTAATTATAAACAACCTTGCAATGAATAAACCTGCATGAATGACATTTTCTCTTGCACATCTATGTCTGTAGAATACATTTCCAGAAGTAGGATTACTAGGTTGATGAGTAAATACCCTTTTGATGGTTATTGTCAAATTATCCTTCAAAAGATTCTCCCACCAGTGTTAGATAAGAGCCTCTCTCTCCTCTGCCTTGCCAATAGAATGTGTTGCCACCCTCTCGGGTTTTTGCCAATCTGAAAAGCAAGAAATAGTTTCCTACTGCAGTTTTGATTTACAGTTGTATTTTTATGACTGAAATTGAGAATCTTTTCATATGTTTAAAGGCATTTATATTCCTTTTCTGTGAAAAGGGAGTGAAGGATTACATTGCCTGAAATGAGTTAGAAGTATCTTTCCCTGTTTCATTTATCTTTTGACTTTGCTCTTGGTATATTATTACCATAAATTATTACAAGTTATTGAGTATAGTTCCCTGTGCTATATAGTAGGTCCTTGTTGTTTGCCTTTTTATATATATCAGTGTGTATATGCTAATCCCAAATGCCTAATTTATCTCCCCCATCCCCTTTGATAACAGTAAGGTTTTTTTCTCTGTGAATCTGTTTCTGTTTTATAAATAAATTTATTTGCATCATATTTTAGATTCCACTTATAAGTGGTATCATATGATATTTGTCTTTTTCTTTCTGACTTTTTTCACTTAGTATGATAATCTTTAGATCCATCCATGTTGTTTCAAATGGCAATATTCTCTTTTATGGCTGAATAGTATTTCATTATGCATATATACATTTTATTAATTTATATATTTATATTATATTACTTAATATAAATATTAATTTATAGTATTTCTTTTAGGGGGTGAGAGAAAGACCTTCTCTTACTGCTTCAAATGAGAAAGTCACTCCTGGTAATTATATTGAGTCTGAAAGTCTCACCTTTTTACAGGTCAATATACCTTAGCACCAGAGGTGCTTCCATCACTAACCTCCTAGCAAGGGCAGCAGCAGTGGGCAGTTATGTATGAGCTAGATAATGGATGATGCTCCTAATTTGCAGAGGGGCATGAGAAATGTGAGGGGTTAGGAGTAAGAGGGGGAGGTGGTCTCTTGTTCTATTCGGATGTTTGAAACAATTCCAACTATGGAACTTCACTGGAGGAGTTCTAAGAAACTAATACAGGAAATATCTAATTACTACCAAACAGAATCTAGGTTGAAAGTGTTATGCTTGAGGCACATCTCTCAGAGTTCTAAATCTTTTGCTCATTGACTTTCAAAAATATCCTGTTACTTTAAAGCCTGGAAAAGAAAAGGGAATGCCTCCTTGAACTTCGGCTAATAAGACTCCTAAACCATTTCTTGTCCACTATGTTCTAAAAAAAAAAAAAAAAAGCAGAACCACCATATGGGAGAGTCTCCAGCACCATCTTTATGTAGGACCTGTGTACACCCAGCACTTCCCACTTCCAGGCAATGCTGTAGAACAGCATTTTCTTAAGAGAAAGTGTACCTGTAGCACAAAACAAGTCCTGTGGGTTTCCCCAAGGTATATGCAATATGGGGATTGCTTGCCATTCAGCCCCTGTGAAAATAGCTTACTACGGGTCTGCCGCTGTGCTTCTCTCTGCCTGCATCCCTGTATTGGATCCCCTACTAGCTCAGATGAAGTTAGCTCTGAGGGGTTTAGTAACTTACGAACTGAAGCAGGAGCCTGGCAGAGTTGCTGTGCGTGTGTGGGTGAATGTGAGCTGGCTGAGGAGGTGGGAGAGGGAGTGGGCAGGAAACCCTCCGTTCTCAACGCTGCCAACTTCTGAGTCATTTTCTCCGTAGGTGCCCGTGTTATCAATCCCTAGATTATCTGTGGCTTGTTTTAGGGTAACTTCACCACACCCCATCGTGGGAATGCCTCCCTATTTCTCCCCACAGCTTCTCTTTCTCCCACTTTGCAGTAATAATTTTGTCATCGCTCATCCTCCTAGATCCCTCTGGTGTTTGAAGAAAACTCCAATGGTTGTTCCAGGTTGTGGTTGGTATCTTCCCATAACTTGCTCTGTGTTTTGACCAAAGATCCACTCATCTACTTAGACAACATTTAACCATTGTTATGGAGAAGGCAATGGCACCCCACTCCAGTACTCTTGCCTGGAAAATCCCATGGACAGAGGAGCCTGGTGGGCTGCAGTCCATGGGGTCGCTAAGAGTTGGATATGACTGAGAGACTTCACTTTCACTTTTCATGCATTGGGGAAGGAAATGGCAACCCACTTCACTGTTCTTGCCTGGAGAATCCCAGGGACGGGGGAGCCTGGTGGGCTGCCGTCTATGGCGTCGCACAGAGTCGGACACGACTGAAGCGACTTAGCAGCAGCAGCAGCAACCATTGTTAACAGTGGTGGACTTTTCTCTACAGGCATTAAACTTTTTTTTTTTTTTAAGTTTTCTCTTAACTAAAGTAATATGTACTCTTAGAAATATCCAAACCTTTAATAGAGGAAACCAATTTTTTTTTCAAAGGTATGCTGGCTAGATAGTTTTTATTTTATTAATCTAAAGCAGTAGGGTCATGTTATGCACACTGTTTCGCAGTTTGCTTTCTTCACCTAGGAAGTCCTCCCAGCCTCTTCATTTGCTGAAGTCTCTGTTGTGGTGATGATGCAGAATGCTCGCCCCACTCCTTCTCTTCTCTGGAGATGCATGCTGTGGGGAAAAACTACACTGAAGAGTAAGGAGTCTTGGGTTTCTAATCACAGTTCTTCCACTAGCTTGCTGGGGGACTACTGAAAAATTATTAGGCCTCTTTGGTCTCAGTTTTCTTCTTTGTAAAGTTAGGGGCGTGGGCACGTGATCTCGGCTCTATCAGACCAGCTCTCTTGGGAACAGAGATGCAGTGAGCACCTATCCATGCCCCAGACTCTGTCCCAGGTGCTGAGGAAGCAGCCAGGAACACGAGAAAATCATGGGGCTTCCTCAAAAGATTAAAAATGGAACTACCACATCATCCAACAATCTCGCTTCTGGGTATATCTGAAGGAAATGAAATCACTCTCTTGAAGAGATATATGTACCCCCGTGTTCACCACAGCATTATTCACAACAGTCAAGACATGGAAACAACCTAAGTATTCTTCAACAGATAAATACAGAAGAACATGTGTTATACAAATGTATAGAAATATACACCATTGGATATTATTCAGCTACAAAAATAATGAAATCCTGCCTTTTGTGACCACATGAATGGACCTGAGGGCATTATGCTAAGTGAAATAAGAGAAAAGAAAATATCATATGGATCTCACTTGTATCTAATCTAAAAAAAAGTGAACTCTTAGAAACCAAGAGGAGAATGGGCTGGGGTGTGGGATGGGGGGTGTGGGAAATTTGGTCAAAAGGTACAAGCTTCTAGTTATTAAGGTGAATAAATTTTGAAGATCTAATTATAGCTTGATGACTATAGTTAATAATACTGTGTTACATACTTGGAAGTTGTTAAGAGAGTAGATCTTAAATCTTATCACCACACACACACAAAATAGTCATTATGTAAAATGATAAAAGTATCAATTAACCTTGCTTTAGTAATCATTTCACAGCATATACATGTGTGTATCAAATCATCATGTATACACCTTAAACTTACATATTTTATATCAATTACATCTCAATAAACTTGGGGGAGAAAGAGTGTAACTACCTTGAATGGTGAGAATCAATTGTATTTTTAAATCCAGCTCCCCTTTCTCTATCATTCCTTAAATATTGGCATTATTTAGGACTTCTTTTGGCCCCACTGCTCTTCTCATTCTATAAATGCTCCAAAACAACCCCTTTCTCTTCTAGAAAAGACTCTAAACCTTCTCCTAAACTCTATACCTATATATGCAACTGCTTAACTGTACTCCACAGGCTTCCCCAATTCAGAATCCTGAACTGCACTCACCACCTCATTGCCATTTCTCCCCAGAATGGTCCCCAGTTTCACAAACAGTACCACCCAGGAAGGTAAACCTGTGCTTCTTGACTTCTCTGATCCCTTACCCCCACCTCCAGCCCCCAGATGGTTGATTCTACACCTGATATCTCTCAGCTCATCCTCCTTCACTTTGCTCCCCCTTTGAGCTAGACTCTTGTTGCTTACCCACAGTGTTTCACTGGTTTCTCGATTCTCCTGCCTGTTTTCAGTATTGTACCCCTATTCTCATGACTTCAATCTATCTTCCAGACTATAGCCAGAGTACGAGTTCTATCAAAGCAAAGCTAGCATTTACTTCATGCCTCTGTGTCCCAGGCACTCTGCTGGAGACCTGATACACATTATATATAATTCTCACAGCATACACAGTTATACCCACTTGCCATCAAAGGAAACTGAGTCCCACAGGTGATGATATCCCAGCTCCTGAGCACTAGAACAAGACCCTTTATGACTTAGTCTGTTTTACTTCTATTAGCTTCTTTTCTTGATAAATTTTTTCTTGCCCCTCTGTGCATCCTACTCTCCAGCAATTCCAAACTATCCATGGTTTCCCAAACGCCTTGTGCTTCTCCACATTTCCATGGCATTCTTTAGCTATGCCCTCAGCTTGCTGTGATCTGTCTTTCCTTGTGCACGTGTGAGAGATTACTTGACTTACCACACTCAGTTTAAGCTTTCCAAGTAGAGTTGACCACACCCTTTCTGTTCTCACTATACTCTGCAGAAATCTCAACTTCAGCATCACTTTACCGCATTTACTGATTAAATGTCTTTACTTCTCTATGGAAACTTTTCATATCTACATCATTTCTCTGGGTGAGTCCATCTCTGCCCATGACTTCAATAACTATCAATAAGATGTTGAGTTTCTAGACCATAATAATCTAATAAGCTGATCAGGTATTTCTGCTCAGATCCTTATCCTTCTATCCAATAGCTTACTTGGACCTCTGTACTAACGTGGTCCAAACGAAACTGACTAATGATTTTCTTTCCAAGCTGCTCTTCTTTTAGATGCCCAGTGAATGAAACCCCATTTGTTTGCTATTCAAGGTAGACAATTCAGAGTAGTCAACTTTTTTCTCCTCCCTCTGTCTTAATATGCCATCAGTCTGTAAATTCTAGTTATCCTAGGTCCATCCCATTCATGTGTTTTGCACCCATCACTTTTCTCTCCACCCAAATCAGCCACTCCATCCCACTGTCTTCCCATTTCTGCATCAGCCTCCTAACTCATTTCTCTATCTCCAATCTTGCCAAAACCGTTCTTTTCAGTCTCATCAGAATGCTCTTTCCAAAGAACAAGTAGGAGCTCATTGGTTCCTGGCACTGTACACTTTCTGTACCTTGACATTATATCACTAAACCTGACTTGAGTTCACTCACCTGAGCGCAGTAAAACCCATCTGTGACACTGGGTTTGGTGAAGGAAAGTGCAGCATTTACTATAAGGTGCCAAACAAAGAATGTGAATGGCTAATACTTAAAAGGCCTGAACTCTCCAGTGGCTTTCACGAAATGGTTTCTAAAGACAGGGTGAGGGAAAGGGTTGTACTATGGACTTATGGACATCCTTCTGATTGGTTGGTGGTGAGTTAATCGGAATCAGCTTCATCAGTCTTCTGGTTCCAGCCAGTCTGGGGTCTACGTGCTTATGAGCAGCATACAGGTAACTTCATCCACTGGTGGGGGTTTCAATATCTGCAAAACACCTCACAGGGTGTGGCTCAAAATACTATCTATAGTCCTTTGAGTCAGTTCTAATGATGTGTAGGGAGCCTATTATATTGAGTGAAGTAAGTCAGAAAGAGAAACACAAACACTGTATATTAATGCATATATATGGAATTTAGGAAGATGGTAACAATGATCCTATATGCAAGGCAGCAAAAGAGACACAGATGTAAAGAACAGACTTTTGGACTCTGTGGGAGAAGGCAAGGGTGGGGTGATTAGAGAGAATAGAATTGAAACATGTACGTTATCGTATATAAACTAGATGACCAGTGCAAGTTCAATGCATGAAGCAGGGCACTCAAAGCTGGTGCTCTGGGACAACCCAGAGGGATGGGGTAGGAAGGGAGGTGGAAGGGGGACTCAGGATGGGAGAACATATGTGCACCCGTGGCTGATTCAAGTCGATGTATGGCAAAAACCATCACAATATTGTAAAGTAATTATTCTCCAATTAAAATAAATTAATTTTTTAAAAAGACCTAAAGGTCCTTGACTTTGTTTAATGGTTAAACTATCATTATTTTGTCTGGCATCCCTTTTTTCCTACATTTTCTCACTTCTTTGATTAAATTTATTCTTTGGCATTTGGAGAAGGCCTAGGAAGCTAAAGGTTTTCTACAAACAAGAGGAGGTAGGGGACATGGGTGGGTGGGAGGGAGGTCTGTTCCCAAGGGGGCCCCACAGGGTCCTGTTCAGGTACAGTTGCCCTCAGGATAAAGTACAAACTTGCAAGAATTAAGATCTTTTAATATCCTTTGAGTTTCTCTCCAGCCTCATTTCTCTCTAGTTCTCCCTTTCACAGAAGCCTTTCATCCTCACGTATTTGCACACAGTTACTCAAAGGTGATTTTGTGCATGCCTCTTGGGCTGCATAAATCATATTTCTCTTCACAAGTCAGCTCAGAGGATTTCTAGTTTGGAGTGTATTCTCTATGTTCAGAAAACTCTGCCTCTGACTTTGTACACTTTAAACCCATTGAAGAAAAGAACTGTGTACCACCCTCAGAACATAGCCCAGATGCCAGCATGGAGGAGGTAAGGTACAGCTGTTTGCTGAGTGAAGGAATGAACTTTCAATTTTGAAGGGTACGATGACTTGGTATATATTTAATTGACCAATTCATTGTACCCTTCAAAATTGAAAATTCGTTCCTTCATGTGAGTAAATAGTTCCCCTGACATCAGAGACTGCCATTTTTGGGGAAAAAGAAAGTCAACCCCCTCATCCCACGTTTCTGGAAACTTTTAACATTCTACCTTTCTTATGGCTTCAGAAACACATCTCAGCTTGGCTCTGCTTCCTCTCATTCTTTGAGTTTCAGCAACAGCAACCATTTCTAACACTGAAGAAAATTCCAGCTTTAAAGTAGGCAACAGATTACCTTTTGCATAATCTTTGCACAATGCAATATGTTTCTATGTCATTGATTATTTTTGTGGAAAAATGATGGGCTTACAGCTAGAATTGTTGCATCATATTGATGTACCCATATTTACATTTTGATTTATTTGTCTTTCCTCCTGATGAAGATCACCATGGAGCTGAGGGACTCAAATACCCTATTTGTTGGATGATAATCTGTAGTCACCAAGGAAAGAAAATATTCTTCCCAGCAGTATAATTTTTTAGACATGGTTATAAACAGGTTTAAGCATGACTTTTTGAGAAAAATATATACTGACTTAAGCAGAACTTTAAAAAATGAAACACAAAAATAAAAATACAAAACTGTCTATGCCATGACTTCACTTTTGTAAAATGATTGAGTTAGCATACTTATAGCGAAAATATGGAGGACTATGTACCAGGCTGTTAAAGAGGATTTTTCTGAAGGTCAGGATCACCAGAGAGCTTCATTTTTCACATCACGGATTTCTGTTTTTGCTATGCAAAAATATGCAGAAAATCCTAGGAATATTTTTATTTATAGCTTTATTCTGGGGGCTATTTTGCTTTTCTTCATCCTCAGAATGGAAGTGCTGTCTAGAACATCATTTAAAATTTTGGCTCATCATTGTTGTTGCTGCCATTATTCTGATTTCCCATGATGCTGGGGAAAAGGTTTTCTTGCTTAGTCTCCTCTCTATGCAATTGTTCCCAATTTTTAAAAATGGAATGGGATATCATCCTGAGGCCATAGCCCAGTCTAGTATGTCTCTTTTGTTTATGTGTTTTGGAACATGTTATTGTTTAAAAAAAATTTTTTTTTAATATTAATTTTTGGGCTGCAGTGGGTCTTTGTTACTGTGTGTGGGCTCTCTCTACTTGTAGCAAGTAGGGGCTACTTTCTAGCTGTGGTGCACAGGCTGCTCATTGTGGTGACCTCTCTTGTTGCAGAGAACGGGCTCTAGAATACAGTCTCAGTAGTTGTGGCACATGGGCTTACTTGCCCTGTGGAACTTTCCTGGACCAGGGATTGAGCCTGTGTCCCATGCATTGGCAGGTGGATTTCCAATCACTGGACCATCAGAGAAGTCCCGGGACATTTGTTCTTCAATGTTATGATGAAAAGTCTGAGACTTTCATGAGTCAGTGAATCATAATTTCCCCCACAGCTAAAATTTATCAAATGCTTACAGCAAGTAATTTCCAAATTATAAGACTACATCCTCAGAAGGTGGAACTCTGGACCACGCCTCCAGCAGTGGAGCTGATGAGGCTTGCGCCATGGCGATATGGACCACACTCTGAGTCCGAAAGTTCCTTACAGGACTGGAGTTCAATTACAGCAATCGATAGAAGAATTCCTCTGTGACATCCATGTTGTGTCAGATTCTTTAATTCAAGGACTCTCAACAGCAGTCATGGAAAAGAACCTTCAGATGACTGCAGTCCTGGTCATCTTGACAACAAAATCCTCATGATTTTTAGAGTCAGAATTTTAGAAATTACATGAGATAACATATGTTTGTTGTTTTAAGCTGCTAAGTTTTGGGACAATTTGTTACACTGAACGCAGGTCTCCTGCATTGCAGGTGGATTCTTTACCATCTGAACCACCAGGTAGCCCTTGTTGCATAGCAAGAGGTGGCTAGTTAAAAAAGAAAATAGTGAATTCATATGGTGGGTGGTGTCTGCAGTTGCCAGGATGGATGGGGGAGGCTTCTCTGAGAAGGAGTTTTATAGCAAACGTCTGAGGGATATCAGGTGATAATAATGTGTCAGTGGGGGTTTCTCTGGTGGCCCAGACAGTAAAGAATCTGCCTGCAATGCAGGAGACCTGGGTTCAATCCCTGGGTTGGGAAGATCCCCTGGAGAAGGGAATGGCCACCTATTCCAGTATTCTGGCCTGGAGAATTCCGTGGACTGTACAGTCCATGGGGTCGCAAAGAGTCGAACGTGACTGAGTGACTTTCACTTTCAACGTGCCAGTGGAGGTTCATCAGAGGTAACAAACGAACCATTCTTGTGTGGGATGTTGATAATGGGGAACCTAAGCATGGGGTTGGAAGGTATATGGAAAATCCCTGGGAACTAAAAACTGATCCTAAAGAGGGGGAGAGAGAAAGAAACCCTGAAGGAGGTGACAGAGTGAGTCATGTGCATATCTGGGGAAGATTTCTTGTTAATCTTCCTATAGCACTGAAGTCATACGGAACTTACTTCAGTTATTTGAATGCACTATTTTCCTTTTTAACTCCTGGTCTTCCCACGTGTTATTTCCTTCACCCATAACTAAACCCTCAACCCCCTCCCTGGTACCCCAGCCCACCCCACTCCCATTGAGACCTCCTCATTAACTGCTCATTTAGCCATCAGATCTAGGCTTAGATGCCACTTCTTCCTATTTCCCTAGTCTGGGGGTAAGCATACCTTCCTTGTGCTTCCTGCGTCCCTCACCCACCCCAACACGCTTGATACCCTGTAAGCGCTTAACTCACTGGAAGATGATGGCCTTTTAGGGTGATTGCTGTTCATTAGGTAGATTGTACTCTCTGTGAAGATAGGGCCAGATCCATGACAGTCATAAATATGTCCAACAGAGCAGTGGACACTTGTTTGGAATCGATGCATATCTACCCAACGCATGAAGAGATTCTGCTCCATCACCAAGTAGCAATCACATCAGCCCTCTGAGTCTCTGTTTCCTCATCTGTAAAATACCTCTCTTGGAGGATTATGGTAAGGACCACAAATGGGCCATGCAAACCACCTAGCAGAGTAAGTTCTATTTAAGTATGGGTCTTTTCTGCCTCCCTCCCCCTGTTCCTTCCCTCCTTCCTTCTTTCTCTTCTTTTACCAGGTTTATTGAGATATAATTTACGTGTAGTAAATCACCTCCTTTTTCAAAACACTGTTTTATGAATTTTGACAAGTGTATGCATTCTTACTACCTCCTCTACACCCCAGTCAAGAGATTTTAACTTTCTATTAATTATCTGTTGATGACAACTCAAAGCAGTGTACAGTGCTTGTGATTCTTCCACTTCTGCTAAAATGGGATTCCCTAATTTCAAATGATTCTGGCTTATTCTCTCAGTGTTTGGGGCATGGACATCCAAAGGGGTGCCTGTGTTTTGGGCTGAGTCTCTGCTAGTCTAAAAGGTTGATATTCCAAAGTCATGCTACCCTGCATTTGGATTCCTTTATGAATGTCTCAGAGCAGAAACTATGAACAATCAAGGATAACTCTTTAACTTCACTTGGGGCCCTGAAGGTCAAATTCCTTTCTCTTCTCTAATAGAAATAGAAAAAGGAAGATGGCAAGATTTATAAAAAGAGAGATTTTTAACAAGAAATTTGTACCTGTTTCTCACTATGATCCTGCCATTTAAGATGGCTGCTCTCTTGCTCTCTGCACATCCCCTGCTTGACCAGTGCCACTTCACTTACTCCCTACTTACCTGACTAAATTTCTGTCCTAATTATAGAGCTGAATCAGTAAATGCCTACATAATTTCCCCCGGCACCAGTTTACGATAGTTCTAAACTTTAGATCAGAAAGGTCCCATTATGATGGCTTATCAAAGGGGCAGTGAAGGGTCTGCTCTTCTCCTGGTTTCCCTGGTAACCAATGTGTCAACCTGACATCAATCTATAACTGGCAACCTACCCCTTGCTCCCCATAGCGAAGACTTCGTAACACGGTGGGGTGTTTCTCCAGGACCCTGCTTCAGACAAGTAAGATTCCCGTCCATTCAACCATCTATGTCTATGTCGATGACTCAGGACTCTTTCTTCGGTCTTGAGGCTGGTCAAGCACAGAGCTTGTAGACCTAAAGGGTCTACAAGCCCAACACTCACCCTGCTCTAAATTTCTATCATATTTAATGTCAGCACCATCTGTTATTTTAATGTTTCCAATTTGCTATTTCTTTGTGTTTGTCTCACTGATTCAAATATAAGATGGGGAGTTTTTCCTTATGTTTCTTTCCTCCCGCATAGTGAGGACTAAACCAGTGTCAGACACACAGAAGTCAATAAATGCTCTTATGAATGACTGCCTTGTGGGAAGAAGTGACTTTTAGTAAATTCATGGAAAGGTTGTAGGTGCCCATATTGGGATTTCAGGACAGAACCTCTATCAGAATGTCAGAACTTTTAATTTATTTCAAATTAATTCAATTAATTTAAGTCATTATGATGAATGATGCTTTTGCCAGCACCTAGCAACATCAAGTGACAAATACAGACATCTAGGAAAGTGGATTATCTCAAAAGATCAAGGTAGAGTTTTGGTTCTGTTTGTGGGTGTGAAAAAATGAAAGAAGGAAGCATTTGTGGCTCTTGAGGTAAAGTGATGCTGGCTTCCAGTTCTTTCCCTCAATCCTCTTCATTGTGTATGTCATTGTCGAGAATACGAAACCACCAGGGTGATGCAGGGGAATCCCATAGGCGAACATGATATTAGAACATGTTCTCAGAAGGGTCTCTGGAAGAGATTTTCTGGACATCCTGGCTACCCAGTAGCGTGTGAAAGTAGCTGAGTTGTGTCTGACTCTTTGCGACCCCATGGACCATACAGTCCATGTAATTCTCCGGGCCAGAATACTAGAGCGGGCAGCCATTTCCTTCTCCAGGGGATCTTTCCAATCCAGGGAGCAAACCCAGGTCTCCCACCTTGCAGGGAGATTCTTTACCATCTGAACTACCAGGGAAGCCTAGTAGTGTGCATGCTATAAAGTCCCCCAAATCAACCTGGTGCCAAATAATGCAGTCATACATTCTGGGCTCTTATTAAAAAAAAATCCTCTACTATCTCAACTACAGTGAATGTAGCCAACCACAAATATTTCCAAAGAAGTCACAGAAATTTTAATGTTATAAGAAAGTCAGAGGGTCAGGATAGAGCCTAGACCAACACATGCGTAAGAGGCAAAGAAGTTGCCCAGAGACATGTATCCAAAATCTTTCCTCTACAAGTCCGTCTTTTTGTATCAGCTTTCCATAGTCATTCCTTTGAGCTAAAATGTTAAAGACTTATGCAAAAATGCCTATTGGCGTTTAGAATTTCTTAGCTATTAGTGCTTAGATGTGGATTAGTCAGTCATTATTGTCTCAGTTGCTACACTTGTGGCTCAGAGGTAAAGAATTCGCCTGTCCATGCAGGAGAGGCAGGTTGGATCTTTGGTTTGGGAAGATCCCCTGGTGAAGGAAATCGCAATCCAATCCAATATTCTTGCTTGGGAGATCCCATGGACAGAGGAACCCAGTGGGCTACAGTCCAGAGAGTCAGGAAGAGTCAGACACAACTTAGTCACTAAAAAAAACAACAACAATAACAACACATTGTTTCAAATAATTACCTGGTGCCACACTGGGTAGTGGAAACAAAGGTCAGGACAATTTTTGATGAGGTTTGGGCCAGGAGGTAAGGTCCAGGGCATGGCATGTTTCTGCTGAGGCTGTGCCTCCGTAGGGGAAACGCTGGAAACCCTGAGCAGTCTGGGTTCAACATAAGGCGGGAGAGAGTAGGTCTAGTAAAGAAGGTGAGTTGTGGCTGCCTTTGTGGGTTTGTTAGCCAGCCAGGTTTGTTTGCCTGAGCGCAGCAAGACAAAATCCTGAGGTGCCAGGGTTTGGAGCAAAGGCAGGATTTATTCCCAAGGCAGTCAAGAGAGGAGGTGGGAGAACAAACATCAGATCCCTCTCCCGGAAAGTGAGGGGCTCAGGATATTTATGGGATGAGGAATGAAGCTGCAGAGTGGTTTGAGGCATGGGAAGCCTGGGGAAAGGTGATTGGAAAACTGTGCAGTGGTTGTGGTTCTGGGCAGGTGTAATCAAGCTCCAGGCCTCTGCACGTTCAAATGTAGAGGTGCTTAGCACCATCTGAGGGTGGAGTTTTTGGCCCCTCTGAGGTCAAAAGATCATGAGTGGATCCTCACACAAGTCCAGTTGGAGAGTCCGTGGTCCTAACTAGTCTCAACCAGCTCAGTTCCGACTAGACACAGCTGATTCCACTTTCCTGGAAAACCACTTGGGCAAATACTGTTTAGGCTACAAAACCCTTGGAGGAATTGCAAGTCTTAAAAGGAGCTTGAATAGTGAAAGCAGGTGAAATGGATTTGACTAATAATTACCCACAGCTTCAGTTTTTCATCTAGAGTGCCCTCAGGATGGCCTTGTAACTGTGCAGAGTGGAAAAGCTGAGAACCTTTGCAGCTGGGTCACTCTGGGGGCATGTGTCTGCACATGGTGGTAAGAACTGGCTAACTTTTGTGATACATGAAGACAGCACCCTTTTTGAGAAGACTTCTTGGAGTGAAATTCCAGGTCTGATCTTAGCTCAGAGAATGAACCACAGTGAGGCTGGGATCACATAGGTGCAGACTTTATCCTTCACAAAATAAGGACAGGGGTGGTTTGTTCCTTATCTCCTTTTGATATCCATGGCACACTTCAACCTCCTTGTTCTCTCTCAATCTCTGCTCCTAATGTAGAGGGAGACTTCCTATTAAAAATTCTCTCTAGGTTCAGTTTGAGTAATCATGTCATTTGTTGGATGTTATGTAGAATAGCCATCACCTCACTTCTTGTTCTTTTCATTTTACTCCAGGCCATCCCTATAAAGTGTTGGAGAATATGTGTGTGTGTGAGAGAGACAGACAGACTCAGACAGACCACAGTATTTAATGGAATTACAGGGAGAAGCAAATAAAAACTGACCTGTCCATGCTCCCTGCTCTGGTAGAATCAACCATGTAGTTGGGGAGATAGAAAAATAGTCAGGCAGTTTAAATTCAGATTCACATGTGCCATGATAGGAATGAACACAAGGTACTGTGTGACTTAGTGAAAGAGAAAGTGGTATAGATTCATGGATTCCAGAACTCTTTCTTTGCTAACCAAATCTTTGCTTTGCCTGGATCACTAATATCTGAAATCCTATCATTGGAGATGCATTTAGCTTGACACTTCACTCTGAGATAGCTTGGGGAGGAGAAACACCCTTCATTAGCCCCAAAGTTGTCATTGTGTAGCTGCGGGACTTGGAGAAACTTATTTCTCCTTTCTGATCCTCGTATTTCTTCTCTGCAGAATTTGGAATAACATAATTTGAGAGGTTACTATGAAGAGCAAATGAGATAAAACATAGGCAGCAGCTGAAAATTATGGATGATACTAGTTTTATGATTTATGACTTAGTGTGATATAAAAGAGTCTGGGGAAGAGGTTAGAGCTAGAGAGATGATGGTGAATGAAATGGTGTGGAAAGGAAGAGATGAAGGTCCCAAAGCACGCTTGTTTTATTCCACAGCTTTGCTTCAACTCAATTCTAACTGAAGATAATGGTTTTTGAGAAATGCAAACAGTTGACCCCGTTATTAATGAGGAAAAGGAAAGAAAGACTAGAATGTGTGACTCAGTCAGTGTCATGCTGTCCACAGATAAACCGCCTCTTTTCCTTCCAATAGAAACTATACTGACATCATCAAATGTCCTTTCTTTTTTTCTCAGACTCAGGATCTGGTGGAATTTCTGAAAGCCCAACAGGGGTATCTTTTCATGGTTGGCTGAGAACAGCATGAAAATGTCTAAGTGGTTAGCAGAACAAATCAGAGACCAAGATGAAGCCAGGTTAAAGAATTTTAATTCAATTCTTAGGGAGCCTGAAAAGAGAGCTTCTGGGTGGGGCTGGACGATTGGGAATGGGAAGAAGAGCCCCACAGTGAACTGCAAAGGGTGTTTGTATGAAAGAGAGTTTAAAATGTCATGCCAAAGATCTTCCTCAAGTAGGACCATCTCTTGTCCCATCCTTGATGCTTTTGGATAAAGTCCTGCCTTGAGGTCAAATTCAGCATAAACAACTCTCCTCTGTGCTTCCCTCTGATGAGAATGTGTGGAGATGAGGACAGTCTACACTGAAGCTGAAGATGTCCATTTTCATTACTCAGTTGCCTCCAGATGTCTGAGTGTCTGATGAGGAGTAGAAGGGTTTTGGTTTTACTCAGTTCACGCTCCTTCTCAGGCTCTGCCGAGAAGTTGTTAAAGCAACTAGAATGTTTGTTTTTTAGTAGTTTTCACTTAGCAGATCTCTGTCTTAGGTGAGAAGGTCAATTCTATGAGGACAAAATCCAGGAGCCAACAATTCCCTTTTACCCCTCTCTCCAAAACATACAAGCTCTGTGCCCCCAGCATGCCATTCTTATTCTTTGCCCCCACTGCACCCCATTCCACAGGGGAAGTCATGTTTCATCTCTATTCCAGTTAATTACCCACCCCATCACCCCATCTACCTCTGCCCCCACCCCCCACTCCAGTCATTTCAGCTGGAGTAGAGGAGGAGGAGTAATCCCAGAGAATAGAATGGAATCTGTTGGGCTCATGAAACAACTAAAAGGAGAAAGTTGGTTAGAAGCCTTTGGGCTGCTGAGATATAATCAATGGCAGCAGTCTAGTGATTCCTTCCAAAGCTTCTAAATTTGGCCTAAGTTTCCCTCAGAGTCACCATTTCCTATTCCATTTATCTCTTTCTCCTAAGTGGCTGCAGCTTCTCAGGGACCCCCTCCCCACACATATGGCGCCTCTACACCCTGGATAGGCCAAGTGATCACCAGCACTGTGTGGGACTATGCTTCACAGATCACTTGTTCCTAAAACATTTTAAGTAGCTGACATGTTTTTTCTTTATACTGAATTGTCTGAAAGTATTAAATATTTTTTGTCTCAAACTCAAACTAGCATTAACTCTAAATCTTACCCATGGGTGGCTCAAGTATATTTGGATTCTGACCATTGTCTTCATTGTTTGTTTGTTGCGTATTTTTGAAAACTTTTTACATTTTATTTATTTGTTTAACATTTAACCATTTTGTTTATTTATTTTTTGGCCATGCCACAGGATATGTGGGATCTTAGTTCCCTGACCAGGGGTAGAACCCACGACCCCTGCAGTGGAAGCTTGGAGTCCTAACCACTGGCCTGCCAGGGAAGTCCCGTCTTCATTGTTTCTTATGGCACCAGTACCCCAGCTGTTGCTGTCACAGTCTCCTAGCTTGCCTCCTTGATGCCAGTTTCTGCCTCTCGGATTCATGCTCCAATAACTCTCAGGCTATCTTTTTAGGTTATTGCTTTATACAAGTCCCTTCCATGCACAACTGTCTGTGCATGCTAAGTCACTTCAGTCATTTACAACTCTTTGAGATGCCATGGACTGTAGCCTATCAGGCTCCTCAGTCCATGGGATTCTCCAGGCAAGAATACTGGAGTGGGTTGCTGTGCCCTCCTTTAGGAGATCTTCCCCACCCAGGGATCGGTAATGGCTCTCTATTGCCCACTGTCTCCAGTTCAGACTGTTCTGGCTGGTATTCAAAGCTGCTGACCCTACCTACCCCACCTCACCTTTGCCCCCATTTCTCAACACCATTCCATTCTAATCTAACTAGTCATTTCAGTTCTATTAGCCCCATCTCCAGAGTTTGTTTTCCCTCCCATTTCCTCTCCTTAGGAAATCTTTTTCCATTCTTTAAACTGATCGCAAAACTAATATTAACAATTTTACTCAAATTCAACATCTTGAAGTCTTGAATGAGTTTCCAGTATCAGTTTCTAGTCAGACACCTCTACTGTAATGGTTATAATTCCATTATAAGATGTTTTATTCCTTTAATGTTACCTTGTAGGTTAATACTACACAGAATATTATTTTTCTCTTTGAGTAATCACCATCTCCATTGTACTCTGAGTGCTCCAAAAGCAAGAAATTCACCTTATTCATTTGTGCACCCCTAGTGTCCGTCCAGTGCCTGGGACATAGCACTTGAATTAAAAATGTTATCAGATCAATTGTATTAATAAGCTTCTTGAGGTCAGGGCCATGTCTTAGTCATTGTGCATCCCCCAAAGCCCAAGACAGTACTAGGCACATGGCGGATATTCAGCTGTCTTTATTACGTTGAGTTCTCAAGATAAAGAAGTAAGAATTATCATGCTTCGAGAGAGGAGGTTTGAAAAGAGACTAAATGTAGGATGTGTACGATGAGCTCTAGAAATCAACAAGTATGGCCTTGGCTTTGTCCATGAGCTAAGAAGAGAAACCTGAGCAGAGAGCAAAAGTCAACCCTTCTTGAGAAGTACAGAACTGAGCAGAAACAGCCCTGGAAATTATTGTCCAAATTAGAGAAAAATGTGGACAAGGTCACTGCTGAAAAGCTGTCACTGATTCTGAGGAATAGTGATATTAAAACTTTCATTACTGTGACATACACGTAGAAAATTATGTTCCAAGCACAGTGCCACAGAGGGCATGTGCTCTTATGGAGCTGGTGTTATGATGGGCAAATGGATGAGTGAATAAATAAAGCAGATTCCCCCTTTTCTCATCCAGCCCATGGTGCCCTCGCTGCTCCACTTCCTGGTAAGCCTCACTCAGATATTTCCGCTTTGACCCATTCAACTGGATGTTTCCACTTGTTTGTTACTTATTGCTGACCCCTCTCTCTTCTAGCCTTTTAAGTATTACAATACTATTTCCATCTGCTTCTTATATATAATTCCCTCCCTACTCATTGAAGGGCCTGTAGGTACTTCTAATTTCTCTAAAGCTGCATTCATGAACTAACATGAGTTCAATTTCAATTCTAGTTCTCTGGTCAGTATTTAGTTACTTCTTATGTTTCCTCTCAAAGGTACTTCCTCCCACTTCAGATAAATCCTAAGGCTACGACAACCAAATTACTATGTTAACCATTACTGTATTTTTTAAAAGGATTAGCCTGGGTTCGAGAATCCTGACTTGGTACTGTATCCTGATAGAAAACAGATATTTGTTAAAGAGACTGAAATAGATTAGCTTAGTTTGCCTGGTTGTTAAGAATTTGGAAGTAATAACAAAATGGCACTTTTTAAAAAACATATTGCATTTCAGGCTTACCACTGACTTAGAGTGAAATCTTGTCCAACTAACCTAAATTGGTCATGCTTCACCCTATTTATAGCACAAACAGCCTTTGAATTAGGACAGTGACAAAGAAAAGGGAAAAGGGGCATTTTCTTAGGACTGACATTTGTGATATTTTAAAACCAAATTACCTCAGAATTGGAACTGTATTTTATCAGTTGTATTTTAATAAGTTCAACGGGGTCAAGAAAACCTGGGAAAGGTCTAATTTACTTGGCCCACAATTTTCCCATCAGAGACTGAGAAGGTTTGGTAAAACTGCACTAAGATACACAGAATTTTCAATACGAATTTTTAAAGCAACATTTTAAAATACAATTGAACCTGGGCAAAAGATTGTGAGAAAAACTGATAATCCTAAAATTGATTAGAGAGTTGGGATAAAAGATTCACTGATAATAGGTAATTAGCAATGACTTTGAATATCTGGTGGCATAAGCAAGTTTGAATTAGGATTTTTTAATAGTGATTTACTAGTTAAAATAATAAATGAAAAGAGACTGGGATGGACCTACAGATTTAAAAAAATCTATGGTAGTAGAGGACAGACATTAAAAACACAATGCCGTATTCTGTGTTTATGCCCTAGAGTAGTGAGAAATTGCATAAACATTGCTTTCTTTTATCATTTAAGTCAGTTTGAGTACTTGGTATTACTAGAGAGGAAACTGTACTCATTTATATCGTGACACATCACTGTGGGTATAGTGTTCCCTTTAAGATGAGGTATAGTACAGATTTACAAGGTTTAGTCCTCAGGAAGGAGAGAAAGGTGCCTATGGTTGACAAGTGTCTTTGTGGGCAAAGTGTTAAGAAGGAGGGTGGACATGCTAAGAAGTTGTCCTGGGTGCTGACAGGGTTATCTTCGAGCAGAACTGAAAAGCAGAGAAAGTTCATGTTTAGGAACCCTAGCTAGTCTCTAGCTTGTTCTTTGCTGGATACCTCTAACTCTCCTCTCTACTGACCTTGAAGAAAACCGCATACTCATTTTGTTTTTAGCAAATGAGCATCCCATAATCTCTTTCTCCAAGTCACGTCGGTACTCATTCACAACCAAGTGAAAGTGATTAATAACAGCTTAATATCTTCTACTGTGATGTAGCTAGGGATTAAAAATATAACCAGACCTCAGGGAGACAATTTGGAAACACTATCAAAGGGTATAAAAGAAGATCTTATGTAGCAGAGAGATGGTAAATGCTCTGGAATGAAATAAATTCATATTATAAAGATGCTAATTCTCTCTGAATTAGCCTTTAACTTAAACGATATTCTGAAGTTTCTGCAGCATTTTTCCAGGAACTTGACAAATCTAGTATAAAATTTATGTAAAATATATGCCAAAAGTTCATGAATAGCTAAGTCAGCCTTGAAAAAGTAGAGAAAAGAGGGTAGATGTCTAGATATAAAGACTCAGTAATAAAAAATATGGAACTGGCTCAAGAACAAAAAGAGAAAACCAAATAAATCAATGGGAAAAAAGCAGAGAGCTCAAAGATAGCTGTTTATTAATGAGAAATTCACATATGATAAAGGACTCACTATTTTAGTAACTGTGTTGGGAAAACTATCTCATTAAGTGGAAAAAATAAAACCGATTCCCTACTTTCCATCATATACAAAAGGCATTAAAAACCTGATTGTGAAAAGCAAAATTATAGGGTAAATACAAGAAAAGACAGAGAAATATCTCTGTGACCTAAGGAGGAAGGGAGACTTTTTACACAAAACCTTGGCAAGTACAAATCATACAATGAAAAAAAGAAATTTAAGATGACATCCAAATCACATTTTCTGTTCAACAAAAGAGAAGTAGAAAAAGTTAATAGGCAGGACACAAATTGGGAGAAGAGTTTGTTATGCTTACAACCCAAAAGAAAATAATACATAAAATATATAGGGTACACTCACAAATCATCAATAACAATAACAATGAAAGACCAAAGCTCGTTAAAAAAAAACGGGCAATTGATGTAAACAATCGGTTTATAAAAAAGGACCCTAGTGGCTGCAAACATATGAAAAATGCTAATTTTAACAATGAGATACCATTTTAAACCTCTAAAACCTGAATGATGTCAAGTGTGTGTGGATCTTAGAAAACAGAAATATTACTTCACCGATGTGATAGAGTAAATCAATACTGACTCTGCTGTGTCTAGTTAATGAAGTTATATCTATGGCCCCGTAGACCTGGGTAACTATTTCAAAAATACTCTCCAAAATTACCATTAAAATGACTTGGATGAGATGAGGTTGCTTAGTGCTGTGATGTCTGGACAGCAGTGAAGCAGAGGTGGTTTACAAGTAGTAAGTGATAAAACATGGGAGCCAATAATAAAACGTGGAGGATAGAATGTCATGTTAGGAACAGGACCTACTCACAGCAACACAGGTAGATCGCAAGAACACAGTGTGAGTGAAAGATTAAGAAGGAGGACCATTTCTATAAAATAAAAATTGTACAGTTTACAAGGATGAATATGTATTTACAAATGTATGCCAAATACATGAGAGCAGGTGTTTATAGCAGGCTTGGAGGTGGTGGTGGGTGATGGGTGCAGAGGGAAGGAGAACAATGAGGGTAGGAGCTCACACACCACACACACAAACACACACACACAGAAGGAACCTCATATGGAACAACGCTCGTGTATGTTGTCCTGAGGAGTATGATGAATACAAAGCTTCTTACCTGAGCTACCTAAAGTCCTGCTTCTAGAGAGATGTGTACTTCAGAGGAATGGACTGTGGATTTCCAAGCCTCGGCCAATGAGTCGGGAAGGAGTGTAATCATGCAGTCCGTGAATATTCATCCTTCATCACCTGCCGTGTGTCTGGCACTGTTCTAGGTGCTGGGATGGTGTTTGAAAGAGACACAAAGGCTGCTTCTGGCTGGAGACTCTGGTTACCCGGTCCTGGCAGCTTGTTGCATGTAGCTAAGATCACCCATGGGTACAGTCTATCTGTCTGGGGCCAGGGAGCATGAGGCTGCGGTTGCCCTTCATCCAGTGTGGCTTCTGGGAGAGACTTGAAAATTCTCAAAGAAATAACTTTAGAGAAGTCACATTAATAATCTGGAAATATTTAGCACACATATGTCTCTATGAATAGTTGTTTTCATAGAAGCAGTTTTATGATGTATCTACTATCTCTCCTGATAGCACATACTTGTGAGACTCCTTGTATGATGGTTTGGAAATCCACATACAGCCCTGGAGCAGACTTTCCCCTTAGTAGGCCTTGTTAAGCTCACTGAAATCTAAGATCTTGGCTCCATTAACACTATCTTACTAATGGTTGTTCATCAGGGCCACATAATGAACAATAGATGTATTGTTGCTACTAAATTGGTTTGCAATTTTCTGGCATTCTATTTTTGTTTTACAACTATTTATTCCTTATACAGGGACAATAATGAAGCTGGCAAGTAGTACTGGGTCAAACCCCAACATAAGAAGGCAATTCTCAAATTACCTCCATGCAGGTTCCCAAAGACACTTAGTAAATTATTTAATCTATTTATCTTACCAAGTAAGATATATATATTTATATATCTCTTACCAAGTCCTTCCTATATGTATAACACTGTTCTAAGTGCTGGAGATACAAAGATGAAAGAGAGAGAGATAGACTTTTCTCTCAAAAGCATATAATTCAGTAATGTCAGAACTTATTTTCTGCTGGGCACAAAATTAAGTATGTTTGTAAGGTTCCCAGGCAAACCAACAGAAGCCTAATTTAATCCATTATATAGTTTATATAGAGAGCTTAACTATGCATAGAGTTAAGAACTTAACTCTTAACTCTAATGCTAATGTAACTATATAGCATTTTGGACAAAAATGGTCATATCTTATTAGCAGGAAATTGGAAAAGGAGAGTTTTCTCATTTGGCATTGATGAATCAGCTCAAGCAAACTTGTGCAGTGGGTATGGTTTTTATGTACTCTCCCTAACCTTCCCTTTTAATTACCTTCCCAAATGCTCAGTGTCCTAATGCTGTCTTAACTCTTCACCGTGGCTCCTTGCCCAAGGCCTGTGCAATCTCACAAAATGCTCAAATTTCCACAATTATTCACATGCCTTCTTTGATGCTCCTGATCCAAGTTTGTTGTGAAAAGAAAAATCTGATCAAACTAATCTGCACGAATTTACATTCCTTCCCTTAGTAACAGATTAGTGCCCTTGTTCCCTGATCCCACCTCCTTGGGAAGGTTTCAGTTTTAGGTATTATTTAGAGTTCAATGTATTTTAATAAAAACCACCTGTAATCATTAAATTGCCAGATTCTCTTCTTTAGACTTTCATGTATACAATTAAAAGTGTTATAAGGTTTTTGGAAATATTTTTGGGGGACTAGTATATTGTTTAGAATGAGGGCAGGTAAAATGAACTACTTGACTGTATTCTTAAAATACTTGCATGTTAAGAAAAACACTGATCAGATTGTTCAGCATTAATATTTTCAAGTTTAAATTGATATTGATTATAATTTAATGAAAAATTTAAGATATATTTACATCTACAGTAATCATTCAGCCACTTCAAAAATGCCATAGAATGGGAGAGGAAAATTATGTTAGCCAATCCTGCTACTTTTAAAATTTAAGTCTTCTTCAGCATTCAGCATATTTTTTTTAAAAAGGACATAAAATTCTTTTTAAAGAATGGAATTGTCTCCAAGCTGACATTACTGCTTATTTTAAAGTAAAGGGTATAGGTCCTTTTTGTTTGATCACCTCTAACAGATAAGAATCTATGAAGCTGCTAGGAAAGTGAGTCCGTGACCAAAATGCTTACTCACTACAGGAGATCAGAAAATTTTAAACTAAACCTGGAATCTACAAAGACAAAGCAGTCATTTTCTTTGAAAAGTATGTAGGGTTTACAAACTTTCTGGGATTTGTCTGTAAAAGCACCCCCCGGGCCTAATAGTGACGTTTTAGGGAAATGCTGGCGTATCAAGGTAGGAAGGCTTGGAGGTGGTGCTCTGTGGGCTCCTATGGTGGTTAGGTAGTTCTCAGAAGACAGCACTGGAAATTAGATAATTGCTGATGTCATATTTTTCACACAGGCAATTCGGTGTCCTGGGGGCTATAAAAGCAGCAGCTTCCACTTTCCTATCACAAGCAGAAGCCTCCAGACAGGTAAGTCCTCCAACGAACTTGGTAGGATTGGCTTGCTGGGTCTGTTATTTCTGGATACTTAATTTTTTTCCTGGATGTTGATTTTGTTTCTCGTTCTCTTGATACCAGGTTCTCCCTCCCTAGCCACCCATCGCTCAGGTTTGCTTTGTCCACGATGGCTGCCCTGCAGAAATCCGTGAGCTCTCCCCTCGTGGCCACGCTGGCCGCCGGCTGCCTCCTCATCATGGCGCTGTGCGCCCAGTGGGGAGCAGCTGTGCCCATCACGTCGCACTGTAGGCTCAATGAGTCCGACTTCCAGGAACCCTACATCATCAACTACACCTTCACTCTGGCCCAGGAGGTACTCATCTCAGCCTTTCTCTTTTGCATCTTATCTACTTGGAACTTGAATAGTTCTTAAAGTGTCTTCAGAGACCATCTCAGATCTTTAACAGATGAACATTTCTCTCTACTGGTATACCTGCCATCATTTTCTATGTCTCTTTTAAGACTTTTTGGAGATCAAGCTTTACCTCGAGACCTTCCATTTTGCCCTTTAGGATATGTACATTCAGTTTTACCCCAAAAGGAGCCATGTAGTAACCCATCTGACTGTTTATGGTCCCATTTACTCCTGTAAGCATTCTTTTATTTTTTGAAGAGAAAGAAATTGATATGTTTTGAGCACTTACTATGTTATGAGCTCTATTCTAGGAGCTTTAAATTCATTCTTTTTTTTTTTTTTACTGAAGTATAATTTATTGACAGTATTATTTAAGTTCCAGATATACAGCATAGGGATCCACAATTTTTAAAGATTATTCTCCATTTATAGTTATTATAAAATATTGGCTATATTACCTATGCTGTACATTATACTTTTCTATCTTATTTTTTAATTTATTTTGAAGTATAGTTGGTTTACTGGGTCATGTTAGTTTCCAGTGTATAGCACACTGATTCAGGTCTATATATATGTATAAATATACATATATATGTGTGTATATATAATGTATGTATATTCTTTTATATATTCTTTCCTCTTATTGGTTATTGTAAAGTATTGAGTATAGTTCCCTGTATTGTATAGTAACTTCTTGTTAGCTATCTATTTTACACGTTGTAGTGTGTATATGTTAATCCCAAACTTCTAATTTATCCCTCCCCTCAGCCCCTGGGCATCATTTTAAGCCCAAGTACTAAAGAATCCTTTCTTTAGTCTTCACAGTGCTGCTCTGGGAAGAGGGGTCAGAGGATAGCTCTACTTACAGACATTTCTTCTAGCTTTTTGATGTCCAGGCACTTACTCTTTCTTCTCTTCCAGGCTAGTTTGGCAGATAACATCACAGATGTTCGTCTCATTGGGAAAAAACTGTTCCAGGGAATCAATGTAAGCCATAGGCATGATGCCTAACTTGTGGTTACTTGGCGTGGTGGTGAGGATGGGCTGGGTCTTGCGGATGTCGCCTCATCTGAGCCCTGCTGTTTCACTTTCACCAGCAGGTGACAAAACGCTGCTATCTGCTGAAGCAGGTACTGAACTTTACTCTTGAAGAGGTGCTGCTCCCCCAGTCCGATAAATTCCAGCCCTATATGAAAGAGGTGGTGCCTTTCTTCTCCAAGCTCAGCAAAAAGCTAAGCCAATGCGTAAGTTCTCCTCCAGCCTAAGTTCAGTCCTCCCGGGTGCCTGCCTTTCCTCTTTCTTCTGTGTGGAACCCTCTTCCTTCCCACCCCAGTGCCCCTTCCATGCTGGTAGTAAGAGGTGCCTCCGTCACACCATTACAGAAATCATTTGGCATCACAGCCTGTTTGCTTTTGCGTTAATTGAGTCCCATTTTTAGTTGATCATGATGGGCAGGGTCTGAAAGACCACAAGAGGCTCGTTTGTCCCTGGGAAAAAGCAATACGGACTATGTGAGATGAGAAAGGTGTTGGGAGCTGTAAGGAAAAATACCTATTGATGCAAATGGATTCACTGAATATAAGTTGATGGAGGGAGGGGATGGGAAAGAGAGAAAGGGAGAAACAAGAAGATTTAATATTCGGCAGTGGGTGGGTTGGATGAAGACTGCTGCCCTTTTGATAATGGAAGTGACAAAATCAGAGGTGGGTGAGCTTGATGCCTCTGAATATTGAAAACTAAGAAAAATATTTTAGTGGAGTGGGCTGAGCAAAGGGGGCCTAGTATTTATTGAGGAGGACCCTGTTCACATATGTTTTATGTAGGTTTCTTGTTCTGAGCCTGTGTTTTTGATGAGGTGCCGTTATGGTTTTATTCTTGACAGGATTTGCATAAACCACTCCACACTTTCCACAAACTTCAACCTCAGTAGGGTTTCCCAAAGGTGAAGTGAGGTCCCGTGTAAGGGAAATGACTGGATTTTGGTGTCCCAGGGAATTGAAGAGGTCAGAAAATCTAGGTCACTATTGATATCTAGGTCATTGTGGGCAAAATTGCTAAGAACTTTAATTCCAGGTGAATTGTAACATACTTCGGTTAGGAAGGCTGAGTTTCAAGAAGCTTCAGTACAACAATGTTAAACTTGTTACTCTCATTTCCATTTTGCAGCATGAATATGACAACCAGCACATCCAGAGAAATGTACAGAATCTGAAGAACACCGTGAAAAAGGTACTACTAACAACTATTAGTGCTAAATCATTTGATAGAAGAGACAAATATTGTTTTTCTTCACTTTCTTTTCTTTTTTCTCCCAAGTCATGATTTTTTACTTGACTCTCCTGCCATTGGGTTGATTATTTAGGTGCACATACATATAGATGTGTCTACATGTTTATAAGTCAGTTTCCAAATTTTGCAAATTCTAGAACTGGCTGGGAACTTAAGTCATCTAATCTTGTCACCCATGTGCTAGGGATGGCCAGTGTGAGAGTCAGAATAGACTGCAGGACCTCTGAATCCCATCCAGGTCAGAAGTGCTTGATATTCCACTTAGTCTCATTAGTTCTTAGGGAAATTTAAGATACCTACTGATTCATTTAATCTGAAGAAGCATTTGTTCAAAACCAGAAAACTGGGGAAAACTTATTTGAAATAATTGTGAAGTCATTCACTTGATGATGTAAAGCTTGGAGAAATATACCTAGGACAGCCGTAACAGAAGCGCTGGACTTGCACATAGGATGAATTTCTGGAATGGTTGGTACTTATATTTAAGTATTAAAATACCCAGCAGCTATTGGTTTTAATTTAAAAGTGACAGTGAATGACCCCCCAGTTTCTTTTACACAGTTTCAAATAGAATGGAAATATTAATATTAGTAATGGGTTCATTGCAGGGAAATGAACGTCCACACTGGAAGCCCTCTTTCTTCCTCTTTCCTTGTCTATTCCTTCCCTCAACAATGCCCTAGTGAGCATCTATCTGATATAGGTTAGTGTATATTTTGACAGAGAATGATATGGTCAGGTGGCCTATTTGGGGAAAAAGAACAACAGGGGAAGGCTGAACTCAGCTGCTGTGACTCATTCAAAAACCAGAGCTACCATGAGCAGCAGCAAAAGTGATGATTTGGCAAGCAGATAGAATTAAACCTCAGAAACAAGAAGGCTCTGGTTGATGGAATTTTCAGTAACAAGCGTAACCTCAATTCCCCCTTTTTTCCATCTTGATTTTTTTTTAATAAAAAGTATCTCTTCCTGAATGTGATTTAATGAACATTGTCAATGCCTTCCTTTGACAACTGAAGGATTTGTTGTTTTTCATCGTGAAGATAAATTCTCTTGTCATAGAATAATTAGCTAGACACAGAAGGCTGAATATTAGCAGGCCATAACCAAGAAGTACTTTGCATTTCGGGTGTGAAAAATTCCTCATATGAGCTTACTTTGTTGTCTTTAGAAAAGTGGAGTGTGGGAGAGAAAAAGCTGACATGGGAAAACAGATTTTAAAGCTCTTAATCCATTTTGAGGGAATTGACTTTCACATTAGCAATCAGCTGCCATGTGGATGAGTAGTTATGCTTTTTTTTTTTTTTTTAAACCCTGTAGTTCCAGAAAGTATAGTGAGAGAGGAATATTATTCAGAGAAATCTCAGCATGCATAAACATTGGTCAGCGCTGTGAAATGGCAGGGCATCTTGGGGGGATAGTAATCCCCTGTCAGTGAAGAAAAGCATAAAGCAAGTGGTAGCAGAACAGAGAACAGACCGTAGAATTCTTTATCATCTTGGGAGTCTTTGAGATACTAAAACAAAAATCTCTTATCATTGTGTCAAAGGAAGTATCGAAAGGTGGAAAGATGGAAGAAAGCAGGAAGAGAAAGCCTAAAATCTAGAGGACAGTGATGACTTAGGGTTGCTGTTTTCTTTGAAATAATCTTGAGCACATTTAATAGTTTAGACAAGTTTCAGAGGAGGGGACTTAGACTTGTGTTCCCTCTCCCATGGGGTTTAAAAGACTCTTTTGCCTACTACTTGGAAGGAGGAGGAAAGAAAGGGTGTTAGACTGTATCTGCCCTTTCACTGTTAAAGCAACTAGATAGGAGGCATTTGATATTTCCCCACAAAAGTGAAAACTTGTTTTCGCCCACCTTGGTCAAGAAAGTGGAAACAGAAAAAGTCCACATGTTTTGGTAAATGTGGTAGTTTTGATTCAAGACTATTGGAGTTGAGTGGTTATACTAACTGGTTGGTCACAGACAGTCATGGGGCTCAGAGGCAGGGCAAGGAGGGATGGGTGGTGCTTGGGTCCCCCAGATCCCAGCACAGCCTCTACCTGCTTGCTCTGGGTCAGCAGTGATTTAATACGTCAACCAGCTGAGACTGATGCCCATATGTGCCCTCTCAGATCAGGTCATATACTTTTGGAAAAGGGTATTATCACTAATCTTTCCTAAGAGGCTAAAACTTGGTTTCTGTTCCAACAACCTAACCATCTCATCTCTCTCCAATTTGTTTCTCTTTAGAAAACATGGTATAAATGCTGAAATACTTGTGTGTTCTTGTTTTCACAGCTTGGAGAGAGTGGGGAGATTAAAGTCATTGGAGAACTGAACTTGCTGTTTATGGCCCTGAGACGTGAATGTGCTCAAGTTGAACAAGGCTGGAAAATGGATTACTAACCTTTCTCACCTGTTAAACAATAAGATCCCCTGAGGTTTTCTTTTATCAAAAGGAAAAGGGGAAGCCAAACTCCATAGTCCTGTGTAAATTCTAAAAAAACCCTGGCTTAGCTTCAAAATGAGAACGATGTCACTTGTATCCATAAGATCAGAAGCTAGACCTTCCAAGCATATCAATAACTTTTTATTGTAGTCAGTGTTTTATACACAGAAATTTATTTCCCCACAAAAAAGATTATCTTTCTATCTCTTTAGAAAAAGCCCCTAAATAACTTTATTTCCATAATCAATACTTTATATTTATGAATTAATTTATTGTTATAAGTACATGTCTTATTATTTATGTCACTTTACTAATATGGGTTTATTTATGGAAGCATTATATTTCTACTTAATCATAAGGTTAATAGTAATATTTATGATAATAATTATGGAGCTATGTTTATTTGGTCTCAATAAACACATCAATATCCTAAATCTTGTGGCTTTGTGACTTTTTTCCCCTTTACTGTTTTCACTACCATCATCACCATCATCATCATCATGTAATCATTCCTATTTGCTAAATGGGCCCAGAAGCTGTATAAATGATTTTATTCTGACTCTAAGCAAATGAGGTGCTATTAGTATTATCCACTTTTACTGCTGAGAAAACCGAATCAGACACATGTTTAAAATATTGTGTCACTATGAGTAGTTGAAACTTTTCAAGCTAGTTCTATCTGATTTCTAGGGGACCTTCTGTATTACCTATATAGATTTATTGTGTTGATTCAGCATGTGATTCTGAAAGTAAAAAGGTAAGAAATTTAAAAGAATTCATCTGCATCATTAGCAGTTTGTGGATAAAAGAAAAGAATGATGCTGGAGGAGAAATACATATTGCCTCTGTTGATATAGATAAACTGCTTTGTGGCTCAGAGGATAAAGCGTCTGCCTGCAATGCGGGAGACCCGGGTTCGATCCCTGGGTTGGGAAGATCCCCTGGAGAAGGAATGGCAACCTACTCCAGTATTCTTGCCTGGAGAATCCCCTGGACAGAGGAGCCTGGCTGGCTACGGTCCACGGGGTCGCAAAGAGTCGGACACGACTTGAGTGACTTCACTTCTGAGCTTCTTAGGCAGGGCATCCTCCAGTTTGCCTGTGAGTCAGAAAGGAAAGCGGAAGCTGATTGAGTTTGGGGCGTCTCATCTGCTAGTGGCGTTTAGCCCTGATAGAGAAGTCTTGTGAGTGGAAGATGAAACACACATGAGGGCAAAAGCTGGACGTCATCAGGATTTGTGCAGCAGTACAGAGAAGAGAGTAGAGATGAAAGTTGGACTAGTTCTGTCTAGAAGAATGGAGAAACAACACCAGCACTGAAGCTTGTATAGGTCTTTCCATAGAAGGTGAAAGTCGGTGGTCAGCAGTCTCAAATGCTTTCTTCTCCAAAAAAACCAGGAACTATTCTACAGGGCACTCACCAATTGTTTGCCAAGTTCCTGAAGGATGAGGTCAAGACTGGTGATGATTAAGATATAGAGGGCAAAGAAGTGGTTACCTGTGGGGAGAAGGGCCAGAAGAATAAGACATACAAACTACTAGGTATAAAATAAGCTACAAGGATATATTGTACAGCATGGGAAACACAGTGGATATTTTATAACTATGAATCAAGTATAACCTTTAGAAACCATGAATCACTATATCATACACCTGTAACTTATATAATGTTGTACAGCCACTATACTTCACTTGAAAAAAAGGCTGATGGTGATTGTGAACACGTATGTAAATTGCACATTCACTTGTGGATAAAGAAGAGTTAATACTTTTGGTATTGGCTCCAAATGCTGAAAGGTACCGAAGCTAAGCTTCCAGGATGATGGGATGAGAATTATTTATGGGTTAAGCTGAGTTTTAGGACTCTTTTCTCTCTTCTTCCAAATAAGTCTCAGGGGGATTCCCTGGTGGCTCAGATGGTAAAGCGTCTGCCTGCAATCTGGAGACCCAGGTTCGATCCCTGGGTTGGGAAGATCCCCTGGAGAAGGAAACAGCAGCCCACTCCAGTACTCTTGCCTGGAAAATCCCATGGACAGAGGAGCCTGGTAAGCTACAGTCCATGGGGTCGCAAAGAGTCAGACATGACAGAGCGACTTCACTAATGACTTGAGAAAAATTTGCACTTGTTTTTGACCAGTCTTCTAGAAATCAAGCCATCCGTGGAAGAATACCTTTAAGATTGGATTCACAGATACTTCCATCCTATGACAAAGAGTCTGAAATGAAGAGATTTAAAAATTCTGAATGGCAATGGATATAAGGAATAAG
The DNA here is from genome assembly GCF_019320065.1 of Cervus canadensis. Taxonomy (NCBI): domain Eukaryota; kingdom Metazoa; phylum Chordata; class Mammalia; order Artiodactyla; family Cervidae; genus Cervus; species Cervus canadensis. The sequence goes on along the minus strand of NC_057410.1, from coordinate 11,781,738 downwards.
GTGCCAGGATCCTGTCCAAGTCTGGAGGGCAGTTCTGGAAATGCGACAGTGACGTGAGCTAGTCCAAATTCCTCACGGGGAATCTTGACATAATCACTGGCAGTTGCTGTAGCAACTCTTCTATTTCTTTGGTATCAGTGGCAGTGGCTAGCACTTGGCTGGTACTATTGGCATGGCTCGTTCTTGGCACTGGCAGAAGCCTTGGGTGTCTACTTCCCCAGCAGCAGATGGCAGCATTCAGGTATTTAAGAAGACTAATCTGTGAGCTTGTATGAGACACAAGCTCCCTGACACCCTAACCAGCATTTAGGATTGAGGAGATGCCCCTTGAGGGTTTCAAGTGTGGGAAGACTTGATATGACTCACGACTGTTGGGTGGAGAATAGTTCTAAGAGCGGTAAGAATAGAAACAAGGCCAGTGCAATCATTGGAGGGGCACCCAACGCTGGTGTTATGGGACAACCCAGAGGGTTAGGGTGGAGAGGGAGGTGCGAGGGGGGTTCAGGCTGGGAGGTACACATGTATACCTGTGGCCAATTCATGCTGATGTGTGGCAGAAACCATCACACTATTGTAAAGTAGTTATCCTCCAATTAAAATAAATTTTTTTTTAAAGGAAAATGGTGATTGAACTGAAATAGATGAGGTTAGAGCCAGAGTGTGCCTGTGTGTGAGTGCGATTCAGCGACTTGGTGCCCTGGGACATAAGAGCTATGTATGGATCAGATTCATGAACAGGAAAAGTGAGCCTTTAGTTTTTTTCCTGTCCCTTCATTTACACTAGAATTTTCAGTAGCATGCAGTGCTTCATATAGGAATGATGATAAAGACAGTGATTTTTGTACTGAAAGGAGGTTAAGATTTCAAGATTTGAGTGCAGACACTTAAATCAAATGAGGAGAATGCAGTGTTACCAAGGTTGAAAGCCAGGGTCCTATTGTCCCCGAGGCAACCCCCAGCATAGTGACTTTATCTTTAAAATCTACTTCAAGGAATGCTTATTGTTGTTGACAAAACAGCTAGACAAGTCTGGAATGCTGTTGTTGTGCATCATGCTAAGTCGTGTCTGACTCGTTGCGACCCCATGGACTGTGGCCTGCCAGGCTCCTCTCTCCATGGGATTCTCCAGGCAAGAACACTGGAGTGGGTTGCCATTTCCTTCTCCAGGGATCTTCCTGACCCAGGAAGTGAACCTGAGTCTCCTGTGTCTCCTGCATTGCAGGCAGGCTCTTTACCCTCTGAGCCATCGGGAAAGCCCAGACGAGGCTGGGATGACTGATCCTAATTGCCAGGATGAAACTGCATTACTGCTACACCCTGTGGGTGAGGTAGACTGTAACTAGGCCAAAGAGCTTCACTTGATTGTCTTGCCAGCTTGCCCAACAGTCTGGTCAATAAAAAACTGCCTCAACCCCAAAAAGACAGGATCCTCAAGACCTCCATTTCTGTAGGAATGAGGTTTAGTCCCTTTATCAGGTGAAGGACCGCATGCAATGAAGGGGCAGGCAGACGGTAAAGGGAATGGGTGGTGGAAGAAGGAATTCATGATTATTAAAGTCCTGTGAACAGCTATAAGTGTAGGAATTATAGTAAATATGGTTTCTGTTAATTCATTCTTTGTCCTCTTTTCTCCTCCTCCCTCCTCTTTTACATGAAGAGCACTAAAGAGGGCTGAAATTTCAGTTTTCAGGTGGGACTATGACCACCCTGACATCCTCCAAATGGTGTTGTTGATGAGATTCTGAGTATTTTCTGTGCCGGAGACAAGCATTTCTCATCTGAACAAAGACAAGAGTGGGAGCTGAAGAAATGAGGAATGGGTTGTGCTACTTTGGCCCTCCAGATCCATCATCTGTTCTTCCCCACTCTGCTTTGTCTTCAGAGAAATCGACATACATGAATTGCTCCCTATACGTCCTGACTTTCTGGATTTTGGTTACATTCAGTAAGTGAAATAAGTTAGGAAGGAGACTGAAAGAAGACAGTACAGTTAAAATACATATTCCTCTGGAACCCTCCAGCCAAGTTGCCTTGCAGGTTGGTTGTCTACTTCTACCCAAAACCTCAGCTCATGCAGACAGCTCTCGTCCTTGTAATCTCCTTCCTAGATCTGGAAATTGCTCTCAATCCTGGTCTTCCAGCTATTGTCAGCTTTGGGGCAGCACACTACTTCTTTACAGGGTTCCTTAAACTCTCTTCACACCTTAAAAAAGTCAATCCCTTATTAAACTCTTTTTCAAACACAATATTGTAAATCAACTGTACATCAACAAAAAAATTTTTTTAAACATAAATTAGTTCAACCGCTATGGAAAACATATGGAAGTTTCTTAAAAAAGCTTAAAATTACCATATGATCCAGCAATCCTACTCCTGGACATTTACCTGGAAGAGATGAAAACTCAATTTGAAAAGATGTATGCACCCTAATGTTCATAGCAACACTATTTACAATAGCCAAGACATGGAAACATCCCAAGTGCCCATCAACAGATAATTTGTTTAAGAAGCTGCAGTATATATATATATATATATATATATGCAATGGAATATTACTCAGCCATAAAAAGAATGAAACATTGCCATTTGCAGCAACATGAATGGACCTAGAGATTATTGTACTAAATTATATAAGTCAGGAAGAGGAAGGGCAAATATATGGTATCACTTAGATGTGAAATCTAAAAAACAGTACAAATGAACCCAAACACAAAACAGAAACAGATCAAAAGACATAGAAGACAAAACTTATGGTTACCAAGGGGAATGGGAAGGAGAAGAGTAACAAACGAAGTATGTGATTAATGATACACACTACAATATATAGAATAGATAAGCAACAAGGAGTTACTGTATAAGTTGTAATAACCTATAGTGGAAAATAATATGAAATATCTATATCTATCTCGTGTGTGTATGTGTGTGTGTGCGCTCAGTCATGTCCAACTCTTTGTGACCCCCATGGACTGTAACCCTCCATGCTCCCCTGTCCATGGAGTTTTTCAGGCAAGAATGGGTTGCCATTTCCTGCTCCAGGAGATCTTCCCAACCCAGGGATCGAACCTGCATCTCTTGTGTCTTCTGCATTGGTAGGCAGATTCTTTACCACTGCATCACCTAGGAAGTCCATATCTATCTATGTCTACATATCTATATCTATCTATCTATCAACTGAATTACTTTGCTGTGTACTTGAAACTAACACAATATCGTAAATCAACTATACGTCAATTAAAAGAACAACTCCTTTCCATTACCCAGCTTGAGTATGTTTTCCACTGGGATTCTGACCTATATATCTCTGTTCTCTCTTCTGTTCTCCTCCCAACTCCCGCCCAGTAGCAGGATGGAGTCTACTAGTTTAGATATTATTTTTTATTTTATTTTTTTACAATAAAGGGCTTCCCTGGTGACTCAGCTGGTAAAGAATCCTCCTGCAAAGTGGGAGAGCTGGGTTCGATCCCTGGATTGGGGAGATCCCCTGGAGAAGGGAAAGGCTACCCACTCCAGTGTTCTGGCCTGGAGAATTCCATGGACTGTATAGTTCATGGGGTCACAAAGAGTGGGACATGACTGAGAGACTTTCACTTTCACTTTCATGGACAATAAATAAAGCCAGTTTCTGGCATATCTAAGTTGTGGAAATGTATGACTCTACAATGAAGCAAAATAGAAAGCAGTGGTGCAGTGGGAAGCAGTGGTTTCTAAAATAAAAATACTTTTTAATTGAAAAAAAAAACAACCCCTATTTCCACAATAGATTTCTCCATGGGAAAGAGAGGCATTTGGGTCAACATGCAGCATTACCTGAAGTACCTAAAAGGCTTTCTTCTCCCTCTTGGTCCAGGAGTACTCTTACTCCTTTCTGCTGAGCCTCCCCCTTCTCCCTGCTGCTTCCACACCCGGCACTGTGAACCCCGTCGAAGTCAGGCTAGTGTGCCCACTAGAGGACGGGAGAACTATTACACCCAAAGCATCCTGACTCCTCTCTGCTTTGTGTTTTGGTTGATTCTCTTTTGTGTGACCCTTCCTTCAACTCTTTTCTTGTTACAGCTGCTAAGGATGTTCAGCAAGAATGCCTGTCTGAGTCACAGTGCCTCCGTTATTTCAGTGGGGTTTAAATGTCTGGCTCATTCTCTGACTCATTCCTTCAAAATGACATATATGTACACACACACACATTCATGCTAAGTTGCTTCAGTCATGTCTGACTCTGTGTGATCCAATGGGCTGTAGCCTGCCAGGCTCCTCTGTCCATGGGATTCTCCAGGCAAGAATACATCATTGGGTTGCCATGCCTTCCTCCAAGGGATCTTCCCGACCCAGGGATCGAACCCACACTGGCAGGCATGTTCTTTACCACTCGCGCCACCTGGGAAGCATATAGTCAGACACGATTTAGGGACTAAACTATAGCAATGTTCCAGGCACTATTTCAGATGGTGAGCGAAACAAACAGACGTGAAAGGAGACGGAGTGCTCAGAGGAAGATCTGAGGTCCCCAGTGTGGCTGGAATACAGATTGTGAGGGCAGATGCATGAGGTACCAGGGCTGAGCCAGTTCCTTACTAGAATCTAAGCTCTGTGAGGCTTAGCATTTTGGTTCATTTTGCTTATCATCTGGAATATCGCCTGTTGTTCTGTAGTCCCTAAGTCATGTCCGACTCTTTGTGACCCCATAGATGACAGCCTGCCAGGCTCCTCCATCTATGGGATTTCCCGGGCAAAAATACTTCAGTGGGTTGCCTTCTTTCTCTGGGGGATCTTCCCAACCCAGGGATCGAACCCACATCTCCTACATTGGCAGACGGATTCTTTACCATGGAGCCACTTGGGAAGCTAATATGTATATAAATTAATACTGCCTATCTTATGGATAAGATCTGCTATGATCAGCAGAATAGTATATATATATATGGCATTTTGAAGGAATTAACAAACACATTGATTCAGACAGAATCCCTGGAAGGCACTAGAATCAAAAACAAATTTGTGGGAATAAGAGACCTCTCATTAGCTGGTTCCTGCTAATGAGAACACCCAGGCTGGTAAAACCAAAACACAGATGCATTTGACTGCAGTAAAGTGAACAGCTGGTGTGTAGGAGAGAAAGACACAGAAGAAAAAGCAGTAGCTAGCATCCCCCAGCACAGAGCTGCATGAGAGGTTCGCATCAAGTCTCGATGCTCAGCTGATCCGATCCTCCTACGCGTCTGGTTTGGTTGCAGAGGACAGACAGGAAACAATATCGAAGGCGGAAGGGGAGCCCACCGTGGCCTCTGCAGATCTTAGAGGTAAAAGGAGAAGATAAAGAGCTGCTTGTGGCTGCCCAACATAGCTTAGAAGTGGGTCGAGCTGCCGAGGCAGAGTTTGTTATCTTTAGGTCAGCACCCAAATTTCTTTCTCCTTCCTCCTTAGAGCCCTGACTGTCTTTTGGTCTTCTCTCACCTCACCGAGTGTTCCGTGATGATGACGGGAGTGTAATCAGTAATCCAACAGTATTTATTGAGCTCATACTATATGCTAGTCGATATTTATTAATAGAGTCAGAGTAACTGCAATGACCAAGCAGAAAAAAATTCCCTGCCCTGATAGAACTTAGATTTTAGCAAAAGGAGATAAATAGTAAACAAAATATATAAGTGAAAGGCCTGTTAGATAAGGATGAGAGATTTGGAAAAAATAAAACAGAAAAAGGAGATGGAGAAGCTGAGGGTAGGGTCCCCTAATTCTCCTTAGGGTATTGTATTAGCGTGCAAGGGCCGCCATAACACAGTAGTACACAGGCCGAGTGGCAGTTCTGGAAATGAAGTCTGACCTCCAGATGTCAGCAAGATTGGTTCCTTCTGAGGCCTCGCTCCTTGGCTTACAGACGGCCGCCTTCTCTCTGTGTCCTTACATGGTCTTTCCTCTGTCTATGCGTGTGCATGCTAAGTCGCTTCGGTTGGGTCTGACTCTGTGTGACCCTGTGAACTACAGCCTGTGATGCTCCTCGTCCCACCAGCGCCAGCAGGGAAGCCCTCGTCCACGTATGATTGTTGTCTTAGTCGCTCAGTCATGTCCTACTCGGAGAAGGCAATGGCAGCCCACGCCAGTCCTCTTGCCTGGAAAACCCCATGGATGGAAGAGCCTGGTAGGCTGCAGTCCATGGGGTCGCAAAGAGTTGGACACGACTGAGCAACTTCAATTTAACTTTTCACTTTTCTGCATTGGAGAAGGAAATGGCAACCCACTCCAGTGTTCTTGCCTGGAGAATCCCAGGGATAGGGGAGCCCGGTGGGCTGCCGTCTATGGGGTCGCACAGAGTTGGACACGACTGAAGTGACTTAGCAGCAGCAGCGGCAGCACGTCCTACTCTTTGTAATTCCATGGACTGTAGCCCTCCTCTGTCCATGGCATTCTCCAGGCAAGGATGCTGGCGTGGGTAGCCGTCCCCTTCTCCAGGGGATCTTCCGACCTAGGGATCAAACCTGGGTCTCCTGCATTGCAGGCGGATTCTTTACCATCTGAGCAGGCAGATTCTTTACCATCTGAGCCACAAGGGAAGAATCCTTTATGTACGTCTGTGTCCTAATTTCCTTTTATGAGGTCATGAGTTTCATTGAGTTAGGGCCTGCCCAGACAGGTAATTAACTCGACTACTCTTTTTAAAAAACTTTTTTATTTTGTATTGGGTTATAGCCAATTAAGCAACAATGTTGTGATAGTTTCAGGTGAACAAAGGGACTCAGCAGTGCATATACATGTATCCATTTTCCCCTAAACCCCCCTCCCATCTAGGCTGCCACATAACATTACCTCTTTAAAGGCCATACCTCCAAATACAGCCGTGTTCTGGGGTGCTGGGGGTTAGGACTTCAACATGTGAATTTTGGAGGGACAAAGTTTAGCCCCTAACGGATATCCTAGGAAAGACCAGCTGGGAAGGTGGTATTTCAACAAAGACTTGAAAGACTTAGAAGTGCTGGCCATATAGATACCTAGGGGGGAAAGCATTTCAGGCAGAGGGAATAGCCAGTGCAAAGACTCTGAGATACAGGCATTTTGGTGAGTTTGAATGGAGGTATCGTGGCTAAAGAGGTGTGTGGGGTGGTGGGGGTGCGGGGGAAATAGGAGGAAAAGAATCCCAGAGGAAAAAGAGAATAGCAATCAGGCCCTTAGGCCATTGAAAGGATTTGACTTTTACTCTGAATGTGAGAGGAAGTCCTTAAGGGAGCAATCAGGCTGCTAGTGGCCTGCAAGTTGAAGTTCAAATGCATTGCTTAGTCTGAGTAGAATCTATCAGACACTTATGCTGCCTGCCCCAGAACCTCAGGGATGAGGAGATGGACAGACGATAAACACATTTGGATGGAAAGGATACATCTATTTCTAGGACTGTCACAGTTGCAATTTCTAAACTCTGTCTCAATTCTTGTGGTTATTAATGTCAACCTTCTTTCTGATGCACTTAGAAAATGAGTTAGAAAGGCTATTTTTTAAGCCACTTGCTTTGATAAAATTTTGGAGGAGGCTCGGATTGGTGTATCGCGGTATGTCCTTTTTCTCTCTTTTCTTCTTCTGGGCTATTGGTGAGGGGGACAGTGGCAGAGGTGTTATTTGTCTCATCCCATTCGCAGTGGATTATTATACGAAATCTGCTTATGACTTCTTTTCTATTTTGAAATCATGGCTAGGGTACTATATTTTTTGCAGGTTTTATGGATGTCATGCCTTTCATTGCCAGAGAACAAATGACCGATATGTACCCCACCAACTTGTCAAAACTGAAAACGCTAAGGGAACCAACACCTACACAGCTATTGCTGTGCTGTGTCCGACTCTTTAATGACCTCATGGGGGTAGCCTGCCAGGCCCCTCTGTCCATGGGATTTACCAGGCAAGAATACTGGAGTGGGTTATCATTTCCTTCTGCAGGGGATCATTCTGACCCAGGGATCGAACCTGAGGCTGAACCCACATTTCTGCATTTCCTGCATTGGCAGGTGGATTCTTTACGCCTGAGCCACCAGGGAAGCCCTTCAAAGCTATGTGATACTGCCTAACAGCTATTGGAATGGAAAATACTTTTTTTTGTATTGGTGTGCTTGTTTTTTCTCATGCTGTCCATCAAAAGATCTTGAACTCAATCATACATCATGTTTATTTATTAATCTGGAATCAACATGGTGCTGTGGAAACACCATTGGATTTGCTGTTCAAAGACATGGGTCAAAGCTCAGGTTGCTGCTTCCTGTCTTTGCACCTTCAACTAGTCATTTAACTTCTTTCAGTCTCAGCTCTCTTACCTGTAAACCAAGAAAAAACAAGACTTCCTTCACCTTTTTTAGAAGTACTGGGAAGATCAAGTAAAGGAAAATATTTATGATTAGATATGATTAGACATAAGATTAGATATTCCTACAGTGAATTATGCAAGGGTTATAAAATATCACAAAGATTTGTTTTATTATTCCTTACATTTTTTCCTTTTGTTCCTTTTCCCTTAGCTCACTGTTTTCCCATCTCCTGTTTTCTGTGGTGTCCACCACAGCCTCCGACACTCCTTGCATCCTGCTCTCCAGTGTGGAGGGAGCCCACACACGGAGTGGAAAACACGTGCGCTTTGGAGTCTCACAAACATGGGTGGAATTCTCTGCCTTTTTGAACTGAGTGTCACCAGGCATGTGATTCAACTTCCCTGGACCTCAGGTTTTTTCTCTGCAAAAGGGAGCAATATCAGATGCTCTAAGACTAACTACATTCTCAAGTATAATGGGAAGTATTTAGTTATACCCTGAACTTTAGGATATAAAAACGTTCTTCTCCCAACAACCTCCAATAAGCTTGGGGGATGACAAGCACTCAGTTTAAGAACCTAGTGAATGAATGAATGAATGAATGATGAAGGGTGAAAACATAGAATACCAGCTGCCTAACACAAGGCCTGGAACATGGGCTGAGACCCTCAGTGAATTTCCTTGCTGTTTCTTCCTTATGCTGCTCATGTGTCCAACCTCAATAGCCCTCTTTGTTCCGCGCAGACCACTGACAGCACTCTTCTTACCCTCTCTAACCTGTTCTCATCCATCCCTATAAGGATGTAAATATAAGATAAACAGGTTTCTTGGATGGTTCAGTAAAGCAGGACCACCATTTCTGAGGGGACAAAAATCAAGCTATCATTGTACTGAACAAATTATCTATCTATAACTATTTCATGTCTATATCTTCTGACTCTATCCTGGGAAAAACATTGGATTTCAGTGTTTTTTGTTTTTGTTTGAATGACTGGTTTAAATAGATCTATTTGCTTCTTATTCACGTCTGTGTTGATTTCAGGATTTATGATCCTGAGAATCATACCAATCTTTGAGGTCATTAAATGTCATATATCAACAAATTTAAGATGCAATATATTGGGAGTTGCAGTATTCTTTCATTTACCATGTATAGAAAGGAAAAGAACATGTTGCTGAATAAACTACAATGCAATGCTTTCTTAACTTTTAGCATGTGGCTGTTGCTTTGCAAGAAAATATGTATTTTTGGTCATTCCTCCAAAGACAAATATTTACTTCTCTAATATCAGATTTGTAGTCCACTGTTGCTCTGTGCCTTTCTATAAACACATTAACTTTAGTGTCAAGGCCAAATCATAGGGTAACCTCTCCAAAGGCATTTGAACAGCACTTAAGCTCAATACCCACAGTAATAGCCACACACACAGTTCAACTAGAGTGATGATGTCATTAGAAAGAGATGACTGTACAGACTGATTCAGTGATGTCATTTGAAGACTCCATGTATTAGAAAACAGGCTAGGATTTCAGAGATATTAACATGGGAAAACAAAGCATCTTAGAGTCAACAAAACGATTTAGCAAATTAAAAATCCCCATTTTTTTTCCTCCTACAGAGGAGCAGATGCACCATTGAGGACTCAAAATGAGCTGTGATTCTCTGCAGGAGCCGGTGAGCTCATTTTGCTTATTGGACAAGTTTGACCAGCAGGCTGCTAGCTGCTAGCATTCTTCTGGGTGGGAAGGGACTTAAATTTCAAGGGAAATGGCTGTCATGTTGGCCTTTAGGAACTGGGGCATTCGTTGTGCACTGGGGCAGACAAAGTGTTTGAATGTTCTCTTGTATATTATGTAGGAGTGGCAGCCTTAAAATATTCACTTTATTGGTCCTAGTCTGCCCTCTGGGTGTGTGTGGGATAAATGGGACTCGTCAAGTCCACACATTCTGAAATGCTGTGAGATCATTGTTCATCCTTCCCTTTTCTCATTTTCTTCAATCGTTTCTCAGAGCTTCTCAAGGCTTTTAATGAACTTGAACATTATTCAGAGCATTACACATGCATTTTGCATATTTGTGTTTAGTCCCCCCTGCCCCTACCTCCAGTTTGTGTGTTGAAACCTAGACACCAAGGTGATGGTGTTTTGGAGAGGTAATTTGGTCATGAAGGCAGAGCCGTGGTGAATGGGATTCCTGCCTTTAAAGAAGAGGTCCCAGAGAGCTCCTTCACTCCTTCCACCATGTGAGGACACGGTGAGAGGCTGGCATCTGCAACCCAGGACAGAACCCTTCCTAGAATGGGACCATGCTGGCATGCTGATCTTGGACATCCAGCCTGAAGAACTGTGAGGAATAAATTTCTGTTCTTTGAAACCTACCCAGTCTTGTTAGAGCACCCGAATGGACTAAGACGTATTTATTATTTGAAAAATAATAATGCAGTAGCTACCACTTTCAAAGAGCTGCTATAGCTGCCATTGTGCTAACAATTCTATTTCATACTGTTGTATTTTTTGGTCTTGATAACCCTTTGCGGTAGGTATAATTATTGTCCTGCTTTAACAATGACACAAACTGAAGCTTAGAGAGGATTAGTGCCTTAATAACTAATGAGAAGTGGATCTGAGTTTCAAAACCAAATCTCCTTGTAATTAACAGCAATTTTCATACAAGTCTGTAGAAGAAAATTGTGGAAGTGATATAATAAAAATAAATCCAAATGAGCAGAAACTTCTCTTTTAAATTGGTACCCGAAGGACATTGTGTACTTCTTCTAATGGTTCTTCTACTGTTTAGGACACTTTCGGAGCTCCCCTTGGGAACTGTCTTCAGGATCTGCGCTTTGAGTACCCTGTTCAAAGGAATGATCACTATTCATCCTGTGAGGTCAGGTTTGACTCTTTAATGTACTCTAACGAGGCAGGTCTGCTGACTAAGGTGTAGGATGACTGTGATCACTGGGGTGACACAATTTTCAGTCATGAAAAGACTGGTTTTCTTAAGTTGGCTGAAACCTAAAGCAGAAGCACCCTTGGGACATATATGATCTTTCTTGGATCATGAGGATTTGAGAGACATAAGATATTTATGGAAATGCAACTATCAGCGGTCAAAAAAACAGTAACCCTGCTGACTGCCAATATTAGCAATTGGAGTTGCATGTATGTTTTGTTGGTGCGAATCAGGCCCCCAGATCTTAGTTGCTCAAGGCAGTGTATGGCTCCTCGCAGTATTCGATGTGGTGTTTTTATTGCAGGAGGCTATACAACTGGGTAGACTTTAGGCTTGGTGGCCATGTATAAGTCCCTGTTGTCCTATGTCTACCCACTCAGTGTGTTAATCCCATGCCTGCTGAAAGCATTTGGGGTTTTGATTCCTAATGTTAACACTCTTTTGTCTAAAAGAACTTTGAACAGTATCACTCTGCTTGAAAAAAAAACAACCAGAACCAAGAAACCCTTAAGATGTTTCACATCCAGTTCCAACATCCTTTAAGCTACTCCCAGTTAAAAACTCAAAGCTGGTGCACTGGGGCAACCTTGAGGGATGGGATGGGGAGGGGCTTGGGAGGGGGGTTCAGGATGGGGGACACATGTACACCCATGGCTGATTCATGTCAGTGTATGGCAAAACCACTACAATATTGCAAAGTAATTAGCCTCCAATTAAGATAAAGAAATTAATTAATTTAAAAACCCTAAAAAACCCAATTCTTCCTTTTCCCGAACTCATATAAAACTTCAGTAAACTTCACTTTGCACTCCTGGTCAACAGTCTTCTGGTAGGTCTTTGGGAAGAATTCTCATCTAATTTCAGATGAGCAGAGGTACTGCTCATTAATTAGCAGAGGTACTCCTATGGAAATGACATTTGGGCTCTCCAAAGAGATCCACTTACTTTTAAAAAAAATCTAATCTTGTTTTATTTCTTCTAAGTCACTTTTAGAAAACTGAACTTGTTCATAAGTTAGAATCATATTTGTTTTTTAATTTATACTTTATTTTGACCATACCACATAGCATGTGGGAATCTTAGTTCCCCAAGGGACTGAACCCATGTGCCTTGCTTGGGAAGCCCAGAGTCTTAACAACTACATCACCAGGGAAGTCCTGACCCAAAAACAGGAAGTCCTGTTTTTGAAACAGCAGAAAGTACTCCCATGTGTTTGGATTTTTTACTTTATACTTTCTCTTTCCTCCTGTGATGCCCTGAATTCAGTCTTGTGTTCTGATGCCTGTTTATTGATTCTTCCTAGTTTTGATGAATCTCTTATCACAACCAGAGTTTTAGTGTTAACTTGCCCAGATTGAGGTTGGTGCCATTTGTCCTGGGCTTTGGTGACCTAGCGCTGCTTCTCAGTATATGATTCTGAGCTGTGTCCATGTGTTATCCTGGGGATGCTATGCAAAAGGAAACATACTTATCGCCATAGGAAGAATTGGGACAGAGTTGAGGACAGAAGTCCATGGAGCATTTACTTTAGTATGTGGGCCCATGGTTCCAAGCACTGTTCTTTGTATAGATAGATGCTTGGTAAAAATTTGTTAATGGAATAACAAAAAAACAAAACAGTTATAGTGAAAAGTGAAGTCCCTCAGTCGTGTCTGACTCTTTGCGACCCCATGGACTGTAGCCTACCAGGATCCTCAGTCCGTGGGATTTTCCAGGCAAGAATACTGGAGTGGGTTGCCATTTCCTTCTCCAGGAGATCTTCCTGACCCAGGGATAGAACCCAGGTCTCCTGCATTGCAGGCAGACTCTTTACTGTCTGAGCCGCCAGGGAAGCCCATGGACCGATGATAGAGAACCTATTAAATTAATAGGTTAATTAGGTAGGTTAATTAAGTAGGTCTTAATTCCAGGTCCTGGTTCAAAAATGTCTTGAATATGTTAGGGGAGTTACAATGTATGAGGTGGAAAAATTCTTGAAAACAGTTGGAAAATTTTTCTCTTGAGTCTTGATGGTGGGCTGCAGAATGATGGCTTCTGGTGGGTGGGGTAGGGGCGGGCAGGTGAAGGATCTGGCAAAGGACAAATGTCAAAGCCATATGAGGTCATGAGCAGGTTTCCCAGGGCTGCTCATTCTACACTTTTTTCTGGGATACTAGTTACAAAAGCAGATTTTTTTTTTCATATTTAAAAACAGTCACACAGCCTCCAGGAGATCAGGGTTCTTTTACTGGCATGGCTTGGCTTTTAAAAATAATGAAACCTGTTGTGAGACACATCTGAGGTTCTGAATGCTTTTTGGAAACAGGGCCCCCACCTTGCCAGTAAATTTGAGCTTTTACTTAACGTCACACTATGGTGTGGTCAATGTTTTTTGATTATGAAGCAAGCTCTGAAAAATTAGAACTGAAGTGATCTTCCTCTTTCTAAACTGTAAGTTATCTTTCGCAGCATCTCATTGGAGAGGCGACCTTGAGGGCTAAAGTAAGTAGGTTATCCTCCCGTCTAACCGGCACAAATAACTGGTTACTGTGAGCGACACGAGCTGAGTGGGGTGGAGGGAAATGTGGGTGAGTTGCATTTTGAGATCTGGGTTGCTGTTTGTCACCCTGTCTCTTGCCATTGCTAAGCAGAAGCAATCACCCTTTGCCGAAAGTTGTTACCCAAGGGGAACCCTGTCCCAAGCTGTTGATACGCTCTATGTCAAGGCAGCAAGCCTCAGAGCAACGATTCCAGTAAGTACTAGGCTCTGCTTAGAATGAAGACCTAAGGGACATTTGAAATGCTGGATAAATCTTATTTCTCTTTGTTTTATTGTAGGAAGATCACATAAAAAATATACGATTATTAAAAAAGAAAACAAAAAAGCTATTTATGGTAAGCCAGGGGGTGCTTTTCTTTCTCACATTTCTACTTGTTGCATGCTTTTCTCCTTGCATTTTTAATTTTTCCAGATGGTCATGAAGTAGTAATCAGGGGGATATTTTGGTTCATTTTACAAAAGCTGCTCATGGTTTACCTTAGGCAATTTTTTCCTATCTCATTTATAGAAAAACTGCAGATTCCAGGAACAACTTCTGTCCTTCTTCATGGAAGATGTTTTTGGTCAACTCCAGTTACAAGTTTGCAAGGAAATGCACTTTGTGGAAGAATTTCATAGCCTTAGGCAGAAATTGAGCCGTTGTGTAAGTATGCACAGCAAATATGGTTTTGATCCCAGAAATCTACCTAGAAAATAGCATATTTTGTCTTCACCCCAACGGGTGAGTAAAGGGATTTTCTAATTGTTGGTTTGTAGTCCAAATGGAGAATCCATCACCAGGGAAACAGTATCAAACAATCCTGCGTAACCTCTCACGCCACTATGTTCTATTTCTTAAGGAATGACACGTAAATAAGTTGAAGAGAGCTAAATGAACATGAGATGCTCCTCAGATCAATATTTTGTTTTTCAAATCAGTTTCTCTTTGTGCAAATCCCAACTAATTCATTCATTTAGCAAATATTTCTGAAGCACCGATGATGTGCCAAACACTTTTCTAGAATGTCCTTGTTTTTCTTCTTTCCTTTCTTCCTTTCTCTCTTTTTTCTCTTTCTTTTTTGCTCACTTTCTCTCACCTCCTCTTTCCCATACTGATAAGTGCTTTTAGATTGACTTTGTCTCATTTATTTGTGTAAGTATAGAATTGTATCCTTTACAAGGCAAAGTTTCAATCAAAACAAAACGATAAAAGAAGTGTGTTCTTCTTTGGCACCTAAATTATTTGATGTTGTGGTATGGTCACCATCACCCTAAGCAATGGGGTACTCATTAAGAAGGCAGAAGTGACCGTATTTCTAACGTCCATGATATTAAAGATCAGTATAGAAAGACAAAACAAAGCAAAACAACCAAGCCAGGATCTGTGCAGTATTAGTTGGCTCACGTCTGTGAGAAGTGTTGAGTCTTTTCAGTGGGTTTTGTTCTAAATATGCGCTCTCCAGTCTCCTGTGGCTATACTGGTAGGTGGTACAAAGTAGGGGGTAGTGAAGGCTATTACAGTCCTTGGGTCACCAGAAGGTAATGAGCTTTCTATCCTTGGGCATCAGGGTCACGAAACTTAAACTCTGGGCTGTTGGTAGCAGATTTTCAGTTTTAAAATATCAGGACATCTTTTTTCTTGTGGTCCATGAAAGTACACAGTAATCCAAATTCCAGCCTACAATGCAGACAATTTTTATAAGGGTGAGCTGGTCAGTAGGGTAAAAAAATATAACAAATTTATGTTCCCTTTGGTTAGTTTATGTTTAAGTTACATCCTCATCTGGGACTTGGGTTGCATTCAGTTCAGTCACTCAGTCGTGTCTGACTCTTTGTGACCCCATGGACTGCAGCACACCAGACTTCCTGTCCATCACCAACTCCCGAAGCCTACTCAAACTCATGTCCATCACATTGCTGATGCCATCCAACCATCTCATCCCCTTCTCCTCCTGCCTTCAACCTTTCCCAGCATCAGGGTCTTTGCCAATGAGTCGGTTCTTTGCATCAGGTGCCAAAGTATTGGAGTTTCAGCTTCTGCATCAGTCCTTCCAATGAATATTCAGGACTGATTTCCTTTAGGATGGACTGGTTGGATCTCCTGGCAGTCCAAGGGACCCTCAAGAGTCTTCTCCAACACCACAGCTCAAAAGCATCAATTCTTTGGCACTCAGCTTTCTTTATAGGCCAACTCTCATATCCACACTTGACTACTGGAAAAACCATAGCTTTGACTAGACAGATCTTTGTTGGCAAAGTAATGTCTCTGCTTTTTAATATGCTGTCTAGGTTGGTAATAGCTTTTCTTCCAAGGAGCAAGCATCTTTTAATTTCATGGCTGCAGCCATCATCTGCAATGATTTTGGAGCCACCCAAAATAAAGTCTGCCACTGTTTCCCTATCTATTTGCCATGAAGTGATGGGACTGGATGCCATGATCTTTGTTTTCTGAATGTTGAGCTTTAAGCCAACTTTTTCACTCCTCTCTTTCACTTTCATCAAGAGGCTCTTTAGTTCTTCACTTTCTGCCATAAGGGTGGTGTCGTCTGCGTATCTGAGGTTATTGATATTTCTCCCAGCGATCTTGATTCCAGCTTGTGCTTCATCCAATCCAGCATTTTGCATGATGTACTTTGCATATAAGTTAAATAAGCTGCATAGTTTCCCATAAACTCTCATATTCCGTTAAAATAATAAGGTACAGAGTCATCCAATGTAATGTAATATTATTGTAAATGAAGTTTGTTAATGATGCTGAGGTACTAGAAATCCTTGTCTGATACAGTATAGTATATCTGAACCCCTGAAACTCCCCAAAGCAAGTCTACTTTGACCACTGATTTTATTTCTTCAGCTCATATAGCTAGAGACCACATAATAGTTATAACCCAAACCGAGCAATGTTTCAGACGAAAAACTTAGAAACCATAGAGCTATCTAGGAACTCTGGTTTGCCTTGACTTGCTATGGGAGAAGTCAGTTCCGAAAGGGACCTTAATTTGTCAAGAGATTTTCTTGAGAGACTTGAGCTACTGCAGGATGGGAGTAGGGCGGAACCGCTCAGGCTCATCGTGGAGGCGTTCCAAGGCGGCTGGCTCCCCCTTGTGGCCGAATACGAGCACATCACCTAGCCAACCATCCTGAGGTCCACCTAATTCTGGTCATTCCTTCTAATGTTCCCCCCTCCCAATACAACCCTTATTAGCTTTGGTTAATTTGGCTCACAAGCTAAGGAGTTTATGTGCTGGAGTAAACAAACCGCCTCCGTGAAACTGTAAAAAAGAAGGTCGAAGGATTAAGCTGAGCTTTAGAAAGTCGCCTCAGATATTGCTTTAGGGAAATAAGTTTAATTTTAATAACAGGCTTGCATTTAGTTTTTCTGGCAATCACCATTTTTTCTTTTTGGCTACAGAAGCAAGCATGTGTCTAATATAAATTAACTGAGCATTTGCCGCTCTATGTGGAATTCTGAATCAGTGGATGTGGCAGAGATTAGTAGAGAGAAGTTATAAAATGTGAAGTAGGTGACATTTATTTACATGTGATTTTTTTTCCCCTCTTTTTTGAACATTTGTTTTAATTTTGGGAAGATGGGCATGGGGGCAGCTTTCCTAACAGAGCAGCTGTGCCCTCCACCAGATGTGTAATTGTCACTGTGTTTCTTTTTCCCTCTTCCTTCCAGGGACCTCAGGCTATCCTTAATTCTTGAATATGCCAATGAATCAAAGCTTTGCAAGTTGCAGAAACTTTTCTCCTCCTTCCATGTGGCTCTGCTGGTTGCTTTAAAGCTCTCCTCTCTCTCCTACTGAAACTTGGGCAGACTTTCGAGGAATTGATCCTGAGACTAAATCCATGTCTTGGTCTATAGAATCTGGAGTTAAAAAAAGAAAAAGAAAACCAGAAATAGCATCTATTATCCCATCCAGTCATCTCTTTTTTTTTAATTGGATGCAGACATTCCTAGGTGTGGTGATTCTGACTCAAGAATGAATCTTCGGAAATATCTGTATGATATCCCTTATAGGAATCTAAAAAGAAATTATACAAATGATCTTATTTTACAAAACAGAAACAGAGAGGTTTTCCTCCCAGAAGAGGAAAGAGTAGAGGGAAGGGAGAGATAGTTAGGGAGTTTGGGATCGACATGTACATGCTGTTATATTCAAAGTGGAAAACCAAAAAGGCTGCAGCAATTTACATTCTCACCAACAGTGTAGGAGGATTCCTTTTTCTCCACATCCTCTCCAGCATTTATTATTTGTAGACTTTTTGATGATAGCCATCTGACCAGTGTGAGGTGATACCTCATTACAGTTTTGATTTGCATGTCTCTAACGATTAGTGATGTTGAGCATCTCTGCACGCGCCTGTTGGCCATCTGTACGTCTGCAGGGGTGAGACTCCAGGCAACAGAAACAATGGAAAGAGCACTGCAGTAATGTGCTTGGACTGAAGTGTGCACACTAGTGCCATAAGGAAGGACAAGGAGAGTCTGAGGAAGACAGCACACTGGGGTGAAAGTGGAAGTGTCTGGCTCTTCGACCCCATGGACTGCAGTCCACCAGGCTTCTCTGTCCATGCAATTCTCCAGGCAGGAATACTGGAGTGGGTAGCCATTCCCTTCTGCAGGGATCAAATCCAGGTCTCCTGCATTGCAGGCAGATTCTTTATCATCTGAGCCATTAGGGAAGCCCAGACTGGGATGAGCCCAAGGTTTCTACTTGGAAAGCTGGCTGGTTGGTGGTGTCATTCACTAGGAGATCAGAAGGAAAAAGCTTGGAGAAAGGTTAGTAAGTTGCTTTAGGTCTGCTAGAAGTTTGAGAAGTCCCATGCATAAATACAATCATAGGAGTGATAATCAAAATACATATCCATGTATTTTGTGTATGTTTATATTTATGATGTATTTATTAATAGATTTATTGATATATAATTAGCATGAACTTAACTGAATGGATTTAGAGTGTGTTATTGGGTAGTTTTGACATATGTGTACACTTGTGAAATCACCACCACAATTAAGATGATGAACACATCCATCACCCCTCAAAGTTTCTTCGTTTGCCTTGGTAATCCCCTCCACTTCCCCTCCCCAACACTGGTTCCAAAGGACCACCGACCAGCTTTCTGTCACTATAGATTTATTTGCATTTCCTAGGATTTAATGTAAATGGTTTTACAGATGATCCCTAACTTACAATGGTGTGATTTTTGACTTTATAAAAGGTATGTATTTCCAGTTTTCCTGGGCTAGTGATTCCTGGCACAATACTCTCTCGATATTGGATAGCAGCGGCAGTCACAGCTCCCGGTCAGCCATAAGATCATGAGGGTAAACAACCAATTCGCTTACCACCGTTCTGTATCCAGACAACTATCCTGTTTTTCACTTTCATTACAGTATTGAATAAATTCTATGAGATATTCAACATTTCATCATGAAATAGGCTTGTGTTAGGTGATTTTTCTAACCATTGTAGGCCAATTTAAGTGTTCTGAACACATTTAAGCTAGGCTAGACTAAGCTATGATGCTTGGAAAGTTAGGTATACTAGGCATATTTTTAATTCTTTATTGAATTTGTTACAACTTTGTTTCTGTTTTATGTCTCAGTTTTTTGACCTTGAGGCATGTGCGATATTAGCTCCCTGATCAGAGATTGAACCCATACTCCCTAAGTTGAAAGATGAAGTCTTAACAACTGGACTGCCAGGGGAGTCCCTTAAATGCATTTTTGACTTAAGATATTTTCAACTAACAATAGGTTTATCAGGACTTTAGACAATTATAAAGTGAGGAAAATCTATATACGTGTCATATTCTTTAAAGTCTGACTTCTACTCAGTATAATTATTTTGAGATTCACTCATGTTATTGAGTGTATTAATTACTTCTCCCCTTTTCATTGCCAATTAGCATTCCACTGTAATGATATACCACACTTTATCTATTCATCTATTGATGGCTATTTATTTTTTCCAGTTTTTCATTATCACAAAAAAAGCTGCTATTAATATTTATATACTTCCCCAGTGACTCAGTCAGTAAAGAATCTGCCTGCAGTGCAGGAGACCCAGGGTTCAATCCCTGGGAGGGAAAGATCCCCTGGAGAAGGAAATGGCAATCCACTCCAGTAATCTTGCCTGGAGAAATGCCATACAAGTCTTTGTTTGAAGAGATATTCTCACTTCTGTTGAGTAAATACCTGAGTGGTAGGAGTGGTAAACACCTAGGCTGGATCATAGGTTAGGTGTATGTTTAATGATGCAATAAACAGCCAAGCTGTTTCCTAGAGTGGTTGAATCAGTTTACATTTCTACCAGTAGTGTATGGAGTTAAAATTGTTCAACATCCTTGCTGTCATTTTTGTGGTCAATGGCAATGTTTTTCTGTGTTTTATTGTGGATAGTTTCTATTGCTATATCTTCAAGTTTACAAAATTTACAAATCTTTTAGTTTGTAATATCTAACCTACTTTAGTCCCATTCAGTATGTTTTTCATCTTAGACATTATAGCCTTTGTTACCAGAAGTCTGAATTTGTTCTTTTTAATATTTTCCCTTTTCCTACTTCACATGATCCATCTTTCCTTTAGCTTCTAGAATGTACTATATGGACCCTATTTCTGTTATCAGTCTCTGATAATTATTGTTTAGATCTATTAATTCATAAAACATTGCAAAATAATGCTTTAAAATTCTATTTCCTTTATTTATAAATAGGGATAATTATGTAAAGAGAATCTCCCCCTAACTAATCTTTTGGTTGTCCTGAGGACCTTATCATATAAGAAGGTCAGAATAAACATGAAATTCTGGTTCTTATCTGTTTTAAATATTGTGATTTTCTAGATAGTGTGCAATTTTATTTAGGGTCAGCTGTTTATGCAAATGTATGAGATATTTTTAAAAGTTACCAAATGATGACATTGTATTTTTAATTAAAACTTGTTATTTCATTTGCTCCAAGAATGTCATCTCTACTGTTTAAAAAGAAACATGTAATTCATTTTCTTTATTTATCAGTTTTCAATATAAGGATTGATTTTCTAATATTCTTTCAAGGTGATCAATGAGTTGTTATTTTCTCTTAGGTTCATGATTAACTCATGGACATAAATTCTTTTTCATTTTTGAGAAGTCTTTCTGGTTCTTTAAAGTTCAGGGTTTCTCTATAAATCCACCGAGACTGGCATCTTCTTGAGCCATTCTCAAGACACGGCACTACAACAATTTTCACGATAGACTCCAATGTCTGGAATCCCAGCACCACTGTATTCGAATGTCATCTTATCATTTCTGAGAACATTCTAGGTATTTTGCAGTACCTCGTAAAATATTATACATTTTAATAAGTCTGATTTGGGTAATTCAGGTGGTATAATTGTTTAAAGAAAAAAAAGCAGTGGTTAACATAAACACCTTTATTTTTAATCTTTGTTAGCCATGAAAAGTGAAAATGAGAGTCGCTCAGTTGTGTCCGACTCTTTGCGATCCCATGGTATTTGTCTAAATGATATTTGGAAAGTCCCTCTATGTAAAAAGACGTTTTAAGGATTCTTATAGAAAAACTCTCAGATTTGAAAGGGAATTCAATAGTTGCTTAGTTGAATTCATAGGATAGTTCGCCTAATTGCTAGTGCTCAAAGTTGAAACTGGAAAAATAGTACATGAGTTTTCAAGATTTCATCATCTACTTTAATTAACATTTTGAGAGTCTAAATAGTAATTGGTAATTAGAGAGCTCCGTTTCTTTACATTAATTGTATGCGATTAATTTTTAAGTTTGGCAAGTCTTGTCAAATAGAATATTTGTGTCTCTAATTCTTGTAGAATGTTTGATAAGTAACTTGTATCATAAGTAACTTGTATCATCAAATAGTTGCAACTAGCTTGTCAAGTTGTGAAGCATTGCTAATTATTTGTTTGCAATTTTGAATATTTTAAAAATCATAATTGGTTGAACTGATAAAAACTGAAGCAGGAAGTAAGACTAATCCTGGTTTATTCTTTCATTAACTATAAAGTCCTAAACTTGTCTTTAACAATACAAATAATCTCATCGTGCAGTTTTTGAAAGAATTAAATAAGATACTACGTCAAAGTGCCTAATACATAGTAGTTCTGTAAAATTGTTCGTATCTTTCCTTACTGTTTTCCATACTCAGAACAGTAATTTTCTTCCAATTACATTTTCTCAACAAGTTCCAAAGGAGATATTCTCTTAAACAATCAAATATCCTTTTAGTGCCTAATGTTAGTGTTTTACTTATAGTGTTACTTTAAGTGAAAGATACAGAGATCATTCATGAGTCATCAGTTTTAACTTTGGTAAATATATTTTCTAATTATATTATAGAATTTCTTTTCCGTCAAAGGTATCCCTTAGTTGCGCTGGGCTGTGCTGTGCTAAGTCAATTAATTTATGTCCAACTCTGTGTAACCCTATGAACTGTAGCCCGCCAGGCTCCTCTGTTCATGGAATTCTCCAGGCAGGAATACTGAAGTGGGTTGTCATGCCCTCCTCCAGGGGATCTTCCCAACCCAGGGATTGAACCCGCGTCTCTTACGGTCTCCTGCGTTGGCAGGTGGGTTCTTTACCACTAATGCCGCCTGGGAAGCCTGGTACATGCTCATAAAAGACTATAGTATATTAAAACTCCTTTTGTAGGAAGGATTTGAGTTCATTATTTGTGAGAATACAGGGTGAGAGACTATGACATGTACCGCTGTCCACTCCCTGGCCAAGCTATTTCATTTTCTCAGAATTATCAGTGGAGAGGGATTATTCATTTTTGCTTTAGTGTATATAATACACAATACATATTCTCAGGATTTTGCAAACACGTTGTGGATACTGGGGATTCAGATTTAAGGATTACATTTATTTTTTCATGAAATTATTTTAAACAGAGCTTACTAATGCCCAGTATATACTTCAGACTACTTAATATTAAACCAGTGGGCTTTGTGAGCCCCAAAGCTCTAAGCTGATGCTTGCATTTCATTCATTGATTCATTCATTAAATAAGCACCGAGTATCTAGTGTTGCTGAACACTATTCCAGATGCTGGAAATTCAACAAAAATTGATAGATAATATCTCTTTCTGTACAGAATTCTTTTGAGAATGCCCTCAGTCAGTTTCAGCAACTCTCAGATTTTGATAGGTGCCATGAAGGGAGCAAACAAGAGGATGCTGAGGGCTGGAGGTTGGGGGCCGTATCACAGGTAACTGAATCTGAGACCAGAAGGGTGTTTGAATTATCACTGTTGGACTTCCCTGATTGTCCAGTGCTTAAGACTCCGCAGTCCTAATGCAGGCGGCACAGGTTCAATCCCTGGTTAGGGAACTAGGATCCCACATGCTGCCAGCTGTGGCCCCCAAAATAATAACAATAATAACAAGTTAAATAAATACATAATCTCTGTTCTCTCCACCCTTTGAGCATCCGGCTTCCTCTTCCTACTCATCCATTCTTTCTGTTTCTTCCATTCCATTTTAGTTACCCTTCAAGATGCAACGCTCTTGTTTTTTCCTTCTGGAAGCCTTCTGGGGTCCCACAGTTGGATGGCCTCTGCTGTGTCCTCAGAACGGGTTTTGTTTTTAAATCACAATATTCATCACGTAGTATTGTGATTTTCCTTCACTGTCTCTGACAATTATGAGCCATTGCTTGTGCCCCAAGGAGGTTTTCAGCATGTAGGGCACTTTTATAAATTAAGTAAAATCAATGCTATGTGGTCAGAGACACGATTATATGCCTAGCATATAGTAAGTATGCAATAACCATCCATCGACTTAATGGTGAATGATTAGGCTGTTGCCTTGTGTTTGTTATTCCGTGACTATCACACACACATTATTTTTTGTTTTTGAGCCAATCTCTGGTTATTCCAGCCCTACTAATAAATCGCCTCTCGTCCAGGTCATAACTGCTTTGCCTGTCTGTCAAATCATGCAGCCGTTCTTAGAACAAAACTGCTGCCCTTTCGTTTTGCATGCTTTTTTTCTGCAAATGGAACTATACCTTGAAATATAAGGTAAAAGGAATCCCTCCTTCCAAGCAAAGAAATCTGAATTAGCAGTAAAATCAGGCTATCCTACTGGGTCTATAGACATGTTTATAACAGTGAGGAAAGTGAAAACCTCTTGCCTTTACTAGGGGTCATTTATAGTAAACAGAGCTCAAGGCACCAGAAAGAATCCCATAAACCTACAGAACTCTAGAGGAAACACTGCCACTATTAAGTAGTGGGTTTTTATTTTTTGCCAAACCTTGTTTTTCTCCCCTTCTACTCTCTTTGTTCTTAGGGTAGCATGTGCCTTAGATGGAGTGAAGTCACAAACCTTTCTTGTAATCCCTACCCTAGTATGGGAGGCCCCGTAGGCCCACACTGTCTGGGGAGAGGGCCTTGTCATCAGGGAGTGCCTTAATGACCTTTAATTTCTCTAAAATGTCCAGAATTTGGTTGGCTTCTTTGGTCTCACGTTTTCGGTGTTAAATCTTTTTTTTTTTTAATATTTATTTATTTTTGGGTGTGCTGGGTCTTCATTACTGCACGGTTTTTTCTCTAGTTGTGGCAAGTGGGGGCTACTCTCTAGTTGCAGAGCACAGGTTTTCATTGCAGTGGCTTCTCTGGTTGCAGAGCAAGGGCTGTGGGGTGTGCGTGCTTCAGAGGTTGCAGTTCCTGGGCTGTCGAGCGCGGGGCCCAGCAGTTGCGGTGCTCGGATTCTAGAGCGCAGGACTCAGGGTTTGTGGCGCCCGGGCTTAGTTGCTCTGTGGCACGTGGATCTTCCTGGGCCAGAGATCACACCCCTGTTTCCTGCATCTGCAGGTGGATTCTAGTGTTAGAGTTTTAAGTCCTGACCCAGGCATATTGGATATTGTGCCCCATGGCTTGCTTCTTCAGTTCCTTGTGACTGATCTTTGCATCTAAGAACGTTGGATATACTGGAATTGGCAAGTATTGATTATCCTCATGAAGTCCTCTCTTCCGGTTGCAATGTTTGGGCCAACTACATTTATACTAGATAATTTCTGACTGGACGGATTTAGCATCTAGCCAAATTCTCCATTTAAAAAGTAATAGCAGTCTTCTCTATAATAATTTCCAGAACTACTCTCCCGGCTGGAACTAGAGTTGGTATTTCTAGAATTTACTTTTGCAGTTCCAGTCTGGAAAACAAATGAACAAAGGGAGCAAAACACACACAAACACACACACAAACACACACACACACAAACACACACACACACAAACACGCACACACACACACAAACACACAAACACACACAAACACAAACACACACACAAACACACACAAACACGTAAACACACACACAAACACACAAACACGCACACACACACAAACACACACACACAAACACACAAACACGCAAACACACACAAACACAAACACACACACAAACACATGCAAACACACACACAAACACACACACAAACACACAAACACGCACACACACACACAAACACACAAACACGCAAACACACACAAACACAAACACATGCAAACACACACACAAACACACACACAGAAACACACACACAGAAACACACACACAAATACGCAAACACACAAACACACAAACACGCAAACACACACACAAACACAAACACACAAACACACACAAACACACGCAAACACACACACAAAACACACACACACAAATACACACACAAACACGCAAACACACACACAAACACACACAGACACAAACACACACAAACACACAAACACACACAAGCACACACGCAAACACACACAAACACACACACAGAAACACACACACACGAACACGCAAACACACAAACACGCAAACATATACACAAACACACACAAACACACACAAACATGCAAACACACACAAGCACACACACAAACACACACAAACACACACAAGCACAAACACACAAACACACACAAGCACACACACAAGCACACAGAAACACACACAAACACAAACACGCAAACACACACACAAACACACAGAAACACACACAAACATGCAAACATACACACACAAACACACACACAAACACAAACACACAAACACACACAAACACGCAAGCACACACACAAGCACACACACAAACACAAACACACACAAACACACACAAGCACACACACATAAACACACACACACACACACACACACACACACACACACAGGGTTTCATCTTTTGTTCATTACCACACCGTGCATTTTCAGGTTGAAGTCTGTCTGTCTCTGTCTGTCTTTCTCTGTCAATTAGCTTAGGCTTTTAGAAGCATTCCCAGTATTTCCCCCGGGATAATACAGAGTAGGGATCTTTGAACTAATCTTTCTTTGGAACTGGATATTTAAGATTTCCAACAGGAGAATGGCTTGGCTGGAATATCTTTTCCAAGTTATGCAGTTTTTTTAAATATAAAAAAATAGTATAATAGTCTATATATAGTGTATAAATAGTGTAATATAGTGGCTTTTAAATACATACTCTGGAGTCAAAATACCTGGGTTTGGATCTCAGCTCTTTCACTTATTAATACCATGTGAACATTGACAGAATGTTAACTTCAATGCTTGGGTTTTCTAACCTGTAAAATGAGGGTGATAATAGTACCTACCTCATAAGGTTGTTTTGAGGACTGAATGAGTTAATATAACCAAAGCCTTCATATTAGTGCCTGACACAGAATGCTAACAAAATACACGTTGATTACTATTATTTTTATCTAACAATCTTCACATGAAGGGAAATTGGGATAAAGAAGAACTGCTAGAGTTTTATCTTCTATTATTGATCTTGTATTTTGTTGATTTTCCCATCTACCACTATCCTATTTGCTAGCTCTGTTTTGCTCATTATTATGTCTTTAGTGCCTGACACATGATCTGACACTTAGTAGGCACTTCATGAATGCTTGTTTAATGAAGGAATGAATTCTTCCTGACTGTATTCGCTGATTCTGGCTACCACTGTCCTGGATCGGTTCCACCTTGTTTTGGCCTCACAGGATCTGGTGTGGGAGGAAACGTCCCCTAAATTCACGGCTCTTATCACAGGGAGGTTCAGCCCTTGTGCTTGTGAGTCCTGCAGACGGAGCCTTCACATTCTGTGTGCAGCTCTCCCATGCCTCATCACAAAAGCCCCTTTCACAGGAAGAATTTCTACCTTCCTATGCAAGGTCTTCCCTATGGGAATCTGTGGGAGAAAAAAAGATGAGGAAAGGAAGGTGGAGAATTTCTTCCTCCATGACTTCTAAGTGATTCTCGTGCTCAGATTTGAAAACTCACCTCCTCAAAGGAGACCAGCATTTCCCAATCTCTCCCCACCCCAAGTCAGGCTACAAGCTGTCTTCTCAAGACACTAGCTTACTCTTCTTCCAATTTAGAAACTAATATTCATTTCCTGGTGCTTTCTTCTTGGGAATCAACATCTGAATATTGTACTATGCAATATTTCAAATAGCCAGAGAGATTTTTCAAAAAGTAAAAATTTTTTTTCTCATCATTTGCACATTTCTTGTATTTCCAGCATCTCTCTTGCTCCAGCCATGGTTTCTTTAAGTTTCTGGAAGGCGTAATCTTTCTTGCCTCAGGACATTTGCCCACCTTTCGCTCAGGTTCCCTGTGTATTATTATTCCACCTGTGTATCCTTTCCAAATCCCTCTTTTCTTTCTTCACTTCCTCATATACCTGCTGCCTCCCCCCTGTTCAGGCCTTAATTTAAGTGTCATTCCTCAAAAGAACCTTCTCTGACTATCCAGTTGAAAGAGGGTCATTTCTGTAGATCCCTATCATAGAGTCATGCATTACAAACACAGTTTTAGTTGCAGTTTGTAAATTTTAATTTTTCTTTTTTTTTTATTTATCATTATTCTCCCTCATGAAACTGTAAACTCTGTTAGGACAGAGGCCAGGTATTATTTACTTGCCAGCATATTTCATGCCCACAACATGCTCAAAAATTGTTGGTTGAGTGGATGGAAGAGTGAGTACTGGAACTTCTTCAGCAATATTTCTGTATTTACTGCTAATTTCTTAGATTTCCTGTGCTTCATCAGCTAGAGAGATGAAATCCATTACCAGGATGAAAAGAACATTTTATGAGGTAAGTATACCAAATTCTTGTCTTTGAGTACTTTTTTTTAAAGATATGAAATATTTCTGCTTCTAATATTTCTACCTTATCTGCAGATTGGAAAGAAAGGAATCTACAAAGCCATCAGTGAACTGGATATTCTTCTTTCCTGGATTAAACAATTCTTGGAAAGTATTAAGTAATTCAAGAAGCCAAGTGGATTGATTTATTATTTTGAAATATAATGAGCACAACCAGAGATCAATTTACAGTAGTGTATTTCCTTTTAAATATTTTGTATATAGTGCTAACAGTAAGTTAGATGTCTAGAGGAATTTAATGCAATAACATTTTGGAGATAAGTTATCATTACTATGCACATTTTCTGTATTTTCAAAGAATGCTTTCATTTTGAATATGTTTTGTCATTCCCAAGTGCATTGTATGAGTTTAAAAGTGTACAACCAGAATTAAATCATGTAATATTTACTCAAAGAAAACGACAGATTTCTGGGATACAATATAGTGAGACTTACACAGACGCCATGTATATAATTATCATCTACTTAAGGAGTAAGCATAGAATAGTGTAGGGCTTGATGATAATTAATTATGCCCAGTGTGAACTTAGCCCCTAGCAGATTTTGATTTTAATGAAATAAGTTGTGTTTCTTTGTCCTGGATATCCTTTCTAAGACAGTATGCTAGAATTTCATTCAGTACAATGGGTAACTATCAGATCAGATCAAATGGTTGCACATGTAAACTAACTGCTTGGAATGGTTTACTAGACACACTTTTGACAGATAACTCAAGCTACATAGACTACAAGGAACTAAGTGGAAATGATGCTAAAGCTTGATTATGTTCCTTCCAGGTGCTATGCAATTAAGAATGTTATTAAAGGCCAAATAGAAGTCTGAATGCAGTTCAGATTCTACCACAGGAAACTTGCCGTACTATCTAAAAACCTTACCCATACAGCCAGCCCTTCAGTTGAATGAGTCATACAGGCTGACTATTTTACATCAAACGGACCCTGCTTCAGCGTAGTAATCATGGGCAGTTTCAGAGAGCGATTTGTGTGACGGCTAATTCGCTTCCACAAAGCATCCATTCTGTCTCTGCTGCACACAGACAACCCCGGGACTTGGTGTTTTGTGGTAGGAATAGACAGGGTGTCCTGAAGGCCTCTGTGGTTTTCATCCTTGGCATCTCTTCTCTTGTTTTCTCACCATCCAGTCTCTTCAATCACATAGTCATTTATCTATCCACTGGGGACTACCTTCTCTTTCATATTTCCAAAAGTATCCCTTTGTTTCTTACCCTTTCTCCTTCCTGCCTTCCCCATCAACACCCTGTACCCCCATGTCTTATCCCACTGGGGACCTCATTATTAGACAGGCCCACAGCCAGGGAAAGTGGTGGTGAGTGGAGGGGTTTGGGGGTGGGGAGCCTGGGGGACTCTGCCTTCATTTCGTGCTGTTGACTTAGGGCTTCCCAGGGCAGGCTTCGAGGCCATCAGTAATGGGACAGCCTTCCTTGTTGAGAAATATTTGGAGGAGCTGGCATCTTGGGGGTCAGGAATCTGCCCCCTGGCTTTCCCATGGACCCGAGAGGAAGTGGTGAACCACCCACGGCCTCTCATTGGCTCACTCTCAGGCCCGCAGTGTTTTCTGGGAACAGGCACCCTCATAGCTGAATTTGTGCTCTGCTTCCACAGAGCCGGGAGTCTCCCGTCTTGGTTACCATTCTTAGGCTGTTTCATTACTTTGGAACTCCAGGTAATTAGAGGGGATGTGAAATATTCACATTTGCCAATCAGGCAACTTGAGGTCCTTCGGGATAAAATTTCACCATTGTTCTAATACTTTGGAGTAATTGAATTCAAAGTTGTTTTTAAATTATTTTTAATTGGAGGATAATTGCTTTACAATGTCATATCAGTTGCTGTTGTACAACGAAGTCAATCAGCCACAAGTAGACCTGTGTCCCTTCCCTGTTGATGAATTCGATGGTTTTGTTTCTTAAATTCTTTTGTTTGCCTAGAACAGTTAAAAAGCTGCTAAACTCAGAAGCACTGTAAGATTTTAAACATCATCACTGAACAAGAAAGCAATATCTTGTGCTTGTGTCTAATCACAAATACCAAAGCCTTTTTTTTCAAATACCAAAGGGAAAAGCATGGTTTTTAGTGTGGTTGAGTAAAGACTAGTATTTTGAAAAGGCGGTTAAGAAGAGAGGAGCTGGTGTCCTGGTACCCAGGGAGGAAGCAGTATTGGGTGTGTCACTGTGGGCTCAGGGCAAAAGTTTCCCTCTGATTACAGGTCCCACTCTGGACTTTACCAGAACCAGTGATGGTTGCATACCGGGAAGCAGCTGCATACCCCAAATGCCCACAGGATGCTCTAGAATCCCCAAGCAATTTAGCA
Source organism: Cervus canadensis (assembly GCF_019320065.1). Classification (NCBI taxonomy): domain Eukaryota; kingdom Metazoa; phylum Chordata; class Mammalia; order Artiodactyla; family Cervidae; genus Cervus; species Cervus canadensis. The sequence goes on along the minus strand of NC_057410.1, from coordinate 11,751,466 downwards.
TTCCTAGGGGAAGATTCCTTCTGGCAGATCCCTCCTGGATCACACCGAGGAGACTACATTTCCTATTAAAATGTTTTGTCTGGCAGCATATAATTAGAGCTAAGGGTTTGACTCTGCTCTTAGCACAGGGAGAGCGGAAAGAGCCTGAGTACTACCACATAGCCTGGAGTGGTAAAAACAAGCCCTCAGTGAGACCAAGAGATGCGATCTGTCCCAACTTCCTTCAAGTCTCTGCGTGCATCCTCAGAGGGCCATCCATCCAAAGCACCAGCCCCCTCCCTCCCCACCTTCCTCTAAACCACTTCTCTCTCACTGATGTGCTTGGCTTGACTTGTTTACTCACTGACTCTCCACCAGGTCAGAATACAGGCTCTGTGGGGGCAGGACCTTTGTCTGTTCTGTTCCCTGGAGGGTCTCCAGCACCCAGGAAGGGGTCTAAATGCAGGACACTACACCAGCACAAGGCGAATGTGTGAACTCTTGAGAGAACGGACCGAGGCCTGCGCCCTGCTTCTCTCAGGAGGTGTGGTTAATGTCAGGTCAGTTCACTTCCTGGGCCTGTGTTTCTGGATGAATTCTGAGTGAAATTAGCTACCATGGGAGATCGGTACAGATATCCACCCAGAGAGGGACTGAGGTCTTCCTTTACGCCAGATACATGCCCTCAAAGGACCTCACACACTCTCTTCTCTTCCCAACCTGTCCCCAATACCGCCCTCAAGCCTTGCTCTGCCTGCTTCGTTTCTCCTAATCCTTTAAGATTTCATTCAGATATCATCCTGCAATTTATGGTTTCATACACTTTTTACTTCTTTACAGAACCTGTCTTAAGCATAATTCCTCTGAGATTTAGTATCTGTTTCTCCTACTAGACTGTCCCTCTCTGATTCACTGCAGTTCTACCCAGATCCTTTTAAACGGTAAGTGCCAGATATATATTTGTTGAGTGAATAAGTGAATAAAGTAGTAAATTGGAGCGGATAACTTCCAAGGTTTCTTTCAGCTCTGGCATATCTGCTGCCAGGATTGTCACTGGTCGGTGTGAAATTTGAAGCCTGTGATAGAACAATGCTTCTCTACCTGAGTCTCTAAGAGCATCTGTGTTATTATTTACATCAACAAGGAATTGAAATCAACGCACTCTTTTACTCGCCCCAACTCAGAGGTGGCTGTAAATAAATATATGACTTTTAACACAGGTCATTAAACTTAAGCAAAGATAGTCTCAACTAAAACGTGTTCACTTGTGTACCTTGTAGAATCACCTTCCTAACCCCAGGCGGAGCGTGTCTCAGACACTGGGAAACACTGCATTTTAATGAATTTCCACTGCCTCATTCTGGTCCAACTTAGAAAAATAGTTGGAAATTCGAACATGATCATTTTAACCTACCCACAGAGACCAGTGTAGAAAAAGTCAAGCCACGATGTTTAGGTTTCAAGCTGGTTTCAGAGCTCCTGTCATTGTTTCCAGAGACGGAGGTACGAAAGCACACTCGCCCAGTCAGTCATTCCACTGGGCCGATGACTGTGGCTCCCCACAAGGGATGCTAGAAGGTGGCACAGCCCTGGTCCTGACCCTGTCGACCCTCAGGGAGCACCAGTCTCTGTCCCGGTAGCTGTGGTCCACACGGCTTCCCAGAGAGGGAAGCTATGGGAGTCACTGTTAGGGAGGCTTCGGGAGAGGTCAGATGTGCACACAGTGCCAGGAACAAAAAGTGAAAGCTCTGTAGGCCAAGTAGAAGGAGCGGCAGAAACTCTAAAAAGTACTTGCAGAACTGTGCTATGAGTTACCACCCATCCTAAGAAGTCAGGAGAATCGTATCCTTCGCTAGGGCTGAGAGTTGTTCACTAAAATGAAAACCAATCAATTCATCAAATGCATACTGTCTGCTAGCCTCATGGTCATGAATGGGGTTATAAGCATCAGTAAAACTCATAATTGCTTTTTAGCAATTTAGGACTTAGGAATGCAGATAGATAAACAGTCAGATGGTGAAATATAAGCAATAATGGAGTTATGGAGAAGGTGCAGTGGAGTGGAGGTCCACTATGGCACTAAGGGATGAAGTTTTAGATAATTTAGCCTTTAAGACTCACCTCAGGTGTTGCCTAAGGTGATGGCACTAAGGGATAAAGTTTTAGATAATTTAGCCTTTAAGACTCACCTCAGGTGTTGCCTCTTCCAGGAAGCCTTCTATGATCCCTCCTTCCAGTCCTGACTCTCAGGCTGGGTTATAGGCCTCTTGCAAAGCATAGCTTTTACCACATCATATTGTAATTTTCTATTTGCTCACATGTCTTTCTTGAAGACGGACTGAGTCTTATTCAACATTGTGTCCTCAGTGCTGAGTATGGCATTGTCCTAGAGCAGACATTTGGGAAGTATTTTTGGAATGGAACAATGTAAAAAAAAACAAAAGCAAAACAATGCCAGTGAGGCTGGAGGAAGGAAATGGATTTTGGAGATATTTAGGAGATAAAATTGATATAACTCAGTGATCAACTGGTTTATGGGGAATCAGTGCTGAGGAAATAGCCTAGGATGACTCCAGGGTTTTACATTTTCTACTGATAAGGTAAACGAGCCCTGGAGGAAGAAATGGCAGCCCACTCCAGTATTCTTGCCTGGAGAACCCCATGGACAGAGGAGCTGGGTGGGCTACAGTCCATGGGGTCACAAAGAGAGAGACACCACTGAAGTGGGGCTTCGCACTGCAAGCAGGCATGCAATGTAAACAAGGGTTCAGAAAAATAAACTGTACTGATACTCTAGCATCTCCTTTTCATCAAGACAGAAATGTGTTGAAATCTGGACTTCATAGGAGCGTGTGTGTGTGTGTGTGTGTGTGTGTGTGTGTGTGTGTGAGTGTGTATACTTAGTTGCTAAGTTGTATCTGACTCTTTGCAACCCCATGGACTGTAGGCCACCAGGCTCCTCTCTCCATGTGATTTTCTAGGCAAGAATACTGGAGCAGGTTACCATTTCCTCCTCCAGTGGATCTTCCTGGCCCAGGGATCGAACCTACATCTCCTGTGTCTCCTGCATTGGCAGGTGGATTCTTTAGCACTTGAGCCACCTGGAAAGCCCTCATAGGAGCACAGAATCTCATAATTTGAAAGGAACAATAAGAGCATGCTGTCCGGCTTTGCATGTTTTACTAGAACCTTCTTTATAACACTGTTCCCACATAGCATATGCTTACAATTAAGAAAGATTGTCTCCTGGAACATCCCTCTCTTTATCTAAATAATCTCACCTGTTAGACAATCATTTACATTGATCTAAAATCTATCCTCTTGAATTTTATATATTTATCTATTTTTCCCAGTTTCAAAATTTGGGGTTTAGAGTAATTGTGACCCATCTTCCACAGGACAGGTGGGTTAGTTAAGAGGTATGTTGGGGGAGAAGAGGCTCAAAGTTTCAAGTTGGAAGCACACCTTTTGTGTGCACAGACCAGGGCCAGAACTTACAGAGTCACACCCAGCTGCAAGGAAGGTGGAAAATATAGCCTTTATTTGGGGTAAAATGCATCCAGCTAAAAATTGAGGGTCCCGTGTCATGAGTGGTGGGAGAATGGATGTTGGGTGATGCAGCCATGCATTAACTATTTGCAGGCATTCACCATGTCTTTTCGTTTCTATCTCAGCTTCATCATCCCCTCCCCACTAAGCTCTTCTCTAATAAACAGCTTCAAATTTCCCACCTGTTCTTAAATGGCATGGTTTGGTGTGCCTTCAATAGCTAAAGCTTATTCTCTTCCAATTGAATTCCCAACTGTTCTTAATGAATTCTTGTTGGGTTCCAGGGGCCATGTTTTATCATGGTCATCCCCTTGCTTTTCTCTTTTATACTTTGTTAGTGTTTTTAAAAATTATAAAAAATAGGGGCTGAAAGAAGTTGCTGCTGCAGGAAGCCTGGATTTAGAAACACCAGCTTTAAGTACATCTTGGAAATTTTATCCCATAAAACAAAAACCTTAGTCTGAGTTCATGTTAAGCTGAATTTCACACAGAAGAAATTCCTGGAGAATTTTTAAAAAACAGTGGTAATAGCCTCATTTTTACTGCAGAGGAAAGCTTTGGATCATGTATTTTAAAAAGTCACACAATCAAGACATGGGAGTGTCTCACTTCCTGGAAACAGTATATAAAATCAATTTGCAGGAAAAATTTAATTCAAGATGGAGAGTAGAGAGAGGCCAAGATGGCAGAGCAGAAAGACCCTGAGCTCACCTGTCATGAGCACGCTAAAATCACATCTATCTGCAGAACAACCTTTGATGAAAAAGACTGGAACCTACCGGGAAAGATCTTCTGCAACTTAAGACATAAGGAAGGAACCATGAGACGGGTAGGAGGAGTGGACTGACTATATAGTCAAATCCCATACCTCCTGGGCTGGGTGACAGGAGAATTATTATATCACAGAGGTTCTCCCACAGGAGTGAGAGTTCTGGGCCCCAAATCAGGCTCCCCAGCCTGGGGGGTCCAGCACCTAGGAAGACAAGCCCCCAGGGCATTTATGTTTGAACACCAGTGGAGCTTAATCACAGGAGACCCACAGGACTGAGGGAAATAGAGACTTTGCTTTTAAAGGGCGCACACAAAATCTCACATGCGCTAGGACCCAGAGCAAAAGCAGTAATTTGATAGGCGCCTGGGCCAGACCTTCCAATGAGTCTTGGAGAGTCTCCGGGAGAGGTCAGGGGGAGGGGTGGAAAGAGAGTGTGGGTTTGGGTTTGAGGGTTGCTGCTGCACGCTCTGGGGGCACAGACACTGGTGGCAGACATACTGGGGAACATTCAGTCTTGTGAACACTGTTGCTACTGGTGGCTGGTATCTTGGTTCATTAGCCAAGCCTAATACATGCTTGTTTTAAGTCTGAAATGCTATCAAGGCATAAAGAGAGAAAAAAAAAATATCTCTCTACTTCTCTATCTTCAATTTCCGAAGTGATCCAGTGGTGATGATTTGCTAGAGCTCTTCCCATAATGTTTCTAGTTTCATCGACAATAATAATATTTATGTATACATATCTTTCCCTTTTTTAGAGATAAAAACACATCAGGGATATCTTTCCTATATATATATGTTCATTTTTAATTAGCTGCAAAATATTCCATGGAATGAGTGCAGCAAAATTGGTTTAACCATTCCAATTTGCTTGTTGTTTCATTTTTCTGTCCACACAAAACAGGCTGTAATGAGCATCCTTGTATGTATATCCTGATCTGTGCTTTTATTTTATAGGAGTTTCTAGAAGCAATATTAGGGGGTCAGAAGATATGCTAAATACTGGCAATTTCCCCCCACAACTCTTCCTTTGTTGATTTCTTCCAAGTTCTTGCTAGCACCAGATATCATTGACATTTTTCCATTTTTGCCAGCCTGATGGTAGTAAAGGGCATCACATTGTTTTAGTTTACATGCCCCTGACAACTTGTTAAATTGATCATCTTTTCCTATGTATACTCCATTTACAGTTTCTTTTTCTGAGATACATACCCCCAAATGTCAGGCCATTTATTTAATAGATAAGTTTGAAAACTTCCCCAAACCCAACTAAAAATATTACATTTTAATTGGTTTTAACATTTCAAATAATTTAGTAGAGAGCCACATGCCTTGGATAGTATGTTGTGCCTCCTCTGTATCCTGACCAAGTCCATACTGTCAGCAAGCGGCAGCAACCTGGATGGCTTCTGCCTGTGTCCCCAAGGTGGGGAGTGTATCACCCCATCCCTCTGTTGATCCGGGTGTGCAAGGGAAACAGGAAAGCTCAGCTGTAAATGGAGGTGTTTGCATCTGCTGAGGGAGGTACAAACGGGGCCTCAGAATCCTCAAGGGAGTAAAGAACCACTCCCCCCGCCCCCGTCCCGGGCCCTTCTCCAACTTGCCTTTTTAGCTCCAGTCCAAAGTTTCACCAACTCCATCTGCTCCCCACCCCCTAGAACAAGATAGCCCATCATCCCAGCTGATTTGGAATGAAAGTGAAAATGAAAGTGTTAGTCACTCAGTCATATCAGATTCTTTGCGAATCTTTGTGGCCCACCAGGCTCCTCTATCCATGTAATTCTCCAGGGAAGCATACTAGAGTGGGAAGCCACTCCTACTTCAGAGGATCTTTCTGACCCAGTGATCCAGCACGGGTATTCTTCATTGTGGGCAGATTCATTACCATCTGAAACACTGATTATCCCAGCTGATTTGGAATAAATCATGATTGTTCCACTTTCCCAAGAATGAACTCTGATCCCTGCACTCCCAGAAAGCTTTGAAAACCAGGGCTGATAAACTGGAGTCCTCTAAGGCCCCACCTCTCCCCTCTGTGAAGTGTCTTCCTGCATCACTGACTTTATGTTTTTAACTGATTAGGAAAAAATTCTTCATAAATAAAGGTAGTTGACATAGAAAAAAGTGTCTAAGAGAGGGAGACAGCCTCTTTAAAATTATACAACTCCTACCATGGCCCTACACATCCCTTTTCCCCCTCTTTATAGTAAACTACTATATAAATTACTTACATATTATTTTTACTTAGTGTTAACTGTCTCCCGCTACTAGAATTTAAATTTCATGATAGGAGGGATTTTTGCATGATTTACTGTTGTATCTCCAGTACTCAAATGGTGCTTCTCCAAATAAGTGCTCAATAAAACTGTTGTTGAATAAATAAATGAGTGGGTGGATGATGTGTTCAGAGAGAAAGAGAAGGAACCAGAAAACCCCTGTTGCCAAGGATGTTGAAAATTCTAACCATGGCTGGTTCTTAACCTTACTTTCTACGACAGAAACTCGTCTATGATAGAAACTCTTACAAGAGAGTGGGTGAAATGGCTTCCCATCCATGTGGTTACATTTCCTTTAAATAGAACTATTTGCAAAGCAGTTGATATGAAATGAGGCTCTGGTGATTTGCTATTTTCCGTTTACCCATATCATTCACGGTTGAGTCCTGCCCACTTGAGACCAGGCTTAGAGTGGCTTAGAAGGAGAAGGCATATTTGGGGGTTAAGCTATGGGCAACCATGAGTGTCGGCAGCCTTTGGATGGTAAGACAACCTTTTGAGATTCTTTGGAACTGATGAGAAAGAATTGTCTTCATAGAAATCAGATCGTTGTAGTACTTTTCATCCATAGTAATTTTCAAAATTCTGGTGATAGTTTCATACAAAATGCAAGCTACAGTGGGTGATGGCCTCCCCACTTTTCATCTGTATATCATGGTTGGGACCCTACCTTAGTTAGAGCTCACTAGTTGCAGTGATTGGTGCAGAATTTAGAAATGGGCCCATGATTTAAGAAGATCCAGTCAGACAGAATCCCAAGGTTTGCTCCCTGGGCACAGTCTGTTTTTTCAATAAACCTTAAGTTTGAGAGGATATAGGCTGAGCCACCGCATCCCTGTTGCCACCATGAGGACAGAGCCTGGCTGAAAACAAGTCAATACTTTAATTGTTCGGTTTCTGGGAATCTTTGTTCCTCTGAGGTTCTTTCTACCTCACTTGAATGCTGGTTCTCAGTTTCTCAAGTGAGTTTCTGTCTGAGAAACACAAATTGGAGGACTCCAAGACTTGGTTTGGAGCATCTTCTAAGTTGTGTTAGAGATTTCCATGAGATATATCAAGTGGAACCTCACAGCTTTAAATTCTATCAGCGTGCCATGATTCCACTGATGTCTCCAGGCTGACCTGTCCCCTGACTTCCATACGCACCCATCCAACCGTGTATCTAACATTTCCATGTAAGGCATCTCAAACATAATATGTCACCTCCTAAAATCAGCCCATCCTCTAGCCTTGAGCAACTGTGGAATATAAGACAAAATACGGTCTTGGTTAAGCACATAAACTCTGGAGTGAGTAGAGCCTGGATTCAAACATAGGCTGAAATTTAAAAGTCAAGTAAGTTTAATCTCTCCATTCCTCCCTTCCCTTATCTGTACAATAGGGTTGATGGTAATAGTACCTATTTTGTGGCTTTGTGAGGCTAACATGAGGTAATATAGTGGTTACAGCTCTGAGTGGTGCATAATAAAAATAACAAAGCATGAGTTATTATTATGATATGAAATTAGCACATAATCAACTGCTAAAGCCAACAGTCTAGGGTTGTCTTTGGCTTCTTCCTCTCTCCCATATCCAGACCAAATTCACCATCATGTCCTTTCAGTTCTGTCTCCCAAATACATCCCAAATCCTTCTGCTTCTCCTTCTACCACTGGTATACGCTGACATCTCTATAAAAGTCTCACATCTCTATAAAAGCCTCACATCTTACCCACCGTACCCACTCACCTCCTGTCCCTGAAACCAGCCTCAACATATATTACAGAGAGAATTTAGAAAGTGCAAGCCAAAGTATATCCCTTCCTAGTATCAAAGTATCCCTTTTGATACTATTTAGTGGCTTCCCTTGCCACTAGAATAAACCTTATTGTCTTATCCAGAAGGTTCTACGTGAACACTCTGACTTCATCTCTTTGCTGATCTTTCTGTTTCTAAAACATTCAAGTTCACTGTCTGGGGCTTTTGTACTTGCTATTTCCTCTACCTGGTTCTCCTCCAGTTCTTTGCAAAACTGACTCCTCTCAGTCAGGTCTTAGCTCAAGTGTCCCTTTCTCCCAGAAGGCATGACTGACCATCTTTATGAGAACAGAAGTCTTGTCCAAATAGTTTGTGACCTTATCTATTTTATATTCTTACTCCCATCTCTGGTCTTGTCAAATACTTGCCCTGGATTCTTCTTGCTGTCAGAATACCTGCAAAATACTTACAATAAGCCATTTATCACTGCACACTGTAACCTTTGACTCCCATGTCTATTCTCTCACCAAATTAAGACTGATTAAGAGGAGGAGTTATGCCTCCTCGATCTTTGTATTGCCAACCTTTAATAAAAGCCTGGAACATAGTAGAGGCTTAAAAATCATAGGGGTGAATCAATGAGGAATTTTCTATTACAGGTAGCAAAGGTTTTGACAAGTTTGTCAGAATGAAAAAAGACATGATCAGTTCTTTGAGGATAAAAGCAATAAGGATGTTTTGAGAAAAATTATTCATGCTGTTAAACTGGTTAATTTGTGGCAGAAGAGTGCATTGAGGCATATGACGTAAGACTTGCTTTTTCTATATTTTCTAGTAGATGTTGGATATTACAGACAGCAATCAGTTTCCTCTAGTCACTTGTAATTTTCCACCTAACAACTTCTAAGTGAGGTAACAGAAGAATGTTTTATTAGTTTCTGATTAGTTTTTTAAAGGTCTGGCTCCAGTTTGGGAAAGATTGAGTTTATCATTTAATCTAGCAGTTTCTGTTCTTTAAGTGTGAAACCGGTCTGTTTCTTCAGGGTGCTTAATCTATTTTATGGCTTTTTTACTTTCCCCACAACCTTGCATATTAAATTCTAACACACTGTGATCTTCAAAAATATATTGTCTGTTACCACCTGGTTAAATGCATGGTTTAACACAAAGTTTTCACCAGATCAATCTCCAGCTGGATAATGATATCGATACACATCATCATAGAACATAATGGCTTACAGAGCACTCTGAGCACCCTATTTTATTAATCTTAAAAATAACCCCATGGGATAGCACAAGCATCTTCCAAATTCTTTGCCTGACATCCTAAGAGTCCATCATTAGGCCCTTAACTATCACGAGTCTTCACCCAAAGTCTACCATATCATAGGTACATAACAAGCCTCTGTTGAATGAGTGACTCAGTGAGTTTACAGATGCATTTCTCACTAGTCCTTGACGTGTATTCTTCCCTTGAAGACTGGTCCATTTTTTAAAGAAACCCCTTTTATAAGACAAACTTATTCTTCTTTCATGATCTTATTCTTCTATGTTGTTTTGTCCATCTGTAATGCCCTCTTCTGGAGAAGGCAATGGCACCCCACTGCAGTTCTCTTGCCTGGAAAATCCCACGGATGGAGGAGCCTGGTGGGCTGCAGTCCATGGGGTCGCTAAGAGTCGGACACAACTAAGTGACTTCACTTTCACTTTTCACTTTCATGCATTGGAGAAGGAAATGGCAACCCACTCCAGTGTTCCTGCCTGGAGAATCCCAGGGACGGGGGAGCCTGGTGGGCTGCCGTCTATGGGGTCTCACAGAGTCGGACACGACTGAAGCAACTTAGCAGCAGCAGCAGCAACAATGCCTTCTTCATTCTTCCATTTCCCACCCAATTCTTTATCTTCCTCATAATCCCTTTGGGTCTACAGATTTTTCTGTGGTTACAATTGCCCATAATGACTATTCCCTATCAGTTAACTTCCCAGTATTATCAACAATCAGCTATAAATATATATTAAGCTTTCATATGCACCTGATCTCATTGATAGTGCAGTTGACCCTTGGACAATGCAGAGGTGAGGGTAGGAGGGGGATGTAGGGGCACGGACCCTCCTGTGAGTTGGAAAATCCCCCTATTATACTATAGTTGGCCCTCCAACCTTGCAGTACATCCTTAACCGCAGTTCCCCAGTAGATGAAGTTTCATATCTGCAGATTCAGCCAGCCGTGAGATTCTGTTGTACTGTGGAAAGTACAGCAGTAGGTACTGTTGAAAAAAATCCACATCTGAGCAGACCCAGGCAGTTCAAACCTGTGCTGTTCAAGGGCCAACTTTATTTCCAATTCTGTTGATTTAGTCCAATGTCACTTTCCAAATGTTTCCATAAATTTGATCACTTAAAACTTGTATTAAGCCAACAAAAATTGACTTGTTTTACTCATGTGTCAGAGTCTGTTTTGAAGGTTAAATAGATGAAAATATCATTCTAGTTGGGGGTGTATGAAAAATAAACAAATAAAGAAGTAAATATAAAGGCAATCTATGGAATAGGAGAAATCATTGGCAAGGCACCTATCTGATAAGAGGTTAATTTCCAAGATATATAAAGAACTCACATAACCCAATAGCAAAAACAAAAACAAATGCTTTGATTATAAAATAGGCAAAGAGCTTGATTAGATATTTCTCTGAAGAAGACATACAAATGGGCAATAGGTGCCTGAAAAGGTGCTCGACATTACCAATCGTCAGGAAATACAAATCAAAATGCAAATCAATATCATCTCATACCTGCTAGGATGGCTATGGTCAACAAAACAAAACAAAAAAAGGGATAACAAGTGCTAGTTAGGATGTGGAGAAATTGGAAGGTTTGTCCTATTTAATAGGAGTGCAAAATGGTATAGCCACTTTTAAAAACAGCATGAAAATTACTCAAAAAATTAAAAATAGAACTACCATATGATGCAGTAATTCCATTTCTGAGAATATATCCAAAAGACCTTAAAACAGGATCTCAAAGAGGGGGCACTCTGATGTTCTTTGAGGCATTATTCATCATAGCCAAGATACGGGAACAATGTAAATGTGTCCATCGATAGATGAATGTGTAAAGGAAACGTGGTATATTCACACAATGGAACATTATTTATCCATGAGATAGAAGGAAATCCCACCATATGCAACCACATGGATGATCTGGAGGACATTATGCTAAATGGAATAAGCCAGTCACAGAAGGACACATACTGCGTGATTTCACTTCTCTGAGCTATCTAAAATAGTCAAACTCTTACAAGGAGAGTGGTGGTTTCCAATGGCTGAGGTGGGGATAAGGAATTGCTGTTCCATGGGTATAGAGTTTCAGTTACACCAGGTGAATAAACTCTAGAGATCTACCATACAACAGCATGCCCAGGGTTAGCAGCGCTATACCGTGCACTAAAAATGTGTTGAGGGTAGATCTCATGTTAACTGTTCTTACCAGAAAAAACTATAAAGTGTGTCAGATGATGACAAGTGTTAAAAAAGAGCAATAAAACTGGGAGGGGGATCAGGGACAGAGTTGGGGGTGAGCAGGAAATGGTTCAATCTTTAAAGGGTATGGTAAGAAAAAGGCCCCTTATGAGGTCATGTTATTGCCAAGACCTGAAGAATCTTCACAATGACTGAGAGGTAGCAAAATTGTTATTATTTTTCTCATTAATTTCTTCTTTTTTATCATTTAACAATTTTTTAATTTAATTTTTTAAATTGAATATAATTGATTTACAATGCATTAAGTTTCAGGTGAGTGAAGGTATTACTTATTTTGTGGCTATAAAAACTGGGGTTTGGGGAAGTTAAGTATTTTCAGTAATATCACATAGTTATTATGAAACAGACTGAAACCATAATGTACAAAACTTTACAAGACTCGGAGCTGTCTCTTGTGCCTTGCCTTCTCTTATCCAGTTATCAGATGACTTTTAATAAACGGCATAAACAATTTCTTAATTGTGGAAAACCATGTTGTCTTGAGTGGCCAATTTTTTAATACATGTAGTGAACATATTTTCTAAATCAAAAATTGGGCAACAAATTCTGAAAAATTTCTGAAGTGCCTAGAGGAACAATGAACCAAGTAATTGAAGTTGACATCAAGTCAAGAATATATGGCCACCATGATGATACAGATCCTTTGGACCTGACAGAAAGTATTAAACATAAACTGGGGTGTAACTTGATCCTAAAGAAAAAGCAAATATGTGACTAAAACCAGAATTTCTCACTCTGTTCCATGGAGTATTAGCATTTCCTGGACATAGTAGTAAATTTTTTTTTTAACTTTTGAAAGTGTTTTCTTATGTAACAAGTTCAGGAAAGTGATGTAAACTATATTTTCTACCTGGGGAGTTACACTACACATTGGAATATTAAAGGCATGGAGAAGTTCCACATTAAAATAATTCTTGAACTTCGTTTAACCTGTTTCGAGAAGTTGTTTCAGTCAAGAATAAGTTAGCTTTATCATTTAGTAACATCTTGTGTCTTTCTTTCACAGAAAATAGTTTTGTAAACACTGATTCACACAAATGATAATCTTTAGGTAAAGCAGAGCTAGAAAAGATTTAGTACTTCTGATCTAACTCTAGATGTCACTCAAGGGAAACAAGATAAGGAGTAAAAGTGCCTTGGCTTGCTTCTTGAAGTAAGCGATGGAAGCCAATTTGTTCCTCTGGTTACATTACATTAGGAGTGTGCAGCTCACACTTGAAACTCTCCTCTCTTTGGATCTCTTTCCTCAGCATTTAAATACATAGAGAACTCTTCTTACAAAAGAAACCTTGCCTCAAGCTCACCTTCGATCTCCATCCCCACCTTGCTGTTCTGCTTTCATTTATAGCTGACTTTCCTGCAAGAGTAGTCTATGCCTCTCCTCTGCTTCCTCAATAGCCATTCACCACTAATACTGCTGTAAATCACCCATCCATCCAACCATCCATCTATCCATCCAACAAGTACTTATGTCAGGCACAGTTCTGGGCACAGCAAACAAAACAAAGTCTTGACCCCCATGGGACTCACATTCTTCTAATGGTAAGTAGGCAATATATAAACAAACACAATTATATAATAAGCTGAATGGTCAGACCTATACTGTAAAAATAAAGGAAGGTAAAGAGGATAGGGAGTGGGGAAAGATGAGGATAGAGGTTGGTCAATGGCCTGGCCACAGTGAAGGATTCAGTCAATACAGGACCAGTGGAATTAACCTGACCATGGAGAAGGAAATGGCGACCAACTCCAGTATTCTTGCCTGGAGAATCCCTTGGACAGAGGAGCCTGGCAGGCTACAGTCCATAAGGTTGCAAAGAGTCGAACACAACTGAATCGACTTCACACACACACACATGAAGGTTTAATTGAAGGAGCCCAATCATTTGGAGGCTTATAAATTTTGATCAATAATTAAAGAAGGAGTACTGGCTCTTCCAGACGTGAATGAGAAAGACTGTAACACCAGTTAATCTTGGGGGCTTCTCATTACCGGGAAGGAATTAACCCTAAGAATGAAACCAATACAAGAAGCCAGAGTTTATAGAATTTCAAAATAGAGCCGGACTTTAAATTAAACTATGCCCCAAACCTGCCCTATATCTTAGTCAAGTGGTATAATCAATCATTATTTTAGGCCAATATGAATAGAATCTTTCATTACTTGCAACCCAAAGCTTTCTAACTCTATAATTTAGATTTCCCCACACAGACAAAGAAGGAATCTGTGGGCCTAGATACAATTGTTGGGATTAAATTGTTTCTAAAGGGTCCTTTGCTGTCTCTATTGCCACATTTTTCCCTGTTTTTGGACAATTATGGTTTCTATAAATGTCCACGTGCTGGAATCAGGTTTCAAAGGCTCTCTGATTGCCCAGGACCGTTCTTGGCCTAGTTGCTAGAGCATCATGTACTCCCATAGATGTTGGTCTACGTAAGCCCAAGGAGACAGCTTTTAAAGTCAGAATGGGCTGTGATTCCTGATTGTGAGGCCACTGAAGCATATTTTTGCCAGAGGGAACATATTACCTTTGTAGCTCTCCAGAATCCTCTGGCGCAGTGATTGACCTGGATTTCCAACCACCATTGCTTCTTATATACTGGTATGGAATGCTGCATGCGGTCCACGTTCACCCTTCTTGGCACACATTTTCCCGGTCTGGATAGCCAGGGAGAACTTTTCAGAGTGCAAATTCTCTCATGACATCCACCTCCATCATCCTTAAAAATATGGCAGTGGCTTTTCATTGCTGCTATCGTGGTAGGCAAGCACCATAAAATGACCTCCAGCGGGGCTGGCTTTAGGATGAGGCCAGTGGGGCAGCTGGTATGTACATTTTAAGGACCACTCATTCTCAGCATTGTGCAATGGTACTTGTCTGATCCTGAGAGTGTTCTCTTACACTTTATGCCCTAGTTACCTCTCTCTCCTCACCTTCATTCTGGCCCTGGCTTCCAGGGTACTATGTGCCTCATTCAACCTCATCTTGCAACACCCTTTCCTTAACTGTCCTTCTGCTTTGAGATCTAGACCGCTAGTCTTTTCATTTTCTTTTGTTGGGAATATTTATAAAGGTCAGAGTTGAAACATAGATTGGCTCCAGCCAATCAGACTGGATGCCCAGCCACTCAGGATGGATGATGATTTGGAAACAACCTGCATGGCTTTATTGGTGTGTGCAAGCATTGGCCCTGGGAGCCTGTACATTCTGCTCCCTCTCTGGAACACATTTTTCCCCTCCACTTTGAACATTGAAAAAAAAAAAAAATCCTTCCATAAAGCACATTATGGGCTGGTCCCTATTTTGAATACCTTACAGATATTAACCTTATATAATCCACACATTAATTCCATTATTATAAGTGGTTTAAGTGAAGTATACAAAGTCACATAGCAACTGATCCGCAGCTGGTATTAGCATCTTGGCATTCCAGCTCCAGGGTCTATGCTCTTAGGCAGCCTACAGCCATTGAAACTACTCTCAATTTAATCAGATGTGTTGTTATATGCTCTCCAATAGCTGTTTTCTTCCTGCCTGGAATTTTATTATTAATCACTGTCTGTTTAATCATCTATCACTTTCCCACCTTAATTATAATTAAGCTCCAATGGGCAGGAGTGTTTGCCTTGTCCATACTACATCCCTAGCATGCTGAGTCAGACCTTGCACTAGGAGGTGTTCTGGAAACACTACTTAAGTATCGACTGAATTATCTTCAGTAGTACATCTGATTACTATCTCAACTCTCTCTCCCCAGACTATAAGCTCCCTGATAGCAGGAACTTTGCTAGCGGTTGTATCCTCAGCCTGAGCACACTGCCTGGGTCATTGTAGGTTCTCAACAGTTTGGGGCTTAAGTAATGAAGATAAAATATGGGGGGATTTCCTGTAATGGAGGCTCCTCTGTCATCACTTGGTCTCCTTCTGGAGTAGGCATCTTCTTACTTCCTGAAACTTTCATTCTGAACCACCAGGGAAGCAGTAAAAGATGTTAAAGTTCAAAAAATAGCTGAAAGAATGCAAGTTGCCTCACCCTGAGTCACTGGGATTGTGGGGTTAGTTTTGATTATTTTAGATTGGTGATTTGAGCACATGCTTGACAAAGGCATTTTCTTCCCTTGTGCTTTGATGACCCGTGTTTTTCCTTCTCCTGTGATACTGGAAACCTATACTGGAGCAGATTTTTAGGGAATTTTTTTCTTAATGGCGGCAGGAACCAGGATGCTGCCAAGATGGTGGGAAAGAGTAGACCAGAACATTAACCTTCTAGATAAAGCCTTGGTCCCTCATGAAGCTGTGTTACTAGAAAGGCCAAAATAGAAACATAAAGGATGAAGAGGGAAATCTGCATAATTCCACAAGTGTTAGATATTTTTATTTGTCCTCAGGACTCTTAATTCAAAATTCCTAGCACCTAACCTTGTATTCTATTAATATCTTAGTTCAGTAAAATGTAACCCATGAATTCCACCACTGTGTCCTCAAATACAAAACCTAAGACTTATAGATATTCCCAAAGAAGAACTTCTGTGATGCTAATTGTAATAGTAACACGGCATAAAGGCATAACTCCAGAAAAGTTCCAGATTTATATGAAGGAACTGAATATGTAAATAAACATATTCCAGTCAAAATAAGAGATATTTAATTGATCTTAGGTTGATGATCAATTTTATAAATATCTAAATAAAAGGCAACATCATTAAGAATAGGCCAATGTGTTTTATCATATCAAAAATTATAAAAATTATACTTAAAAAACAACATTTAGCACATTTAAAAGGTAAAAGACATATTTGAAAAAGATTGTTTTACAAATTATGACAAATGTTGAGTGTCTTTAATAATTAAGTAGGTCTTACAATAAGTAGGTGTAAAAAGTGGTACAGATGAATGACATGAGAAGAAAGGCAGGTGGGGTGTCTGTCAGTTTTTTCTTAGTTGGGACATAGCTGCTTTACACTGTCATGTCAATTTCTGCTGTACAACGAAGGGACGCTGTAAGTAAACACACATCCCCTCCTCCTGGGCCTCCCTCAATTCCCCCCACTTCACCCATCTATGTCATCAGAGAGTGTGGAGTGGAGCTCCCCGCAGTATACAACTGATCCCCACTAGCTATGTATTTACACATAGCAGTGCAGACATGTCAATCCCAGTCCCCCAATTCTTCAAATCTCCCTCCCCGACCCAGGGTCCAAATGTCTGTTCTCTATGTCTGCACCTGTATTCCTGCCCTGCAAATAGGTTCATTGGTACCATTTTCTAGATTCCACATGTATTTGTTAATATACTAAATTTATTTTTCTCTTTCTGACTTACTTCACTCTATGACAAACTCTAGGCCCATCCACGTCTCTACAAATGATCCAATCTCATTCCTTTTTATGGTTGAGTAATATTCCATGAACTCCTTATTGCCAAATTCAGACTTAAATTGAAGAAAGTAGGGAAAACCACCAGACCATTCAGGTATGACCTAAATCAAATCCCTTATGATTATACAGTGGAAGTGACAAATAGATTCAAGGGATTAGATCTGATAGAGTGCCTAAAGAGCTATGGAAGGAGGTTCATGACATTGTATAAGAGGCAGGGATCAAGACCATCCCCAAAAAAAGAAATACAAAAAGACAAAATGGTTGTCTGATAAGGCCTTACAAATAGCTGAGAAAAGAAGAGAAATGAAAAGCAAAGGAAAAAAGGAGAGAAATACCCATTTGAATGCAGAGTTCCAAAGAATAGCAAGGAGAGTTAAGAAAGACTTCCTCAGCGATCAATGCAAAGAAATAGAGGAAAACAATAGAATGGGAAAGACTAGAGATCTCTTCAAGAAAATTAGAGATACCAAGTGAAAACTTCATGCAAAGATGGGCACAATAAAGGACAGAAACATTATGGACCTAACAGAAGCAGAAGATATTAAGAAGAAGTGGCAAGAATACACAGAAAAACTATACAAAAAAGATCTTCATGACCCAGATAACCATGATGGTGTGATCACTCACTTAGAGCCAGACATCCTGGAATGCAAAGTCAAGTGGGCCTTGGAAAACATCACTATGAACAAAGCTAGTGGAGGTGATGGAATTCCAGTTGAGCTATTTCATGAGCTAATTCCAGTTGAGCTAAATCCTAAAATATGATGCTCTGAAAGTGTTGCACTCAATATGCCAGCAAATTTGGAAAACTCAGCAGTGGCCACAGGACTGCAAAAGGTCAGTTTTCATTCCAATCCCAAAGAAAGGCAATGCCAAAGAATGGTCAAACTACCACACAATTGCACTCATCTCACACGCTAGCAAAGTAATGCTTCAAGTAATGCTCTAAGCCAGGCTTCAACAGTATGTGAACCATGAATTTCCAGATGTTCAAGCTGGATTTAGAAAAGGCAGAGGAACCAGAGATCAAATTGCCAACATCTGTTGGATCATTGAAAAAGCAAGAGAGTTCCAGAAAAACATCTACTTTTGTTTTATTGACTACACCAAAGACTTTGACATGTGTATCACCACAAACTGGAAAATTCTTCAAGAGATGGGAATACCAGACCACCTGACCTGCTTCCTGAGAAATCTGTATGCAGGTAAGGAAGCAACAGTTAGAACTGGACATGGAAAAACAGACTGGTTCCAAATCGGAAAAGGAATACATAAAGGTTGCATATTGTCACCCTGCTTATTTAACTTATATGCAGAGTACATCATGAGAAACACTGGGCTGGATGAAGCACAAGCTGGAATCAAGATTGCCAAGAGAAATATCAATAACCACAGTTATGCAGATGACACTACCCTAATGGCAGAAAGCGAAGAACTAAAGAGCCTCTAAATGAAAGTGAAAGAGGAGAATGAAAAAGTTGGCTTAAAACTCAACATTCAGAAAACTAAGACCATGGCATCCCATCACTTTATGGCACATAGATGGGGAAACAGTGGAAACAGTGAGAGACTTTATTTTTGGGGGCTCCAAAATTACTGCAGATGGTGACTGCTGCCATGAAATTGAAAGACACTTGCTCCTTGGAAGAAAAGCTATGATCAACCTAGACAGCATATTAAAAAGCAGAGACATTACTTGCCAACACAAAGGTCCATATAGTCAAAGCTTTGTTTTTTCCAGTATTCATGTATGGATGTGAGAGTTGGACTATAAAGAAAGCTGAGTGCTGAAGAATTGATGCTTTTGAACTGTGGTGTTGGAGAAGACTCTTGAGAGTCCCTTGGACTGCAAAGAGATCCAACCTGTCTATCCTAAAGGAAATCAGTCCTGAATATTCATTGGATGGACTGATGCTGAACCTGAAACTCAATACTTTGGCCACCTGATGTGAAGAACTGACTCACTAGAAAAGACCCTGATGCTGGGAAAGATTAAAGGCAGGAGGAGAAGGGGATGACAGAGGATGAGATGGTTGGATGGAATCACTGACTCAATGGACATGAGTTTGAGTAAGCTCCAGGAGTTGGTGATGGACAGGGAAGCCTGGTGTGCTACAATCCATGGGATCACAAAGAGTTGGAAGCGACCAAGTGACTGAGCTGAGCTGAATATTCCATTATATCAAATTTTTATGAGCCCAAAAATCTGTGTAACAAGCATCCACCAAATCTAATCATCATACATAGGCAGTCGTTTGGCTCTCAAGTCTGCATGCCATTTGGGTTCCATTTTCCAAGGCAGAGGTCATCAGTGTTATGAGAGAAGGAGGAATGTGGTTCATTGAAAGCATCTCTGAGAGAAGAAAATACCTTAGTCGAGCAGGTGCTCAGATCATCAAACCTAGAATAATTAAGACCAACCCTACAATCCCAGTGATCCCAGGAGATGCAATTACATTCCTTCAGTTATTTTTTGGACTTTAACATTATCTAAGCTTCAGGAAGTCAGAAGATGCCTATAAAATAAGGAAGACATGCCAATTTGGCCATTCTGAGGTTAGACCTTACGAGACCTTACATTTTTACACCCACCCTTTAGATCCTCAAAGGAGGAAAGCATTACGGAAAGTAGAGCCAACATATATTTATTGAGTGCTCATTGCATGCTAGATACTATTCTCATAGTGGGGAACAGCCATGAGAAGAGACAGTACCCCTGCCTTTAAGGTGCTTAATGGGGAAGCAGAAAACAAAGAGCCAAACAGTGACAACGGCAGCAACAACAAAATCAATAATTTTAGAATATGATAAGTGCTATCAAGGAATTACTAAGGTCACATGATTAAAAAAAAATTAACCAACAGTGTGTGCATACGTATGCAGAGGTTTATGTTAGCTAGGATGCATAGGGCAGATTTCTGAGCTGAAAAGACATTGATATTTAAGCTGAGACTTGAAAGATCAAAGTTGAGACAGTTATGGGAGTTTCTGGAGAAAAAACATTTGAAGCAGTGGAAACAGCAAGTGCAAAGCCTCTGAAGTGGGAATGACTTTAAGGATTCAAGAAACAAAAATGAGTCAGGGTAGCCTGAGTACAATAAACAGTGAGAATGGGCAAGATAGGGTAGGATAAATACATGGGAACTAGATGATGTAGGACTAGCGGACAGGGCGAAGAGTTGGAATTTTATGCTGAGAGTAAAAGGACATCTTTCTATTAATATCATCATCTCTTTACTATGAAACCTTGAAATTTACCAAAAAAAGTAGAGAGGCTATTCTTTTTAATACAATTTTAATATTTTAAAATCAGACACTAATATACACAGCAAATGGTTTAAAAAATTCTATGTGTCTGACAATCTTGGTTTACTCCAGATTATTTCAAAGAAATTCCAAATGTCATAGTTTTATCCATAAATACTTCAGAATGTCTAAGAAATAAGGACTAAAAATTACAACTGAAATATTGCCATGACACATGAAAAATTGACAATAATTTATTAATATAAAATTGAAATCTCACAAATGTCTTTTTATAGTGGTTTGAATCAAAATACAAAACAAATGGATAGATATATTTCTTAGATCTATAACAGTATCCACATGCTTCTCTTTCCCTTTCTCTCCCTCTTTCTCTCTCAATCTTAACATTTACTTATTGGAGAAACCAGATAACCTGTCTTATAAGATTTTCCAACTTTGCATTTTGCTCTTGGTTTCCTCCAGGACACTTAACAGGCCTCTCTCATCCCTAAAATTTCTTATAAACTGGTTATTAGATATAGAGGCATGATCAGATTCTGTTTCAATTTTCTGGCAAGAATACTTTACAGTGGTGCCATGAACTGCCTATTGCATCACTTCACAAAGCATGTAATGCCCAACTGTTTATCTTTTCTTGATGCTAAGATAGATCAGAGGTTTCAGATGTCATCCAGATAAAATCATTATAAGCTGGAGAGTGGCAAGCCATGATTTATACTGTAAAGATCACTCTGGCTAGTATGTGACCAAGAAAAGTTGAAGACAGGGATGGTAATAAAAATATTTAACAAACTATATGGCATAGGTTTTGACCAACTACAGTGGACAGCAAACTTACTCATGGATTCTCAGCCCTCCTTGTAGGAGTGGATGCTTAGGAAGCAATTGAAGGTCACTTGCAGTGGTGCATGTGAGAGATAGTGGCAACTTAGATCAGGGAGGAGGTAGTAGAGATGGAAAGAGTAGTGAATTCAAGGTGTTTTGGAAAGACGTAGAGGTGCCCAATGCATGGGTTTTCCAAACTGGAGTTGTCATTTCTGTCTAGAAATCAAGTACTGTGGGGCCCCTGATTTGAAGTCCACCCAACTTATTGTTCCTAGGTTCTCCTACCATAGTTCTAGAACAAAGCCCGGTTCTAGAAACAAAAAGATGTTAGTTCTCATCGTTCTTTGAGACACCAACTGAGTAGGAAATGAGAATTGATGTACCATTGATGAAGAGGAAAAAAAAAATCTGTTGGAGTTCTTTTTAAACAAAAAAGAAAAACATTTAAGAAATTAAAACATTAGTATGGTATGTGCTGTTGGGAGGTGATTCAAAGCATAAAGTTTAATAAGTATATAGAAATAACTTTTATGTTTGCCATTGGTATTAGGAAAACAAAGTGAATCACATACATGTAAACTCACTGATGATGTACCTCATTGCTGCTTCCTGCTTAACTCATCTCTTAATGAAAAAATGGTATGTGTCACCACAATAACTTGTCTTTAACCACAAGCAAAGAAACTAAGTTTTATTTCTTAGACAAAAATGTAAGAGCCAATATTATTCACTTTTTTTCTCTCCAGGTGTAACATCTTGGGAATGACCAATGACACTTTCCTACTGAGAAAGAAAACTTTTCATGGTAGTAGTAACCACAGGATCGGTTGATTACTCACATTACAACATTAGTAATATCTTTCGCTCTATACTCCACACAGGAAAAAAGTGCTGAATGCAAAACCACAACCTCAGCTGTTGGTGGAAATGATAGTTAACGGCCCCTTGCTGCTACATCAGTGGGCCAATTCTTGGTAGAGAGGATTACTTTGAATGTGGTTTCCAAGTCAATGGATAAGAGTTGTGGCAAAAGTCCAATGATCCAATTGCTCATCAGTCTTTAAACATAGATTGATTTATTTTCTTGGTAAGAGAAATTTGGTTATAAATTATATAAATAAACATATGCAGATACATTCTGTAAATAAGCATGTATATAAACTTAAAACAACTAAAAAAGAAATCCCTAGGGAAAGAATCAGTTTGTGCTTTCTAAACGTTGAGAGGAACTCTAAATTATGGTGGGAACAATTAGAGGCCTCAAAGTATCAATTTAGAAATCTAATAGGCTATATTAGAGAGTTAAGGTCATCAAAAGAGCCAAGAGAAGTCCTAAGAAAATATAGACTTAGCAAATAGTCTGTCAAATTTCACAAATACCACTGAAACAAAATATGTTTAACAATAATGTAGGTTTTCCATTAACTATTTCTGCACTATTTCTAAAAATCTTAGGATTCAACCTGAAACTATTACGATGTTGTTAATTAGCTGTACTCCAATATAAATTAAGAAGTTACAAAATAAAAGATTAAAATCTTAGGATAATATTTTGCCCTTCAAGCATCACTTAAAAGACAGCTTTTCGGCATTTAATCCACTTGGATTTTTTATTTATCCGTAGTTTTTCAAAGACTATTTTCCAAGAGTGTTGTAACAGTAAATCTTAAAATTTATCATTTTAAATTTGCCATATAACAAGACATTTTACTTTAAAGCCCATAATTTGGTGACTGTACTATCAAGTGTCCAAAAAGTCAGTTATAGTATTGTGTAATGAGGAGTTATTAGTGTCAGCATTGAAGTAGCGATCAGTAATAATGTGACCAACAGAAACTTTAGGTGGATTATGGTAAACATTTTAAAATAAGTTTTGCCTATTTCCTACTAGTGAATATCTCAAATATTGATAAGTTTAATTTATTATTAAATAAATTGATTAAATAATAATCAATTTTTCTTCAAGTGGTTCATCATTTTCTTTTTGAATAATTATTTTTGAAGAGAATTTTCCAAGATATGTTACATAGTGAAAGTGAAAGTGAAAGTTGCTGAGTTGTCTCTGACTCTTTGTGATCCCATGAACTGTACAGTCCCTGGAATTCTGTAGGTCAGAATACTGGAGTGGGTAGCCTTTCCCTTCTCCAGGGGATCTTCCCAACCCAGGGATTGAACCCAGGTCTCCCCCATTGCGGGTGGATTCTTTACCAGCTGAGCCACAAGGGAAGCCCAGCTTATTCTGGGTTCACTCTGCTTTGAACTCTGATTCCTACTCACTGAAATGAAGACATCCAGTTCAGAGACTACTAACCTCCCTTGAAGCTCCAGTGTTTCCTACTGACCCCAGGCATGCTGGCCTGTGGGTATATGTCTGTCCTATTTACTTTTCCTTCCTGAGTCTGTCCATATATGTTTTCTCTTCCACAGGAGGGCTCCTGCCAATGGCTCCCTCTATAGGTATTAATGCAGACGTGACATCCCCCTCCTCAGGCAGTCTAAATGGAGCCTGGGGCTCCTGTCCTTCTCGGAAATAAGATTATTGTTCCCTCAACCTCCATACAACCTGTGGCAGAAGTGAAGAGAGGAGCCATATCTCTGTGCCCTTTGGATCCTTAACTTCCCCACCACTCTGAACTCTGAGACCTCCAAGGATAATCCCATGGTGATCTTACTCCTGTTTAAGACAAATGCTATAGAAGCCCAGCCTCCCACACCCCTTTTCACCCTTGGGCTTTCATCTCCAGAATGGCTCTGCACGTCCTTTTCTCTGATCCCATTGCCAATGTTTAGAACCCTCCCCAGTGTGACCTTGGAACTCACTGTCAGTCGCCAGCAAAACCCTTTATATCTTTAGCATTTTCCTTGAGCTTTGCCTTGTTGTTGCCACTGACCCAACTCTTCACTGGTGATCTGGCTTCCTTGCAGCTCTCTCTAGAAGAGGCTGCTTTTTTCCTTTCTACCCCTCGGTATGGAGGAGGAGGGAGTTTGCCCTTTTGTGTTCCACCACAAGCGTGCACACCATTCTCCCTCTCTTCTCCCTAAAATGCATTGGCTTCTTCCTGCTTTGAGGACCTATGTCACCTGCTGGTCCTCTGATGGTCACCACACACTGAGCTTTCAGTCACTCCTCCTCATTCTAGAATGATTTTACCTACAGGCTCGCTGTCATTCTCTCCAGCACCACTCCTAACATAAGCTTTAGTACCTATATAGATAGTGCCTCAAACATATTGATCTCTTAATTCCATAAGTTCCGTTTCACCAAGATCTTGCCTTTTATCCTCCTCAGCCAGTTGTCCTCATGGACAGAGTCCCATAACTTGCATTGAACAGCATCCCACATTCCCCATATTATCTTAGTTTCATGAATCCTACTGTATGACTTCCCCATTTCTCCCTCTGGTACCCATTCCAGCAAGCATTCAACCCCAATGACATAGAAAATCCATTAATCCTTAGATCTTTTCCTTGCCCTCACCTTTTCTTATGTCTTTACCTCTCTTAATATCCAGCCTAGAGTTCACGGTCTGTCATCTGCCTTTCTCTTCCTTCTTCATATTCTCCTGGCAAAAAACTCAGTTATGGCTAAAATCCAGCTCAGTTGCTTACCCTAAGCTCTGCATCTGATGGCAGTTTCTCCAGTGATAGGAGTGATATTTATCTCTTTGTAGCACATGTATTAGAAACTAAAGCTATGAGTGCCAGTCATCATAATCATCATTAATAGCAACAACATCTTAGCTTACTCTCTTCCTGCCAGGACCAACGTGTTTGTTCATCACAATAACTCCATGAGATACATGCTATTATATTCTGTATTTCTAAACTGAGGAAAGTAAGATCCTGAGAGGCTAAGTAACGCTTAAAGTCACATAATCAGTAAGTAGTGAAGTTAGGATATAAACCACAGTCTTCTGGTTCTAAGGTCTGGGCCATCTAAGGTCTTTTAGTTGCCATTGCAGTAGCCTGCTGACTAAGGACTCACACAGTGAAATGTATGAATTGAACCAAACCAAAAGTGTAAAGAAAAAGTAGATGTGTTTTAGTAGATTTGTTATGCTAAGTGCAACCCTTATAGGGAGCCTGTGCTCCACGCATGTCCAGCAGGCTCTCTGAAAGTGGCTTCATAGAGTCATCTTTATATGTAGCCAGCATGAAATGCTCTGTGACCTTGTTGTGCATATGCTATGATATCTTCACTTCTTCTCTATTTTTGCTCCCACTGTTGGGGTGGAACTTTTGTCTCTACCCTTTTTGGGGGAGCACTATGAGTGTAACACACCTGGTCTCTCGCCACTGTCTCCCTCACTCCGCCCTGTGGTGTCGAGTGTCCCACCTGGCTGCCATGCCCAGAAGGACAAACAGGGCATACATATTTTAGTCTCCTCCTTTTCTCTCTTCTTTCCCTCCTGGGAGTGACCGCCTTAGGTTCTGTTCTGCTCCCTCCAGGGGCTTGGAGGGTGTGTCTGCCCTGTCTGGCAACCCAGGGTGGGTAAGTCTCTAGTTCTGAGGTTCAGTTTTAAGATTCTCACTTGCCCACAGATTTGAGCCATGTTTACTAATACAAGTTCAATCAGCAAAAGAATGATACTTTGCTCTTCTACCACTTCCCTCCTTTTTAATCTTATTTTTCAACTGGCACAGAACCAGGAAGAAAAGAGGGATGTTTTTTATTGGATGTTACATTGAACTCTGAAAAGCACTTGACTTATAGCAAGAAATCCAGCATTTCCTTCTTACCAGTTCTTCAAACTTCCTCTTACAAAAGCTGTGGGGACTTATAAATCCAAAAGGGTAGTTGCACAATGAAGTGGCTCTAGTCATGATAGTTCCACAATGAATGGCCGTTTCCTCTGCTGCTACTTATTGAAGAGTGACCCTGCGCTGCCTGATGGGCAAGACAGCCAAGATCCTTGCACAGGTCACTGAAGCACTCCAAGGTGGGTGATTTCAGTCTTCCCGTGATGAACTGCCCAATGTACCCCAGCTTCAGCTTCAACCTTGCTGCTTTTTTTTTTTTTTTAAAGTCATTTATTTGTTTTTGGCTGTGCTGGGTCTTCATCACTACGCACAGACTTTCTCTAGTTGCGGCAAACGGGAACTACTCTTCATTGTGGTGTGTGGGCTTCTCATCGTGGTAGCTTTTCTGCTGGAATGCGGGGTCTAGAGCGCGGGCTCAGTACTTGTCATGGGCTTTAGTTGCCCTGAGGCATATGGAATCTTCCTTGACTAGGGATTGAGCTCGTGTCCCTGCATTGGCAGGCAGATTCTTAACCACTGTACCTTTAGGGAAATCCAAACTTGCTGCTCTTAATACTCAGTACTTTCTGTCCCCATTCACACCTGGCTACCTCTCATGTGCCTCCTGCCTCAGGAACACATCCTCAGAACTGGTTCCAGCATCTGGCCCCTCATGCACTCAAAGACCCTTCTGTGTCCCAAGATTCATCCGTGGTCATGACAGCTTTTCTCTTTTCAGTTATCAAAATACAAAAGGTCTGCTATTCTCTTTATTTTTTTTTTCTGCATAATGGCAATATTCGACCTATGTTATTGTTCTGTGACTGATCATCTGCAAAAGGGAAATAAAAATAGTACCTACTTCATAGAATTGTCAGAAGGACTACATGAGTTAATACACACAAGTGGTATATAGTAAACATTTATTAACTAATTTGACAATGTCTATCATTATAATTTCTTGT
The DNA here is from genome assembly GCF_019320065.1 of Cervus canadensis. NCBI lineage: Eukaryota > Metazoa > Chordata > Mammalia > Artiodactyla > Cervidae > Cervus > Cervus canadensis. The sequence continues at coordinate 11,724,435 of NC_057410.1, read as the reverse complement.
TAGAAGAGTGGCAATGGCCTCCCTACTTGATAGAATGTAATTGGTGAGGAAAATAGCTATGTGCGCATGAAAGGTAGTTGTACTGGGTTGAATAGCTTTCTCCCCAAATTCTCATCCTCCTAGAACCTGTGACTATGACCTTGTTTGGAAATATGGTCATGGGAGATTAAATCTAGGTAAGAGGAGGTAATACTGGACTAGGGTATTTCCTAATCCAACGACTGATGTTCTTTTAAGAAGAGGGAAATTTTGACACAAATACACACAGGAGGGAGTCAGCTCATGCAGATGGAGGCAGAGATAGGAATCAGGTAGCCACAAGCCAAGAAACACCAAAGGCTGCTGGTAACCATCAGGTGCCAGAAAAAGTCAAAAAGGATTCTTCTGTAGAGATTTCTGAGAAAGTATGTCCCCATTGATACTTGATTTTGGACTTCTAGCCTCCAAACTTGTGAGAGCATAAATTTCAGTTGCTTTAAGTCACTTGGTTTGTGGAAATTCATTATGGCAGCCATAGGGAAATAATACTTTGGTAAAGACAAAGGATCAAGAATGAAACATTTACCAAATAAACCCTTCCTTGTCTTGAAGAACCTCCTAGCTTAGTGGAGAAAGCATACACATAAACAAAACTATAACATGATACATTTACTTATGGAGATATACACAATATATTGAGAGTATGAAGTGAAGTGTTAGTTGCTCAGTTGTGTCTGAATTTTTGTGACACCATAGACTGCAGCCTGCCAGGCTCCTCTGTCCATGGGATTCTCCAGGCAAGAATACTGGAGTGGGTTGCCATTCCCTTCTCCAGGGTATCTTCCCAACCCAGGGATCGAACCTGGGTCTCCTAAATTGCAAGTGGATTCTTTACCATCTGAGCCACCAGGGAAGCCCCAGTTGGGAGTATAGAAGAAGAAAATTGTATGCAACCTGAATGAGTCCATTAAAGCTTCCTGGAAAAGATGTTCAAGATGAGTCTCAAAAAGTAGGAGTTATCATGTGACAGAGGATTCAACAGGAGGGGGAAACTGAAATTACTTCGATGATTCTGGAGCTTAAGATATGAGTCAGAGAATGCTGAGACAAGTATGGACAGATGGTCGGAAGCTCAGGGATGGCCTCTGGTGTCACATTAAAGAACTTGTTGTGAAGTGTTAGTCGCTCAGTCGTGTTTGACTCTGGTAGACTATAGATTTCCAGCTCTTCTGTCCATGGGATTCTCCAGGCAAGAATACTAGAGTGGGTGGCCATTCCTTTCGCAAGGGGATCTTCCCAACCCAGGGATCGAACCTGGGTCTTCTGCATTGCAGGTGGATTCTTTACCATCTGAGTCACCAGGGAAGTCTCCTTGTCATGAAGAGTAGTTCTTATTTGAGGAAAGGCATGCTGCAATCATATTCAACTTCGAGAAAAGAATCTCCATTTGGAAAGCGTTGAAAGGATCATGAACAGAGACCAGGAAATGGTTAGGCAGCTGTAGGGGTTTAGGAAAGATGACAAGGCTGTTTCCAAAGCATGGTGTCTGTGTGCTCAGTCATGTTCCCATGGACGTTAGCCCACCAGGCTCCTCCATTCATGGGATTATCTCTGCAGGAATACTGAAGTGGGTCACCATTTCCTTCTCCAGGGGATCTTCCCAACTCAGGGATTGAACCTGGGTCTCTTGTATTGCAGGCAGATTCTTTACCACTGATCTACTTGGGAAGCCTTTCCAAAGCATGGGCAGGAGTCTAATAATATTAGATTAGGAAATAAAATTAGAAGACCTAAGAGATTGATTAGATGTTGCATGTTTCTAAGTAAAAGAGACACCACCACCCCAGAGAGGGAGACAGAGAAGAGAGAGGGAGAGAACGAGTAGGGGCAGGTTAGGTTAGACAATGTCAAGAGTCAACCAACAAACAGCAGGAAACTCAATTCAATGTCTATTCCTCACTCACAATTGTCCCCTTTGCAATTCATCCTGCACCTGGCAGCTATGGTTTGGATTTCACAGATGTAACCGTCAGGGTTTAGTGAAGAAAATGGAAGCTGCTTTAGGTATTTCATGTAACAAGGTTTTAGTGATGGGAATTAGAATTTGATTCAATTATTGTTGGGAGATTTGGTCAGCCTACAGCAATGAGCTGTGTGGTTTTTAAGACTGGCCCTGAAGCAGCTGTGAAGCTCAAAAACCTCTAGGAGGCTTCTATGCACCATCTCAGTTTGTAGCACTGATGTGGGAAATTCTCTGGGATCTTGTTCAGAAGACACTTTGAGCCTCATATCTGTCCATGTGTCTCCCTCAAGAGGATAATGGCCTCTCTCTTCTACCTTCTAAATGTTATGCAAGTGCCTTAACTGGCCCACTCTAGCCAAGGAATAGACAGAGAAGAGGATCTGGGAAATGTAGTTGCTGGCTTTATTGCATCACAGGTATAGAGGCCCTAGAATGCATGTGGGTTCTGCAAGGCTGACAACAGGCGATCTGGATGGATCATTTAATCCTACTGGAAATTCTGATTTGTGATTCAGAGGCAGTTGAGTCTCTGCCTCTGGCTGAAACCACAGGACAAGTAAAGACTCTCGAGCTATGAGATGCCCATTTTCTTGTCCTGTGAGAGGAGAAACAAACAAATATGCAGGAAAAGAAAGAATGAAGCAAATAAGCAAATGTGCAAAGAGAGGTGATGAGAAATCATGTAGCTTATAGCCAGAAATAGACACACAGAGAGAAGAGGTCTCTTGAACCATGGCTGGACTTTTTGCCTTGGAATGTCTGAGCAAAACACGGGTCCTTAGAATAAATTATGTTGTTTTTTTTTTTTTTTGTAAGCTAACTCAGGTTGGTTTCTAATCCTTCTTGAAAAAGGAGTCTTAAGTAAGTTAACATCCATCTAGGGGTGTTTACTCAACAGTGGCATGAGTGGGTCAGAGGTCCTGGAGAGAGAGGTCTCTGCTGAAGGTAAAGATTAAGAGGCCATCAGTATATAGAAGTAGCAGAACTGTGAGAATGAGGAGTTAAGACAATGGCTGCTTTATTCAAAGGTGAATGATAATGTGGGTTTTGAAAGAGTTATTAATATACATGAATCTTTAAAATGCTAGTGCTACTGTGTAAAAAAGATAAACAGTGTTGTATGAACTAATGAATAAAATTATAGTGTGAAATGAAGTTCCAAGGATGAATAACATTGACAAGTATAAAAATAAATGTCTTACTTGATAAATGCTATAGTAAAGTATATTTACCTCCAGGAGTGATTTTCAGGCTTTGATTTTTGGCATGCTACTTCTTGATAATGAATGAAAAGAATCTAATTTTAAATATCTTTCCCAATACAGTGGGTAATAATTTTGAGCTTAGTGGGTTTTTTTTGTTGTTGTTGCTTGTGTTTGGCTCTGAGAATGCTGTGCATTTTTTGTGATAGATTATAAAAACTTAAAAATTACCAATTAAATTTTAACGTGGGCCTTCAAAGATAATGAGATTATCATCAGAGCAATGTTTTCATAGATTTTTTTTTTTATTTTAGGAGGAAGATACAATCCTAGCTTCAAAAAACAGAAATTTCACAGCTGTAATATTTCTTTGACACATTAATGTTGAAATATGATCCTAAGTTAAAAGGATATAAGTATCTAACTTCTAAATAATCACTTTTTGTCAGCTTATTTGTCAATTAAACCTATGTGATGGGCACCTACTATTTGCCTGTCCAAAATCTTTCCTTCTTTATTTAACCTGGTTTATCTTGTATACATGGTTTATTGGGAGAGCATCATTTTTTACAAGACTCCATAGCTAATTGTCTCTCGGCTAGAGATTATGAGGCCATCAGGGGACTTCCCAGATGGTCCAGTGGGTACGACTCCATGGTCTCAATGCAGGATGCCTGGGGCACTTGACATAGGTTTGAACTTTTATAGCTTCTTTTGGAATTTTCTGCACCACTGCACAAGCCTCTTAATTGGTCTCTCAGTTCTACTCTTGCCTCTCTGGAGCTTAATTTCCTTTCACCAGCCCATAAGGATCCTGTTAAAACATATGTCAGATCACTTCACTCTCTTGCTCAAAACCCAGTGGAAGGTAACCATTTATTTACTAAGAATAAAATCCACTTTTCCCCCATATTACCTGGTCACTGGCTATTTCTCTAACCATACCTACTCCTTAGGTCTGGCCACACCAGCTTTCTTGCTCTAACCCAGCCCCAGCTCAGGATGTTCCCATGTTGGGTGTTTTCATGTTGCTATTTTCTCTGCTGGTCACAGTTCTCCCTGTCATGCCATTGACTCCCTTCTTCCCTACAGTCAGGTCTCTGCTCAAATGTCCTTTCCTCACAGAAACCTTCTTTGACCTGTCTGTCTAAAGAAGCTCTGTCCCTTGTTCACTGCAGCATTAGTCACAAAAGCTAAGACAAGGAAGCAAAGTGGATGAAGAACATGTGGTATCTGTGGATAGACACGTAATACACCTGTGCTATGCTTAGTCACTCAGTCATGTCCGACTCGTTGCGACCCCATGGAGTGTAGCCCACCAGGCTTCTCTGTCCGTGGGGATTCTCCAGACAAGAATACTGAAGTGGGTTGCCATGCTGTACTCCAGGGGAACTTCCCAGCCGAGGGATTGAACCCAGGTCTCCCGCATTGCAGGTGAATTCTTTACCGTCTGAGCCACTAGGGAAGCCCATCTATATATATCTAATGAAATATTATTCAGCTTTTAAAAAAGGAAATTCTGCCGTTTGTGATAACATAAATGAACCTGGAGGACATTATGCTAAGTGAAATAAACCAGATATAGACAAATATTGCATGATCTCACATGTGAAGTTAAAAAAAAAGAGTCAAACTCATAGTAACAGTAGAATGTTGGTTTAATGAAGCTTGGATGAGGGAGGAAAGGGGAAGTTTTTTTGTTTTTAAAGGAAAGTAGAATGGAGTTTGCCAGGGGCAAGGGAGAGGCAGTCATGGGAAGATACTGTTTAATGGGTATAGAGTTTCAGTTTTGTAAGATGAAAAGAGTTCTGTGGAAGGATGGTGCTTATGGTTGCACAACCACATGAATGCAGTTAATACTGCTAAACTTCACTTGACTATAGTTACCAAGTTTTATGTTATGTAAACTTTACCACAATAAAAAAATAAACAGAAACCCTTCCTCTACTTACTTTTTCAAACAATAGTCCCTTTCTGACATTATGTTGTATAACTGTTTGTTTATGTATTGTCAAATTCTTCCACCAGTATGTAAGAGCCATGGGGACAGGGGTTTTATCTCCTTTTAAAATCATTGTTGTATCTGCAGTGCCTGCAAGGATGTTTCTAGCACATCACCAAGTGTTTGATGAATTAGTACAATGTTTCAAACTGGAACTGAAAAACAAGGTTCCTCTATTTCTGGGGGCAAAACTCTGTGAAATATGGAGCTTTGGAGGAATGCTTTGATAGCCAAATTTCCTTGGCTTTGTGGATGCTGCCCTGTGGACGGTGAGATTGAAATTGTCTCACTGAGAGAAGCAGAGATGAGAGCCAGGGAGATGAGTCCTTGTCAGCTGGGGTCTCTTGCTCCAGCTGTCCCTGAGGTTGCCCCCCTGTTACCCAGGTTCCTTCCAATAAACACTCTCTTTGATTAAAATGGTGTATGTGGAATTTCCATCCCTTGCTACCTAGAGAATCCTGACAGATGCAACATATCAGTGTACTGTTATTATGACTGAAAAATAAAGAGTATAATGAAAATGGGAAAAATTATTAAGGAATAATTAATGGAGAGTTAACAGAACTGACCATAATAAAGGCTGCTGGTGTTTGCCCTTACCTTCCTGTCCTTACCTACTGCCTTAAACAGTAACAATTTACTATTCTTGGTCTGAGGGTTTCTCTCTGTCTGCATGCAGGGAAGGCTGGAAGTGTTATGTTAGTGCCCTGGGAGCAGCTCTCAGATGGTGAGGAAGTTAGAGGATAGATACCCAGCAGAAAGCTTGGTGTTGGGTAGCTTGCTGCTTGGGTAGGACGTCTGTTAGGTGTGATCTATGCCCTCACCCAGAGGTCTTCTGTGGCTCCTATCTGTTGACCTCTTTCTATGGACTTTCTCCCTTCCCCTGAGTCACCTCGTGGCTCCCTGTCTGTGCTTCCTGGCATCATCACCCGAATGATCCTTGGCTCAGGCTCTACTTCTGGTATAACCCAACATAACGCAGTTTATCTGTATAAAATTTTCCCTTAAGTAAACAAATAAATTAAACATGAGGAAATGCATAAATAAAAGTTTTGTAAGTCAGTTTATAAGTAAAAGGGACTTCCCTGGTGGCTCAGATGGTAAAGAACCTGGTTGCAATGCAAGAGACGCAGGTTCAATTTCTGGGTTGGGAAGATCCCCTGGAGGAATGAATGGCTACCCACTCCAATATTCTTACCTGGAGAATTCCATGCACAAAGGAGCCTGGTGGGCTATAGTCCGTAGGGTTGCCAAGAGTTGGACATGACTTAGTGACTAACACTTTCACTTTTTTTAATATAAATGGAAAAAAATGAAATAAAAATAGTGAACATGCTTAAAAATAGTGAAGCTTGTGCCTACTACATGCACAAGCTTCATTCATTTCATTCTCACAAATACCCTGTGAAGTAGATGCCATTTTTAACAGCTAAATTCAGAGAGTTTAAGAACTTCTCCTAGGTTCACACAGCTGGTGGAAGATGGAGTCAGAATTCAAACTCAGTCTGGTTTCTGTGTCTGTTCTGTTAACTGTGATACTAAGTTGAAACAATTTAAAAATTTATTTTTTGTTAATACCGTACCATCAAGCAAATATTACACACAATTAAATTGTTTGTATATATAATATACATGAATAATATAGAAAACTGGTGACATTTAGATCACATTTAGATTCAAGGAAGAAGGTCACCATATAGATAGGTGCAGTTATGACACAAACACTTTCTGTAGATCCCACATTAGTGAATCATCGTTCCCGAGAGAGGTGTGTTATTAGTATGTAACAGTGAAAGACCATTAGCAGCTGATTCTATGACTGGTGGTGAAACAGCTCTTAGGAAAACAGAGGGCATGAGTGCTAAGCTGTCTCAGTCATGTCTGACTCTTTGCGACCCCGTGGACTGCAGCCCGCCAGGCTCCTCTGTCCATGGGATTCTCCAGGCAAGAATACCTAAGTGGGTTCCTGGGCCCCTCTCCAGGGGATCTTCCCAACCCAGGGATCAAACCCGTGTCTCTTATGTCTAACCCTCATAGGCAGGTGGGTTCTTTACCACTAGCACCACTGGGGAAGAGGGCAGGTATTATAGAAAGCTAAAACCAGCATGTATAATGAGGCATCACACTGTTTCCTACATGGATTTGGCACTAAAACACAGATAAAAAATTGAGGTCTCTTTGAGCTTGCACTCCTGATCAAGTGGCTTCATCCTTGATGGCTTCATCCTTCAGGCTGGTGGTCAAGAGTTGATGGACATTACTGGGCACCCATGCAAGGCTGGCACTTTGAGAGAGACAAAGAAAAGAGTAAGATACAGTACACACCCGCTAAGACCTTAGGATGTAATGAGGAGACAGGCACATGAAGATAACTTGGATTTTCTTCTTTTATGAGAAAAACTTCCAGTGAGGTTATTCAGAACATGCAGCTTTGTATGGATTTAGACCCTTTGGCCCGGTTTCTCCTCCTTGGCTTCAGCTGTTGCAGCTGCGACAGTGAGCGTGGTCCCCTCCATAGGGGGAAGATGCAAAACCAACTGTTGCCGCCCTGGGAACTCTGCAGGTGGCTTCCTTATAGTTCTTCAAATAAGAGGAAGTCAAACAGCCTCAAGACTCCATGACAGAGAATGCTGCCTGGCAACCGTCTCACCAGAAGCCCTGGTACTCTTGCAGAGGCTGAGGCGTCTGTGAAGTGCCTCAAGACGCTGTGCCCATGAAAGGAAGTCTGACATCAGGCCGGGTCCCAAATTAGAGCTATTTCCTTCTTTCTCAGGGTGACCCACAGGAAGGAGAGGGGAAGCCAGGTCAACTTGACTTGACACCTCTGTCCTGGGAAGTCCTATCAGGTGACTGAAAAGAAACCCTAACCCTCCAAGTCACTGCTTATTGCCAAGAGATGGAAGGCAGCTTGGGGGAAACCCCCGACCACAGGCCAATAGAAGAGAGCAGAGGAACTAGTCTTGCTGAGAAAGCAGACTAGAAAAGTTCTTCAAATTACATCTGGAGTGACAAGAAATATTTCCGTCTTGACTCTTTTCACTTTCCTAATGGAAGCATAGACTGAATGCTTTGTAATATGTCATTTAGATTTCCCCTCTTGCGATTGACTTTTTTTTCTTCTTCTTTGAAAGAAGATAATCTGGGAGGATGCAGGTCATTTTTTGGGGGTGGGTTTAAGAAATTTCCCAATGAAATCAGAAGTGTGACTAGAATATGTCATGATCAATGATTCTAATTAACAGATGATGTTTCTAATTTTCAAAAAGGGCAAATCAAGTTTGGGGATGTTGAATCTTAATTAAAGACTGACATATGCTTAGCTTCATCTGGAGTAATAAATCTGCTATGATTGGAAAGAAACAAGATTACTTGAAATGAAAAATCTTACTTGGCAGTGTGGTATCTTTGCTTTTTAAAATAATAAGAATAGGCAAAACCTTTAAACATCAGTCACCTCAAATCCTTTGTAGAACTAGGAAAATTCTATTAAAACAAGCAAGCAGACAAACAAGAACAAAAAAAGAAAAAAATATCAGAATCTGAAAGACAAAATTAGAAAGTGTGTTGAGTAGCAAATAAACAGAATGGTTTCATAGGTTTCCCAAATTGAAAAAGCCTTAAGAAGAAACACCTAAGAGGAAAGTATATTAATAAACATCTTTCAGTGTTACAGTAAATATGAAGAGAATGGGTTTTAAGAGCCAAACAGGCAGTGACAATGTTTGCTTCAAAGGTTTTAAAGGGGATTAAATTTTTTCCTTTAAAATATACATTTCTTTATATAGGTAAAAAGCTGTAGTCAAGATACAGGGCTTCAAAAGCTATATTAGTTGATGTAATGTGAATGCCTACCAAATGTATAAATGGCTAAAACCTAAGAGAAGTTTATTTCTTACTCATGTAATATCCAGAATGTATCAGAGCAGCAAGTATTTTTCTTCTTGCAGGACTGGAAGCTTTCATTTTATGGCTCCACCATCTTCATTATTCAGACTGTGAGATCACTGTGTGCATTTGTATCAGGCTGGTAAATACAGGAGGATTATCATATTCCATGGACTAGAACTCAGTCATTTGTCCATATGGTGCTGAAAGGAAAGCTGGGAAATGTAGGTGAGATCTGCACCAGGAATAAGAAACAGGTTTGATGAATGTCAAGTCAGTGTTAGCCCCAGAAGTCTTAACACGTGGAAGGTATATAAGCTGACTCAGTATCTGAGCAGTCACTGCAGAGATGAGCTTCTTTGCTGTTGTTCATTCAAGTGCTAAAAGTTTCAAAGATTGTCTTAGAATGTCAAAAAGAAAGATAGTTCATAAATTCCACTAAAAGTTTTGTCATTCCATGAGGTCCTCTGAAAATCCATTCCTTAGAGGTAATTTTTCTTCTTTTGACAATCAAATATCTTTCCCCTTTCCCATGGTGCTATGGCTTTCTTTCGGAGAATCTCAACATCTATATGGGTAGTCAGGCTGGTAATTTGGGTTTAATGCACTCCCATCATAAAATTCAAAGGGAAACCTGTAAGATCCTTCTACCATATTTCTTTTTTCCTCATCATTGTAGGATTAACTACCAAAGGACAGTCAACTGATGCAAGATCAGTCAATTTTGACTTGATCCCTTGGGGTTTGATTCTGGAGCAGGGATGCAAAGATGGAAACAAAAGCATTAGAGTTTCCAGATTCATTCCTTCACGGTGCCCTACAAAAGGTTTGAGTAGTTTCTGGGGCTGAGACCTTCTGGAATTGCCAGGTACAGCTTACCTGTTTTGAGCATGGTTCTTCAGTTTTGTCATCCATTCATCCAACTCTCCATCCAGCCCCTACATATACCTTCAATAAGTGTTATCTTCTGACTAATATTAGTCAGAGATGTTTTTAAAATGAACCCAGGCCTCCCACATTGCAGGCGGATTCTTTACCATCTGAGCCACCAGGGAAGCCCTAGAATACTGGAGTGGGTAGCCTATCCCTTCTCCAGGGAATCTTTCCAACCCAGGAGTCAAACTGGAGTCTCTTGCATTATAGGCAGATTCTTTACCAGCTGAGCTACCAGGGAAGATTTTCAATACATATGAACAAACAACCCTAAATGATATAATGTTAACTGCATCAAGCTTTTAGGACCAAATTAGAGATTAGAAGATATTCTATGATCAATTGCTAACTTCATTGGAGCAGAATGGTTACGAGCTTAAGCAATGAATTCAGCTGCAACTGGCTTTATCATTTATTAACTCAGTGACTTTGGATAAGTTGGTTAACCCCTATAAACTTCACTTTTCTCCTCTATAGAATGAAAATAAATGTTTCTTCCTTAAATGATTATCATAATTAAAGAAAATGATGTACATAAAGCATTACTGTGGGTAGTTCTTACTTACTATTGGGTCTCATTATTTTTACTCACAGATATATTTGGCTGTACAAAGTTTTATCTCTAAGCTCCATTTCCCTGAGGCTAACTATACAGATTTGTTGAGATTTTCTTGGACTTTGAGGCTAGGAGCCTTCAATTTGCATACTACTTTGCTTATAATGACCTCAGCTAAACTGGAAATTATATCAGTGAGGCTCACCCTTAGTAACCACAGTAAAGTAGCAGTAATGACTACATCTATCATTCAAAGAACAGTTTTTTAAAATGATTTTACTTGTATCAAAGTAATACATGTAAAGGTATTATTGCTTTAACATTTTATAGGTTCTTAAAAAGCCTCAAGTTTGGCAGAATCTCAAACTAAAAATAATAGGACCTATGGTGACAATTAGATTTGGGACCGCCCATTTGACTGCTATTGAACTTTGTAATCACAGTATCAACAAGTAAAACAACAAAAAAATAAAAATTCTATACAAGCATTGTTAAATCTCTAGGGAAGTTTCCCTCTATCATCACAGTGAATCAATTCCTTGCAGCCTTACAACTTGGGCTGCATCTTTCTCCTTTGAGATGCAGTACATTTGTCTTTGATAGAGAATGTTTGCATCCCAATTAGAAACGCTATCTGGGGTGCAGCCATTTTTCTTAACTCATTGTTTTTTAACTGGAGGGAAAATCCTTTCAGCTTCTTCATCTGCACTTGTTGCTTTCCAGATAGTGAAAAGTACAGCCCTATGTGCATTAAAGTAAAACACTTCTGTAACCTTTGACATTTTATTTAAGGTCTTCATGTATTGCTAAGGCTTTCTTTCAGTGGTAACAAAACTTCTACTCAATTGCCTTGATTGTGCTTGATTAACACACTGGGAGAAATCCAGTATGAACCAAAATGAATTCTGAATTTTATCAACATCATTTTCCTATTTGTCATTTGGGTATGAGGCAATCATATAAAAAGAAAACAAATGTCACGGTAGAACAAATTACAAAAAAAAAGCAAACAATACTGTGTAGTAATGGATTAACCTTGTCTGGAGAGAGATGTAGGAGATGCAGGAGATGGGGTCACTATCCTTGGGGTCGGGAAGATCCTCTGGAGTAGGAAACAGCAACCCGCTCCAGTATTCTTGCCTGAAAAAAAAATTTCACGGACAGAGAAGCCTGGTGGGCTACAGTCCATGGGGTGGCAAAGAGTCGGACACCACTGAGGGATTGAGCAGGCACAGAGAGGGATGTGGTCTTTGCTGTCAGCAGCAGGGAGGTACCATTGAAGCCTTTGGACTGTTCTGTCTGATGAGAGTATCATTGTTTACTGGGGACCCTGGGGCATGTCAGATAGTGTCTACTACCAGAGTGCCTTGGGCTTTCCTGGTGGCTAGACAGTAAAGAATCTGCCTGTAATGCAGGAGACCTGGATTGGATTCCTGGGTCATGAAGATACCCTGGAGAAGGAAATGGCTACCCACTCTGGTATTCCTGCTTGGAGAATTCCATGGACAGAGGAGCCTGGGGGACTGTAGTCCATGGGGTCACTCAGCGACTAACGCTTTCACTTTACACTTTGGGGGTATAGGTATCAGTCTGACCTCTGGAAGGGCTGAAGACTAAGGTCAGTCATGTGGTTAGTCAAGCATGTCTATATGACCAAGCCCTAATAAAAACTGCTTCCCTTGTAGCTTATTCGGTAAAGAATTTGCCTGCAATGCAGGAGACCTGGGTTCTATTCCTGACTTTGGAAGATCCCCTGGAGAAGGAAATGGCAACCCACTCCAGTATTCTTGCATGGAGAATCCCATGGACAGAGGAGCCTAGCAGGCTACAGTTTATGGGATCGAAAGAGTTGGACACCACCACCACCAACAACAACACCAAGGTTGACAATACTCCATGCATATTGTCACATATCATTACCAACAGAAGTTTGTACTGTTTGTGACCCCACTGGGGGAGGAAAAATGAAAGCTCTGCATATGGAACACTCCTGGATCCTGTGCTCATTTGCTGATTTTAATTTGTATTCTTTTGCTGTAATAAACCATAATCATGGATATAATGCCATTTCTGAGTTCTGTGATGGCTTTCAGCAAATTATTGAACCTGGAGATGGTCTGGGTAACTTCCGAACTTGAATTTGGTGTCAGAAATGAGGGTAGTCTTGGGAACTATAAAATTTTGCAAATACAATAAAGCTTACGACACAAAGTCAGTAGCTCTCTCTGATCTGTGCATTTCTATTTCTGAAACACACGTCCAAGATAATCACTTTCCATTCACTTAGCTTTCATTCTTAGCTCAATTTTGACTTAGCTTTAAATCACTAAAAATTTCTTACCCACTTTAGATGGCATCTATATACTTCCTACTATAGTAAATTATGATTGACTTACTTTTACCCTATATACATACACTCGACTACCCCTCTCTCCTATCTTCCCATTATAGCTATATTACCTTTTGTTAAAGTTTATATGATTTTGACTAGGTAAATATTGTCCATAATATTTGTTGTACATTTTTTTCTTGCACAACATTTGTTTTTCCCAAAGTTAATATTATCATTGGTGTTTGGTTGGTTTCCTTAGTTTTACACATATCCAGCACCAATTCACCATATCCTCACTCCAAACTCTGATAGAGCTGACATTTTTTTTTTATAGTACAGTCAAACACATTTAGTTACTTTTTTTTCTCTTGGAGACATCCCTCTAGAACTCTTTAGTCCTTCAGTTCCAACAAGCTGCTGGTCGTCCTGTAGGCCTGCTGCACATCTATCTTTAAGGGCACGATCTTCGTAACACACTTGGAAATCTCTTAGCTTCCTTCCTATGTTGGATCCTCCATTTCTTGGATCCCAGATCTTCTTCCTGGATTTAGTTTTTTATTTTGGTTAAATACTTTCTGAGGTTTCTCAAGTTCCTTTATGAGAAAGTGTACAATGAGAAATAAAGCTATGAGATCTTGCATGAATGAAAAATGTCTTCATCTTAACAGTTGATTGATAGTATGGCTGAGCATAAAATTCAATTCTGGACATGATTTTATTCAGATTTATTCAGATATTTGAATATATTGATCTCTAGCTCCCAGAATTGCTATTGAGAAGTTTGATAATATTCTCTTTCCTTATCGTTTGAATGTGACCTGTTTTTCTCTCTTGAATTTTGAGAATCTTCTTTGTTTACAAAAGTCTCTGAAATTTAATAATATACCTTGGGGTCCATATTTTTAAATTCATTTTACTAGAAATTCATTGGGTTTTTCATTTGGGAAACTCACGTGTTGTAGCTATGAGAAATTTTCTTAAAGTTCCTTGATAGTTTTCTTGCTTTGTTCCTTTTCTTTTTCTGGAGCTCTCATGATTTAGGTGTTAGAGTTTCTGAACTATTTATTTCTTTAGAAGTTTTTGTAATTTTCTTTACATTTTCCAGCTCTTGGTCAATTTGTTTATTCTTGAAGATTTCCACAACTTTATCTTTCAACCCTTCTACTGCTTTTTAAACATCTGTTGCTATGGTTTTAAGTTCTAAGAGATTCTTTTTCTCTGTATGTTCTTGGTTCTTGAATCCTCTCTTACTTAAAAATATTTTTGCTTTTTTTTTTCTTTTGCTTTGTCTTTGTTTTCTCCAAATTTTGTCCTTTCTTTGAATTTTATCTTTTATCCCAAAGTATTTTCTAAAGCATTTTGTGTTCATTCATATTTTCTTGGGTAATAATGAACTCTGAATTATTGGAATGGGGCTTCCCAGGTGGCTCCCAGTGGTAGAGGATTCACCTGCCAATGCAGGAGATGCTGGAGATGTGAGTTTGATCCCTGGATTGGGAAGATCCTCTGGAGGAGGATATGATAACCCACTCGAGTATTCTTGCCTGGAAAATCCCTTGGACAGAGGAGCCTGGTGAGCAACAGTCCATGGGGGTTGAAAAGGAGTCAGACATGACTGAACGACTGAGCACCTCTATATTATTTGTGGAAGTTGATTGGATGCACTGATATGGAACCTGCAGATATGGAGGGCCCACTGTACTATGCGATTTTATAAAGTGTACTTGAGCATCTGTGGATTTTCTTATTCACTGAGGTCCTGGAACTAATCACTTGTGATGCTGAGGGATGGCTATATTTTTGTTTGAACTCCTAAGTCTGTTGAAATCTCTATCTCATATAATAATCAGTAATATATTCATCATAATTCATAGTTGTAGAAACAAAGACTGTTAGAAATGGAAAGAAACATAGTTCATTGAATCCAACTCTTCAAATGTTGAGATGTAAAGCATGGGTAAAGGCTTTGCTCAAATTCCCACATCATACCAGTAGTAGATTCTAGGACCAAAAATTGAGAATCCTTCTCAGGCCAAAGGCTTTCCCCTATATTACTTTATGAATTTTAATTTTTCTCTAATACTAATGTTCTTGGAGGAAGAGATTTTATCTTTTGCTTCTTTGTAAGAACTCATCTCAATAAGAGACATAGCAACAAGTAAACCTTTGCCCTAAGAGGACAAAGAGATAATGAAACACGAATGAATTGGTAGATTTCAGTGCTGAAAAAGATTCAGGACCTACATCTTAACTTAATAGGAAAGAACGCCATAGCTAACTAGTGGCATCTGCCAAGGCTATAGAGGGAGGGCCTGCTATACACGTCAGATATGTGCTTTTCTCTCTATGCAATAATCAGTCCTCTTCACTTAGATGAACCCTCTGGGAAGGATGTACATATACGGAGAATAAAAAGAGAATATGGATACCTACCCAGTAACCAGAACAATGGAATCAACCCTAGCTCCCCCAATATGGTGACATATGCTCCTGCCAGCTAGCCTCACTGTTAACTTCTTAAGTTACAGACATGGAGCTTTTGCTTTAGTAGCAAAGTTGTGTCTGATTCTTTTGAGACCCTAAGATGCTTGGAGTTGTGTGTGTTAAGTTGCTTCAGTAGTGCCCAACCCTGCGTGACCCCATGGACTGTAACCTGCCAGGCTCCTCTGTCCGAGGGATTCTCCAGGCAAGAATACTGGAGTGGATTGTCATGCCCTCCTCCAGGGGATCTTCCTGACCCAGGGATCAAACATGCATCTCTTATTGGGTTTCCTCTTACTGAGTCTCCTGCATTGGAGGGTGGGTTCTTTACCACTAGTGCCACTTGGGAGCCCCCTGAGAAGATGCTCAATGGAGTAGATGCTCAATAAAGGTGTACCAGTTGAGTTAAATTAGGATATAAACAAATATTTTCACAACAAAACTGTCCCATTCCGGTGTCAATCATAGTACTTAGCACTTAGTAGATGCTTTAAAATCCCTTGTGGAATAAAAATATGACCTTCAAAATATGACCCTGAATCCCTAGATGAACAATGTGCAATCTCCTTTGACATAAAATTGAAAATATTGTAAGCTGATAACTGTACTACATAAGTATACATTATACATATAATATAGAAGTATACAGTATACAGTATGCATAAGTATAATGTTTCTTATATTGTTTGAATCAACTCTCAAAGTTGCCCAGAGGACATGAAAGAAAAAGGGGGATTCAGAAAATGCTCCTCTAACATATGGGATTTTTGAGTCAAATTGCGGGGAAAATCTGACTCCGTGGTGGACTTCCATTCTGTCAATCACTTTCTTCCGTAGGCTCAGCTTGCATGATGTCAGGAGTTCCGGGAGTCAAGACAGCGTGGGGGCATGGATCCAACATTGACTCATACTTGGTGGAAGAAATCTACCCCAAAGTCTGGAAGAGATAATTCGGTTGTGAGCACTAGGGATATGACTCTGACCGCAGAGGAAAAAGGGCAACCGAGGTGTAAGTTTTGTCTTATGACTACCTACTCAGTGAGGCCTGAGGATAGTATGAGATATGATCGAAAATCTTGCTGCTTAATGCATAACCATGGCCAGTTTTTAGAAAGAAGACTGCCTGAAGAGAAAAAAGAAAGTTTTTAGTCCCTTCATATTAGTAATTTGGTCACACTTTGGCTCTTGGTGGGTTTGTAAAACTTCTAAAGGATCTCTTGTGTGGTGAACGATTCTTCAGTCCCAGTGTTGGCTGAACCAACGAAGTGTGAAACCTCTAGTTTGCATGTGCAACTGAAGGTGTTTCACAGGCAGAAAAGAGAGAGAACCACCTTCTTTGGTAAAGTTGACAAGACAGGAAAAGATAAAAAAATATACCATTGTAGTGACAACATACTAACTAAACGAATCATATGCTGAAAAAAAAAAACAAACCCATGAAACTCTCACAGGATGAGATTCACTTCCATCCTGTGAGATGGTGGACCAGTCCTGGGATGGACCAGTCCTGGGATGCTGAACCAGTTACAGAATTTGTGGGAACCAGTGCAAAAGGGAAAATGGGAGCCCCTTGTTTAAAACTTACTAGGAATTTCCACAAGGTAACCACGGAGCAGTAAACCAAATATGGGCCTCTCTAAGTGTGGGGTCTTGATAGACTGTGCAGGTCTTATGTCCATGAAGTTAGGTCTGCTGGGATGTCTCACCAATAATTTCAAAACTTTTATTTGCAGTCTTTCTATTATTTAAGAATTTGAAGAGTGATTATTTTTGTAAATATTTTTTTATTGGGATATAGTTGATTTATGAAGAGTGACTATAATCTCACAAATTCTGCAGAAAAGAATCCCAGAAATTAAAGCCTGATAGAAAGTGATTATCTGACTTCACATGTCTAACACAATTATTGGCATATATCGTAGTTTTAATGGCTATTGACTGGGGACAGGTAGATTAGGAAAAAGGTTTTGGTTCTAAACTTAGCTCTGCATTGTCCAGTTGAAGGAATTTAAGCACAGCACTTCAGTTTTTTCCCCCTTGGTCTTATTTTATAAATCTAAAAAATTATGGACTAGGCAATAGATAATCTCTATAATTTCCTAATTCTGTGCTCTGCTTGACATCAAGAGGTAATTAGAGCTTGAATTTTAGACTAGTAAGTACTAACCCTAAACATCTGGCCATGTTGCAAATATATCCTTAATGTATATACACGTTTGTTGTTGTTGTTTACTTGCTCAGTGGTGTCTGACTCTTTATGACTCCATGGACTGTAGCCCATCAGGTTTCTCTCTCCATAGGATTCTCCAGGTAAGAATACTAGACTGGGTTGCCATTCCTTCTTCCAGGGGATCTTCCTGACCCAGGGATCAAACCTGCATTTTTTATGTCTAACCTGCATTGGCTGGTGGATTCTTTACCACTAGTGACACCTGGAAAGCTCCATATATGTATGTGTGTGTGTGTGTGTATATATATATGTATATGTATATATATGTGTGTATATATGTATATATATATGTATACATATATATATATGTAATTTTGAATAGGAATTCACAATTTACCAACCCCAGATGATATGTAACTCCCCAAGATGGACCTCACTATTATTAATTGCCTGTGCCTAATACCATAAATCAAGGGATGAGTAGAAGAAATTTTTACTTCTTTCCAGAACGTTTGTAATGTTCCTTCCACTGACTTGGAATTCAGTCACAGGTTTCCTGAATAGTATTGAGTGCATGCACAGTGCTTCCCCTGTGTCACCCTGTAGGCATATTATGTGGGCTGTATTTTTTGCTTGAGGGGAGCTGCAATAAAGCAACAGGGCAGCAGTGTAATTTCCACTCTCCTCATATACTTTACATGAGGCTTTGGTCCCACAAATACTCTGACTTTGTTTTTGGGAAGATAGTTCCTCAAAGAATTTTCTGGCCTTTTTCACAAAAAATAACACATGGGATTTTCCCAGGAAGCCGGAGTTGGCTAAAGAGACATAGCATCATGTTTCCAACATTAATCATGAACCCTCTTTAATTAAACACAAGCTTCCTACAGGTTGGTGCTGATGGCATTGGGGTTAGAACTTAAGGAACACTGTGCATGTGTGTGCGTGGGAAGACCTGAGGAAAATTACCTTGAGGGAAAAGTAGGCCCTGAATTAAGCATTCAAGCTCACTTTTATTCAGTGCTGTCTATGGACAAATCTTCAAGCTACATTGCCTTTAGGAAAGCAAACGGGGCTATAGAAATGACAAAACAATATCTGATTTTAGGGAACTTGGTCTAGTATGGGAGAAGATACATAACTAACTCTAATATGAGATTGAAGAATCAAGACTCTAAGAAAAATGTGAACCACTCTCCTAGGCCTATGTAGAGAATATGTAAGACTACTTTTAAGACGGATAGTTTTGAGAGAACTCATGGAGATAATGATTTTTCAGGCTGGACTTGAATGGCTGGGTACCACTCTGAGAGGCCCGAGTGGGAAATCAAGGAACGGCATGAGCAAAGGTTCAGGGTGTGCTTTTTTTTTTTTTTTTCACTTATTCTTATTAGTTGGAGGCTAATTACTTCACAACATTTCAGTGGGTTTTGTCATACTTCGACATGAATCAGCCATGGAGTTACATGTATTCCCCATCCCGATCCCCCCTCCCACCTCCCTCTCCACCCGATTCCTCTGGGTCTTCCCAGTGCACCAGGCCCGAGCACTTGTCTCATGCATCCCACCTGGGCTGGTGATCTGTTTCCATAGATAATATACATGCTGTTCTTTCAAAACATCCCACCCTCACCTTCTCCCACAGAGTCAAAAGTCTGTTCTGTACATTCTGTGTCTCTTTTTCTGTTTTGCATATAGGGTTATCATTACCATCTTTCTAAATTCCATATATATGTGTTAGTATGCTGTAATGATCTTTATCTTTCTGGCTTACTTCACTCTGTATAATGGGCTCCAGTTTCATCCATCTCATTAGAACTGATTCAAATGAATTCTTTTTAACGGCTGAGTAATATTCCATGGTGTATATGTACCACAGCTTCCTTATCCATTCTTCTGCTGATGGGCATCTAGGTTGCTTCCATGTCCTGGCTATTATAAACAGTGCTGCGATGAACATTGGGGTGCACATGTCTCTTTCAGATCTGGTTTCCTCAGTGTGTATGCCCAGAAGTGGGATTGCTGGGTCATATGGCAGTTCTATTTCCAGTTTTTTAAGAAATCTCCACACTGTTTTCCATAGTGGCTGTACTAGTTTGCATTCCCACCAACAGTGTAAGAGGGTTCCCTTTTCTCCACACCCTCTCCAGCATTTCTTGCTTGTAGACTTTGGATAGCAGCCATCCTGACTGGCATGTAATGGTACCTCATTGTGGTTTTGATTTGCATTTCTCTGATAATGAGTGATGTTGAGCATCTTTTCATGTGTTTGTTAGCCATCTCTATGTCTTCTTTGGAGAAATGTCTGTTTAATTCTTTGGCCCATTTTTTGATTGGGTCATTTATTTTTCTGGAATTGAGCTTCAGGAGTTGCTTGTATATTTTTGAGATTAATCCTTTGTCTGTTGCTTCATTTGCTATTATTTTCTCCCAAACTGAGGGCTGTCTTTTCACCTTGCTTATAGTTTCCTTTGTTGTGCAGAAGCTTTTAAGTTTCATTAGGTCCCATTTGTTTATTTTTGCTTTTATTTCCAATATTCTGGGAGGTGGGTCATAGAGGATCCTGCTGTGATTTATGTCGGAGAGTGTTTTGCCTATGTTCTCCTCTAGGAGTTTTATAGTTTCTGGTCTTACATTTAGATCTTTAATCCATTTTGAGTTTATTTTTGTGTATGGTGTTAGAAAGTGTTCTAGTTTCATTCTTTTACAAGTGGTTGACCAGTTTTCCCAGCACCACTTGTTAAAGAGGTTGTCTTTTTTCCATTGTATATCCTTGCCTCCTTTGTCAAAGATAAGGTGTCCATAGGTTCGTGGATTTATCTCTGGGCTTTCTATTCTGTTCCATTGATCTATATTTCTGTCTTTGTGCCAGTACCATACTGTCTTGATGACTGTGGCTTTGTAGTAGAGTCTGAAGTCAGGCAGGTTGATTCTCCAGTTCCATTCTTCTTTCTCAAGATTACTTTGGCTATTCGAGGTTTTTTGTATTTCCATACAAATTGTGAAATTCTTTGGTCTAGTTCTGTGAAAAATACCGTTGGTAGCTTGATAGGGATTGCATTGAATCTATAGATTGCTTTGGGTAGAATAGCCATTTTGACAATATTGATTCTTCCAATCCATGAACACGGTATGTTTCTCCATCTGTTTGTGTCCTCTTTGATTTCTTTCATCAGTGTTTTATAGTTTTCTATGTATAGGTCTTTTGTTTCTTTAGGTAGATATACTCCTAAGTATTTTATTCTTTTTGTTGCAATGGTGAATGGTATTGTTTCCTTAATTTCTCTTTCTGTTTTCTCATTGTTAGTGTATAGGAATGCAAGGGATTTCTGTGTGTTAATTTTATATCCTGCAACTTTACTATATTCATTGATTAGCTCTAGTAATTTTCTGGTAGAGTCTTTAGGGTTTTCTATGTAGAGGATCATGTCATCTGCAAACAGTGAGAGTTTCACTTCTTCTTTTCCTATCTGGATTCCTTTTACTTCTTTTTCTGCTCTGATTGCTGTGGCCAAAACTTCCAACACTATGTTGAATAGTAGTGGTGAGAGTGGGCACCCTTGTCTTGTTCCTGATTTTAGGGGAAATGCTTTCAAGTTTTCACCATTGAGGGTAATGCTTGCTGTGGGTTTGTCATATATAGCTTTTATTATGTTGAGGTATGTTTCTTCTATTCCTGCTTTCTGGAGAGTTTTAATCACAAGTGAGTGTTGAATTTTGTCAAAGGCTTTCTCTGCATCTATTGAGATAATCATATGGTTTTTATCTTTCAATTTGTTAATGTGGTGTATTACATTGATTGATTTGCAGATATTAAAGAATCCTTGCATTCCTGGGATAAAGCCCACTTGGTCATGGTGTATGATCTTTTTAATATGTTGTTGGATTCTGTTTGCTAGAATTTTGTTAAGGATTTTTGCATCTATGTTCATCAGTGATATTGGCCTGTAGTTTTCTTTTTTTGTGGCATCTTTGTTTGGTTTTGGAATTAGGGTGATGGTGGCCTCATAGAATGAGTTTGGAAGTTTACCTTCTTCTGCAATTTTCTAGAAGAGTTTGAGTAAGATAGGTGTTAGCTCTTCTCTAAATTTTTGGTAGATTTCAGCTGTGAAGCCATCTGGTCCTGGGCTTTTGTTTGCTGGAAGATTTCTGATTACAGTTTCGATTTCCTTGCTTGTGATGAGTCTGTTAAGATCTTCTATTGCTTCCTGGTTCAGTTTTGGAAAGTTATACTTTTCTAAGAATTTGTCCATTTCATCCAAGTTGTCCATTTTATTGGCATAGAGCTGCTGGTAGTAGTCTCTTATGATCCTTTGTATTTCAGTGTTGTCTTTTGTGATCTCTCCATTTTCATTTCTAATTTTGTTAATTTGGTTCTTCTCTCTTTGTTTCTTAATGAGTCTTGCTAATGGTTTGTCAATTTTGTTTATTTTTTCAAAAAACCAGCTTTTAGCTTTGTTGATTTTTGCTATGGTCTCTTTAGTTTCTTTTGCATTTATTTCTGCCCTAATTTTTAAGATTTCTTTCCTTCTGCTAACCCTGGGGTTCTTCATTTCTTCCTTCTCTAATTGCTTTAGGTGTAGAGTTAGGTTATTTATTTGGTTTTTTTCTTGTTTCTTGATGTAAGACTGTAATGCTATGAACCTTCCCCTTAGCACTGCTTTTACAGTGTCCCATAGGTTTTGGGTTGTTGTGTTTTCATTTTCATTCATTTCTATGCATATTGATTTTTTTTTATTTCTTCTATGATTTGTTGGTTATTCAGAAGTGTGTTATTTAGCCTCCATATGTTTGAAGTTTTAACAATTTTTTTCCTGTAATTGAGATCTAATCTTACTGCACTGTGGTCAGAAAAGATGACTGGAATGATTTCAATTTTTTTGAATTTTCCAAGACCAGATTTATGGCCCAGGATGTGATCTATTCTGGAGAAGGTTCCGTGTGCACTTGAGAAAAAGGTGAAGTTGATTGTTTTGGGGTGAAATGTCCTATAGATATCAATTAGGTCTAGCTGGTCCATTGTGTCATTTAAGGTTTGTGTTTCCTTGCTAATTTTCTGTTTAGTTGATCTATCCATAGTTGTGAGTGGGGTATTAAAGTCTCCCACTATTATTGTGTTACTATTAATTTCCTTTTTCATACTCGTTAGCGTTTGCCATACATATTGCGGTGCTCCTATGTTGGGTGCATATATATTTATAATTGTTATATCTTCTTCTTGGATTGATCCTTTGATCATTATGTTGTGTCCTTCTTTGTCTCTTTTCACATCCTTTATTTGAAAGTCTATTTTATCTGATATGAGTATTGCGACTCCTGCTTTCTTTTGGTCTCCATTTGCGTGAAATATTTTTTTCCAGCCCTTCACTTTTAGTCTGTGTGTGTCTCTTGTTTTGAGGTGGGTCTCTTGTAGACAGCATATATAGGGGTCTTGTTTTTGCATCCATTCAGCCAGTCTTTGTCTTTTGGTTGGGGCATTCAACCTATTTACATTTAAGGTAATTATTGATAGGTGTGGTCCCGTTGCCATTTACTTTGTTGTTTTGGGTTCATGTTTATACAACCTTTCTGTGTTTCCTGTCTAGAGAAGATCCTTTAGCATTTGTTGAAGAGCTGGTTTTGTGGTGCTGAATTCTCTCAGCTTTTGCTTGTCTGTAAAGCTTTTGAATTCTCCTTCATATCTGAATGAGATCCTTGCTGGGTACAGTAATCTAGGTTGTAGGTTATTCTCTTTCATTACTTTAAGTATGTCCTGCCATTCCCTTCTGGCCTGGAGGGTTTCTATTGATAGATCAGCTGTTATCCTTATGGGAATCCCTTTGTGTGTTATTTGTTGTTTCTCCCTTGCTGCTTTTAATATTTGTTCTTTGTGTTTCATCTTTGTTAATTTGATTAATATGTGTCTTGGGGTGTTTCACCTTGGGTTTATCCTGTTTGGGATTCTCTGGGTTTCTTGGACTTGGGTGGCTATTTCCTTCCCCATTTTAGGGAAGTTTTCAGCTATTATCTCCTTGAGTATTTTCTCATGGCCTTTCTTTTTGTCTTCTTCTTCTGGGACTCCTATGATTCGAATGTTGGGGCGTTTCACATTGTCCCAGAGGTCCCTGAGGTTGTCCTCATTTCTTTTGATTCTTTTTTCTTTTTTCCTCTCTGTTTCATTTATTTCCACCATTTTATCTTCTACCTCACTTATCCTATCTTCTGTCTCCGTTATTCTACTCTTGGTTCCCTCCAGAGTGTTTTTGATCTCATTTATTGCATTATTCATTTTTAATTGACTCTTTTTTATTTCTTCTAGGTTTTTATTAAACATTTCTTGCATCTTTTCAATCTTTGTCTCCAGGCTATTTATCTGTAACTCCATTTTGTTTTCAAGATTTTGGATCATTATTATTATTATTATTCTAAATTCTTTTTCAGGTAGATTCCCTATCTCCTCCTCTTTTGTTTGACTTGATGGGCATTTTTCATGTTCCTTTACCTGTTGGGTATTTCTCTGCCTTTTCATCTTGTTTAGATTGCTGTGTCTGGAGCGGGCTTTCTGTATTCTGGAGGTCTGTGGTTCCTTTTTATTGTGGAGGTTCCTCACTGTGGGTGGGGTTGGACGATTGGCTTGTCAAGGTTTCCTGGTTAGGGAAGCTTGTGTCGGTGTTCTGGTGCATGGAACTTGATCTCTTCTCTCTGGAGTGCAATGGAGTGCCCAGTAATGAGTTTTGAGATGGGTCTATGTGTTAGGTGTGACCTTGGGCAGCCTGTATGTTGACGTTCAGGGCTATGTTCCTGCGTTGCTGGAGAATTTGCTTGGTATGTCTTGCTCTAAAACTTATTGGCTCTTGGGTGGTGGTTGGTTTCAGTGTAGATATGGAGGCTTTTGGACGGTCTCTTATTACTTAAAGTTCCATGTAGTCAGGAGTTTTCTGGTGTTCTCAGGTTTGGGGCTTAAGTCTGCTGCCTCTGGATTTCAGTTTTATTCTTCCAGTAGTCTCAAGACTTCTCCAACTATACAGCACTGACAATAAAACTTCTAGGTTAATGGTGAAAAGATTCTCCCCCGTTAGGGACACCCAGCGAGGTTCACAGAGTTACATGAAGAAGAGGAGAGGGAGGAGGGAGATAGTGATGAGCAGGAGGAGAAAAAGGGGGACTCAAGAGGAGAGAGACAGATCTACGCAGTTGTCTGTTCCCAGAGTGTTCTCCATAGCCCAGACACCCACAAAGATTCACAGAATTGGATTGGGAAGAGAAGGGGAAAGGAGGAAATAGAGGTGTTCTGAGGTAGAAAATGGAGAGTCAAGATTGGGAGAGAATAATCAACACACTCCTGAATAAAAATGGGAAGTGCATATTGGATTCTTAAATGTCCACAATTTATATCATATACTGAAAAACAAAGATTAAAAATCTAGAGTAGAGGTTAGACTCTTAAAAATACTATATTAAAAACAAAAACCAAACACACAAGAAAATTTTAGAAATATATATGAAGTTCGGTTTAAAAATAGGGCTTCTCTCTCTCTTTTTTTTTGTAAGGTTATAGTGTAATGAAAATGAAAATTAAGGAGTAGTAGAGGAGTAATAGAGGACTTTAAAAGGAAATAAGAGAAAAAGAAAAATAGAAAATAGAAGAGGAAAAGAAAAAAGAAAAAAAAAAAAGGAAAAAAAATTTTTCCTAATTAAAAAAATCGTAAAACTCTATGAGAATGAAAGTTAAGGAATAATGGGTGAGCAACAGGGAATTTTAAAAGAAAATAAAAGAGAAAAAAGAAAAAAAAGTAAAAATATACCTAGGAATTTCTCTGGAGCTGTTGCGCTCAGTGTGGGTTTGGTTCAGTTTCAGATAGCGCCTCGTTCCAGCTTACACTTCTCCATATCTACAGGCCCCTTCCGGTGTAGTTGGTGTTATCTACAGGGATTTTAATCTGTTGCACCAGTCCCATCTGAAGTGGTTCCCTTTGTTTATTTGGCTTCTGTTTGCCGGTCTCTTCAGTGCCTAATTTCCGCCCTGACATAGGCGGGCGGAGGTGATCTTTTATTCATGTTGCTAGTTCTGTTGCGCTGCGGGGAGGGGCTGGCGCTGCTTTCCCCGTCTGCGCTGCTCAGGCTCCCGGCTGCTCTATATGGAGCGTGCCTTGCGCTGCGCGTGGTTCCAGCCCTCGGGTGTTCCACAAAAGCGCGGAACAAAAAGCCGCACCTGCGTTTTGTGCCTACCCCGTCCGAGCGGCTCAGGCAGCCAGGAGCTTGACGGGCGCACTCTCCCTGGGTGCGGCCGCCTTCTGCCCTCCGCGTCCCCAGCCCCAGTCCCTGCCCGTGCCGGTCAGATGCCTGCGCCCTGTGTCTCGCCGCGACCCTCCCGGCGGATGTCGACCATCCAGAATCTCAGGAGGTCTTTGATTAGAAACTGGAGGCCTGTTTGCAGTGTGGTAGGGGATGCGGTCCTTGGGGCCGAGCCTGCCCCTTTCCCCTCCCCTCTGCCTCCTGCCTCCGGCGGGGCTGGGCCGGTCCGCAGCCTGCGAGCTCTTCTCTGGACTTGCTCGGTCCCTTTGTTCTGCGAATGGCCGGCAGTGTGTTCCGGCCGGTTAATTTTCTCTCTCTCTTTTGCTGTCCCACAGTTTAAGTTGGTAACTCACAAAAGCTCCCTCTGATTGCCCTCAGGGCACTCAGGCCCGGTCCTTACCCTAAGCAATGCCGCCCGCGCCTCTCCGATCCGCCCCCACTTGCTGGTGGCAGATGCGGGCGTCTGGGGTACTTTTCTGCTGGGAGTTGCTTTTAGGCACGTAATCTGTGGGTTTTATTTATTCTTCCCCTCCCAGTCAGGTTGCCCTCTGAGATTCAAAAACTTCCCCCAGACCCACCAGTGCAAGGGTTTCCTGGTGTTTGGAAACTTCCTCTATTAAGACTCCCGTCCTTAGCTCTTTTGTCTCTCTTTTTATCTTTTATATTTTGTCCTACCTCCTTTCGAAGACAATGGGTTGCTTTTCTGGGCGCCTGATGACCTCAGCTAGCGATCAGGAGTTGTTTTGTAAAGTTTGCTCTGCGTTCAGTTATTCTTTTGATGAATTTGTAGGAGAGAAAGTGGTCTCCCCGTCCGATTCCTCCGCCATCTTGGCTCCTCCCCGCCAGGGTGTGCTCTTTTAGGAATGACTAGTCACCCCACACACCTCCATTAGGAACAGTTCACTTCTACCGAGTGCTCACTACATGACAGGCAAAAGTCTTAGTATTTCATATCACCTGACAATTTTCAACTGAAGGCTGGGGGAGATATTAATATCAGGCTCACTTTAATGATAAGGAAATCTAGCCATAGAAAAATTAAAAAGCATACTCAAGGTTATATAGCTAGATAGCCGCGAAGCCAGAATTCAAGCCTGCATTCATAAGTGCAATACTGCTGTGGGCACACTGCAGGGTGAAACACAAGGCGGGCTGGAACCAAATAGCAGAGGGTCTTCTGTGTCATCCCTAAGTTCTGCATTTCATAAGTAAATTACTAAGGGAGGAGAAAATATTCCTATTTTTTTGTATTTGAAATGAAAAGAAATAAAAAAGTTAAAAAAGAATCCATTATTAGTGATAATTTGGAACAATTGATCATCTAGTGCTTTGCTGTTCAATATGGTAGCCTCCAGCTGCATGTGGCTACTGAGAATTTGAATATGGCCAGTCTAAATTGAGATGTGCCATATGTATAAAATGAACACCAGATTTCTAGAATTTAGCGTGACAATAATATTTTATTAATATTTTTCTGTATTGATACATATTGATATATTTTGGATATATTGTTTTAAGTGAAATATATTTTAAAATTATTTTTCCCTGTTTCTTTTTACCTTTAGTAATGGAGCTATTAGAGAATTGACTTGCATTATATTTCTGTTGGGCATTGCTGGTCAGAGCAACATAGAGTTACGGTCGATGTTCTACTAACTGTCTTCGATAGAAGGACTTCCTACCACATTGGTTTTCTAACCACATTCTTTCCTTGCTTTCTGGCCATTTGCAAGAAAAATTTTAAGAGGCACCCCCTCTGTAAAGGGTTGAGAGCCCCTAGAATTTCCTTTTTTACTTGCTTCAAACCACAAAAAAATGATCAATGTAATCTCTGGATGAGGAGTCAACATTTTACGAGGGCAAAGGGAGGAGGTGTACAGAAATTTCCAATCCCTGGACGGTGTGAAGTGAAAGTGTTTTCAAAGGATCCCACAAGAATGGCATGGGTGGGCATAATGGGTCTGTCTCCTCGTCAAAAGACCCAAGGAGTTGAAAGGAAACTCTAACTACAACACCAAAATGCCACAAAACCATAGTTATTAATACCAACTAACTAGCATCTCTATCTGTCACCATCTCATCTTAAAAAACTTGTGAAAATACGTAATCTTGATGAGACTTCAATTAGGTATAAATACCAGCACCAAAAGGAGACAGTACATTCTTCTGATCATCTGCAGATCAGCAATTAGAAAAGAAAGATCAGCTACCTCCTTGGGACCTGATCAGCTTAACACAGAAGCTACCGATTTCAACTACTTCGGCCTAACTCTCTCCTAAACAATGAAATATACAAGCTATATCTTAGCTTTACAGCTCTGCGTGCTTTTGGGTTTTTCTGGTTCTTATGGCCAGGGCCCATTTTTTAAAGAAATAGAAAACTTAAAGGAGTATTTTGTAAGTATGATCTTTTAATGAGACTTTCTTGTGATTGAAATGACTTGATGTTTGATGTTGACTTGGAATTCTATGATGGGCTCTCATCTCTAGTCTTCAGTCATTTTGAGAAGACGGTGTTATTGTGACTGTTGGCTAGATGTGTTTTTTTTTTTTTTGACTAAACGATCTAGATATTGCTTTAATGCTCTGCTCAGTTTGCTATAGAGATTTAGGAGGGATTCATGAATGCTCCAAAAGATGGGCATAATATGGGTATATATCATAGTGTTGATATTTCATGATGAGAATCCATTCAAATATGACATTAAGTAGTAAGAATACTGAAAAGCTGAGTCTTAATTTTTCATTTCTCAAGTTACTATAATGGTGACAGTCAAAAGTCAAGATCAGCATTAAAAATGGTCATTTGAAATAATTGATCAATTAAAGAAGATGAGGTCCTTAAATATCTGGCTTAAAAACAAAAACACTTCTAGGTGTTTTTCTCTAAAAAGTCATTTTAAAATTTTACTATCCCATCTAGATTGTCTGTGAATTACTCTTGGACTCAGTCACTTGCTGAGATTTTTTTGTAGGAGCTATAATCTAGTTTATATTTAAAAAATTTTTTTGTCTTGTTTTATGAGTTTCTTAAAAAATTTATTTATGGTTAATTAAAATAGCTTGTGCATTTTAAATATTTTATCATATGTCCAAATTTAGCTATTATAATTATAGCTGGAGCTATCTTTTAAAGGGGATATAATACCTTGTAGGATGCAGGTAGAGGTCATAGAGGTTATAGAGGTTATACCATGGGGGGGCAGTATTTTATAGTGAGATGGTTTTATTGATTTTTTTTTTTTTTAACTATACCTTTTTCTTACCATAGTAATTTGAGACAGTTGAAGTATCATCAGTCTTGAATGAGTTCACTGTGTTGTTATATTAGTAAATAAGAAAGCAAAAAATCACATGATAGTCTTTGGCTATTATCCAATTGGATAGCTTTTGTGAATATTTTTTGTTAGAACTAAACAGTGTTGAAAAGAAAATCAGTAAATATTGCCAGCATCCAAGTTCAATAAAACTTGAGGTACATTTTTACAGCAATTTATGGACTAATTTTAAGCCAATTTTTTCTTGCGTTGTTTTATTTTCCAGAATGCAAGTAACCCAGATGTAGCTGAGGGTGGGCCTCTTTTCATAGAAATTTTGAAGAATTGGAAAGAGGTAAGCTGAACATTTCCATTTGGCTGATTTTCCTGTTGCTTTTTTTCTGATGGATAAATTCACATCAACCTCTCTTTGTGCTCTTTTCTACCAAGGAGAGTGACAGAAAAATTATTCAGAGCCAAATTGTCTCCTTCTACTTCAAACTCTTTGAAAACTTCAAAGATAACCAGGTCATTCAGAGGAGCGTGGATATCATCAAGCAAGACATGTTTCAGAAGTTCTTGAATGGCAGCTCTGAGAAACTGGAGGACTTCAAAAAGCTGATTCAAATTTCGGTGAGATGATCTTAATGCTTCCTTTGGTATCATTGCAGAGGCTCTTACAAAGCACTTCATTACCAGAAAATAGAAATTAGATACCGGGTACAGTTGTTAAAGCTCTGAAGTGAACTTGTGGTCAAAATGCCTCTTTGCTAGTTCTCTTTTGCCTTGGATGACTTTGCAGAGTCAGTTATTGGAGGCACTTAAGTCTGTGATTTTGGGAAAATACTGGCATTATGCCTACCTCACAAAGATGGGTGAATGGACAAATCAGTGAGGAGGAAGCAGAGAAGGAGTTGAGGTGATGGGGGCAGAATATTGAAAACCAACTCTCCCATTGCTGCTTGTTTGTGTGTTGGAAATTCTCTTGCTTTGAATAGGTTGTATGTCTTAATGGAAAGAGCAGTGGGAGGGAGAGGGAAGAAGATGTGTGCTCCACCCAGCTTAGCCACCAAAGAAATGTGTGACTTCAGATGAATCACAGGCCTGGCTGGGGCTCTTTCCTCATCTTAAAAGGAGCCTGTTGAATTCACTATAATTTCTATGGTCTCCTTTGCTCTAAAATTCTACAATGCCATGGATAGTATATGAGAATGAGATAGGAGAAAGGAATAGCCTTTGAGGAGACAAAGACCCTCCCACTGCCGGACTCTGGTCAACCACTCAGATTGTATAGCCCAAGGAGAGGTGACTGCGTTTGTTTTTAGAAAGAAAATAGGTAGAATTGTCCTATCAATGAATCTTTAAAGTTCTTAGAAGCTGAAAGATAACTTTGAAGCATAAGGGCACGTCACATTTCCCAAAATTTCATCTAAGGGACAAAGGCCTCCAGATTTTTGGGGGGGGAGAGTTGGCTTTGGTATAAATAGGCTTGGGTGAGAAGAGGAGGGGTCTCATTATGACTTGTGCCTTCAGGATTTGTACCAGCTCTTGCTCTAACCTGGTCTGCCTCTCAGCAGTCTCATTTAAGCTCCCAGGAACTGAAATAAGTGATTGCTCTTCAAGATTTCTCTAGTCTCCCATATGTCAGATAGTATGAGAGTGGCTTGGAAAAATTATACGTAATGTTTTCCATGTTCAGCAGATCTCCACTGGTTGCAGGCTAGAGAATGAAAAAGCACTTGTTCCTAACCCAGTGGTGCCTCTGGCTGCTGTTCAGTCCTAGAGAAGACCCTTAGTTTCTTGGTGATGCTTAGAAAACTGGAAAGTAAAATTTATCACCTGTAAACACACAGCTGGTAGAAATTTTTCTACTCTGTTGTAACTGGGCCTTGAAAACAATCGGTTGGTCCCATCCTTCTGGAAGCTCCAAGCCTCCTGCTTTACAATGTGCAATCTTGAGTGAGTGTGCAACCATTGTCATCTTTTGCTCAGATGTCAACATATTTAAAGCATGTTTTGCCTTTTTGTTTTGTAACTTAGAATCTCCTAGTCATTCTCAGAAATGTGGCAAGGTGGCTGCAGCGTTTCCAGCTTTAGAAAGAAATGTAGTGGCAGAGCAAAGATGAAAGCAAATGGTCTTCATTTTATGAAGCATGAATTCACTTATATGGTCCTACTGGGAAGAGTGAGAAAATAGTTCAATTTGCTGGAATGGAAGGCAGAGTACAGGGAGATTGCTTTCATTCCTAACTTTAACTATTATATAATACCAGTAATTGATCATTACCATTTAAATAAGATCAGTGTTTATTTTTAATCCCATTATGGGAACGATGAGACTGACCTAATTTGGAGGAAATAAAAAATTACGGTTTTCCTCCTTCTAGGACTTGGTATTTATAAAGTACTGAACCTATACCAGTGGTTTTCAAACTTGGGTGGTGCCTAAATCACCTGGTGATGTTGGTAACTACACATTGGCCCAGGCCTAGTCTGATTTCATCCAGCTGGGTGTCAGAGTTCTTCATTAGGTCCTCAGGTTACTCTTTTACACACCCAACATGGGAGCCATTGGCTATAGTAACTCATCTGATACTTTCAGCAAAGACTAAGTACTAGGTGATAGAAGTGGTAGAGACCCTAAGGGTCATCTAAACAATCTCCTCATACTTAGAGTAGAAACATAGATTTGGAGAGCTTCAGTGACTGGTTTAAAGTCAGATGTATTGCACACACAGAATTTATACCCACATTTTTCTGTCACTCTACTTCTGGGTTTTTTTCACTATATAATTTTCAGATCTCTGAAGTGGTAAATTTACAATATGTGATGTGCTCCATTCTGTTACAGCTCAACTATCAATTGAATTGTTATAATTTTAGTCTTTATCACTGAAGAAACCAACATTACATATTAAGGTTCATTATTGCTAGTGAAAATAATTTATTTTAAAGAATACTTTTATTTTCTTGGGCCTAGACAGCAGAATATCCTAATGACTCATATGCCTGAAATTAATTTTGCTGTTTTCTTTCCCAATAGGTGGATGATCTGCAGATCCAGCGCAAAGCCATAAATGAACTCATCAAAGTGATGAATGACCTGTCGCCAAAATCTAACCTCAGAAAGCGGAAGAGAAGTCAGAATCTCTTTCGAGGCCGGAGAGCATCAATGTAACAGTCCTCCTGCCTGCAATATTTGAATTTTTAAATCTAAATCTATTTATTAATATTTAATATTTTACATTATTTATATGGGGAATATATATTTAGACTTATCAAAATATTTATAATAGTAATTTTATGTCATGAAAATGAATATCTATTAATATATGTGTTATTTATAATTCCTTTATCCTGTGACTATTTCACTCGACCCTTTTTTTCCCCTGACTAACTAGGCAAGTCTATGGGATTTCAAGGTTTTATCTCAGGGGCCAACTAGGCAGCTAACCTAAGCAAGAATCTGTGGGTTGTGCACTTATTTCACTTGATGATGTAATGAATGCTGATAAATGAAATGATGCCATCTAGTCACTACTTATCTGAGACTAGATCTGCATTCTGAGCCACTACTTTGATGGCATGGCAGACAGCACTTGAATGTGTCGGGCGATATGATTTGTGCCCTGATAAAAACATAGCATCTCATCTTACCTTATGCCTGGTGTTTCAGAATATCACTGACAATTGTGATTATACCCAAATGGAAAGTAATGTGTTTGTTTAGTTTATCAGTATTTAATATATATGAATAAAGTGCAATTTCATAACTATGTATGTTGTGTCAGACTTTTTCTAAAGTGGGGGCTGGGTTAAATGAAACACAGACTAATAAATTAATAGAAGGAGATATAAGAGTTGGATTAAAATCTGCTCAAAGTGGTATTTTTCTCCACTGACAATTTGCTGGTTTCCACTCTTCCCTTTGGTAGTTGTTTGAATTATCTTTTCACAGCTGTGGAAAGTAGTCCAAATTGTTTAGCTTGGCACACAAATATTTACTTCTACTTTCTCCCTACTCAATTCCTCAGGGTATCCCTCATCTTGGTATCCCCTATCTCCTCCGGTCACTTTGGGTAAACACTGTTATGTATGGAATAGTGAGTGGAAACTCTAGAGTGGGAAGCTTGGATTAGAATCTTAATCCTGCCATTACAAGTGGTGTGACTTTTATACTCTCTAAGCTTCACTTTCCTCCTCTGATAAAGAAGAATAATAGTGCCTTTCTCATAACATTGTAGGCTTCCCAGGTGTCTTAGTGGTAAAGAATCTGCCTGCCAGTGCAGGAGACACAAGAGATTCAGGTTCAATCCCTGGATCAGGAAGATGCTCTGGAGAAGGATATGGCAACCTACTCCAGTGCTCTTGTCTGGGAAATCCCATGGACAGAGGAGCCTGGTAGGCTACATAATATTGTAGTGAGACTTTATCCTTTCACTCAAGATATAATTACTAGAGCACCTACTATGTGCCTGGTGCTGTTCTAGGCACTTGAGTTTCATCTGTGAGCAAGACAAACAGGATTTCTTTGGGAATTTTGAATTTAACAAAGGGGAGATTGATAATAAACAAAATACATAATATGTTAGTAAATTGCATGCTATGTTAGAAGAATATTGGTGCTACAGAAAAAAAGTAAGAAAGAATAGGGGAACTGGGAAAACTATGGGACAGAGCAAATGGGCTAGGGATTTAAATTGAGCAATTATACTTGGTTTCATTAAAGAGACAACATTTGAGGAAGCACTTGTAAGAGCTAAGAGAGGATTTTTGGCAAAGGAAACATTCTTGCAAAGGCTCTAAAGTGGAAATTTGCCTTGACTGGTAAAAGAAGTACCAGTAGTCCAGTGTGGTTGGAGCAAAATGAGTCAAGAATAACTTAAGTTTTTGGTTGAGCAACTAAAAAAGTGAAGTTGTCATCAGCTGAAATGGGGAAACTAGAGTGAGCAGGTTCAGGGTGGAAAATTAGAAATTCAATTTTGAACATTAAGTTTAAGGAATCCATTAGATTTTAAAATGGAAATGACGAGTAAACTATTGAATAGATCAGTCTGGAGTTGAGAGAGAACTCTGAACAGTTGATGTAAATTTAGAAGTTGAGGGTGTTCAGTTCAGTTCAGCCACTCAGTCGTGTCTGACTCTTGCAACCCCATGAACCGCAGCACGCCAGACCTCCCTGTCCATCACCAACTCCTGGAGTTTACCCAGATTCATGTCCATTGAGTCAGTGATGCCATCCAACCATCTCATCCTCTGTCATCCCCTTCTCCTCCCGCCCTCAATCTTTCCCAGCATCAGGGTCTTTTCAAAAGAGTTAGCTCTTCACATCAGGTGGCCAAAGTATTGGAGTTTCAGCTCCAGCATCAGTCCTTCCAATGAACACTCAGGACTGATCTCCTTTAGGATGGACTGGTTGGATCTCCTTGCAGTCCAAGGGACTCTCAAGAGTCTTCTCCAACACCACAGTTCAAAAGCATCAATTCCTCTGCACTCAGCTTTCTTTATAATCCAACTCTCACATCCATACATGACTATTGGAAAAACCATAGCCTTGATTAGATGGACCTTTGTTGACAAAGTGATGTCTCTGCTTTTTAATATGCTGTCTAGTTTGGTCATAACTTTCCTTCCAAGGAGTAAGCGTCTTTTAATTTCATGACTGCAGTCACCATCTGCAGTGATTTTGGAGCCCAAGAAAATAAAGTCTGCCACTGTTTCCACTGTTTCCCCATCTATTTGCCATGAAGTGATGGGACTGGATGCCATGATCTTAGTTTTCTGAATGTTGAGCTGGCAGTTATTTTAAGACCTAATACCTGTTGAACTCATGAAGATCATGGGTTTACATAGTGAAGAGAAGGAAAGAAAAGTATTGAATTTTTCAAGGTACACAATTGGCTTTGGGTTGTATAGTGAGGGCAAGATTGTGAGTGTCAGGGAGAGAAAGGGTTAGGTATCTGGGGCTTCCTTCTGAACTATTTCATTTAATGCTCCATTTAATTCCATTTAATAGCAATAAAGTTAAATGAAATAATTCATGTAAAAGTATCAGTTTAGTCCTTGACAATGATCAGAGATTATTGTTTTGACTATTGGATAGTAGTTGAGTAACAGTGGTTGAGATTCCATCTCCATTCCCTGTGGTTCCTCTTCCAGTCTAAGGTTTATCAATAATTTCTAACTGTCAGTATTACCCATAAAACAATCAAATTATTGTACCAGCTACTAAAAAGAATGTCTTTCCTTTTTAGTTTTATGACCTTTTTTTCCACTATAATTTTATGTGTTAGACATTATTAAATAGTTACACTGAATGGATAGTTGACTGAAAGAATTGGGCAAGATTGAGGTTATCTTGACCTGTCTAGAATTCAAGTGGCATCTGAATGCTTGTAGGGGAGGAAAAATTTTTTTTTTTCTCTACTCTTCTAAAGTCTTGACTGGGATCCCATAACAAAAGACAGATTAACAAAAGGAAAGCATACATGTTTATTTAAATTATATGTGAAACAGGGATCTTCGTAAGGAAATAAGGACTGGGAAAAAAAAAACTGTTAAATCTGAGTGTTTTAGTGCTAAATCTGGTGAAGAATGGAAAATCATGGAAAGATATGGTAGGACAAAGGTGAGCTAAGTGTGGTACGTGGGTCAACACTTAGCAAGATCTGCCGCTGTTCACATTCCCCTCTGATTTCCTTGTCTTTAAAGATGAGACTGCTCCCTTCCTCGGGTTAAATGACCTACTTCAGGAGAAGGTCAAAAAGCCTTTTCTGCATATTCCCTTTCTCAGATTTCTTCAGCTTGAAATATTAAATATATCAAGGTGACATGTTTTGGGATATCATGTCCTGTACCATGTCAGGCTCACAGAAGAAAATACAAAGGCAAGAGTTTCTTATCTTGCTCTCTTTACCTAAACTGAGAACCTGGCAACCCCATGACAGTGTTTCTTTCGGGCAGATGGTGATGAAGGATCAAAGGTGAAAGTGCCATCGTGATCAGAGCTGCAGATGCAAAGCCACATCAGAGAACCATTGACATCCTGGGTATGGCCACCCCCCAGGGATGTGTAATAGGCTGGTGTAAAATAATACTAATGAGTAACCAGGGTTACTCATGTGCTAGGGTTACTCATGAACATGTGCTAGGGTTAAGAACTCTTTTTCAGTAGAGCTCAAAGGGTAATAATGGTCTGACTACTGCCTTCTTGAGTCAACTTGCTTATTTGGGGATTTTTGTTTATGGTCTCACACCTGTACACAAATAAACCTTCAAAAGAATATCACAAGAGAGAACTCTTTTTCAGTATTCAATTAAACCTAGATTTTTATTAATTGTAAAATTTTAGGAATGTTATTGACTATTTTCAAGCCTCTTTGCTTTCATCTGTAAGACGGGAACTATAAAGTCATTGTGAGGATTACATTTTTTTAAAATGTAAAATGTTGGAAGAGAGAAAATGCTTTGTCAAGAGTTCAGTTCAGTCGCTCAGTCGTGTCCGACTCTTTGCGACCCCGTGAATCGCAGCACGCGAGGCCTCCCTGTCCATCACCAACTCCTGGAGTTTACTCAAACTCATGCCCATCGAGTCGGTGATACCATCCAGCCATCTCATCCTCTGCCGCCCCCTTCTCCTCCTGCCCTCAATCCCTCCAAGCATCAGGGTCTTTTCCAATGAGTCAACTCCTCACGTGAGGTGGCCAAAGTATTGGAGTTTCAGCTTCAGCATCAGTCCTTCCAAAGAACACCCAGGACTGATTTCCTTTAGGATGGACTGGTTGGATCTCCTTGCAGTCCAAGGGACTCTCAAGAGTCTTCTCCAACACCACAGTTTAAAAGCATAAATTTTTTGGCACTCAGCTTTCTTCACAGTCCAACTCTCACATCCATACGTGACCACTGTTGTCAAGAGTAGCTAATATTATTAATGCTATTTTTATTGAATAAATCAATGGATTACTGTTATTAGCTTTTTCCACCACAATGAGTTCTCTTTAGTTTTTCTTGATCTGAGGAATTGTTTTCCTTCTGGAAGAATAGAAAGAGCAAGAAAAATTGTGGATAGAAATTTGATCATTCTTATAACTAGAAAAATCAATATCTATGTTGGGATTAAAAACTCTATTTTACTGAGGTTATGGTCCTTCTTGGGCTTCCCTGGTGGCATAATGGTAAAGAATCTGCCTGCCAATGCAGGAGATGTGGATTCAATCCCTGATCTGGGAAGATTCCTTGGAGAAGGAGATGGCAACTTACTCCAGTATTCTTGCCTGGGAAATCCCATGGATAGAGGAGCCTGGTGGGCTACAGTCCATGGGGTCACAAAGAGTGGGACATGACTTAGAAAGTATTTTTGAAGACCTGACACTGTCACTCATCAGTTGTGTGGCCTTGACTAACTCAAAAGGTATTGGGAGGATGAAATTACACATTGTTTGTGATTTTCAATTGCAGATTTCTGTGTAAATATGAGACGATGCTAACACAATTCACTCCTGGGAGGAAGAATATTCTTATTTATTATTGCAGTGGCAGTTGAAAATACTACAAAAAATGCAAGCATGCAAGAATAGGAATAAAGCACTTGCTCTTTAACCATGAGAAAAATAATATTAATGATGAATGAAGAATAAAAAATAATCTCTGTATGTTCATGTAACTTTCACATACTGCTATGGGCATGTCAAAACTTTTATTAGTACAGACAGAAAAAAAAAAAAAGAATAGTCACAATAGCAAAATAATGGGTAGAAATTTGACCATTCTTATGTCTAGAAGAAGCTTCTGTGGGCTGGAGTACATTTTTCATAGACTCCAACAGCAATTTATAAGTGTTTCTTGGCATCCATACTGCTTGGGGACACCCACCAGCAGATGCTCAAGCACATCATTATTATTTGCATGTCCTTAGCTTTATGAGGGTGAGTTTGCTGCTCTCTAGGAAGTACTGGTTATTAGCATATTCACTGGGTTGGGCTACCTCAGCATCCAAGCATATTACTTTAGAGTCTTTCCAAATATGCTAATCCTCTTTGCTGCTCAGGTGTTCTGAGGACTTCACCTAGACAACTGGAAATCTATCTGAAAATTAAGGCAACCATTGGTGAGCTAATAAGAGACCCAGTGCATATATATTCTATAATGTAGGCCTTCAGGTTCAGGGAAAATGAGTCAATATTGTGTATTACGGAAACTTAAAAAATGCTAAACAAATATAAGAGAGCAGGTCATGCTGCGTGGTTGTGTGGGTGGTCCTACCTTATTCAGATTGGTGAACTAAAAGTTATGCCTAGCTTTGAAGAGCAAGCAGCATAAAATATACAAAGACGTCTCAGCAGACTAGACTTCAAACGTGGGGAAGTGAAGTAAGCTGATTCAAGGGAAAAGCAGTTTGTCTCTAAGGTAAAGACGCCTATTCCAATTCACACCTCATGGGAAGGCGAGAAGAGGACCAATCAATTCAATGGAAAATTTCTAATTGTTGATAATTCATTGCCCAGTTCAGTTACAACGTTCAATCATTTAGACCCATAGGGATGAACAGATTCATTTTGATCTCTCTTTTTCAAGCTTATGTAGTTTTGCAACACTTGCACTTGGCCATGGGGGTTAATTAAAACACCTTGACACCATGCTACCTTCAAAAACCTGGGAAAAGGAAATATTTTTCCATTATAAGCCATCCAAAGACCACAGTTATTTCCTGGTTGAACTAAATTGAACTCAGTATTTGTCCTAATAATAGGCTCTCATGAAAACAACTTACCTTCAGGTCTACTGCTTAACTGAATGCTTAAATCCTAGCATTCTCAAAGAACAGGGATCCTACTAAGGTATAGCTTATTTGCTCACATATAATTGCAGTAGAGAAAACAGAAAATGTTTTAAATTGATGGGGATCTTTTGTGTCTCACAAGATTTTACTCTGTGATTTGAAAACAAGTGAGAAGTACAAAGAATGCTCCTGAAGCCTCACAAAGTATTCTCAGTGGATCCCAATAGGGTAATGGCTCAAAATCACCTTAACACAATTGTGAGCGTCATATGAACTTTCAAGGAATTTATCAGATTTTACCAAGACTATTTCTATTTGAAAATAATACATCAGATACATCTCAATTTTAAAAATCTTTAAAAAATAATTTGAGTAATTAATCTTTGAGCCTTTCTAAGAGCTTTCTGGTATTCCAAATGATTTCTCACTACCTTAGGTGGTCAATCATTTTTTTTTTTTAAAAAAAGCTTTTAACTTTTTACATTGGAGCTAGCTGATTTAACAATGCTATGATAGTTTAAGGTGGACAGCAAAGGGACTCAGCCATATATATACATGTATCCATTCTCCCCAAACTCCCTTCCCATCCAGGCTGCCACCTAAAATTGAGCAGGGTTCCCTGTGCTATACAGGAGGACCTTGTAGGTCATCCATTTTATTTATTTATTTTTTAAGATTTATTTATTTGGCTGTGGTGGGTCTTTGTTGCTGCACATCCTCTCTGCTCTCTAATTGCAGAGAGCAGCGTGGGCTTCTCACTGTGGTTACTTCTCTTGTAGTGGAGCATAGGCTGTAGGTGGGCGAGTTTCAGTAGTTGTTGTGTGTGTGTTCAGTAACGGGCTTGTGGGCTCTGGAGCACTGGCTTAACAGTTGTGGCCCAAGGGCTTAGTTGCTCTGAGGCATGTGTGATCTTTCAGGACCAGGGATCAAATTGCTGTCCCTGTTTACACTGCAAGGAGGACTCTTAACCACTGGACTACCAGGGAAGCCCATCCATTTTAAATACAGTAGTGTGTACATGTTAATCCCAGACTCTCTAACTATCCCTTCCCCCTACTCTCCCACCCATCCCCTGTAACCGTAAGTTCCTTCTCTAAGTCTGCGGGTCTGTTTCTGCTTTGTAGATAGGTTCATCTATATCACTTCTTTGTGGATTCCACATGTAAGGGATGTTATACACCATTTCCCCTTCTCTGTCTGATTTACTTCACTTAGTATTGGCAATCTCTGGGTCCATCCACATTGCTGCAAATGGCATTATTTCATTCTTTTTAATGGCCAAGTAATATTCCATTGTTTATATGCACCACCTCTTCTCAGCCATTCCTCTGTCGACGGACATTTGGGTTGCTTCCATGTCTTAGCTATCATAAACAGTGCTGCAGTGAACACTGAGGTGCATGTATCCTTTCGGACCATGTTTTTCTCTGGGTACATGCCCAGGAGTGAGACTGCTGGAGCACATGGTAGTTTTATTTTTAGCTTTCTGAAGACCCTCCATACTGTTCTCCATAATGACTGTAGTTGGTGCATCATCTTTGATGTTTTAATGACGGTCTCTGGAGAGGGTCTTCACATGCCCCTCAGGGATGTAAGCGAACCAAAGGAACTGAAAGAAGAGTATTGTTTGGATGAGTCAAACAGAATGGTGGAGTTTAGGGCTAAAGAGCTTCAAGCAATTAGGAGGGAAGGGAAAGGCTACTCACTCCAGTATTCTGGCCTAGAGAATTCCATGGACTAGTCCATGGGGTTGCAAAGAGTCAGACATGACTGACCGACTTTCACACACACACACACGCCTTTCAACTAGCCTCAAGAACTTGTCTGATGGAAATAAAAGAATATGTGTAAAGTCACTATATAAATTAAGAAAAGTAATGTATGTGAGTTCCATGGGACACAGGGTAATTCTTCATTGCCC
Organism: Cervus canadensis; assembly: GCF_019320065.1. Classification (NCBI taxonomy): domain Eukaryota; kingdom Metazoa; phylum Chordata; class Mammalia; order Artiodactyla; family Cervidae; genus Cervus; species Cervus canadensis. The sequence goes on along the minus strand of NC_057410.1, from coordinate 11,683,642 downwards.
AGAATTGTCCCGTGCATTACAGGACTTCTAACACCCTAGGCTGCTCTACCTGTGAAATTCCAGTGGAATCTCTGGAATCATTGTGATAATCAGAGTTGCCCTTTACATTTCCAATGTTACTTTAGTGGAGGGAGGTGGGTGTCACTCATTTAGATCCAGGACCATTGACCTAATTGAATTCTAAAGAATTTTTCAGATCTCTGCATGTATGAAGCCATACTTTGCATGCTTGCCTTTCTCTTGTTTCAGATCAATGATATATGATTAATCCTCCAGTGGGTTTGGCAAGACAATTACAAATATTTTCCGTTTAGTTTTTTTTTTGTTGCTGTTTATTGACAGTACTATGCACCAATATACACTGAGGTACAGGGCACTGAAAACATCAGGGGAATAAGAATCATGAACATGAATAACGGATACTGGGTTAGCTGGGGGACGCCAGAAATCTTGGGTAGCTAGCTCTTAGCTATTCTTGTTTTTATCACTAAGTTGAAGAACCATGACCAGAGTAGAAAAATGCTGCATAATTGGAAAATGACATGCTGGAAACTTTGGCTCAGGAGTCAGGAAATCCCCATGATCAGCTTATTTAGGCTAACACACTGGGGTTGAATTGGACATAAATGAAGAGGCGATATCAGTCTGCAAGTGTACCCTGTCTATATATTGGGTGGCCAAAAAGTTTGTGAGGGTATTTCTATAACATGCTATAGGCCAATCCAATACAATAGGACAATATGACTTTGATTAATTTACAGAATAACAACAGTGAATGCTGTTTATCATAATATATTTAAGCCCAATAATTGTTTTCCTGAGTTCTTTTTCTATTTTAATTCCTGACTTAAGACTGCTACAGGTGAATCAGAAAATCAGAAAACATCAAATTCAGAGGAGGCAGCAACAAAGAAAAAACACCATGAATCACTGAAAAACCACAAACACCCAAAATGTCCAAATGACTCTCAGACAGTGGTCTTAACACCTTGGATTTGGCATTTTTCCAAGTACATCAAGCTGCAAGATTTTTAGCCTATATGCGTATCAGAGAAAAAAGAACTGTCTCATTGAATTCTGGTTTGACTCCTGTTTACATGTAGTTTTTCAGCTTTTCAAGGTAAGTCTGTGGTTGCTGCTGCTGTGGGGTTGCTGTTTCAGCCCCATTGCCCAAGAGCTCAGACAGGGTGACTCAAAGAAAGCCAGTTCAGGTCTGAAATCTAGAGAAATATTTGTTGACCAGTGATGACCATTTTCATGATGGGATGGTAACCCACAGTCTCTCTTGAGGTGGGAAGAGGAGTAAAGAGGGGTTAGGAGACGATTCCAGGGCTTAGTCAGGGAAAGGATTGTTTTAAAAATCTCGAGGTGAGGACAGACTGAGTTGGGAAACGACGTTCTACTCTTATGAGATCTTTTTCCCTGCCAAATACCTTAAAGGTCACATAGCTATTAGTATAAGAATGTTTTTAACCACATAAGTTTCAGTAAAATCAAAATCAAATGCTACTAAGGAAATCAGTTAAAAAAAATTTTTTTTAACAGGAGGTTAGCAAATAAGGAAAATTGCAGCCTCTAGGGCTGAATGACTTGACGTTGTGAATGGCATAACACTGCCAGGGAAACCGCAGTCTGGGTTTTCTACCTTAAAATGTGAAAACATATTTATTTTCATCTTTTTCCTATCTCAAAGCTAGACGAGAATGTTGGTGTTAAAACCCTAGTCACCAAAACAGTGACTCTCAAAACGGCAAAACACGGAGGGACTTGCTCCGGGCAAGCCAGGGACTTCAGGTGTGGCTGGAGAAGCAGTTTCCTGATTCTGCTGACAAGGAGGGTTAGATGTTTGCTTTCTGCTCCTCACTAGAGACAGTCAGTGGGAAAGAGGTAGTCTTTGATGAGATGACAGGAAACGGCTTCTCAGAAGCGAAATGAGAGGCCATGTCTAGATTTATTAGATGGGAGAGGTAAGGCGGGACAGGAAAGCAGTCTGGTGGAAGAGTCCAAGCGTAGGCAAAGGAGAGCTATGCTATCTTGCTGCGTTGGATGGAGAGAATGGTGTTGGCAGGGCAATCCGGTTGGCTGAAACGGGGTGTTCCCAGCTCTAGGGCAGACAGTAGCGAAGGAGGAGAGAAGGTGGGACTTTATGTAGAGCCTCTGGACACAGAGATGCTAGGAATGCATTCCTCACCCCCTCCTTCCTTACTGGTTCAGAAGAGTGAATAAGATAATCAAGTCACTAAAACTCTGTAGCACAGTGGCTGCCACAAAATAAGCTGTCGTAAATGAAAGTCATTATTTTCTCATTATCATTTTTCATTTTAGTGGAGGGTTTTATTTCCAGCCCTTTGGTGGGCACAGAGTAGTTTCTTAACTAACACTGGTCGGTTGAATGATTGGTTGAAGTAGTCACAGAGGTAATAGTGGCAGCAAACACTGATTCTGTGCTTACTATGTGTGGCTTTCCAGGTGGCACAGTGGTAAAGAATCCACCTACCAATGCAGGAGACCCAAGAGATGCAGGTTCGATCCCTGGGTTAGGAAGATCCCCTGGAGTAGAAAATAGCAACCCACTTCAGTACTCTTGGTGGAAACTTCCATGAGCAGAGGAGCCTGGTGGAATTGCCAAGTCAGGCACAACTGAGCCCTGAACCCAGGTGGGAGGTGTGAGCAGACAGGGGTCTGCAGGGCCAGGAGTAGAGCCAGCAGGCATTTACTCTAGGGGTGCGCCTTCCACACAGTCCTCCTCACCTACCCCTCACTCCTGGGGCTGCAGCTCCCAGGCACCACCTCTGAAGCCATGAGAGGAAGCAGCTGGACAGAGGTTACAGCAACTACAGGAGCAGGAAAGTACTAAATGCAATTTGTGGAGAAGAAGATTTAATAAGATGAAAAAAATAACCATGGAAAGAGCGATGGAGAAGAGTCCCATGTCCATCACAGGCCTGTGGTTGTAACTAAAATCAGAAGAAGAAAAAAAAGCACTGAGAATAAATGTCACAGTCGCATTACTAAAACAGACATTGGTCTAAAGTGCAATGCTAAACAGGAGAAGTGATCACAGGGCGCTTGAGCCCTTGGGGGTCTGCACACAGAGCCTCGGGGGGAAGTTAAAGCTAGGTGAGTGCCGGGGTCCAGCCCCAGCAGGATCCAGGGGAACCCTCAGGATGAACGGCGTTGGCGAATGAGAGAGAGAGTGAGACAAAGCTCGGGGCTGAGTCTGAAGTTTATTTTTGCACGGCTCCTTTATACCCTTAACAACATCTTTTTGGGGGAAGTGCATGTTGCTTACACACAGGGCATCTCAAAACATTACAGCAACTTGACCTTCAACAGAAACTCGATGTCACCCACATACTTTTTCATTCACAAGAGTCTTTCTTATCATTTGGCCTTCAGGCCTGCTAACATTTTATGGCTTGCACCTGGTGTGACTTAAGCAACTTCAGTAGCCGACCCTGTTTTTCTTATAATTAATCTATTTTCTTTCTAATAAGCGTCATCTCTATGGGAACTAGATAGGATTACATTTTTACAGAACAGAAATGCGAAGGACTGCAGAAACAGCAGATATGGCACAAAACAGGCTCTTAGTCTAAAAGTTAACTACCTGCAAGAAGTTGCCAGCTAATCTCTATCTAAATTATTTTCTATTAGGCACATTTGTGGCTATCATATTTGTGGAGCTTTTCTCACCTCATGAAGGGGCCTATGCTTAATAGTTTCTTTTGTTAGCATACTGTGTTTAGGATGTTTAGAACAATCAAGAGCATTTTGTGCAATGAGATCACACATTTATCAAACAAGCCAGAATGCCAGCAAAATGTTTGAATGGAAGCATTTCCTTTATCTCTGGCCCCTTCATAGGGTACCAGCGTCCAGAAGATTTATTAATTAGGGTTTTAAGTTGGTCCTCATTCAGTGAAAGAGGAGCAGGAGAGCTCTCGGCAGGCAACACAAGAATCTGCAGCAGGGCAAACAAGAACAACAGCAGAAAAAGGGGGGAGGATACAGGGTGGGGTAGAGGCCGAGGCCAACCTGGAGGGTCCCTTATCCTAGACGGCCTTGCCTGTCAGGTTTTTTCCTCATGACCTCGTCATGGATGGGATCCCGGACGGCCTTGCCTGCCTGGTATTTTCTTCATGACCTCGGCATGGGCGGGACCTCTCATAACGGCTCCTGACAGGTGAGCACAGAGCTTTGGGTAAATCTGCGAACTAGGAAACATGCATCCTGTCCCCACTCACTTTCTCTTTGCCAGCCTCCTTCCTTACACCCTGATTTGTTCTGGACCTCAAAGTCCTTTGTCTGTTCAGGATCCCTCAGTGTGATGGTTCACTTAGGGCTGCTCTTTGTCTACAAGGCCTCTTGCCTAGAGAGCACCCTCCTTGTTTCTCCCATCACAACTTCACTTGTCTGTGATGCCCTACCTGGCTCGATCAGCTGGAAGAAATCTGATAGGCAATTTAGCCAGATTGAATACACGCCTTTAAGTGACTTATCTTAGAGATATCGATGTTTTTAAAGAATATCCCTGAGTGTCAATGACAATTTAATGAATCAAATACTAAGGGAGGTGCTTCTTGCCCTGGAGCAGGGGCCAAAAGCATTTTTGCACATCCCATCAATCACAGGGCACCAGTGACTGATCAGCCCGCTCTTCTGCAAAGCTGTGAGGTCTTTATGGCAAGCATTTTAAACGAAAGGCCTGGCCTAATGTATTTCATTTAATGCTTTCTTGTGCTAGTCTCCATTTTATTTCTCAAATGGATTACCAGTTTTACAGGGACAGAAACAATTTCTCACACATTTCTTGTACCACATAATAGTATGGGAAGATATTTCCCAAACAAACACCCCAATGTGTATTCAAGTGGGAGTATAGTGAACACTGTAGAAAGATTCATTTTAGGAAAAAAAAAAAGAAATCTTAAGAGGGCCATAACCCAGAGCAATCCCACCACAAAGATGAAACCCTTTGGGAACTTCTACAAATTTAGTTTCATCAAATCCAGTTACTAACACCATCATCCCACAACTAGCTTTAGGCCTCTAAGAAAATGAATTAGTTTTTCATCCACTCAATGAAAGTTTATTGAGCACCTGTAAACAAGCTTCCTTCATAGCTCAGTTGGTAGAGAATCCGCCTGCAATGCAGGAGACCCTAGTTCAATCCCTGGGTCAGGAAGATCCCGCTGGAGAAGGGAAAGACTACCGACTCCAGTATTCTTGGGCTTCCCTTGTGACTCAGCGGGTAAAGAATTCACCCACAATGCGGGAGACCTGGGTTTGATCCCTGGGTTGGGAAGAGCCCCTGGAGAAGGGAAAGACTACCCACTCTAGTATTCTGGCCTGGAGAATTCCATGGACTGTATAGTCCATGGGGTTGCAAAGAATCAGACACGACTGAGCGACTTTCACTCTCACTTTCACGTGTAACCAGATACTGTTATCTGCGTTGATGATCTTGAGACTGCAGGAGCTGAGTCCTGTCCTGGCAGAACTCCTCATTTAATGGGAAAGCAGTCAAGCGAGTATACAATGTAAGGCCTCCTGCAAAATTCACTGAGAGTTCAAGTGTTCAGTTCAGTCACTCAGTCATGTCAGATTCTTTGTGACCCCATGGACTGCAGCACACAAGGCTTCCCTGTCCATCACCAACTCCCGAGCCTTGCTCAAACTCATGTCCATCGAATCGGTAATGCCATCCAACCTCTCTCATCCCCTTCTCCTTTTGCAGCATCAGGGTCTTTTCCAATGAGTCCGTTCTTTGCATCTGGTGGCCAAAGTATTGGAGCTTCAGCTTCAGCATCAGTCCTTCCAATGAATATTCAGGACTGATTTCCTTTAGGATTCACTGATTTGATCTCCTTGCAGTCCAAGTGTTAATCTGTAACATTATTCTGGGAGAGCTGCATTTATTATCAGCCTCTTTCATTTACAGATCATTGTCATCCAGCTGTCTCAGCCAACTCCTTATCTCCTAAGGAAATTTTCCCTCACTCTCAGAAGGGATAGTACTGATAAGACTCAGTATGATTGCTGTTTTCTTGTAAAGGATAACAGACCTGAGAGAATGACAGAGATGCCATAAAGTAGGATGATAAAGATAGTTATTCCAGTTTTCTTTCAGGAAATAAAGTACCTCAACATTTCTCCCTTAATCAAATTCTTCCTTGTAAAACAGTTATACAGCACTAACCTCATCTTCATGTGGTTAATAACTTGAGTTCTTAGACTTTTTAATCAATAGAAATTGATAAGAGACCAGAGGAGAAGTTCAGGCAGGCCTTCACAAGGAAGCAAAAACAAATGGCAGTTTCCCTTGTTAAGGAGATCATCAGGGGCAAGTTGGTTCCTTAAATGGGGTGAGGATGGGGATGGATTGGTGAGTGGGCCAGAGGCGTGGCTTAGGTGGTCTGCCCACCCCCTTGGTGGTCCTGTGTGCAGAGTACTCTGCTTTTGCTCCTGGCTCTTCAGAAGTGGCAGAGAGTGTTGGCCTTTTGGTATCTTGTTGCTCATAATTTGCATGCAGTTATTTTAATCCTTTGTAGTTTCTTTGTATTCTATTGCTTGAGGAGATGTTTGTCCAGGTGCAAGGATTGCAGAAAAGTGTCCCAGGTCCCAGTCTGTTTCACTAATATAGTTCTTGGGGAAAAAAAGTTTTGATCTTAATCAAAGTATTATCTTTTTTTTCCAGCACACACCTCAGTATCATTTTAAAGGACTTTACTGTTAAATCAAATTCAACTACTGCCACCATCACCCTACAACTGGATTTAGGCTTCTAAGAAAATGAACTAGGTTTTCATTTATTCAACAAAAATTTTATTAAGCATCTATATAACTAAGCATTGTGGTATATCAATACTCCTAAGAGGTGATCCCTGCCATGAAGTAATTTTTAATCTAATGAAAAGGTTAACAAAAACATGTAATTGCAAGATTACAAAATGGTGTGATGGTGATGCAAACAGGGTGCTACTGGAAGATGTGGTGCCTGAGTTAATTAGGTGAGGCGAGGACTAAGAACTTAACAGTATAGGATAGAAGATTTTGTTTTCGTCCCTTCCTGGAATCTGCCACATCCCAAAGCCAGGAAAATAAAAGGGCATTTTTCTGGAAACTCAAGTTAATAACTGACTCTTGTAGCATCATAATAAAATTTAAGAGAGAATGTCAAAGAGGAAGGCTCTGCTCTATAGACTGAACATTTATGTCCCTCCAAAATTCTTACTTTGAAATCATAACCGGCAAGGTGATGGCATTTGGAGGTAGGGCATTTGGGAGGTGATCAGGTCATAAGGGCTCTGCCCTCAGGATGAGTGCCTTTATGAAATACACTGCAGAGAGATCCCTCACTCTTTCCACTGTGAGGTTGTAGCAAAAAGAAGGTGTCTATGAACCAGAAAGCAAGGTCTCACTAGACACCAAATCTCTGGCACATTGATCTTTGACTTCTCGGGCTCCAGAAATGTGAGAAATACATTTTTATTGCTTATATGCTACTTGGTCTATGGTATTTTGTTTTAGTAGCCCCAACTGATTAAGACAAAAGGTGATTTTTGGTAGTAGAAAGTCTGGTTATATTACTAAAGCTCCTTCTATAACTGCCCTCACTTGTTGTACTCAGTTGTGTCTGACTCTTTTTGACTCCATGGACTGTAGCCCACCAGGCTGTTTTGTCCATGAAATTTTCTGGGCAAGAATACTGGCGTGGGTTACCAGTTCCTACTTCAGGGGATCTTCCCGACTCAGGGATTGAACCCATGTCTCTTGTGTCTCCTGCATTGGCAGGCGGATTCTTGACCACTAGTGCCACCTGGAGGGAAATAAACAACAGGGAGGATCCAGATGGAAGAGAAGAGAGTGTTGGGAAAGGGAAGGGGCCATAGGAGGGGCTGACACTTGAAGTGGCTTTAAAACTTGAGACTGAAGAATCCCTTCCTGTTAAGTTGGGGTAGACCTTATGTAAACTGGAAGCTCAGTGGAAAGTTTGCTTATTTTTTTTTACAATTTATGTGGGTGTTTAATAACAAAGTATCATGTTTCCCTTCTGCTGGTACCAGAGTTATGCAGCCAGATAGAACAACATATACAACAGTAAAAAGGAAGGAGAAAGAACAGATATCCTTTTTTAATTGGCATAGAATTGATTTACAATATTAGTTTCAAGTGTACAGCATAGAGATTTGATATTTTTTTATCAATTATATTCCATTTAAAGTTATTACAAAATAATGGCTATAGGTCCCTGGGCTATCTGATAAAACCTGTTTGCTTATTTATTTTATACATAGTAGTTTGGGTCTCTTAATCCCCTTCTCCTACTTCTCCCCTCCCTCTTCCCCTCTGGTAACCACTCCTTTGTTCTCTAGATCTGTGAGTCTGTTTCTGTTTTCTTATAGTCATTCGTTTGTTTTATTTCTGACTTTCCACATGAGTGATTACATACAGTAATCGTCTTTTTCTGTCTGACTTATTTCACTAAACATAATACACTCTGCATCCATTCAAGTTGTCGCAAAGGCAGAATTTCATTCTTTTCTATGGCTAAGTAATAAAAAGAAATAATGATATCTTTTTGGGTTTCTTAGTATGTCTCCGTACTAATTGCTGTAAGTCTCTGAGATCTCTTTCTTCTTTCTTATCCTGTGTCCCATCCTTCCCCTCTTCCTGGAGTCCCTTCTCTGTGCCCTATAGAACCTGAGGTGAATCATCAAAAACATCCCCTGTATCAACACCCCCCTCTGTGAATGTTCTCTTGCTTTCTAACTGAAACTAGCCTTTCTGTTGACGATACCTCTTCCGTGAAACTGACTGAAAAGGTGATTCTTCTCTCTCACAGCCCTTGTACTCTGAGCTGAAGGAGGAGGAGGTAGGCATCCTCTTTATTTCTCATTGCCTCATTCCTTAACTTTGTCTCTCCTGATGCTCTTGTCCTTCATCCCCTCTCAGTCACTTACAGCCACACTCATAACTTAGACCTTGTCATTGCCAACAGCTGGTAACTTTTTCTAATTTCAAGGCCAAACATTCAGTTTTCTCACCACTCTCTCTTGTGTGTAGATAACTGCAGACTTGTTTCTCTATGTAAGATGGCTGTTTTCTTGCTCTCTGCACATTCTCTGCTCAGCCTGTACCTGCTTCACTCACATGACCCCCCAGTCCTCCTAATTACAGGACTTAATTAGTCTCTGCTAACTGATAAGCCCAACTGATGTCAATTCCCCCTATAAACAGTAGCCTCCTAGCAAAGACTGCTGTCCTGTCCACCCGCTGGCTGCTGCACGTGGTGGGGAGTTGCTCCAGGCCCCCTGTTCAGTAAACCAGTGACGATGTCTCTGTTGCTCTCCGGGTTCTTTCTTCAGTCTCAAGTCAGGGCAGCTCCAAGACTTGCAGGCCCTTGGGGTGCAGCCCAACACCTAGTTACCATGATCCCAATGCAATTTCACTGGAGTACTTGGAAGATAGAGTAAATGCTGGCAGCTTTTGGATCTGACAGATCACCACATTTGCCTTCCAGAATGAGAGTGAATAAATTCATGACAACGCTAATAAAGTGAGAAAAAGACATCAGAAGATGTGAGATTTTGACAAGTTTCTGATGGAAAGTAGGTAGAATCATAATGAGATAAATCAGATCAAAAAAGATGCAGCCCAGAACACAGGAAAGGCTACAGTGTAGGTGGTAGAGTGGTAGAAGTTTGCACCCCCTGCACTTGTGAAAAAACAGGAATGGGAGGTAGATCAGAAATCAGAGACTAATTAAAAGCTGTGAAGAGAACAAATCAACCTCTACCTATCATGGAAATGGTGGGTGGTTTATCCCTTTGCTGAATCTGGGTAATATTCTTTCAAATAAGCTGTGTGAGAGTGCTTGGGATGAGAGATGTATGAAAGATGCCATTTAGGGTTTAGGAGCATTCGACCTGGCTCTCAGTCTAGACACCCAAATTAAAGGCATTTAAAGGACACACCCGCCCTCCCTTAGAACAAAGCACTTAGAACTGGCAAATTTTACAGAAAAACCTTCTGAGTGTTGGCCCCTATAGAGGAACATATGCCAACTACTTATATTAATCTACCTGGTTCCCCAGTTGTAAATTTGAAAATATAGGAGGAATTCTAATTGTTTGGGGGAAATGAGGAATACAAATACAAGTTGATGACACAGAAGAAATGATTCCAGGTGCCACTTTACCCATTTTTAATTAGTACTCTCAGAATAGGAGAAGGTATCATATTTATAAAATTTTAAAAAATTTTGAAATTGTATTTACAAATTTAAATGCTGAAATTAAAAATAAAATTAAAGAGATGCCAGAAGAAAAGGGCTGTAATATTTTGAACATGGGCTGGAAACAACATATGGACAAACTTCTGAAAAACTGATTTACTGTATTAGACTGTAAATCTTATAAGCCTTGACAATGTAGGAGTTTTAGATAACAAGCTGAATAGCGGAGGGAAGCAATGTGAGTTGTCTTACAACTGGGAGTCAATGATGGATCAAGAAATATCTCTGTCATTTAAAAATATGAATACTGTATGACCAATGAAAGAAGTAGAAAAACTGTGGGCTACCAGGCTGGCTTGAAAAAAAAAGAGTAAAAAGTAGTATTACCAAGAAAAATTGGGAGGAGGAGGGAACAAATGTGGATAAACATCTTCATCTTTCACATCAAGGAATCTGTAATTCCTGTTTAAAGTTGATGAATCAATGAGCATTTATGTAGAACAACTAATAAATAATTACAAGTGATTTTCTTTGGGGTGTGAAACTGGGTAGAAATTAGGGGACCCAGGAAAAAGAGACTTTTGATACCGTTAGAACTTTTAGTTTCATATGAACATATGTTAAAATACATTAGAAATCGATTGGACCAGAAAATAGTTACTGAGGAAAGAGGTGAGTCTAAGGGTAATACAATAAATTAGAAAATTTACAATATTCCTTTAACATAGTATGTTCTATGTATGACAGATTCTAATGCTGATAGTTACACTGGGGAGTAAAGTTAGAGCTTCACATAAATTGCCTTGGTTTATGCACAATCTGGTCCAATATGTCAGTGTTTTCCCCACCAGGAAACAAAAGTCGGGTGTAAGGTACAGCAAGGGCGCAGCAAACTTCACAGGAGTACAGCGCCCTTCACGACGTGAGGAGTGAGGGACGACTCACCTCGCTTGTCTCTCGCCTTCGCGCAGGTGTTGGCGGGGGCGCCATCTTGCAAAAGCAGGCTCAGTAGTCCAGTTCTCGCTGCCTTTGTGCAGTTTTCCATCACCTCAGGCGGCGCCGCCTCAACCTGCGCTTACAGGCCCTGTCAACAAATTTCATTATTTTAAAGGTAAGAAATATGTTTACCTCATGTTTCTTTCTTTATTACATATTAATGTTAAAAAAATTGTGTTGCCTAATTTTTAATAGGATTGTTACTATTTCTCTTGGCTCTCTGGTTTCAAAGTTGAGTGGTTCTAAGTGGTCTATGCCCCATCTTTCCTCCACAAGTACTGTTTTTTGGAGAGTGATTTGAGGTTTCTTTGACATTGCTTATATGCAGTTGTAATAGACAAATTTGTATTTTTAAAAGCTTTTTGTTATAAAAATTCTCAGATATTTACAGAAGTAGACAGTATAGTGTTTAGAGCACTTAAGAATTCATTATTCTACTTCAACAGGGAGGCACTCCTAGCCAATCTTGTTTTATCTATACTCTCCCCTATCTTCCCTCCCATAATATTTTGACACAAATCCCAGCAATAATATCATTTAATTGTAAATATGTATCTTTAAAATGTAAGAAGTCTTTTCTATAACATAGCCACAATTCTATTATTATACCTAATAAGATTAGAATAATTTCTTCAAATAGCCTGTCAATACTATTGTATGTGTATGTATGTATTTGACATGAAATGAAATTATTATTGTCCTATTAGAAAACAAAATATGTTTGAACTGAAATTTTAAGTTATGACTTCTTTTTCATCCCTAAACTGAGCTTTATCTCTATTAAATGTAACCCATAAAGACATCTTCTTAATCTCTGAAGATATTGGGCTAGAAATATTTTATCAGGACAACAACTTATGCACATGGATGACTCAGAGGCTGTATAGTTGATAATAACTGTGGCTCCAGCTGCTGACCTTCCCAGAAACCTCAGGGGAGAGCAGAGATCTCTCCATGAAATGAACCTTCACATGTCAGCTTGCTTCTCAGCAGCTTTGTCACCCTGAAACTTCTATGATAACTTCCAGTTTTCCAAAAAGGATAACCATCCTCAAAGCAAAATATTTGAGTTCCCTGACAGATAAAAAGCCTACTTGCTGCTCTCACTTTTGAAAGAAACATAGGTAGAGCTTAGTTTTCGATTGTTCCCATATCATCTCACTAGTCCCATCTTTTCTCTATTCAAAGAAAATAAAGACAAAACTCTAGCCAGATGTGATGTCCCAATATTTCCCCATTTTCCTCCTTTGTAGTTCAACACTTGGTGTTTTCTTTGGGGGGTTGATTTTATTTTGACTCTGGTTAATAATAAACAACTAGATAAAGATATATTACATACACATCTCTATACATTATCACTTTTATATATGTATGACATTTAATATCTATCATCTATTTATCAATCTTTCATCTAGTTGGAGGTGGTGTTTGAGTCACAAAGTTGTGTCCGATTCCTGTGACCTGGTGGCCTGTAGGCCACCAGGCTCCTCTATCCATGGGATTTCCCAGGCAAGAATACTGGAGTGGGTTGCCATTCCCTTCTCCAATCATCTAGTTATTTATCAGCAAAGTTCTAGTTTTAAATTATAGATGCATCATTTACTAATCATGTAAATTTGGGAAAGCTATCTAATATCCTTCTCATTTGTTAAATGGGATGAGTTTTCTGGGAAAATTACATGAGTTAGCACATATAAATGGTGGTTAGAATCTAGTATTTGCTCAAGGAAAGTTAGTAATATTATTGATACTTTAAGTGCCAATAAATAATACTGTGCTTTAATAGCTACTTTGAGAAAAACTTTCAAAGTTGTCAGTATTGATTTCTCTTCATGTTAAAACTACCTGTCATGTAGTACTTTTATGATGTACTTATTTTTACCTTTTATCAGTGGATGTTGCCTGTGATAATTATTACTATGATGTTCTTTTCTAGTGATGTTTTATTTCTCTTATTTCTTTTTTGTTATTTGTTACTTAAAATTCTTTTCTACCAAAGAGTTGTCCCTTTCTCCCATTTATTTATTAATTTTGTTGTTCTTCAGTTGCCAAGTCGGGTCCAACTCTTTGTGAATCCATGGCCTACAGCATACCATGCTCATTTGTCCTTCATTATCTCCTGGAGTTTGCTAAAATTCATGTCCATTGAGTTGGTGATGCTGTCTAACTATCTCATCCTCTGCCACACACTTCTCTTTTTGCCTTCAATCTTTCCCAGCATCAGGGTCTTTCCAATGAGTTGCCTCTTCTCATCAGGTGGCCAAAGTATTGGAGCTTCAACTTCAGCATCAATCCTTCCATGAATATTCAGTGTTGATTTCCTTTAGGATTGACAGGTTTGATCTCCTTGCCATTCAAGAGACTCTCAAGAGTCTTTTCTAGCACCACAAATCGAAAGCACCAATTCTTTGGCACTCAGCCTTCTTGATGGTCCAACTCTCACATCCATACATGAGTACTAGAAAAACCATGGAAGTAAGTGAAAGTTGCTCAGTCATGTCTGACTCTTTGTGACCCCATGGACTATAGAGTCCATGGAATTCTCCAGGCCAGAATACTGGAGTGGGTAGCCTTTTCCTTCTCCAGGGGATCTTCCCAACAAAGGGATCAAACCCAGGTCTCCTGCATTGCAGGCAGATTCTTTACCAGCTAGCCACAAGGGAAGCCCTAGCTTTGACTATATGGACCTTTGATGGCAAAGTGATGTCTCTGCTTTTTAATACTCTGTTTGTCCTAGCTTTCCTTCCAAGGAATAAGCATCTTTACAACCCCCAAAATAAAAAAAAAATTTGTGAATCTATACTGATATTACTATATAACTAAGTTAAAAAATATATATTAATATCAGTTATAATCTAATACTGTCATAATTTATTTTGTTACTATTGCTGTTTTAATTTTGGCCATTGGGAGCTCTTTCAGGTTGTCTCCTGCTGTTCTTTTTCAACATGGCTTTATTTATTAATTTAATTTAATTTATTACCACTTCCTTACTTTCTGTCACTGCAAGATGCTCCACTATCACTTATATTTTCTCTATAACAGCAGTGGAATCAACTAGGGTTACATCCCTTCTCTTGAAGAATGATGTATAGAAACCAAGATCTCAGTACTAGGTGTGCTAATTGCTACTGAGGTATCACTGTTTCTAGTTTCTCTTAATGAATAGAAGTAGGGAGTATATGTAGGTACACTTACTCATGCATATGCATACATGTATCTTTTTGTATCTATCTGAATGTATATTAAAAATAATACCATGAGTCATATTTTAGCCTTAACACTTTCCTTATTTCTAACTTTTTTTTTTACAATGGTAAGAAATCTTGCTTTCATTATCTGTAATGTGTTTATGTTTATGTTCAAAGCTAACATACAGATTAAGTAGTTTTAGAATTGAAACCCCATACCCTGTGAGGAACAAACTTTTCAACAGTGTTTAAATTTTTTTTCCTTTGAATCTTATAATATCTGGTCAGAATGCTGTTTTCCAAAGTTAATAGATCAGCTTCTTTTTACTCCACCCTCCTTCAATGTGGTTATGTTTTTAATTTGTAATACATATGGTCTGCATTCCGTTATTTCCCCACATCCTGACTGATTCTGTTTAGCTTATGGAGGGCAAACTTAATATATTCTCAGTGATGTACAGTTCTATGGGTTTTGCCAAATGTGTAGCATTGTGTGTCCTCTACGTTTCCATTCTCTTTCAGTTAGCCCCTGGATTTCCTGTGTTGCCCTTTTGTAGTCAGATCCCCCACTCATTCTTTAATGCCTGGCAACCACTTACCTGTTTCCCATCCCTGTAGTTCCAGAGCATTATAAAAATGAAATTGTAAGTAAGTATATAGCCTTTTCAGGTTTCCCTTGTGGCTTAGCTGGTAAAGAATCTGCCTGCAATGCGGGAGACCTGGGTTTGATCCCTGGGTTGGGAAGATCTCCTGGAGAAGGGAATTATTCTTCAGGGAAGAGTAAATAAGGGAAGGCCAGTATTCTGGCCTAGAGAATTCCATGGACTGTATAATCCGTGGGGTCATAAAGAGTCTGACACAACTAAGTGACTTTCACTCACTCACTCACTCATATAGCCTTTTCAGCCTGACTTCTTTCACTTAGCAAAATGCATTTCAGATTTATCCATGTTGTTGTTGTTATGTGGAATCAATGGTTTATTGCTTTTTATTGCTAAATGCAATTCCATTGAATACATGTACCATAGCTGTTTACCCATTCATCAGTAAAGGGTCTTTGGGTTGATTCCACCTTTGGGTGATTATGAATAAAGCAGGTATACTTGCATACAGATTTTGTAGGAAGATAAGCATTCATTTTTCCTGGGAAATCCCTTAGAGTGGCTTGTTGGGTGATAAGAGTTTGAGTGAGTGAGTTTAATTTTATAAGAAATTGGCCAAACTATTTACTGGAGTGGCTTTACTTTGCCTTCTCAGCAGCAATGTACAAGAGTTCCAAAATCACAGTTTTAGTGTTTCCTGTGAACACCGAGTGGTCTTTATGGAGAATGTGGAGAATGACCTCCTAGATGGTGCTTATTTCCCCAACTTCTGGGACCCCCAAAATCCATTCTACTCGCTCTCACTTGCCCTTCACCAGTTTATCAATTATCCTACTTCAGTTCTTCTTCCATTTGAGAAAAAGTATATGTAAATGAATACAAGTATGAAAATGTGCATGGAGTAACAAACACCAAATTGAAACTAGTGATTATCTCTGCTAGGAAGGAAGAAGTTCAAATGGAGATGGGAATTTTAAAAAGTCTTTATTGTGTTGATAATGTTCTATTTCTTTTTTTTTTTCTCAAATTCTTTTTTATATTGAAGTATAATTTACTTATAATATTGTTTTAGTTTCAGGTGTACGGAATAGCAGTTCAGTATTTTTGCAGATGATATTCCATTATAGGTTATTACAAAATAATAGGTATAATTCCCTGTGCATTACAGTGTATGCTTGTTGCTTGTATATTTTATATATAGTTGTTAGTGTCTGTTAATCCCATTCCTGTAATTTTTCTCTTCTTCCCCACATTACCCCTTTGATAACAAGTTTGTTTTCTATATCTTTGAGTCTGTTTCTGTTCATATTTATTTGTATTATTTTTAAGATTCTACATATAAGTGATATCATACAGTATTTTCCTTCTCTGACTTATTTCACAAAGCATAATATTCTCTAGGTCCATCCAGGATGCTGCAAATGACAGCATTTAATTTCTTTTTTATGTTGAGGAATATTCCATAGTATGTATAAATCATATCTTCTTAATCCAATTGTCTTTTGATTGACACTTGGGTTGCCTCCATGTCTTAGTTATTGCTTTGAACATTGGGATACATGTATCTTTTCAAATTAGTGTTTCATTTTTTTCTGGATACATATCCTCCAGTGGAATTTCTGGATCATATAGTAGTTCTGTTGTTAGCTTTTTAAGGAACTGGTAATATTTTATTTCTTGATCTGGGTTATTGTATTATCCTTAATACCCTTGGGCATGTTTAGAATAACAGAAAATTAAATAATAAATAATACAACAAAATAAAACTATATACTTTAAGAAGAAACTAATTTAAAAACTAGATACATGGTATATATTTTCCTCCTCTATGTATGTCTGTGTTATTTTAATTTAAATATTCATATGTTATTTTTGTACTCGGAAAAGCAAATATGTTTTTAAAGAAGTACAGACATCAGACTTACCTTGTAGCCTTGGGCTTCCCAAACACATTTTATGTCTTTGTTGAAGGTGAGAGGTCTTTTTAAAGCCTCCTTTGTTTACAAGAAGATTAGGGGAAACCAATCACCATTACAATGCAGGTCTGAAATTGGGGCAGAATTTGGGGCTAAATCGATGTGGAAAATTTCCAGAATGTCACAAATCTTGAGTATGTTTGAATCATTTCCCATGAGAAAGTAACATGTTTTAGAATCAGATACACCACAAAGAAAAATCTGGTCTTCCTTTCTCACTGCATGAAGTCTCTTAATTTCTATTTCCTTACCTTTGAAGTGGGAATAGTAAAAACTCCCTTGTTATGAGTGTTTTGAAGTTTATGGATATCTGTCACTTGTGACCCAACTCTATCCCTGGTTCATGGCACTCCAACCACACGTGCCTTTTTCCATTTCTCCAACTGGCCCAGCTTATTTGTGCCTCAGGACCTCTGTGCGGCTTTAGTGACATGGAATGCTCTTCCTTCTCATCTTCCCATGGCTGCCTCCTTTTTATAATCCTGTTCTCAGCTTACATGGCGTTTCCTTAATAATACTTTTCCTGACTACTCAGTCTAAAGTAGCTTCTAAGTCACTCTTTGTTATACTCTGTATACCATTTACTGCTATCTGATATTCTTTTACTTATTTAGTTGTTTATCATCTGTTACCCAACCTACCCCAGCTTGGCCCGCTTACACTTAGAAGAACATGTAGCACAAAATAGTCAATGAATTTTTGTGGAAAGAAAGAATGAATAATGACCATTTTTCTTTTGTTGTTGAGACATTCTTAATATTGTTTGGTTCCTACAGGGTGCCTTAAAATTCAAGGAATAGGAAGTTATTCCTTATTCTTTCCCTGTCTGCATTAGTCTTACTTTCTTTAACAATTGTTTTGATCAAAGTTTTTTTCTAAAACTTTGATTTTTTCTAGAGTAGTATACAGAAAGTTGAACTTTTTCCTTAAAGAGACTTTGAATGATGTATTTTGAGGCAAGCAGCCTAAGAGATGATCTTTCTAGACCTCAGTGAATAAGAACCAGAGATGCCTCCTGCTGTCATGTAAATCATAGAACAGAACAAGGCAGACAGACAAAGAAGTGGATAGAAAATAAAATAAGGAGCAAAAATTTGTGTCACTCATTCAGTGTAGTAGCTAAAGGATAGGGAGAATCTGAAGAGGCCTTGAGTTCTCTAATTTGAGCCCCTGGATAGATGGTGATACTCTGGTAGCAAGATGTGAGTATAGGAGCAGGAAGAGTGATGCAAGAGCTGGGGAAGTGGGAAGACACAGGCTAGAGTGTGTTAGGTATCTTACGTTTGGTGCTCAGGCTCTGGATGAGACTGATAGATCAAGAGTTCCTTATTTTTCAGATGGTAGTTGAAATCATGGGAGTAGTTGAGGTCACTAGCTAGTGTGTGTGTGGTAACAGAATTGGGATAAGGACCGACCCTGCAGTTACAGGTACCACTGAAGAACAGAAAGAAGAGGAGGCTGTAAAAGGGGTGGCCAAGGTGTCAGGAGAAACAGGAGAGCATCATCACAGAAGTCAAAGGAAGAGGGTGAGGGTGTGGTTGATGATGTCAAATGCAGAAAGAGGGCAGGTCCTAAGGCTGGAAATGAGTCCACTGATTTGCCAATTTGTGATCACTGGTGACCTTTGGCACTCACAGTTTCAGAGGTAATGGGAGGTGGTGTGATGGTACAGAACTTAGCTGGCAGTGGCTGGATAAAGAAGTGAGAAAGAAGAGACAGACCTGGTTGTCTGTGCTCTTCAAGCTGGGGTAATCCAGTGCAGTTGGGTGGCCCTGCTAGGGAAGAGCTAATTTTTGGCAAGCACATTATGTATATTGGTGGCTGATATTAAGCATGGTCAACTCTCTTTCTCTCTCTTTTCAACTTCGGCAAGATGTGCATAGTTATTTTTTAGAAATCTAATGCAGGTCTTTAACATTCATTCCTTTCAAAAAGCACCTTTTTGAAAGCTTCAGTCAAACTTTCTGAACTCATTCTGCAACCTGATTTCATCACTATTCACTTTATAGCCCTGCCTAGGACCGTACTCTTTGAGCTTCCCAGACCTCTTGCTTAGTAACCAGATATGGAGGTGCTCCTTTATGATAATGTTTGCATGTGGAAAGCAAGAATTGAGTTCAGTATCATTCCAGGAAAAGAAAACAACTTTATTATCCAACATGTACACTCTAACTGGAAATCCACTGATAAGAGATTTTTCAAGAATTTTATTTTGAAATAGCAAATGACTACAAGTCAAATGCCCTTGATTGACTTCAAGATTGCAGATGCTCAAAATTGTCATTATGATGTACTTATTCGATGGACGAATGTATTTTAGAGAAAGTTTGATAAAGGTGATAAACAGACAAATTTGAAAATAAAGGCCGATTCTTAGCTGAATTTTCCATTAATTGAGATTTTTACATTTTACTCTAGCATTGGCGTTTTCTTTCATTTTGTTTTGAACTTTTCAAAGGACCAGAAATTGTGATCCGTGTGCAGTGGATGGACTACTTTCTATTTTCATTTTACTTGTGAGAAGACTGCTGTGCCGGGAGGTAAGTAACATGCCCAAGGAATATAAGTCAGATCTTCTGATTTTTCATCAAAAATTTCCCCATGGCTTTCCCAGCACTCTCGTCACGTATCTTTGTTCACAGTTTTATAGTGTCATGTTCAAGGTGAAAAATGTAGGGAGGAGCAGACAGAAACAGTTTTGCATATACCTCAGCTAATTGTGTGAAGTTGGTGGTCATGAAGCTGTGGGGCTTGGAGCGCTGGTTACAGCGAGGCAGAATGTGGGCAGAAGATGCTTCCTCTAGACAGCTCGGGCAAAGATTCGTGCACCACCCTTGCCTCTTCAGCTTATTTTTTAGCAGACACAGGGACCGTGCAGCCATCAGCTCAATTTCTGTACATGACAAATCCTGAATCCTGGGGAGGGATGTACTTATGTAAATTTCCCCAAACCCCCAGTGCATCCTTGTCATGCTGCCAGCAAATGTTTACTGGAGCAGCAGCCGGAGTCTGCTTGGGAACTTGCAACCTGTGTACATCAGATGAGTGACCAAGATGCTTGGGTGTGTGCTGACTCATTTAAGAACATCTGATTTAGAGAGCTGCAGGGGCGTGGGTGTTAGAGTACACTGGTGGTTGATTTTCCAGCATGCTGCCAAAAAAGCAATAAATGGAAGTGGCAAGTGATGAAGTCAAAACACAATTAAGGTACTGTTCAGAATATAACTAGTTATTTCTTAAGTCTGTCTTTCAAGATACCCCAGTCATTAGAATCTGAATTCAGCAATATTTTAGAGATGTTGAAATAGGGATAGTAATATTTGTTGAGCACTTACTTAGGTGTTTTTCTAAGTGTTTACATGCATTAAATAAGTCATTCCTTACAACCACCCTCTGAGGCAGGTGCTATTATCATGTCCATTTTCTAATCAGGGCAGAAGTAACTATCCTGAGGATACTAGGGCATCCTTGGTAGAGCATGACATTCAAACCCAGGTCAGAATCATGTCTACGCCATTAACCATGAAATGCTATTACTACCAAGGAGTCAGCGCCATTAAAATAGAAGTAAATGGTTAGTGCTTAAAGTTCAGCAAATGCTGTTTCTATACCTCTTCCTGATTTTTTTGTACGTACAAAATAGAAGATGAAAGTTTGTCCATTTACTCTGAAATGTGCACTAAATTGTGATTAAATGGAGAGTATGAGAAAGAGACTACAGTCTTTTTACATATGATGGATAAATGAGTCCCTTTCAGTCTTTTAGGTGGTTGATCCCTGCTCAAGGACATTCTCAAGGCCAGCTTTTTCTCTGGGAGGGAGAAGCAGGTCTGTGTGAGCTGCTGTGGGCTAGTCTGAGCTTTGATCCTGGTGAGACCCAGGGACTTTAAAGCAGTCTGTCAGAGAGCCCTGGGGCCATGGAGAGAATAGTTAGGAATGAGAGACAGTTCAGGGTAAGTCAGTTACTCCAGTGGCATAATTTAGTATTTCAGACATGACCTTTAATCTTCTGTAAAGTATTTGTTGACCCTGTCTCAGAGTCACTGGAATCTGCTTTCAGTGGGCCTGTCTCATGCAGTCTGAAGGGTGGGGCCGTTAGGAGCAAAGGGCTTCAGTCCACAGGTCTGAGGCCTCCTCAGTATGACCCCAAAATCGAGAGATCCTTTAAATTTTGAATCACAGTTGAACTGCCTAAATAATGAAAGTTTGAACTACCTCCCCTTCTGTGGCCCAAGTGCTAGATAACCAGTGCCCACTGCCTAAACGTTCTCTACTACATTGAGAGGGGTCTTAAGACCCCCGCCCCCAGTCAAGTCCTCTGACTTCCCCTGTGCAGTCACAAACTCTCTGGTGCTGGGCTGCTCTGGTCACACCTGTCGCCTATTGGGGACCATCCTCTCACTCTCCTCTTGACGCCTGCTTTCCTGTTTGCTAGCCTGTCTGAACTGTGAGGTACGCTCTTCCATAAGTCCTTATAAATACAGCTGATGTTAGACACATAAGTAGCACAATTAAATCACCTCTTTTAGCTGTGGCTTTTCTTAGAGCTCTCAAAATTGCTTAGTTTCCAGTTGGCCTCCACCTCCCAGAGGCCAGCTTCTCTCCTTCACTCTACCCACAGGGAGGCCCCAAGTATCGGAAACACCGCAGGTTCCCCTTGGTCCCTGGGGACAGGAAACAGACTTCCCCACATTCTGTCTAAAGCCACCAGCCCAGTCTCACTCTCTGAAATGGAATTAATATCTGTCCCCAATACTGACTGGGAATATCCATTAGCTTTAGGAAGTCCTGTCTTGATTTGTCAGGGCATCAGGACCTTCCCAGATCCCCCATATCATCAGAACACCTGAATCAGACATTAATGCTTCCTAGCCTCTGGACTCTAGCTAAATAAAGTTGTCAGTGGGACCCTGCCAGAGGGTCAGATGGCAGCATACACCGTCGGTGTCCTTTCCTTCAGAACAACAAGAAGGAAGCTTCAAGTCTACACTTCCTCATATAGGTCTCTTTCTCTCAACACCCCAGCTCCTATAAAGAACTCAAACATCAACATGACCTACCTTGCAAGGAGGCCTGAGGAATTGTTCAGTCAGTTGTGGGTAACTGTTTGTGACCCCATGGACTGCAGCACGCCAGGCTTCCCTGTCCTTCGCTATCTCCCAGAGTTTGCTCAGACTCATGTTCATTGAATTGGTGATACCCTCCAACCATCTCATTCTCTGTCGCCCCCTTTCTCCTCCTGCCCTCAATCTTTCCCAGACTCAGGGTCTTTTCCAATGAGTCAGCTCTTCACATCAGGTGGCCAAAGTGTTGGAGCTTCAGCATCAGTCCTTCCAATGAACACCCAGGACTGATTGCCTTTAGGATTGAGTGGTTGGATCTCCTTGCTGTCCAAGGGATTCTCAAGAGTCTTCTCCAGCACCACAGTTCGAGAGCATCAGTTCTTCAGCACTTAGCCTTCTTTATGATCCAGCTCTCACATCCATACATGAGTACTGGAAAAATCATAGCTTTGACTGTACGGACCTATGTCAGCAAATTGAAGTCTCTGCTTTTTAATATGCTGTCTAGGTTGGTCATCGCTGTTTTTCCAAGGAGCAAGGGTCTTTTAATTTCATGGCTCCAGTCACCATCTGCAGTGATAGAGCAGACAGAATGCTTTCTGGGGAAGGAAACATTTCATTCTGAAATATAATTCACAAGGATAAAAATTTGTCAAAGGACACTCCCAGTTGACATTACTATGTGGTCCACAGTGTCTCATTCTAAACAGTGGCCAGTGCACAGAGGTAGTAAATACAGAGTGAACAAAGCTCACATGGATCTTAGAGGTATTTCACTGCACTCTAGTCTTCCCAGGAAAGATGATGTATGCTGTCATTTTAGAAGTGTCCAACTATTTGTGACCCAGTGGACTGTAGCCCATCAGGCTCCTCTGTCCCTCAGATTCTCCAGTTATGGAGGCTGAAGTGGGTTGCCATGCCCTTCTCCATGGGATCTGCCTGTTTAGGGAAGGTGGTTTCACTCCGAGTTTGCATAACCATAGAGCCCCTCTCTAGTTTTTTTTTTTTTTTTTTCCTTTTCTCAGAACAAGAGGACTCTCTGCCACAAAGATAAGTTCAGATTACCAGTCTAGGAAACAGAGTAGCTTGCTAATTTTAGAATGATTCTTCTTCCACTGATTTCAGACATCAGCATTTACCAACATTTTAATTATTTTAGAGTAGTTGAAGTAGGAAGAATACTAGATGTGAAATTGTGAAACCTGCATTTGAATCCTGGTTTGTGTTTTGTTAGACTTGTGTTGTAGGCCAAGTTATTATCTCCCTGAGGTTCAGCTCGTCATCTTAAAATGGGAACAGTTATATCATGAGAAGCAAATGATAATAAGTATGTAATGTTATTTGGGAAGAATAAAGAGCTATAAAGATGCAAACTAGGGTTTTGCATTATTACTGTTGTTATTATTATTATCCAAGGTTTTACCCATTTCAGGGCTTCCAGCTGCATTATATTTTGAGACAGATTGCTCCAGGAAGAATGTAATGAAAGACTAAGTTTCGATTCTTTTTCTAGCCTTGGGTAGTATTCATCCCAAGGATATTAGCAAAAGGTTGTTGATACCATTTTCCTCAAATAGCTGCCATTTGTTGAGCAGTGACTATGGATCAGATACGAATCTTAGGTGTGCTGGGAAAAATTTGAGGATAATAGAAACCACTCCTGACCTCATAGAGTTATAGTCTGGCTGGGAAGGTGGATGTTACCATATAATTATATAATTAAAGAAATACAATCAAGGCAAATGCTCTGAAAGAAAAGCCTGAGACCAGTGTTCCCAGGTTGTGAGGCTAACTAGGCATCTGCGGCTGTCACTCTCATTTTGGGTCTTGCTCATGCCTTTTGCAAGCCCTTGGAAGATACCCTCAATCTTTTTGTGTCAGATGCTCTCAGGAACTTCCCGCAGTGCTGGCCAGCCCTGTTGAGTCTGGTGTCTGTCTCCATTTAAAATGCCTTCTGGATTCTTTGGGACTTGGGCAATTATGTGTTTCCCATTCTACCCTAAATAAGCTTGATCCTGGACTTTCCAACAGCAGCTCTGAGTTCTTAATTGATTTTAAGGAACTGGCTCAAAGCCCTCTTCAGTTGCACTGGGCATGCCTGCCAGCATAAGCCTCTGTAGTGTCTTGATAGGGATCCGTCGCTTGACCTCTTTCAGAGTGAGCTGTTTGTTTTCTGAACTCAGTAGTAGAGAGCCAAGGGCTCACCCCTCAAACTCTAATATGACCCAGGG
The DNA here is from genome assembly GCF_019320065.1 of Cervus canadensis. NCBI lineage: Eukaryota > Metazoa > Chordata > Mammalia > Artiodactyla > Cervidae > Cervus > Cervus canadensis. The sequence continues at coordinate 11,659,343 of NC_057410.1, read as the reverse complement.
TTATGATATGTTCTATTGACTGACATGTAGTAATGCATTCACGCCCATGAAGGATAGTGTGGTTTATTGGGAAGAGCACTGGACTGGTTATCAGCAGATTTGATCTTGTCATCAAGTAGCTTTTTTACCTGGAGCAAAACTTCACTTCTGTGGTTCTCTGGCATGACACCTACAAAATGAGTACATGGTATTCATTGTTTAATCAATGTTTATTACATTTTATGAAGGAACTGGGCTAGACATTTATATACACACACACATATTTTTGCTAATCAAAGTTATTTGGACCTTATATTTTTACATTCTTAGAATATATGTTATATAATGACTGGAAGAACAAGATGGCGTATGTGCCTCATGGTGCATATTATGGATTGAATGTTTGCCTGTCCCAGACTCATATATTGAATCCCTTACCTTCATGTGATAATATTTGGGGATAGTGTTTTTTTTAGGCTTTGACACTGATCCTTTTTTTTTTCATTATTCTGCTTTCCACTTTTCCATATCATGATGGAGATTATAAAGACCATTTGTAAACAAAATTTCATAGCTAATTTAAAAATATCAGAGAAGAGAAAGTGTACTCTTTGATCTCTTGTGTTCTTTTCTTTTTCTTTGGCCCAGCAGGTTTCATTTTAGTAAGGGAGAAGCAAAAGAGAAGCGAGAAAAGCAACGATGAAGACTGAGAAAACTTTTGGAGCTCCAGGGACCAGTGAAAAAGTTGTGCATCCAACTGCATGAGCTTCTTAAATTAAGCCAGAGGTAAAACTATGTGTTTTGAGTTTGTTGTTGTATAAAACAAAGTTTTCTGGTTGCACACTGAATATTTTTTGGGGGAAGGCTATTAAAATAATGTATGCTATCATTTTTTTTTTTCTTTTACTAATTGGCAGTTAGGTTATTCAGAGAGAATGATGAATGAAATGACAGGTATATAGATACCACTCATATTTAGTGTTTTATCTACTTTCCTTCTCCATACTCTGCATTTTCTCTAGTTATGATTTGAGTTTATATATACTTCTTTTTGTAAGTCTTGATTTGTGGTGTAAATGTCAACCTCATATTAACAAAGACTACTTTTTCTCAGTTTTATTTTGAGATGTCTGTAGCCTGGATTTTTTATCTATCAAGGAAGAAGATGAAATTTTAAGACAAGAGTTCATTTTGGATGTGTGAGTTAGTTAAATGGCTAGTGATAGAAGCCAGGCTGTTTCTGAGACTATCTTTGATACTTTTATGGACATGATTATTATCTCCCCAAGAACTGAATATTTAACTGCCAACATAATTCTGATCTCATATCAGGCGATCAAGTACAGCTAAAATCTACTGCTTATTTTTTTGATCTGTTGTGGAGTTCGGACTCTTATTGGAGTTGGTATTCAGTCATTTAATAGATGTTTATATGCTAGGTACATAAATATTATATGCCAGGTCCTGTGCTGGGTATCTGGTATGGATCAGAAAAATTCTCATATCCTCACAGCCTGTGTTCCGGTGAGGGAGCCAGATAATAGACAAGTGTGTGAATGTGTACTATATAATGGCAGGTAGTGATAAGAGCTGGCAAGAACAACCAAACAAGATCAGTTATTAGAGAGGAGGCAGAGTCTGTCTGAGGAGATGACCTTTGAGTGAAGCCAAATGAACTAGGAGGGAATCATGTGAGTATTTGAGAGAGGAGTGTTCCAAATGACAACAGCAAATGCTAAGTCTCTGAGTAAGGGTGAGTCAAGGATGAGAACCAACTAGAAGGCCACCTACAGGCAGTGAGGAGAACATGGACCGAAATTGGATTCTAGAAGTAGCTGGAGGCCAGATCCCATTCTCAAAGAAAATAATCCAATTAGAAAAATAAAAATAAGAAACATTTATGAACTATAGCACAGTGTATCATCCAGGAAAAAATTAGGTGTCATAAACAAGAATGCTACTGGATATTCAAAAAGGGAAATATCTCTGTGACCTAGGCATGTGACGAAGTCTTCATGGGAGAAGATGTCCTTGAGCTGCTTTCATTCATTCATTTACTCAACTTGTATTTGTTGAGTGACAAATCGGTGCTGGACTCTGTGTTAGGTGGTAGAAACGTAGTGAGTATCAAAACAGACCAAGTCCTGTGTCCAGGAAAGTACTACCTAGTTGGGGAGAGAGAGGTAAAGCACAGAATCACACAAGTGAATATTTAATTACAAACTGAAGAACACTCTGTAAGCACAACATAGCGGTCTTAGATTTAAAGAGTCTAAGAGTCTAAATCACATACTAACATAGTCTGTGTGTGTGTGTGGTGGAGGGAGTGGGTGGTTCATCAGAGAAGGCATGACACTCAGAAAGTGATGAGATAACTGGGCATTGGCCAGGTAAGAGTGTGCGTGAACCGTCTGGATAGAGGAGTAGGCCATGAAATAGACCAGGTCTATTCAGGCACCTGAAATGAAGCCTGCATGGCATGGATTGAGCAGAGTGAGCATGGATTGAGGAGATACAGGAAGAGATCAAAAGAGGAAGCAAGGGATAGTTGAGAGGGCATCGTAGGAGTCTAGGTAGGATGATCCTGGCTTAGACTAGAGTGGTGACACTGAAGACCAATTGGAAGGGGAGATATATTTTTGAAGTATTTTCATCAGGCAGATCTCAGGTGACATGCAGAATTTTCATGTATTCAGTTCAGTCACTCAGTCTTGTCCAACTCCTTGCAACCCCATGGACTGCAGCACACCAAGCCTTCCTATCACCAACTCCCGGGGTTTACTCAAACTCATGTCCATTGAGTCGGCGATGCCATCCAACTGTCTCATCTGTCGTCCCCTTCTTCTCCTGCCTTCAATCTTTCCCAGCATCAAGGTCTTTTCAAATGAGTCAGCTCTTTGCATTAGGTGGCCAAAGTTTTGGAGTTTCAGGGTCAACATCAGTCCTTCCAATGAACTCCCAGGACTGATCTCCTTTAGGATGGACTGGTTGGATCTCCTTGCAGTCCAAGGGACTCTCAAGAGTCTTCTCCAATACCACAGTTCAAAAGCATCAATTCTTCGACACTCAGCTTTCTTTATAGTCCAACTCTCATATCCATACATGACTACTGGACCTCAGTCCATAGCCTTGACTAGACGGACCTTTGTCAGCAAAGTAATGTTTCTGCTTTTTAATATGCTATCTAGATTGGTCATAACTTTCCTGCCAAGGAGTAAGCATCTTTTAATTTCATGACTGCAGTCACCATCTGCAGTGATTTTTAGCTCCCAAAGATAAAGTCTTCCACTGTTTCCACTGTTTCCCCATCTATTTGCTATGAAGTGATGGGACTGGATGCCATGATCTTAGTTTTCTGAATGTTGAGCTTTAAGCCAACTTTTTCACTCTCCTCTTTCCCTTTCATCAAGAGGCTTTTTAGTTCTTCTTCGCTTACTGCCATAAGGGTGGTGTCATCTGCATATCTGAGGTTATTGCTATTTCTCCTTGGAATCTTGATTCCACCTTATGCTTCATCCAGCCCAGCGTTTCTCATGATGTACTCTGCATATAAGTTAAATAAGCAGGGTGACAATATACAGCCTTGATGTTCTCCTTTCCCAATTTGGAACCAGTTCCAAATTGTTGTTTGAACTGTTGAACTGTTGTTCCATGTCCATTTCTGACTGTTGCTTCCTGACCTGCATACAGATTTCTCAGGAGACAGGTCAGGTGGTCTGGTATTCACATCTCTTGAAGAATTTTCCACAGTTTGTGGTGATATACACAGTCAAAGGCTTTGGCATAGTCAATAAAGCAGAAGTAGATGTTTTTCTGGAACTCTCTTGCTTTTTCAATGATCCAGTGGATGTTGGCAATTTGATCTCTGGTTCCTCTGCCTTTTCTAAAACCAGCCTGAACATCTGGAAGGTCATAGTTCATGTATTGTTGTAGCCTACTTGGAGAATTTTGAGCATTACTTTACTAGCGTGTGGTAGCATGTGGTAGTGCAATTGTGTGGTAGTTTGAGCATTATTTGGCATTGCCTTTCTTTGGGACTGAAATGAAAACTGACCTTTTCCAGTCCTGTGCCCACTGCTGTGTTTTCCAAATTTGCTGGCACATTGAGTATAGCACTTTCACAGCATCATCTTTTAGGATTTGAAATAGCTCAACTGGAATTCCATCATCTCCACTAGCTTTGTTCATAGTGATGTTGCCTAAGGCCCACTTGACTTCACATTCCAGGATGTCTGGCTCTAGGTGAGTGTTCACACCTTCGTGATTATCTGGGTCATGAAGATCTTTTTTGTACAGTTCTTCTGTGTATTCTTGCCACCTCTTCTTAATATCTTCTGCTTCTGTTAGGTCCATAACATTTCTGTCCTTTACTGTGCACATCTTTGCATGAAATGTTCCCTTGATATCTCTGATTTTCTTGAAGAGATCTCTAGTCTTTCCCATTCTGTTGTTTTCCTCTGTTTCTTTGCACTGATCACTGAGGAAGGCTTTCTTATCTCTCCTTGATATTCTTTGGAACTCTGCATTCAAATAGGTGTATCTTTCCTTTTCTCCTTTGCTTTTCACTTCTCTTCTTTTCACTGCTATTTGTAAGGCCTCCTCAGACAGCCATTTTGCTTTTTTGCATGTCTTTTTCTTGGGGATGATCTTGATCCCTGTCATGGATGGTTCATCCCTGTCATGAACCTCCATCCATAGTTCATTAGGCACTCTATCAGATCTAGTCCCTTAAATCTATTTGTCACTTCCACTGTATAATCCTTAAGGATTTGATTTAGGTCATACCTGAATGGTCTAGTGGTTTTTTCTACTTTCTTCAGTTTAAGTCTCAATTTGGCAATAAGGATTTCATAATCTGAGCCATAGTCAGCTCCCAGTCTTTTTTTCTTTTTTGCTGACTGTATAGAGCTTCGCCACCTTTAGCTGCAGAGAATATAATCAATCTGATTTCAATATTGACCATCTGGTGATGTCCATATGTAGAGTCTTCTCTTGTGTTGTTGGAAGAGGGTGTTTGCTATGACCAGTGTGTTCTCTTGGTAAAACTCTGGTAGCTTTTGCCCTGCTTCATCCTGTACTCCAAGGCCAAATTTTCCTGTTACTCCAGGTATTTCTTGACTTCCTACTTTTGCATTCCAGTCCCCTATAATGAAGAGGACATCTTTTTGGGCGTTAGTTCTAGAAGGTCCTATAGGTCTTCATAGAACTGTTTAGCTTCTTCAGCATTACTGGTCAGGGCATAGACTTGGATTACCATGATATTTAATTGTTTGCCTTGGAAACAAACAGAGATCATTCTGTTGTTTTTGAGATTGCATCCAAGTACTGCATTTCAGACTCTTTTTGTTGACTGTGATGGCTACTGCTTTTCTTCTAAGAGATTCTTGTCCACAGTAGTAGATATATTGGTCATCTGAGTTAAATTCACCCATTCCAGTCCATTTTAGTTTGCTGATTCCTAAAATGTTGACATTCACTCTTGCCATCTCCTGTTTGACCACTTCCTATTTATCTTGATTCTTGGACCTAACATTCCAGGTTCCTATGCAGTGTTGCTCTTTACAGCATCAGACCTTTCTTCCATCACCAGTCACATCCACAAGTGGGTGTTGTTTTTGCTTTGGCTCCATCTCTTCATTCTTTCTGGAGTTATTTCTCCACTGATCTCCAGTAGCATATTGGGCAGCTACTGACCTAGGGAGTTCATCTTTCAGTGTCCTATCTTTTTGCCTTTTCATACTGTTCATAGGCTTCTCAAGGCAAGAACACAGGAGTGGTTTGCCATTCCCTTCTCCAGTAGACCACATTTTGTCAGAACTCTCCACCATGATCCATTTGTCCTGGGTGGCCCTACATGGCATGGCTCATAGTTTTATTGAGTTAGACAAGGCTGTGGTCCATGGGATTTGATTGGTTAGTTTTCTGTGATTGTGGTTTTCAGTTTGTCTGCCCACTGATGGAGAAGGATAAGAGGCTTATGGAAGCTTCCTGATAGGAGAGACTGACTGAGGGCATTGTCTAGGCTGTGAAAAAATTAGAAATGCAAAGAAAACACAAGCTCCAAGTGTATACATTCTGATATTCTGACAGTAAAATGTACTTCAGCCAGAACACCATGTATTGGCAGTGTGGATCTTGTATGTTAATAATTATCTTTGATTCTTGGAAAATCTTTGGAAGTCTGATTTATACAAATTGTGAGGTAATGATGTACTTATTTGGACAACAAATAGAATGCTTACTGTATGCTAGGAACAGTTGTAAAAGCTGGGTCCCAAGGGCTGGTTTCTGCTAAAACTCACATTCCTGTGTATTCTTTTAAGAACTATGTATTTTAACCGAAAGAAAATAAATGAGTGATATTTTTCTGAAGTACGTCAGTTTGATGTAGGAAAGTGTAAAATAATTTCTGAATTTTTGTGAAAAGGCTTCCAAACTTCTGTTTAAAACATTTTAAAAAGTAAATAAGCAAATAACTCACTGGGAGAGCATTTTCCTTTAATTAACCATGAAATAATGCTGTTCCTATATCGAGATTATGTAGAAATCATTAAATAAACAGAATCTCCCAACAAAAGGGGTATGCTAAAGCCATAAAATATTGCTAAAACAAATAATATAAATAGTTTCCAAATAGTTATAATAATATAAATTTTAAAAGGTTGACCTCAGCAATAATGAAAGAAACAAAAGTTAAATCAACCATATGCATTTGTTCCTCTAACCTTAGCAAAGACTTTACCTTTTGGAATCATATTAAGTGTTGGCTGGGAGTGGCTGCCCTAGTGTGAACTGGCACAACTGTTTCTGGAAAGCAGTTTTGAAAATATGCATGATGGGCTTAAAATGTTAAATCTTTTTCTTAATTCTGTTTTAGACACATAACCAAATAATAATCAGTAATACAGGTAAAGATTTCTATACACATAAATGGGCAAAGGTTCAAGATGGGGGATAGATATTAAGCTTAGGAGGCTGAAAAATTAACTTTGTGATCTGAAATGTAATTAGTTTTTTGATGCTTCTGGAGATCTTATTTTGATCAACTGTGGATGGATTGAGTAACCTCAGCAAAGAGCTACATCGTCGTTGGAGATGGAATCTCCTTCTGTTTCCTGGCTGGTTTAGCCCCAAAACAGAACTGCAGAGTTTAGAGCTTTCTTACTTCCCTGCCTTCAGAGCTGCACCAAGATTCCTCTCGTCGTGGATTAGGTCAGAGCCTACAGGTCCCTGCTAGAAGCTCTCTGCTGCCATCTCCAGTCCTCTCTTCTCTATCAGTCCTACCTTCCACCTCCATTCTAGATTTCAGAACACACATACAAACAGGAGTGGGAGAGGCAGACAAGAAGTAAAACATCAGTAGATTTGGAATCAGTAATAATAATTGGTAATGCTTATATAGTGTGTATGCTTATATAGTTTTTATGTATATTAACTAATCGAATCCTTACAATAACAATAAAATAACAATATCATGAGGTAGATACTGTGATGATCCTCATCTTACAGATGAGGGAACTGATGTGAAGTGATTTAACCAAGGTCATACAACTAGTGTGGGGCAGTGCTGGGATTTTTGTGCAAGCAATCTGCATTCAGAATTCTGCTTTTAAGATCACTCTATGATCCTGCCTCTTTAATCAAATGACTGGAGTGCATGTCCTGACTCTCTTACTTACCAACTAGTGATTAGGAAAGACCATACATCTCAGACCCTGAGTTTTTTTACTGTGAAATGAATATATAATGATACCAACTGCACCAAAGTGTCATGATGATACAGTGAGGTGAGGTGAAGTTATGCCAAATACTTATGGCATTGTTGGGCTTTCCTGGTGACTTAGCTGGTAAAGAATCCACCTGCAATGCAGGAGACCTGTGTTTGATCCCTGGGTTGGGAAGATCCCCTGGAGAAGGGAATGGCTACCCTCACCAGAATTCTGGCCTGAAGAATTCCATGGAATTCTATAGTTCATGGGTCGCAAAGAGTCGGACACAACTGAGCGACTTTCACTTTATGGCATTATTATTATTCATGAGTATATTAAAATTCCTTGTAAGTTTGTACATTGGCTTTGCCATAATATGTAACTTCTATTTAAAAATGAATAGCAAAGACAAAACTGTGCCCTCCTGAAACATTTTTGAGACATCTTTTATGTTATAGCATTTGATGGTTGTACAGCTCACCAGAAAGTTCTGATCACTGCTTCTTCAACAAGTTGTCCAGACATCTGTATCATTTGGACACTTGAATGACTCTAGACCACGGCTCTGCCAGTTGTGGGGTTTACAGAGTGAGTTTGACAAAGACTGTTGGCAAGTCCCTTTTGCTGTGGTGAAGCAGCAGCTTAGATTGAGGACAAAGGAACTCACCATCATGCTCCGGTACAGAACACTGTGGGTCTCTGGGTGTGGAATTTCCAAGTCGGCCTGTCTGTATCTTTGATCCCATGACCTGGTGTCTAAGGAGTGGCTGTGATAGAGAACTTTATGGCAACCACAAGAATGCAGTTAGAAGCAAATCTTGATCTACTTTCTCATTTATGTGGTCACTGTGTATACATTTTGATCCTGCAGAGTAAGAGTTCTAAGAAAAAGAGAAAAATAGATTTCTCTTATAACTCTGGAGTAGAAGTAGAAATGGAAACACTTTTTTCTTGGGTAACTCTTATCTATACAGTATTTAGCAAGTTTCTGTATTTACTCATGCAAAAATATACATCTACTGTTCTTTTCAGTTCCCCTTCTTTTTTGAAGAGATATGAGCTGATTTTATTCTTAACTCTTTCTCTGATCTCCCACTTCTTCTGTTTTAGAGTTGTGCAGATCTGGGTACATCTGGACCCTCTACTGTTGGCTGTGAGATTTTGAACCAGTTACTTATCCTTATGATCTTAGATTTTCTTATTTGTAAATTGAAAATAATAGTCTGTAGCTCTTGGGATAGGTAAGATGATTATGTGGGATGATGTGTGTAATGCATCTTGCAAGATGACTAGGTAAGTTGTAGGGGTAGAGAGCATAGCATATACAAACATGGGTAGGCATGAAAAATAAGAGCCTAGAACAAAGGTAAGGAAAAAAAAGTATAAGAAATAATCAAATGACACATGGATAAAAGAGAAACAGATTTTGTTGTTGAATAAAGCAACAGGTTTAGAATTCAAAATAAGATTTTTGTCATTTCCCAAAAACTACATGATCAGAAGAGAAACTGGACTATTGGCCATACCTAGGTTCCTTAACAGATCAAAATCACAGGCTTTCTTTTATTTGTATCTCAGACATCTCAGATATCTGTTACCTCCAGGAATTCTGCCTTGATGTCATTGTGGGAGGAGGACCTTTAAGAAAGTCAGGTAGGAGAGTAAAGACCTTTACTACTTATCAGGATGAGAAGGTAGACATGATAGCCAGTTTTGAAGGACTGTTTGAATTGAGTATTGATAGTAAGCTTTTGGAAGGGGTTGCAGTATTTATTTATTAAATATCTATTTTTGTTGGGGCTTCCCAGTGGTGCTAGTGGTAAAGAAACCACTGGCCAGTGCAGGAGACAGTAGAGATGTGGATTTGTTCCCTGGGTGGGGAAGATCCCTTAGAGGAGGGTGGCAACCCACTCCAGTATTCTTGCCTAGAAAATCCTATGGACAGAGGAGTCTGGCGGGTACCGTCCGTAGGGTTGCAAAAGTCATACATGACTGAGGTAACTTTAGCATGCAGCACATTTTTGTTTGGAACTAAATGTACAGTGTTACTGCATTATTTTGAAGGAGCAGAACTTCCCATCAGAGGGGAATAGATAGGTAGGTATTGCTTTAAGGAAGTATTACAAGCAAAGGGGACAATATCCATTGTCTATCCAGCGTGTACTCACGCTGGATACCTATCCTATCCTATTCATCTATGATAACAGGTGAATGAAATATGAATCTTGACATAGGAAGATGTTTAAGTTAATAATTATTTTAACCAACCATTCCCGAGTTTGGCCGTTTTAAACTATAACAGCCATTTATCATTTCTTGTAATTCTACCAGTGACCTGTTTATTCTTCTGCTGGTATTGGTTTATCTCTCTCATGTGATTGCAGTGAAATGATGTCTGTGGCTGGAGTCATGTGGAGCCTTATTTGGGATATTGGTATGACTGGGCTCTTCTTTTTCATACATTCACAAGGCTTCTTCCTTTCTACATGGCCTATTTGGTGTCCTGCTATCAGGTATATTGTCACCCTGCTTATTTAACTTATATGCAGAGTACATCATGAGAAATGCTGGGCTGGAAGAAGCACAAGCTGGAATCAAGATTGCTGGGAGAAATATCAGTAACCTCGGATATGCAGATGACACCACCCTTATGGCAGAAAGTGAAGAGGAACTAAAAAGCCTCTTGATGAAAGTGAAAGAGGAGAGTGAAAAAGTTGGCTTTAAGCTCAACATTCAGAAAACGAAGATCATGGCATCTGGTCCCATCACTTCGTGGGAAATAGATGGGGGAACAGTGGAAGCAGTGTCAGACTTTATTTTTTTGGGCTCCAAAATCACTGCAGATGGTGACTGCAGCCATGAAATTAAAAGACACTTACTCCTTGGAAGGAAAGTTATGACCAACCTAGACAACATATTAAAAAGCAGAGACATTACTTGGCCAACAAAGGTCCATCTAGTCATGGCTATGGTTTTTCCAGTGGTCATGTATGGATGTGAGAGTTGGACTGTGAAGAAAGCTGAGCGCCGAAAAGTTGGAGAAGACTCTTGAGAATCCCTTGGACTGCAAGGAGATCCAACCAGTCCATCCTAAAGGAGATCAGTCCTGGGTGTTCATTGGAAGGACTGATGCTGAAGCTGCAACTCCAATACTTTGGCCACCTCATGCGAAGAGTTGACTCATTGGGAAAGACCCTGATGCTGGGAGGGATTGGGGGCAGGAGGAGAAGGGGACGACAGAGGATGAGATGGCTGGATGGCATCACTGACTCGATGGACATGAGTTTGGGTAAACTCCGGGAGTTGGTGATGGACAGGGAGGCCTGGCATGCTGCGATTCATGGGGTCGCAAAGAGTCGGACACGACTGAGCAACTGAACTGAACTGAACTGAACTGAACTGATCAGGTAACTGATATCTGTGTGCTGTGCTTGGTTGCTCGGTCATTTCCAACTCTTTGCAACCTACCAGGTTCCTCTGTCCATGGGGATTCTCAAAGCAGGAATAGTGAAGTGGGTTGCCATGCCTTCCTCCAGGTAACTGATCACTCTACATGATGCCAAAAATCAGCATTCAAGAGAAAGAACATGAAATCTGCCAGTTCTCTTAGAAACAAAGTTCTGAACTGACACAGCATCATTTCCACTGAATTCTCTTTGTTACTGTGAATCATAAACCAAGGTATGTTGGGAAATTAGCTCTCTAAACAAATAGAAAATTCCCACTAATTTGTAGTGCTACGAATGTGACATCACTGAACGCAAAATGGGAAGAGATGTGTACAGTTCTCTCTCAAGGGCTGATATGAGCTGGCTCAGCATGCCCCTGGCCAACCAAGAATCATCATGGGAGAGGACTACCAGTCTAGACCACCAGAAGATGTGGTTCACTAAAGGCCATCTTTGGAGACCATCACAGAAGCAAACAGTTGAATGTAAAAGACAGTTTCATAAATATCTCATTGTGCTATTAGTATTCAGCAAGATGTGGTAAAATATATTAAATGGGGATGATCAGAGAGCTATAGGAGTATAGAGAAAATAACTGATTCTGCCAAGGGATATCTATAAAAGATTCACAGTAGAGACAGTGATTAAGCTGAGTCTCTAAGAGTTCAACAGGGAGAAAATGGGAAGAAGATATCCAGTTAAGGGGGACAGTATGTACAAGTTCAGGAATTGTTACAGTAAGATCACTTGAAGAGTGTAAAATGTTTCCTTTCTCAACTGATTGTAGTGGATTAATCTTGGCTAGTTGAGATTTCTGTCCATTGTTCACATAAATCAGACCATGTGGCTCAACTTTTGAAAAAGTGTCTGGTCCTTATAACTAAAAAGTTCCTAGAAGGCAGATATAGAATAGGAGGCTAAAAATGTCTCCAGTGATAAGATTATGAAAATTCTCGAATGCAGTTTAAGAAGTCTAGAATTTATCCTATAGGTAATGAGACTCCATCAGATAATTTCAAAAAAAGAAGTGGCATGAATTTATATTTCCTGTAGTTGCTATAGGGCTTTGATAGCTCAGATGGTAAAGAATCTGCAGGAGACCCGAGTTTGATCCCTGGGTCAAGAAGATCCCTAGGAGAAGGAAGTGGCAGCCTACTCCAGCATTCTTGCCTGGAGAATTCCATGGATAGAGGAGCCTGGTGGGCTATAGTCCATGCAGTCACACAGAGTTGGACACGACAGAGCGACTTAATACATTTTGCTATAAAAGATTATCATATGCTTAATGGCTTAAGACAAAAATACCTTGTTATCTTACAGTTATCGAAGTCAGACGTCCAAAATCAGCTTCATTGGGATAAACCAAGGTGTCACTAGGGCTGGGTTTCTTCTGGAGGCTCGAGGAAAGAGCATTTCTTTGCCCTGTTCAGCTTTTGGAGGGTTCCTGCATTTCTTGGTTCATGACCATTTCTCTACATCACTCTACGCTCTTGCTTCTGTTATCACATCTCCTACTATACACTTTGACCCTCTTACCTCCCTCTTTAAGGGATCTTTGTGACTATGTTGGACTCTTGCAGGTACTACAGAATAATTTCCCCATCTCAAGATTCTTAACCCAATCACATCTTCAAAGTCCCTTTTTCCTTGTAAAGTGACATAGTCAACAGGTTTCAGGAACTAGATTGTGGACATCTTTGGGGGAGCCATTTTTCAGCCTACCACACAACATGATCAAATTTGTATTTGAGGAATATCACTTTGGCAGTTAAATGCAGAATTGATTTGAGAGGCATGACACAGAAGGCTAGGAAAATAATCATAGGCTGTTGTAATAGTCCAGGTTTAGCCTTGAAGTAAGATGTGACAATAAGGAGAGAAAGGGGCATATGAATTTCAAAGTTATCTGAGAACTGTGATTAACATAGTTTTCATGACCAGGAAGAACTAAGGAGTAAAGCAGTGGAAAGAATCAAGGTTGACTCCAATTTTTGTCTTCACTTAGGTGATTGTGACATGGTTAAAGTATAGAGGATGCATGACATTTCAGGGTAGGAGGACAGTTACTTCCATTTGGGCCATGTTGTTACTTGGCCACCTGATGCGAAGAGCTGACTCATTTGAGAAGACCCTGATGCTGGGAAAGATAGAGGGCAGGAGGAGAAGGGGACGACAGAGGATGAGTTGGTTGGATGGCATCACCGGCTTGATGGACATGGGTTTGGGTAGACACTGGCAGTTGGTGATGGACAGGGAGGCCTGGCGTGCTGCGGTTCATGGGGTTGCAAAGAGTCAGACACGACTGAGCAACTGAACTGAACTGAGCTGAACTGTTTGAGTAGCTTCTGGAACATGATGGTTGTGAGGGCAGAGGCCATTGGAAATTCAGACCTAGAGAAGCCCTAAGAAAGAAGATCATTCATGGAGAACACACAGAGTAGGAACAGAAATTCCAGAATAAAAACCAGCACCTCCAGTATTTGAGAATTGCCAGCTAAGGAGGCAAAGATAGGAAGAAAGAGAGGTGTCCCTGAATGGAAGAGGTGAGAGGATATCAAGGAAGGAGCTGGCAACGATAATCAAATATCTTAGAGAGTAAAGTGAAATACGGCCTGAAGTCTGTTGGACTATGCAGGCAGGTAGAAGGTTTTTGTTGTATTTTATTTGGAGCAATTTTAGAGGGCCTGTGAATGCTGGGGCAAGATGAAGGGTAGAGGGTCACTGGGTAGAGAAGTAGAGAAGTAGGGAAGATCACTGCAGGAATTATTTCATGATGTTTGGCTATAAATAGAAGTCAAGAGACTGTATAGTCTGTGTATAGAGAAGCCTGTTTTCTCCAGCGATGGCAGTGGCTCTCCCATTTTGTAATTGAAGGGAAAATTGTTGGAGAGGAAGACAGTGAAAATAAAGGTTCAAGAAGTTATAGAAAGATATCAAGTAGAGGATGAAATGGGTCAAGAACACATATTTAAGTGTTACCTCATGGACAGAAGTGGAGGATGAGGTACATCCATGATAAATAAGTACATGTATGGATACATTAAAGGGCAGTATGGCAAAGATGCAAAAGCTTAAACTTGACAAACTTCTTTTCTTCTCTGAGGGGGATGGCAGGAGCACCTCTCTAACCAAGGAATCCAAACTTGAGCTCACAGGCTCTGTCTGAGATAAGTATGCAAAGGTTTGGATCCCAGTCCCATGTATTCCCAGCTGAATGACTTCTGATGAGTTTCTTAATTTATCTCAGTCTGAGTTTCCATATCTGCAAATTGTGGATGCTAAAATTTACCCCAACTAGACTTATTATAAGGTTGAAATAGATAGTCAATGTAACATGCTTAAACAAGTGTTCGACATTATAATTATTGGTACAAACTCGAATTGACTCTCTTCTGTCTTTTCTTTTACCTTCTATAATATTTTGAAAATGCTTATTTGATTCATTTATTTAACATTTTAAGATTTCTTCCAACTAAAAGCTTTTTAAAAATTTTAACATTTAACAGTGTACCCTTTGAATACATCTGACCTTCAGCTACAACATAATTTATTTAAATAATTTCATCCAGCAGAACAATCCCTCAGAGATATCTGAGAGATTGTATCCTGGGCTTAAGTCCTGAAATAAATGCCCCAAATAAAACATAATGCTCAAAAAAGAATTTAATCCATAAAATCATTTTAGCTCAACACACAAGAACATTAGACTCATGGGCAGGCCATGACATTTTAAGATTAACAAAATCCTGTCTTAAATCCATATCTGGGAGAACATTTGATATAATCTTTATGCCTGGAGCAAGGAAGTTTTACAGATTAATTTGTATGAGATTTTCATCTTATTACTTCTAATTTTGGATAGGCCTAAGGCTATCTGTGACTTTATGGGAGGGAGCGCAGGGTCTGAACTGAAATACCTCTATAAATCATCCTAACTGCTTGGCTAGCCTCAGATGCATACTAGGTAGGTTTCCACCAATCCTACATTGAGTTGAGTCTAGGCATCGAATATGGCTTAATTTATCTAGAAATAATTTTATCCCAGCAAGGCACTTTGAAAAATGGCACATATTTATAGCCTACCTTCGTGCGTATGTGTGTAAGAAAGGCAGAAAGAAGAAGACAAAGGAAGAGAACAAGAAAGGAAGCAAGAAGAAATGGGGAAGATGCTCAGATAGGGAATAAGAGACATTAGTGAATTGTTTTCTAGCATTATGTTTAAAGTATCTATATTCTTCTTTTTTTCAGTCCAGAAAGTCCCAAGCTAATATGGGAGCTCTTATGTTTTAATCATCAACTGAGTTTGAATACTTGGTGAGCAAAAGTTGCTGAGCGTTACCAAAAATATAACTCTCATGGAAGGGAGAAAGGACATGTATCAGGAGACTAGGTAGAAAGTATTTTATGGACATAATATGCCTAAAGTTGCAAAGATAATGGTGTTGGAGCCAGGATTTGACCCCAGTCAGTCTCTGAATCCTGAGCAATGCTCTGAGTTATTCCACTATAGGACCTCCCATTCGGATGTTGTATTAGTGATACTAGGTCAAAAATAGATATGAAAATGATAGAGTGACTTTTCTCACTGAAGTTGGTCATAGTGGAGTGACCAGAGTTTGATCTCACCATCAGTATGCACTCCCAGTGCATATGTAGAGTTACGGAGTTGAACTATTCTTCCCTAGAGCCAAATATGTTTAGAACTTTAGAGTTATCATAATAATGATAACCACTTTTTGTGATATATACTCTTTTAAAATGCTGTTGAATACTTTCCAGTATTCATGATTATTAGATTCTTTTTCTTTTTTTTTTGCAGAACAGTCATAAGTGACATTGTCTCTAGTTTAATTTTTTTAGTAGCATTTTTGTTAGATTTGGTTTCACTTGTTTGCTGATTTTACAGAAAAAATTTGGAAGCTTTTTTTTCTTCTCTGTGCCCTAAACAGTTTAATATTCTAATCACTTGTCATTTAAAATTATTATAGAATTTACCCATAAAACTGAATGTTTACAGTGACTTTTAAAGGATACACTTTGGCAGTTCTTAGTACTTAGCTACAGTAATTGATTTATTGATTTTATATATCTACTGGGGTCAATTTGGGAACTTTTTAGTTTTTTAGAAACCATCCAGTTCTTTGTTACTGAATTTATGTGCATAAAGTTGACCAAGTTATTATCTTACAATTCTAACCTGTGACAGTGGCTATAAAACTTCTCAGTTTTATTTTCTCCCTCTCTAATTGCTTAGGCAATGCATTGTTTGCATATTTTAGTGTTTGTTCATTTTTCAAAGAACAAGTTTTTAAATGCATTTATTTTTTCAAACATTTTCCTGTTTTCTGATTGATTAATTTTTGGATTTTTTTTTTTTTTTGGTATTTGTTTTCCTCTGTTTACCTGATAATTATTTTGAGTTTCCTTTTAGATCTTTTTTTTTGGTTCTTGTTTTGTGGCTTTTCGTATATTAGGCTATGAATTTTCTTCTGACTTATAGATACATTAAACTTTCATTTATTTCATTGTTTTTAGGTATTCTGTAATGTTGGATTTAATTTTCATTAAACTTCCATTTGAATTCCTCATGAATTGAGAGATAGTCTAAAATTTTCAAGTGACAAAGATTTTTTAAAAAATTGTCATTTGTTTCTAATTTTACTGAATTGTGATCAAAGAATATTTTCTAAACTGTTTTTACTCTTGGTACTGAGGCTTTCTATCTAGCCTGTTGTGGGTTGAATTATATCCTTTGAAAAGATACATTGACATTCTAACCCTTAGTATCTGAGAATATGACCTTATTTGGGAATATGGTCTTTGATATAATCAAGTTGAAATGAGGTCATGCTAGATTAACGTGGGTCTAATCCAATGATTGGTCCTTTTAAAAAGAAGAGTATTTGGACAGAGAGACACACAGGAAAAACACCATGTAATAGTAGAGGCAGAATTTGTGTTGCACTCACAAGCCAACGAACCCTGCAGATTGCTGGCAACCACCATGAGCTAGAGAGAGGCAAGAAAGGATCCTACTCTGGATCAAGTGTAGTCCTGATGATATTTTGATTTTGGACTTTTAGACTCCAGATTTGTGAAAGAATAAATTTGTGTTTTTTTAAAGCCACCTAGTTTGTAGTACTTTGTTGTGACAGCCCTCAAAATGAATGCTGTTATTGTTTAAGTGTTCAGTCATGTCCGACTCTTTGCAACCGCATGGACTGCAGCACAACAGGCTTCCTTGTCCTTCAGCATCTCCTGGAATTTGCTCAAACTCACGTCCATTGAGTCGGTGATACTATCCAAACACCTCATCCTCTGTTGTCCCTTTCTCTTCCTGCCTTCACTCTTTCCCAGTGTCTGGGTCTTTTCCAGTGAATTGGCTCTTCGCATCAGGTGGTCAAAGTATCGGAGTTTCAGCATCAGTTCTTCCAATGAATATTCAGGCTTGATTTCCTTTAGGGTTGATTGGCTGATCTCCTTGCTGTCCAAGGGACTCTCAAGAGTCTTCTCCAGCATCACAGTTCGAAAGCATAAATTCTTTGGCACTCAGCCTTTTTTATTGTCCAGCTTTCACATCCATACATGACTACTGGAAAAGCCATAGCTTCGAATGTACAGACCTTTGTAGGCAAAATAATGTCTCTGTTTTTATTACACTGTCTAGGTTTGTCATAGTTCCCCCCACCCCCCAAGGAGCAAGTGTCTTTTAATTTCATGACTTGAATATAAATATGGGAATTCTTTGTATATAAGTGATGGCTGAAATCCTGGGTTAGTATGAAGCTACCAAGGAAAAATACACAGCTGCAGTGTCTGTTAAATAGCCACTGCTACTGCTGCTAAGTCACTTTAGTCATGTCCGACTCTGTGCGACCCCATCCCTAGGATTCTCCAGGCAAGAACACTGGAGTGGGTTGCCATTTCCTTCTCCAATGCATAAAAGTGAAAAGTGAAAGTGAAGTCGCTCAGTCATGTCCGACTATTCGCAACCCCATGGACTGCAGCCTACCAGGCTCCTCCGTCCATGGGATTTTCCAGGCAAGAGTACCAGAGTGGGGTGCCATTGCCTTCTCCTTAAATAGCCACTAGTCACATGTAATTATTTAAATTTAACCTTGAGCTAATGGGCTTCCCTGATGACTCAGATGGTAAAGCATCTGCCTGCAATGAGGAGACCTGGGTTCAATCCCTGAGTGAGGAAGATCCCCTGAAGAAGGAAATGGCAACCCACTCCAGTATTCTTGCCTGGAGAATTCCATGGACAGAGGAGCCTGGTGGGTTACAGTCCTTGGGGTCTCAAAGAATTGGACATGGCTAGGTGACTAACACACAATTAAAATTAAATAAAATAAAAAATTCAGTTTCTTAGTTGTATTAGTTACATGTCAACACTCAAAAGTTGCATGTGACTTATGGTTACCACATTGGATAAACACAGATTATAGAACATTTCCATCTTCACAGAAAGTCATATTGGACAGCAGTAGTATACAGAGTGAAAAGAGCAGAGGTTTGAAATATATCAGAACCCTAATATTATTTATATCTATGTGGTCACTAAAAGAGCCCAACAAAAATAGAATGAGAAGGCACCTTCATCCATTAAGTGCCTTTTAATGGGCTAAGGCTAGGGGCTTTCATATGTTATCGCTGATTCTCAAGCTCTTTTGTAACTTTGGTAATATTCATTATTTTTTTATTGAGGCTTGTTATGGTTAATTTTCCTAAGACCTCAAACTAGTAAGTGACTGTGTTGAAATTATAACCTAGGTGTACATAATATTTCAAGTCCAATGATTTTTCAGTTGCCACAGGCTGCCCATCTTAAGGGGCCTCCCAGGTTGCGCTTGAGATAAAGAATCCTCCTGCCAATGCCTGAGACGTAAGACACGTGGGTTCAATCCCTGGGTTGATAAGGTCCCCCCGGAGAAGGAAAGGACAACCCACTCCAGTGTTCTTGCCTGGAAAATCCCAGGGACGGAGGAGCCTGGTGGGCTGTGGTCTGCGGGGTCCCAAAGAGTCAGACACAACTGAATGAGCACATGCACACTGATTACACCCATCTTAAGAAAACACAGAGAAAATGAAGCCAAGAGGAAAGAGACTTTCATGAGTGTGTGCATGATAAATGGCACCAAGGATTCAAGTAAAGTCAGATCAAAAAAGTGTTCATCGAATTAAAACGTTGTCACAGACTTTGTTGAGAACATTTTCAATACAGTGTAGGGACTGAAAGCCCTATCAGAGTGAACAGAGAATAGCAATACAGCCATTAGGAGCATAGGCCATTTTAACTTGTTCTTTTAAGAGATTACATGTAGGTGATTCTTTCTTTACACAAAAGATGACTCACTGAAAAGACATTTCAGATTTTTATAAATTATATATTAAATGGCCTAAGGTTGCATCTTTCATCTTTAGTATAGTCAGAGAGACTGAGTCCTCTGATTCAATCCTTGTTCCTTGACTACTAGATGTCTGACCTTGGTCTAGTCACTAAACTCTCCAAAATATTTTTTCTAGTCTGTGCAAAGGGATTGGAAATATGTGCCTTGCTTACCTAATGCAGAGTCTTGAGTATCAAATGAAATATTTAATAGTGAACTGAAAAGTGATAGGCAATATAATATGCTATTCCTAATTGACCAGACAAAAGCAGTACTTAAACAAGAATTTTATGCATCTAGTGGACTTTTCGTTTAATGTTATCAGCTCTCTATCTCTGGAGAAGAATAGAAAAATACATGAGCGTTTGTTGAATTCTCCCAACCTGGCTTCCAGCTTGACATTTGAGTTTTTGATCCATGGACATCTGTGAATAGTTCTGATTTAAATTTTATTCTGGACTTCCCTGGTGGTCCAGGTGGTTAAGAATCTGCCTGCCAGTGCAGAGGACATGGGTTTGATCCCTGGTTCAGGAAGATCACACATGCTGTGGAGCAACTAAACCCATGAATCACAACTACTGATGCCCATATACTCTAGAGCCTGTGCTCTGTAGCAAGAGACACCGTTGCAATGAGAAGCCTGCACAGCCAAGAGAGAATCCCCTGCACACAGCAATGAAGATCTAGTGCAGTCAAAAATAAATAATAAAAAAATTTTTATTCCTTGATTGATCCCATCAAAGCTGGAAGAAGAGACAACTTTTTCCCTCTCCAAGATGTTTAAAATAAGAGGAAAATAGTTTAAACTTCCTTTCTGAGAAAACTCAGCTTGCATGATATGTATTTCTAATTGTTAACTAGGTAAGTACCTATATATATATATATATGGAACCTGATAATGTGGAAAAACTTAACATTAGTTCTCAAGGAAGCAAATTCCATTGATTACATTAACTGGAGAACTCGCAGAATTGTTTGCTTCTGAGCTGTGCTGATGACTGGAGGGCAGAGTGTTGCTCAGAACTACCATGATTTTGTTAAAGTGAAGGTAAGCGGGAAACGATGTGTATTTGTCACTACACCATAGAAAAACCTGAAAGGACTTCTCAGGTACTTCTCCAGACCTGAAATTATCAGCTGAGAATATTTCCTGTCCTGCAAAAAGTTTAACTCTCACTAAAGTCTTACTGCATGTATCCTAGCTATGTCTGAAGTAGCTCCAAGGAAAATCCTTAATATTTTCAGTCAGAATAAATCAGAAGAGGAGTATAAATTTTGTTAGTAAAGTGTTTCCTAGTATCTTCTGAAATTTTTCTAGTTGCCTTAAGGCATATGGAACCCACAAGTTTACTGGAAACATCAGTTATTAAATAGACATCTTACCGTAATTGAACGTTAGTGTCACACAGTTCAGACCACAGGCCCTGCCAGCCCAGAGAAAGGGTTGCTTGTAGCAAACTGCAGTGACAGGAAGCAGACCTCTCAATAGGTCCCCGCACAGGGCTCTGGCTTGAAGGTGCAAGAGAAAAGAATTACAACCGCTGCCCCAGCAAGTCACCACTCATTTACTATCATAGAAATAGTCTATGAGGGCCAGGTAAAACACGAAGGAAACAGAAGTCCTGGTGGGATTTTTTAAAAATCCATTACTTTTTTTTTTTTTGCTTGAGGTTTGTCATGTTACTGACAAATGGTCACAGTAAGGTGTTGAGGGAAATCCCCAACCTCAGTCCCTGGGGTAGGCCATTGATTTGGACTCTTATTTACTGACATTTTAGCAGAAGTGATATGAAATTCCTCTTTTTTTAAATGTGGTCTTAAGCTCCCATCTAATGACCAAGAATCCATATAAGTTTGAGTTTTAGTCTCCTGACTCTCAGACAAATAGGGGAAAATCATTGTCTATACCCCAGATAGAATATCACCATTATGTTGGCTGTGATCTTTGACCGGCTTTTGCATGTCCCTGGTCCTAGTAGTGAAGAGTTGACTCATTGGAAAAGACCCTGATGCTGGGAGGGATTGGGGGCAGGAGGAGAAGGGGACAGAGGATGAGATGGCTGGATGGCATCACTGACTTGATGGACATGAGTTTGAGTGAACTCTGGGAGTTGGTGATGGACAGGGAGGCCTGGTGTGCTGCGATTCATGGGGTCGCAAAGAGTCGGACACGACTGAGCGACTGAACTGAACTGAACTGAGCTGAGTCCTAGTAGCAAGATTGATTTATGAAGTGATGCTTAATTAGTCCTTATGACAACAAGGTTTCTACCTTTCTATTTAGAGCTTATCCTCTTGTCTGTGTATTGCCCCACCTCTGGCTTCCTTGGGGTGATCCACAGTTCATTCTTCTGAACCTCCAAAAGTACTCTATTCTCCTCCAACAAATAGAGAAAAAGCAAATAAATAAATGACCCTTCTACATATGCTCACTAACCTCTACTAATAGTATCTTAAATTACAAACCCAGTAACATTATTATCTAAGGAGAATGTTTATATTTTGCCAGTCAGACCCTGTGTCCACTGTGTTAGTGTATCCCTGTATCAGAGGTGAGCCCTGAAGGCTGTCATAGTCTTTGAGTCACAAGTTGACTTAGCCTCATGTTAAGTAAGCCCAGAGTGCGGACTTAGGCTTTTTCCTTGATCCTGGTCTGCATTGTTTTTCTTTGTCTAGTGGCTCAGAATCCCTTCTGTGACTGGTAGTCCTTCATATATCCCAAATCCCCTAAGGACTAGAACTACAGTGCCTTGATTACTTCTTGAAAGCTCTCTTTCTTTAGGTCTGGATTTGACTTTTGTCTCTAGTGGGGATTTCTATTACATATGGACAGATTTTCGGCAGTACATCATTGTCCACTGACTGTCATACGTGTCATACATATCCCATCATATAGCGTATCATCAAAATAGTAGCTACTGTGTGTCTAAGGTTATTACTACAATGAAGATAGTATTTGGGCTTCATGAATTTTTTTTTTTCTGAGCCAAATGCTAAGTAAGGAAATGATGAGTTTTGGTATTCTCAGAAACTACTGTCTTTGTTTTGTGCCTGCCAGGATTGCTAGATATGAATGGCTGAGCTGTTGCCGTTTTAAAGAAAAAAAAATGGTGCTCTGGTTTCCTTTTTTCCTACTCTGAACCCAGTCTGGCTTGGAAGGGAACTTGGCCATTACCAGCCCTCAACACTGGAGAGAACATTCTTTTAAATCGTGTAGACCCTGAAACAACAATGTCGCCACTCCCTTGGCTCCTAGCATTGTGGTGACGCCTGCTTTCTGGTGACTGTTGGCTTCTCTTTCATGCTGAAGTCAGTTTGGACTGCTTCTGCATTTGTCATGCTTTTGTTGTTTAATTTTTAAGTTGTGTCTGACTCTTTTGTGACCCCCCATGGACTGTAGCCCAATAAGCTCCTCTGCCCATGGGATTTTCCAAGCAGAATACTGGAGTAGGTTGCCATTTTCTTCTCCAGGGGATCTTCTTGACCCAGGGATTGAACCTGTGTCTTCTGCACTGGTAGGTGGATTTTCTACCACTGAGTGACCAGTGAAGCTCTTGTCATGCGTGTCCCTTTGTAAGTTATGATTTGGGGATACTGGCTGCCTGCATATCAGGGGTCATTCATAAGCTAGTCTCTACAACCTATGCTTACCCCTTCCCAGTTTCCCGTCTTCACCATCTGTCCTGTGGAGTAGGGGGTGGCGGGCGACAGTCCCATCTAAAGTATGACCATTTCCTCTTCCAGGTTCAGCTCAGCATTAAAAAATATGAAGAAAAAAAGCAGAAAAAACACTTTAATAAGCAAAATGAGTTAAATGTAGTAATGATGACGGTTATTTACTCAGAGAAGATATGCCATTATCTATTTGTTTTTAATGTGTTGATAGTAACATTAATACAATAATAGCAATTAATGCTGGTAATCACAGGGGCTACATATGCGCTGTCTCATTGATTCTTCACAACATCCTGTGCTATGATTGTCTGTGTTTTTCTTGTTCAGAGGAACTTGGGGAACTGAGTTGCTTCATCTAAGCCACAAGTCAGTAAGTGATGGAATCAGGACTTGGCTCTAATTTTGTTAGATTCTATGACCTAAATGAGCTCTTCATTCTACACCTAAGTAAACAAATGGGAAAGAGTCCTAGCAAATATGATGTTGGCTGGCTAAACAGAGCCGTTTAAATCTTAGCCTGAGAAGTTTGTGTTTGGTTCCACAGGCAGTAGATGGTTAGCCACAAATTTTTGAGTCTGTGGATAATGTGGTAAATTCACTTTAGGAATACTGATTCGATATTAATGGACAGGAGAGACAACTAGATGAAAGTCAGAGATACAAAGACTCTGAAAATGTATTACAATAAAACATGTAGATCTTATCTGAGAAAGTTATAAAACCTCATACTGAAAAATATCTCTAAGTGGAGAGATATAGTGTGTTTTTAAACATTTATAAACAAGAAGACTCGTCACTATAAACTCAGTTCTTCCTTCTCTGATCGAGCTATAGAATCAATGAAATTCAGTCAGTACCTCACAGATTTTTGTAAAATAGTTCTTTACATGTTCTAAAATGAGTATGTCAAATTAAAGCAAAAAACCCCCAAAACACTGCTGCAGAACACGAACTACTTGGTTATAAGACATTATGACTTATGAGTATACATCTGAGCTTTGAACAACATAGGAATTAGGGCTGCCAACCCTCCCTGAGGTTGAAAATCCGTGTGTAACTTTACAGTCAGTCCTGCATATCCACAGTTCTACATCCTTGGATTCAACCAACCATGGATGGTGTAGTATTGTAGTTCATGTTTGTTGAAAACAGTTCACATATAAGTGTACCCGTGCAGTTCAGTCTCATGTTATTCAAGGATCAGCTGTATAATAATTAAGACAGTGTGGTATTTGTGCACAATAGCAGACTATGGAGACTCTAATATCAAACCAAAGTATATATGGAAACTTGGTATGTTACAGAGGTGGCATTAAGGGATTAAATATTAAAAACAGAATTATGTATTTGACTACATTAAATTTAAGAATTTCTTTTCATCAAAGAGTCCGATACACTGTAACTGGGGGAAAGCTGCTAGCTACAGTATTACCAAGAAGGCCTTAGTATCTCAATTATATAAAGCACCTAAAGTGATAAAGAAATAACTGCTCACTTAGTAAATGAGCACAAGAAAAAAGTAGGTATTTTATAGAAGGAGAAATATTTGTGATAAATATATCTATGCGGAGGGGTGCTTAATCATCAATAATCTGAAAAATCTGAAAAGGCAAGTTAGAACCACAGTGAGATGTCATTTTATATCTGTTATTGGAAAAAATTAAGAAGTCTGATGGTACTAGGTGTTAGAAAAAATGTGTATTAACACTTTATTGGAGCAAGTAGCATAAAAACATTGAAAAACATGCTTTCAGTGCTATAAAAAGCATTGAAAAACAATTCAGCTTAATTTTGTAAATCTATTTATATTCCAGGGGCTTCCCATGTGATGCTAGTGGTAAAGAACCTGCCTGCCAATGCAGGAGATGAACGAGATGCAGGTTTGATCCCTGGGTTGGGAAGATCTCCTAGAGGAGGACATGACAACCCACTCCAGTATTCATGCCTAGAGAATCCCATGGACAGAGGAGCCTGGCAGGCTATGGTCTGTGGGGTTGCAAAGAATTGGACACAACTGAAGTGACTTAGCACACACACACACACACACACACACACACACACACATTCATATTCTGTGACCCAGAAATTATAGGCATACACCTTAGAAAAGTTTTTCTCAGATTTTAATGCTCATAGTAGTCTTGATAAAATACAGATTTGCAGTTAGCCAAAAAAAGATTAAATTTTTAAAATCCATAATTAGAAACACTGTAGAGGAACTGAAAAACATAATTTACTCATCTACTGAACAAATATTTATTGAGCAGAGCACTTACTGTATGCCAACTAATTTTATAGCATTAAGAATACAACAATGAAAAGAAAGAAGGAAAGACTAAACAAGCCCCTTGGCTGCATGGAGCTTATATTCTAGTGTACATGTTGTGAGAGAAGGGGTATTAGGCACTAAATAAATAAATATATATAGTTTGTCTGATAGTATGTCTAAATGCCTTGCAAAATATTTGACAGAGAAGGGAGATAGGGAATTCTGCAGTTGTAATAGCTGTAATTTTAAATATACTAATAGTTATTAGGGCAAATCTCCTTGAGAAACTTAAAATTGACTGAGAACCTGGAAGAGGTGAGGGAATGAGCCATCTGATTATCTGAGGGGCAAGTTCATGTGCAAAGACCCTAAGGAGAATTTATGCTTTGTGTGATAGACGAATGGCAAGGAAATTAGTGTGGCTAGATCTGAATGATTAAGAGGAAGAGAAATAAGAGATAAAATCAGAGGGGTAGAAGGGCCTCAATCATGTAAGAGCCTTGTAGACCATTGAAATGATTTTGGTTTTTATTCAGAGCCAAATGAAAAGCCACTGGAGGCTAGTAAGTAGATGAGTGATATTATGTGGTTCACAGAAAGCAGCATTATTCTGGTTACTGTGTTGAAAATACCTAATTGAACGAAGGCCAAGTATAAAATCAAGGAGAACAAGTAGGAAGCTACTGTAATAAGCCAAGAGAAACATGATGGTAACTAAAAGCTGTCAGAGTGTCAAGACATGGATTTTTTGGTACTATTTTAAATGTAGAGCTGGTGGAATTTTTGAAGAACTGAATGTGAGGTCTAAAGAAAATGGTTTCCTTTTGTCCTAAGACAGTGGAAAATAGTGTTGCCTTTTACTGAGATAGGACTGCTGAAGGGACACATTTGGGGAAAAGAATGAAAATCTCGTGGTCAGATTTAGGCATGTTGTGTTTAAGATGTTTTAAGAGGAGGTGTTTGTTATATGGGGCTTCCCTGATAGCTCAGTTGGTAAAGAATCTGCCTGCAGTGCAGGAGACCCGGGTTCAGATAATTGATTATGCCAGTCCGGACTGAGAGAGAGGTCTGGGTTGAAGGTATAATTTTGGAAGTCATTATCATGTAAGTGGTATATATAGTTGTAAGACTGGCTGTGTTTTTTGAGGGCAAACTCCAGGAGATGGTGAGGGACAGAGTGGCCTGGCATGCTGCAGTGCGTGGGGTTGCTAAGAGTTGCACCCAACTGGGCCACTGAACAACAATAACAAGACTGGCTGAGATACCTAAGAGAAGGAGAGACAAGAGAAGACTTCTAAGGTCTGAACATTCCAATGCTTAGAGCAAATACCTTAAAGGCAAATAAAGAGAAAAGACAAATTGCCTACAAATGACCAATATATTTACAGATGACTTTTTTCAAGAGCAACAGGGGAAGCCAGAAGAAATGGAGTAATATTTTTAAAATACTGTAAGAAAGCAAAATTATATTTCTAGAATAAAAGTAAAATAGAGACATTTTCAAGAAAAAGAGAGTTTACCATCAGTAGGCCACTCTGTATCAATGTCTAAAGGATGCATTTCAGGAAGTGAGGAAGAACATCTGAAATGAAAGAATAGACTGGGGAATAAAGGAAGGTCCTCAGGTTGCCGGGCAGATACCTTAACAGTGATACTTCAGACATCAACCCATTTGGATGAAATTGGAAATGTTTTACCAAATATCGGAATTGTTCATTTCCAGAGACTAAGCTATTGAGAATGTAGATTTCTAATTGATTTTGAATTTACTGTTTGTCTTCAGCATGATAAGCAAAATGTTTATGCTGCTTCTAAATGTTATTATTCATAACCTTTATTGCATAAGTAAATAATAGTGTGCACAGTTTTTTAAAACAAATTGTTGCTGTTTTATTGTTGTTGAGTCGCTCAGTCATGTCTGACTCTTTGCAACCCCATGGACTGTAGCCCACCAGGCTCTTCTGTCCATGGGATTCTCCAAGCAAGAATACTGAAGTGAATACTGAAGTGGGTTGTGAACTTCCAGATGTTCAAGGTGGATTTAGAAAACGCAGAGGAACCAGAGGTCAAATTGCCAGCATCCGTTGGATCATAGCAAAAGCAAGAGAATTCCAAAAGAATATTTACTTCTGCTTTATTGATTATGCCAAAACCTTTGGTTGTGTAGACCACAACAAACTGTGGAAAATTCTTCAAGAGATGGGAATACCAGACTACCTTACCCACCTCCTGAGAAATCTGTATGCACGTCAAGAAGCAACAATTAGAACCAGACATGGAACAACAGACTGGTTCCAAATTGGGAAAGGAGTACATCAAGGCTGTATATTGTCATCCTGCTTATTTAACTTATATGAAGAGTACATCATTCAAAATGCCCGGCTGGATGAAGCACAAACTGGAATCAAGATTTCTGGGAGAAATATCAATAACCTCAGATATGGAGATGATACCACCCTTATGGCAGAAAGTGAAGCGGAACTAAAGAGCTTCTTGATGAAAGTGAAAGAGGAGAATGGAAAAAGCGGGCTTAAAACTCAACATTCAGAAAACTAAGATCATGGCATCTGGTCCCATCACTTCATAGAAAATAGATGGGGAGACAGTGGAAACAGTGGCAGACTTTATTTTCTTGGGCTCCAAAGTCACTGCAGGTGGTGACTGCAGTCATGAAATTAAAAGACTCCTGCATCTTGGAAGAAAAGCTATGACTAGCTTAGACAGCATATTAAAAAGCAGAGACATTACTTTGCCAACAAAGGTCCGTCTAGTGAAAGCTATGGTTTTTCCAGTAGTCATGTATGGATGTGAGAGTTGGACTATAAAGAAAGCTGAGCGCAGAAGAATTGATGCTTTTGAACTGTGGTGTTGGAGAAGACTCTTGAGAGTCCCTTGGACTGCAAAGAGGTCAAACCAGTCCATCCTAAAGGAAATCAGTCCTGAATATTCATTGGAAGGACTGATGCTGAAGCTGAAATTCCAATCCTTTGGCCACATGATGTGAAGAACTGACTCATTGGAAAAGACCCTGATGCTGGGAAAGATTGAAGTCAGGAGGAGAAGGGGTCAACAGAGGATGAGATGGTTGGATGGCATCACCAATTTGATGGACATGAGTTTGAGCAAGCTCCGGGAATTGGTGATGGACAGGGAAGACTGGTGTGCTGCAGTCCATGGGGTCACAAAGAGTCAGACACGACTGAGCGACTGAACTTAGACTTAGACACCAAGGGATCTTCCCGACCCAGGGATGGAAACTGTATCTTCTGCAAGTCTCCGATTCTTTATCTGTAAGCCACTGGGAATTCCAAACAAGTTGACTGGAAGTTTAAAAATAGTATATTTAAGTTAAAGTGTTAATTCACTTCAGCTCTCTCTTCTAATCAGTTACCTGCTGGGAAAGTATTCCATTTAATAAACTGTGTACCTATGTCTAAGGGGGAATTTGGAAAAGTCCTGCAAGGCATTAAAGATGAAAATGTAGGTAATGATCAGTACATAAAAATGGCATGTTAAGATTTTGAAAAAAATCACTGATGAATTAATAAATTGTATTAACTCTTCTTTCGAAAGAAAAATATTACTAGCAAAATTCTTTACATTTATTAATTTTTAACATTCATTTTACAGTTGCTAAGTAAAAACTTCATAGCAAACAGAAGAAAAGTCTTGAAGAGTATACCAGAACCTTACAGTTAGCATTATGCTCCATGATGCCACATTTGAAGCATATCTACTACAGTTAGAAACAATGTCAAGATGCCTTGTATCACAGTTACTGCTTAATACTGTACTGGAGGCCTGTTCAGTGTAATACCAAAACAAAAATATAGAAGAGATGTAGCTGTCATCAAGAAAGACGTAAGAGATTGTTATTTACGTAACATGTCTGATAGAGTATGTAAAAACTCCAAGAAACCAATACAAAAATTATTAGAACAAATTGGAGAGATTTAAAAGGGGATATGGATTAACGTGTATAAATCACCAGCTCTTAAAAATGGCAGCAGTGAGAGGTGGGTTATGGACAAGAGGCCGGGGACGTTGCAGTGTGGCCCTGTGGCCCTGGCCCCCTTTCCCAGGGAGGAGGCTCAGGGTCAGAGGGGTGGTAGTGTGCGTTCACTGCCATTTCATGTCTGCACCTGAGTCCTGGGCCGTCCCTGGCACCTGGGGTTTGATGGAGGACACAGACATTCACAGCCCTTTGGGCTCTAAAAAGAAAAAAAAAAGTGTCAGCAATGACCAATTAAAAATGTATTGGAAAAAATATTTGTCATTGCAGGAAAATGTGAAATATTTAGGAACAAGCCCAATAAGGAATATTCAAGGTATTTATGGGAAAGCTAATGAAAATTTACTGAAGCTTATAAAAGAGTACCATATATATTGAAAATAAACAACCGTACACAGTATTTGAGCATGGAAAAATTCAGTACAGTTGATCCTTGAACAGTATGGGTTTTAATTGTGTGGGTCCACTTATATGTGGATTTTTTTCAATAAATGCATACTATGGGACTACACTGTCCATGGTTGGTTGAATTTGTGAATGCAGAATCATGGACATGCAGGTCTGATCATAAAGTTATATACAGATATTTTTTGGTACATACAGTACTACATGGTCTGTGGTTTCTGGTTGAATCTGAGGATAAAGAACCATGAATTTAGAGGACCAACTATGGAACTTGATCATGTGCAGATTTTGTTATCTGCAGCAGGTTCTGGATCCAGTCCCCAGTAGATACCATGGGACAACAGTACCTATTTTCCCACTATACAGGGGTCTATGCCCCTAACTGCTGAGTTGTTCAAGGATCAGCTGTACTTTAAAAATGTCACTTATACCCAAATTACATTATGAATTCAATACAATCCAAATCAAAATCCTAAAAGAAATTTCACAAGCTAATTCTAAAGTTAATATGGGAGAATAAATGCACAAGAATAGCCAAGGAAATTAAAAAAACAAAATGAACAAAAAAGATCATATGTACCAGGAAACAAAATATTTAGCAAATATATGGTAGTAAAAATAATGTGGTATTCAACTAAGGGAAAGAAAATGAATAGGAATGGGATAAGGTATGCATATGTATGAGACAGTTATCCATTATAGAAAATACAATAAAATTTTATCAACCCCTAATGTAATCATGAAAATAAATCCAGGTGGATTAAATGAATACCTCTAAAATCTTTAAAATATTAGAATATAGGAGGATATGTTTATAACTTTGTAGTGAAGTGATCTTAAAGTAAATACAGTAAGTCCAATGATGAATAAAATATCATTTTTCAACATATTACCAAACTCCTGAAAAACACAAAAGACTGCATGCACAGAAAAAAAACAGACAGTGATAAGTAGGAAAAAGTATTGGCAATCTATCAAAGACTAATGAACAATATTCAGAATTTATAAAGAACCAGTGATGATACATACGGGAAAAACAATCCAACTGAAAAATAGGCAAAGGGTGTGAGTATGAGTCACAGAGTTACAAGTGGATCAGAAACATACAAGATGACTCTGCTTCTGGTAATCAAGGAAATGTAACCAACAATGGTGACATTTATGGCATTGAAACTTTTTTTGAGAAATTATCTTTTTCCCTACAATGTGATTTCAGTTAAACACAATGGAATAAGTCTGTGCATATCGATACAAACGCTTTCCAGGAAAATTGTTATTTTAAAAAGCTTCATTATGCTACATTATGCATATGCATATTATGTTAACATTTCTGTAAAACTTGCTTTCATATGCATATATGGATATATAGAGATACACTTAGTTGGATCCTATGCAAGCAGAGCCTGAGATAGTGATTGTTCTTCAAGCAGTTTATCAAGAAAGTGTTCCCAGGATAGGGGATGTGAGAAAAGCAGACTAGGACAGGGGAAGGAAAGCAAAGCAGGAATGTAGTCTTGGGTGGAGACCTGCTCAGCCGGCAGCCGTGCTCTGGAGCACGAATTGCTCCAAGATGGTTTCCACCTTGAGGTGATTTTATAACCCTCTGTGTCAGTTCACTGTTGATTAAATGTGGCCTACTTTCATACTCCAGGGATCTGGGGAGTAGTCACAACTCTCTTTTGGCCAAGAACAATTCTCCAGAGAAAAAAGGTCAAAGTTAGTGTCAGCCAGCTCTGACAGCAGCAGAAAAGGAAATCCGGGCAGGGCATCTATGACATGCGTGCACACACAGGGGCAGACACACAGACAAAAGTAGGTGAGCTTTGGTTTTATATTTGCTCTTTTAATAATCACAGTATGTTTTATTTCTTATGTAATTAGAAAATAAGCTTTTACAAAAGATGTGTTTTACTTTCTCACATAGGTAATGACTCCCTTGTCCCAACTCATCCAGTCTTTCTTGGCTTTCTTATACTTATCTCAAATAAAATGTATTAAAGGAACCACATTAAGATTCCAATGAGTTTTTTTCATTCTTGGATTTCTTAGGTCAAGACAATTACAGAATAGTTCTTTGAAGCAGATATTATTTCAATTTTCTATTTAATAATAATGTGATCATTCATAGTCCAATTTGTGAAATATGAGAAACATGTATTAAACAGAAATCCGTGGAATATATAGTGTTTTTTCTTCCAGTACTCAGTGACTTTGATTAGAGCTTCTTATGCTGAATGTCTTGGTGCAAATATTAATAGCAAATCACCATTTATTAATCAGTGTCCATTTCTGCTAAAAAGGGGAGGAAATCTGATACTGTTCCCAGTGAATTTAAGGTTCTTGCCTCGTCATGGAAAGAATTCAAAAGTGAGGCAGAGAGGTTAGGAAAGTAAACTGAGGATTTATTTAACAAGAATACATTCTCAGAGGGAGACAGGTGAGGGGATCTGATGTCCTGGGTTTCTTTGGAAAGGCAGTTATGAGGGGAATACAATGAAGGGGCCAAATAGTCATTGCCAAAGGAGGAGTTTGAGTTTCATTCTAGTTTCGTCTTCCAAAGGGAAGAAGGGATTTTTGTCCGTATTTACTTTAGATAAGAAGAGTAGTGGTGTTGGTGCATGATGATATTATCTGCAAGGCTTATCTTATTTTAATGAGAGCATCATGAGCAACAGGTTACATTTGGACACAGGAGATTCCTGCCTTTCCTCACCTTTTTTGTCTCCCCCCCTCTCCCCAACACATCACCCAAATGTGTGGTTTCCTGTCAGCCTGGAGGTTCCTGCTTTTCTTTGTCTGCTCATGGACCCCTGATGTTTACAAGATGCATAATTTCCTGCCCCCTGCCCCCCGGCCCACATTTCTCTGCTTATATGTAGCTTCCTGCCTACTGTGATAATACTGATTTTTATCTTTTTGTTGAGGTATCGGGGCTTCCCCGGGCTTCTCAGCCCTCAAGAATCCATCTGCAGTGCAGGAGAGGAGTTTGGTCCCTGGGGTGGAGAAGATCCGCTGGAGGAGGAACTGGCAATCCACTTCGGTTTTCTTACCTGAAAAATCCCGTGGACAGAGGAGCCTGGAGGGCTACAGTCGACATGGTTGCAAAGAGTCGGACACCACTGAGTGACTGGGCATGCATAGTTAATTTAAAATGTTGTGTTTGAGTGTACAGCAAAGTGATGCAATTATGCGTGTGTCTGTGCTGTGCTTAGTCACTTGGTCGTCTCCGACTCTTTGTGACCCCAGGGTTTGTAGCCCACCAGGCTCCTCTGTCCATGAGGATTCTCCAGGCAAGAATACTAGCTTGGGTTGCCATGCCCTCCTCCAGGGAATCTTCCCAGCCCAGGGATCAAATCTGGGCCTCCTGCATTGCAGGCAGATTCTTACCATCTGAGCCACCGTGTGTGTGTGTGTGTGTGTGTGTGTATGTGTGTATTCTTTTACAGATTCTTTTCCATTGTAGGTTATTACATGATATTGAATATAGTTCCTTGTGATATACAGCAGGCCCCTGTTGTTTACCTGTTCTATATATAGTAGTGTGTATGTAGTAATCCCAAACTCCTAATTTATCTTTCCCCCCTGCCTCCCTGGCACTTTCCCTTTTGATAATCATAAGTTTATTTTCTGTGTCTGTGAGTCTCTTCTGTTTGGAAATGTATTTTGTTTATCATTTTTTAGATTCCACAAACAAATGATATATGATATTTATCATTTTTCTGACTTATTTCACTTAAAATATTAATCTCTAGGGTCATCCATGTTGCTTCAAATGGCATTATTTCATTGTTTTCTGTGACAAATATTCCATTGTGTATATGTACCACATCTTCTTTATACATTCATCTGTTGATGGACATTTAGGTTGCTTCCATGTCTTGGCTATTGTAAATAGTGCTGCTATGAATATTGGGGTGTATATATATTTTTGAATTAGAGTTTTCTCCAGTTATATATCCAGGAGTATGATTTCACAATCTTATGGTAACTGTTTTTATTTTTTAAAGAACCTCCGTATTCTTCTCCCTAGTAAGTGCATCAATTTACATTCCCACCAACACAAAGCAAAGGAGGGTTCCCTTTTCTCCACACCCTCTCCAGCACATATTACTTGTAGACTTTTTGATGATGGGCATTCTGACTCATGTGAGGTGATACATCATTGTAGTTTGGATGTGCATTTCTCAGGAGACATGGGTTCAATCCTTGGGTTGGGAAGATCCACTTCCCAATGGCAATCCACTTCAGGATTCTTGCCTGGGAAATCCCATAGACAGAGGAACCTGGAAGGCTACAGTTCTTGAGGTTGCAAAAGAATCAGACACGACTTAGTGGCAGAACAATAAAAGCAAGAATAATTAGAGATATTGAGCACCTTTCCATGTGCCTGTTTGCCATCTGTGTGTCTTCTTTAGAGAAATGACAATTGAGGTGTTCTGCCCATTTTTTGATTGATTTTTTTTTATATTAAGCTGTATGAGGCCTTTGTATGTGTTCTTTGCTGACAAAGGTCCATATAGTCAAAGCTATGGTTTTTCCAGGAGTCACATGTTGGAAATGTTCTCAAAATGGAGTTGGCAGAATAGAACAGACGATCAAAAATGGCTCGGGCAAGGCACTTTTTACTTCTGCAGAAGGGTGTGCTGCAGGTAAAAGATCTACACTGAGTGGGCAGCCCACTCGGGTTTTATTCCTAAGACGCAGGTTCCCTCCCCTGGCTCCTCATAAGCCAAGAAGCACAGAGTCCCAATCTTCCCAGATATTGTCTAGGATTCTTATTGGTTGATGAGGGGCAAGCCCTGAGTGAAGGACTGTATTCTGTATCCCTATAGTTCTCTCTCTGCACATGCCCAGGGTAAAAAGCCCATGATATTATCCCGCCAAATAGTTTTTATGAGGAAGGGGAACCAGGAAAGGGGGAGGACAAGGGACTGGCAATGAACTATTTTTAGAAATCTTATTCACAATCTGGGTACACACACACAAATATATATCTTCCTATTCAGCTAAAAAAATGAATAGGGATTATTTCTCTATTCCTCATATTTTCCCTTTTGGTAGAAAACACTATATTTTCCTATATCACGTATGAGTGTGTGAGTTGGATCATGAAGAAGTTTGAGCACCAAAAAATTGATGTGTAGCGCTGGAGAAAACTCTTGAGAGTCTCTTGGACAGCAAGGATATCAAACTGGTCAATCCTAAAAGAAACCAACCCTGAATATTTATTGGAAGGACTGATGCTGAAGCTGAAGCTGCAGGACTCTGGCCAGCTGATGTGAAGGGGTGACTCATTGGAAAAGACCCTGATGCTGGGTAAGTTTAAAGGCAAAAGGAGAAGAGGGCCGCAGAGGGTGAGATAGTTAGATAGCATCACCAACTCAGTGGACATGAATTTGAGCAAACTTTGGGAGATAGTGACCGATTGGGAAGCCTGGCATGCTGTAGGTCATGGGGTCACAAAGAGAGGACTTAGTAACTGAACAATAACAACTGTCACATCATTTACAAATACTTTCTCCCAGTCTTTTGGTTGCCTTTTCATTTTGTTTATGGTCTCCTTTGCTTTGTGAAAACTTTTAAGTTTGATTAGGTCCCATTTGTTTATATGTGTTTTAATTTCCACTGCTCTAGGAGATGGATCTAAAAAAATATTGCTGCCTTTTATGCCAAAGAGTGTCCTGAATATGTTTTCTTCTAGGGGTTTTATCGGAGAAGGCAATGGCAACCCACTCCAGTACTCTTGCCTGGAAAATCCCATGGATGGAGGAGCCTGGTAGGCTGCAGTCCATGGGGTCGCAAAGAGTCTGACACGACTGAGCGACTTCACTTTCACTTTTCACTTTCATGCATTGGAGAAGGAAATGGCAGCCCACCCCAGTGTTCTTGCCTGGAGAATCCCAGGGACGGGGGAGCCTGGTGGGCTGCCGTCTATGGGGTCGCACAGAGTCGGACACGACTGAAGCAACTTAGCCGCAGCAGCAGCAGGGGTTTTATGTTATCTAGTCCTAACATTTAGATCTTTAATCTATTTTTAGTTTATTTTTGTATATGGTGTTAGAGAATGTCCTAATTTAATTCTTTTACATGTAGCTGTCCAGTTTTTCCAGCATCACTGATTGAAGAAACTGTCTTTTCTCCATTATATATTCTGGCTGGCTGTGTCATAGATTAAATGACCATTGGTATATGGGTTTATTTCTAGGCTTTCTATCCTGTTTCATATATCTATGTGTCTGTATGTCTGTTTTTGTGCCAGTACCATACCATTTAGATAACTTTAGCTTTGCGGTGTTGTCTGAAGTCATAGCGTGTGATTCCTCCAGCTCTGTTATTCTTTCTCAAGATTATTTTGGCTGCTTTGGGACTTTTGTGTTTCCATACAAATTAAAAACCATTTTGTTCTAGTTCTGTGAAAAATGCCATTGGTAGTTTGATAGGATTGCACCGACTCTGTAGCTTGCCTTGGGTAGTGTGGTCATTTTAACAATATAGATTCTTCTAGTCAATACCATGGTATATCTTTCTGTTTGTGTTGTCTTCAGTTTCTTTCATCAGTATCTTATAGTTTTTGGAGTACAGGTCTTTGCCTCCTTAGATAGATTTATTCCTAGGTATTTTATTCTTTTTGATGATTCAGTAAATGGGATTGTTTACTTAATTTTGCTTTCTGCTATTTTGTTGTTAGCATATAGAAATGCAAAATTTCTGTATATTAACTTTGTATCTTCCAACTTTAATGAATTCATTGATGAGGTCTAGTGGTTTTCTGGTGGCATCTTTAGTGACAGTTTACTTCTTTTTTTCCAATTTAAGTTCCATTTATTTTTTTTTCTTCTCTGATTACTGTGGCTAGGACTTCTAAAACTGTGTTGAATAATGGTGGCAAGAGTGAGCATTCTTGTGTTCCTGGTCTTAGAAGAAATGCTTTCAATTTTTCACCATTGAGAATGCTGTTAGCTGTGGGTTTGTCATATATAGAATATATATATGGCGTTTATTATGTTGAGGTAGGTTTCTTCCATGCCTACTTTCTGGAGAGTTTCCCCCCACACACATACAAATTGATGTTGAATTTTATCAAAAGCTTTTTATGTATATATTGAGATGATCGTGTGGTTCTTATTCTTCAATTTGTTAATGTGGTATATCACATTGATTGATTTGTGGATATTGAAAAATCCTTGTGTCCCTGGGTTGAATTCCACTTGATCATGTTATATGATCGCTTTAATGCATTGTTGAAATTGGTTTGCTAGTATTTTGTTGAGGATTTTTGTATCTGTGTTCATCAGTGATATTGGCCTGAAATTTTCTTTTTCTTTTTTTGATAACTTTGTCTAGTTTTCATATCAGAGTGATGGTGGCCTCATAGAATGAGTTTGGGAGTGTTCCTTCCTCTGAATATTTTGAGAATAGTTTCAGAAGGATATGTGTTAACTATTCTCTGAATATTTTGTAAAATTCACCTGTGAAGCCATCTGGTCTTGAAATTTTTCTTGTTGGGAGTTTTTAAGTTAGTGATTTAATTTCAGTACTGATAATTGTTCTGTTTGTATTTTCTGTTTTTGGTTCAACACTGGGAGATTTTACCTTTTGAATAATTTGGACAAAACTTTTCTTCTAGGTTGTCCATCTTACTGGCATATAGTTGCATGTACTGTTGTCTTATGACCCTGCAGTGCTGGTTGTAACTTCTTTTTCATTTCTGATTTTACTGATTTGGGCTCTCTCCCTTTTTTCCCTTAATGAGTCTGGCTAAAGGTTTATCAATTTTGTTTATTTTTTCAAAGAAGCAGCTTTTAGTTTCATTAGTCTTTTCTGTAATTTTTTTAGTCTCTATTTCCTTTATTTATGTTTAACCTTTACGATTTCTTTCCTTCTGCTATCCTTGGGTTTTGTTTGTTCTTTTCTCTAGTTGTTTGAGGTGTAAGGTTAGGTTATTTATTTGAGGTTTGCTTTGTTTCCTTAGGGAAGCTTTTATCACTGTAAACTTCGTTCAAAACTACTTTTGCTGCATCCCATTGGTTTTGAATCACTGTGTTTTCATTTTCATTTATCACTCTGTATTTTTTGATTTGCTCTTTGATTTCTTCAGTGATCCATTTGTTGTTGAGTAGCATGTTGTTTTGGAGAAGGCAATGGCACCTCACTTCAGTACTCTTGCCTGGAAAATCCCATGGATGGAGGAGCCTGGTAGGCTGCAGTCCATGGGGTCGCAAAGAGTCTGACACGACTGAGCGACTTCACTTTCACTTTTCACTTTCATGCACTGGAGAAGGAAATGGCAGCCCACTCCAGTGTTCTTGCCTGGAGAATCCCAGGGACGGGGGAGCCTGGTGGGCTGCTGTCTATGGGGTCGCACAGAGTCGGACACGACTGAAGTGACTTAGCAGCAGCAGCATGTTGTTTGGGCTTCTCAGGTGGCTCAGACAGTAAGAGACTCTGCCCACAATGCGGGAGAGCTGTGTTCAATTGCTGGGTTGGGAAGGTCCCTTGAAGGAGGGCATGGCAACCCACTCTGGTATTCTTGCCTGGAGAATCCCCATGGACAGAGGAGCCTGGTGGGCTACAGTCCATGGGGTCTCAGAGTTGGACACGACTGAGCAACTAAGCACAGCACAGCACACAGTGTGTGGTTTAGCCTGTGTGCGGTGGTTTTTTGCAGCTTTTTTCTTGTAGTTGATATCTAGTGATATTGATATTTTGTGACATCACAGATGGAAAAGATGCTTGATATGATTGCAGTTTTATAAATTTACTGTGGCTTGTTATGTGGCCCAGCATGTGATCTATCCTGGAGAATGTTCCGTGTATATTTGGCAACTATGGGTATTTTGCTGCTTTCAGATAGAATGCTCTATAAATATCAATTAAGTCCATCACATCTAATATGTAATTTAAGCCCTATATTTCCTTATTGATTTTCTGGGTGGTCTGTTCATTGATGTAAGTGGGATGCTAAAGTCTGCCACTATTATTGTGTTACTGTTGATTTCTCCTTTTGTGTTTGTTAATGTTTGCCTTATATATGGAGGTGCTGCTATGTTGGGTACATATGTATTTACAGTTGCTATATCATCTTTTCAGATTTATCCTTTGATCATTATGTATTGTCCTTCTTTGTCTCTTATAACAGTCTTATTTTTTAATTTAAAAATAAAAAATTTTTAAATTAAAAAATGTTAAATTTTTATAAAATTAAACTTAATTGAAAATTTTTATTTAAAAACTTAATTAAGAATTTTTTAATTTATATATTTATTTTTGTGCCATATGACTTGTGGATTTTAGCTCCCCAATCAGAGATCAAATCCATGACCCCTACAATGGAAATGCTGACTACTAGCCATTAGGCTGCCAGGGAATCCCCAAGAGTATTTATTTTATAACTTTTAATTAGAGAATACTTACTTTACAATATTGTGATGGTTTTTACCATACATCTACATGAATCCACCATAGGTATACATATGTCGCCTCCCTCTTGAGCCCCCCTCCCCTCACCCCACTAGGTTGTCACAAGGCACCAGCTTTGAGTTCCCTGCATCATACATGAAACCGGATACCTGTTTTACATATGGTAATATATTTTTCATTGCTATTCTCTCAAATCATCCCACCTTCTCCTTCACCCACTGTGTCCAAAAGTCTGTTCTTTATGTCTGTGTTTCCTTTGCTGTCCTGCAAGTAGGGTCGTCACAGTAAAGGACAGACATGATAAAGACCTAACAGAAGCAGAGGAGATTAAGAAGAGGTGGCAGGAATACACAGAAGAACTGTAAAGAAAAAAAAGGTCTTAATGACCTGGGTAACCATGATTATGTGGTCACTCACCTAATGCCAGCCATCCTGGAGTGTGAATGCACATGGGCCTTAAAGAAGCATTATTGCAAACATGCTAGTGGAGGTGATGAAATTCTGGCTGAGTTATTTAAAATCCTAAATGATGACACTGTTAAAGTGCTGCACTCAATATGCCAGCAAATTTGGAAAACTCAGCAGTGGCCACAGGACTAGAAAAGGTCAGTTTTCATTCCAACCCCAAAGAGGAGCAATGCCAAAGAATGTTCAAAGCTACTGCCCAATTACACTCATTTCACATGCTTGCAAGGTAATGCTCAAAATCCTTCAAGCTAGGCTTCAACAGTATGTGAACCAAGAACTAGATATACAAGTTGGATTTAGAAAAGGCGGAGGAACTAGAAATCAAAATGCCAGTATCCGTTAGATCATAGAAAATGCAAGAGAATTCCAGAAAAACGTCTGTTTCTGCTTCATTGACTGTGGCTTTGTGTGGCTCACAAGAGACTGTGCCATGTGGGGTGCTCAGCTGCTTCAGTCCTGTCTAACACTTTGCAATCCCATAGACTGTAGCCCACCAGGTCCTCTGTCCATGGAATTCTTCAGGCAAGAATACTGGAGTGGGTTGCCATGCCTTCCTCCAGGGACTCTTCCCTATACAGGGATTGAACCTGCATCTCTTGCATTGGCAAGTAGGTTTCTTACCACTAGCACCACTGGAAAATCCTTAAATAGATGGGAATACCAGACCACCTTGCCTGCCTTGTGAGAAACCTGTATGCAGGTCAAGAAGCAACAGTTAGAACTGGACATGGAACAACAGACTGGTTCCAAATTGGG
Source organism: Cervus canadensis (assembly GCF_019320065.1). NCBI lineage: Eukaryota > Metazoa > Chordata > Mammalia > Artiodactyla > Cervidae > Cervus > Cervus canadensis. The sequence goes on along the minus strand of NC_057410.1, from coordinate 11,618,811 downwards.
AAAGGAGTACATCAAGGCTGTATATTGTCACTCTGCTTATGTAATTTCTATGCAGAGTACATCATGTGAAATGCCAGGCTGGTTGAAGCACAAGCTGGAATCAAGATTGCTGGGAGAAATATCAACCTCAGATATGCAGATGACAGCACTCTAATGGCCGAAAGTGAAGAGGAACTGAAGAGCCTCTTGATGAAAGTGAAAGAGCAGAGTGAAAAAGCTGGCTTAAAACTCAACATTCAATAAACTAGGATCATGGCATCTGGTCCCATCACTTCATGGCAAATAGATGGGGAAAAAAATGGAAACAATAACAGACTTTATTTTCTTGGACTCCAAAATCACTGCAGATGGTGACTGTAGCCATGAAATTAAAAGACACTTGCACCTTGGAAGAAAAGCTATGACCAACCTAGACAGGATATTAAAAAGCAGAGTCGTCACTTTGCCAACATAAGTCCATATAGTCAAAGTTATAGTTTTTCCAGTAGTCATGTATAGATATGAGAGTTGGCACTCATGTGAGAGCTGAGTGCCAGAGAATTAATGCTTTCAAACTGTGGTGTTGGAAAAGATTCTTGAGAGTTGTCCAAGTTGTCCTTGGACAGCAGGGAGATTAACCCAGTCAATTCTAAAGGAAATCAGCCCTAAATATTCATTGGAAGGACTGATTCTGACACTGAAGCTCCAATACTTTGGTCATTTGATGAGAAGAGCCAACTCATTGGAAAAGACCCTGATGCTGGGAAAGATTAAAGGCAGGAGGAAAAGGGAGTGACAAACGATGAGCTGGTTGGATGGCATCAGTCAGTCAATGGACATGAGTTTGAGCATACCTGGGAGATAGTGAATAACAGGGAAGCCTGGCATGCTGCAGTTCATGGGGTCACAAAGAGTCGGACATGACTGAACGACTGAACTATAACAACAAATGGTAGTTTTAATCCTAGTTTTTTTGTTTTTTTGTAGGAATATCCATACTGTTTTCCATATTGGCTGTATCAATTTGCATCCCACCAACAGTGTAAGGCGGTTCCCTTTTCTTCACACTCTCTCCAGCATCTATTGTTTGTAGACTTTTTGATATTGGCCATTCTGACCAGTGTGAGATGACCCCTCATTGTAGTTTTGTTTTGAGTTTCTCTAGTAATGAGCAATGTTGAGCATCTTTTCATGTGTTTATTAGCCATATGTATGTCTTCTTTGGAGAAATGTCTTTTTAGGTCCTCTGCCCACTTTTTGATTTGGTTGTTTGTTTTTCTGGTATTGAGCTGCATGAGCTGCTTGTATATTTTGGAGATTAATTGTCAGTTGTTTCGTTTGCTATTATTTTCTCCCATTCTGAGGGCTGTCTTTTCACCTTGCTTGTAGTTTCCTTCATTGTGCAAAAGCTTTTGAGTTTAGTTGGGTCCCATTTGTTTATTTTTGCTTTTATTTCCATTACTGTAGGAGGATCTTGCTGTGATTTATGTCAGAGTGTTTTGTCTGTGTTTTACTCTTAAGAGTTTTATTGTTTCTGGTCTTGTGTTTAGGTCTTTAATCCATTTTGAGTTTATTTTTGTATAAGGTGTTAGAAAGTGTTCTAATTTCATTCTTTTACTTGTAGTTGACCAGTTTCCCCAGCACCACTTGTTGAAGAGATTTTGTTTTTTTCTATTTTATATTTTTGCCTCCTTTGTCAAAGATAGGGTGTGCATAAGTGCATGGACTTATCTCCAGGCTTTTTGTCTTGTTCCATTGGTCTATATTTCTGTTATTTTGTGCCAGTACCATCCAACAGTCTTTATTTTAAAGTCTATTTTGTCTGATATGGCAACTCCAGCTTTCTTTTGATATCCATTTGCATGGAATACCTTTTCCTGTCCCCTCATTTTCAGTCTGTATGTGTCTCTAGATCTAAAGTGAGTCTCTTATAGGAAGCAAATAAATGGGTCTTTTTTTGGTGATACTAATTCTTTACCTTTTGATGTAAATGCTGTGAAAACCCACTTCTCTGCCCTCTTACTTGTTTAGCTTGCTCATCTGCTAATTACTAATGTAAACAGGAAGGGCCCCCAACCTCTAAGCAGGTCCCTCTTAACTTCTCTATCTAACCTCAGCCCATGGTTGTAGATACCATGTGTGAGTTTATGGGTCCCAGATGTTAGTTTCTCCCCAGCGTTTTTCAAGAAGTCTGTATTCAGCTGCCTGGTTGACCTTTCAACTTGTACATCTTCAGTTAGCATTTCTATCTAAAGAGAACTCTTGATTCCTCTTCTACCTTCACCTCCTGCATACCTATTTCTCATCCATCTCAGTAGAAGTCATCATCATTTATTCATTGCCTAAGCCAAAAATCTGAGTAATCCTTGATTTCTGTTTCCATCATTTCACCCAGACTCAGTTCATCAGAAAATCCTCTTGAAGATACTCCTAAAACATCTCAATCTGTGTTTTTAGCTCTGATTACCCCTCATCCAAGTAGCATAATCTTTTCTCATGAATTATTATAATAACCTAATTACTCTCTTTCATTTTTTGCTTTCTATTGTATACAGTAACTAGAACAGTATTTTAAAAATGTAAATTGGACCATTTACGTTTTCTGGATAAAAGCTTGTGCTGCACTTACCATAAAATCTACGTACAAAACTGTGGTTCCAAAATCCCAAGACCTTTTCCCTGCTCTTTTCCCTTCATTTCATGTCATACTCCTCCTCTCTCACTGTGCTTTAGCCATACAGGGCCCCTGCTGGTTCCGTAGTACCTGCCAACCCAGTTCATCATTAAGTCCTTGGTCATTCAGGTCTCTGTTAGACAGCACCTTCTCAGAGAGGTCGCTGCCCTCCCAATTCAATGTAGCTGCTCAATTTCTCTCTATGACATTACCCCAGTTTAGTTTTCTCTATCGTATTTTTTACTTCTTATATTTTTCTTTCTATTTTTTTTTTTACTGTCCCATCTCATTTAAATTTAAACCCTAGAAAAGTAAAGATTTTGTGCAGCCCATCTCCTCAGCATATATGTAGAATGAATTCTGGCACATATGGTGAATGAGTGGATAGATGAATGCATGTAAACACGGCTACTTTGTAAAAGGCGTTGTGGAAGATACATGATTAATATTAACAGGGTGGTCCCTGTCATAAATGGAGCTTCCAGTCTGTTTGGACACCCAAACAATAGAGGATTGCATGACTAAGCAGTGAGCTATGTGGTACTGACCATAAGTGATACAGGAGTATCACTTATGAGAAGAGTGTGGGAAATGCAAGAGACCTAAGTTTGGGGCCTCTGTTCCAGTATTTGTGTACTGCTCCAGTATGCAAATCATTTAACTGAATGTATAGAATTTCCATTCTCATCAGTGTGGTTGCAAGCAGGAGCTGAATGATGCTAAAACTGTCCTGTGGTAGTTTATGCCCCAACAACCTGTCCGGACAACATTTTTCCAGTGACATTCAAGTATGGTTTCAACAGAAATATTTTGAGTAAGTTTTAAACCTTATTCAAACTGGGTATATGCTTTAGCAAATGTCTGCCCTTTTTAAACAACATGCTATTTGGGGATGACCTTAAAGATTTTTTACATTAATTCTTAGGCAATAAATTAAGGAGACATAGTAAAGACTTGATGATATCAGTATATAATGAACATTTGGATATATCTCTTTTTTTCCACTTAATTGGCTAATTTTTTTCAGTCTTAATTGATTATACTACTTTGGCTTTTTGAAACACAGTTCTCTTTAGAATTTCCTATTACTCGTGTATTTAACACCTGTTGGAATTAAAGCCTTATTGGTATTTTAAGCCAATTAATAGTCTTGTCATTTATTCATGTGGAACTTGTACTCACTTCCTACGGAGTTCTTACTGTTTTTACAATAGATACAACAGTCAACAAATAAATACTCCTAAAGATGAACAGTTATTGTCTTAATCTTATAGTTTTCTGTTAAGGAAATAAACAAGGTTTAAAGAATCTGCCTGGAAGAAATGAGTGAGCAAGAAAGACACTGGAAGGAGAAGCTTAGTGTTTCTTTATCTTCTCTTTTGTTCCGGAGTAATCCTAACATTGTGAAGTCTTCAAAAATTTACTGCCTTTGCTTTTCAAATAAATGACTTGGGTGTGAAAAGCAGCACATCCGCCCTGTGGTTGAGCATTTTTTCTGAGTTGACTTATCTTTGAACTTCTCTGTAGTGGTGGGCTGGTGGCACTCCCCTGGCCTCTCTTGGAGATTCCTTTTCATTCAGTTACTTTCAGTTTACTGAAAGACCCCAGGATGGCCCCAGGAAGACTCCTCATTTCCTGACTTTGGGCTGCAGTGATCACACCTTCAAAAACAAAATTCTATACTTAGGGAAGTATGTTGTTGTTGCTTAGTCACTAAGTCGTGTCTGACTCTTTGTGACCCCATGAACTGTAGCTCTCCAGGTTCCTCTATCCATAGGATTTCCCAGGCAGCAATACTGGAATGGGTTGCCATTTCCTTCTCTAGGGGATCTTTCCGACCCAGGGGTAGAACCCTCGTCTCTTGCATTGGCAGGTGGGTTCTTCATCACTGAGACACCAGGGAAACCCCTAAGGAAAGTATACCCATGTCCTATCCTATCAGGAAAGTGAGATCCCTGTTTATTGCATTTACAACTTCATATAATGAAATCTCCAATAACCCAATCTATTCCTGAATCTTTGATCAATAGTCCCCCCTCCTAAATTCAGTTTCTAGGGAAAATAGAGAGTAGGAACTGTTTCAGGAATATATTTATTTACTTTTAAAGTATTATGATATATAGGCATAAAATATAATGATTAATTTTTAAAAGTAAGACTCCACACTCTGTTCCTATTTACAATAAAATGATATTATTAGTGGTTTCCCCCCATCCTTCAGGGTTCTAAATAAAAAAAATATATATGAGGAGTATAATCAGATCAAAGTTAAAATATTATTCTATTAATATTAGTAAAAGCCCTATAATGCCTAAAATGAAGCTTCTAGTAAACAAATGAGGCCCTTAAAAGCCAGTGTTCAATATATACTTTTTTTTTTTTTGGGCAGACATGGGGTTAGTGACCAAGGTGAAATTGGGAATGGGACAAGATTGTATTTACTCTTTTCTCAACTCTCCAGCCCTCCCCACACTCTTTTCTTAAGGTTTGTGTTTTAAGTAACATTAGTTTATAAAATTATATTTCACATGTACAACATTATATTTCTATTTCTGTATACCCTACAGTGTCCTTGCCACCAAAAGTTTAATTTTCTATCTGTCACCATACAGTTGGTCCCCTTTACCCATTTCACCCCACCCCCACCCTTTCCCCTCTGGTAATCACTACTTTGTTCTCTGTATCTATGTGTTTGTTTTTGTTTGTTCATTTATTTTGTTTTTTCTTGTTTGTTTTATTTTTTATATTCCATGTATGAGTGAAATTGTATGATATTTGTCTTTCTTTGTCTGACTCATTTCACTCACCGTAACATATTCCTTTTTCATACAAATTGAAGAAAGTACACCGGTAATGCAAACTTACTGACAACTTCATCCATCTAGAGGCAGAAAGATGGTGGCCTCTTGCCATTTCTATTCCTAATCAGGGAAGTCTCTGACCAGAGGTACAGAAACCTGAAGAGGACTTATTAATTTCTAGTAAATGGACAGGGACCTAACTTCTCTAATAAAATATGCAGCACTGAGTATTCAGCGCCAAATGATTAGAGCAAGGAAAGAAGGATTCCAGGGTGGAGGTGAAAGATATGAAGAAGAGAGGGGCATGTTGCCATCTCTGATGGTGCAAGTTGTGCACTGCATATAAGGTGCACAAGGATTTCCTTTATATAGAACCTCACGGTCAGTATGTCCCTGTGGACTGGGCAGTAACAGGAGAGAGTTTTACAGATTTCTTAGGATCTATATAAGAAACTAAGTAGTTATGTTACCCTGACTAAATGTTAATAATTAAATCCTCATGAGCCTCAGTTTCTTTGGTTAGAGACCACTGTTTTCCTAGTCAATACTCATTCTCCTCTATTTCCTTAGTAATAGATCCCTATTGATAGGGATAGATTTGTGTCTACATTAAAAAAAAAAAAAAGGCCATTTCTTAGCCTTCCTTGCAGAAAGGAGTGGCCAATGGGAAATCTCTAAATGAAAATAAGTCAGTTGCAAGATACACCCTTTCTCCTTTCTCCTCCTCCTTCCCAGAGCAAGACTGGGATTGCTGAACTCCTGTAACCATACAGGAGATCACCTTGTGGGTGGAAACCCACTGAAAATGAGGAAGCAGAAAGAGTCTGGGTCTGGGTCCCTGATGTCAGTGGAGCCACCAGATCAGCCTTACACTCCGAGGCTTCCTGTTTACATTAGATAAAAATACAGTTCTATGTTGACTAAGCTATTGTTGGTTGAGTTTTCTCCTATATGTCCTTAATCATAATTGATAAATACTTTATCTCCAAAAATACTTTTGTGGGTGAAGAGGAATAAGCAAGGGAAAATTGGGAAAAACTTTGTTAAGTGTAAAATGCCACATTAATGTAATGACTGTAAGAATTTGGGCTCCAAAAATACTGCTTTGGGGCACAATCTTGATGACAAAGATTAACACGGAACAGTGAAGTGGGTCATTTTATTCCTGCCCCCATTTTGCCCCAGACTATAGGGCATCTTCCCTAAGGCTTACCATACTCATTCCCTGAGGTCACATCTGCCTGACCTGGCTGCATTTTCTGCACCTCAGCAGAGTTGGTCTTGAGATCCTTGGGAGGAGCTGGAAAGAGAACAAATAGTAGACTGATCCTGAGTAGACTGATCTTGAGATTAAGGGCTTGCTTCCCCTAGATTTCCCAGCAGTAAGTCAGAGCCCTAGGAGATGCTAAGAAAGATCCCGAAGTTGTGCTGATGAGACTAGACCATAAAGACTTCCATAAATGACCTAGAGGATCCTTGAACATTAAGATACTGTAACTTGGTCATCTGATGGTGCTGTGTAAAAATGATCTAAAGTGAGCAAAGGAGAAATATTTATCGCTTCCTGGACATCCCAGGAAAACTCATCCTTGGTCCTAGAGGCAGGTCAAGAAGTCCACTTGCCCTTGAAATAGGGGAAAGAGGCTATATTGCTATAGTGAAAGCTTTGTCCTCAAGATCCTGCTGAGGACAGGAAGAGATAGGGATATCCTAGAAGCAGTTACATGAATCTCTTTTTCTTTCTTTAAAGTATACTTGGTTTACAGTATTATATTAGTTTCAGGTATACTGCATAGTGATTCAGTATTTTTACAGATTATACTCCATTAAAAGTTATGTTAAGATAATGGCTATAATTTCCCATTTTATACAATGTCCTTGTTGCTTATCTATTTCATATGTAATAGTTTGTTTGTATCTCTTAATTCCATTCCCCTGACTTGCCCCTCCTTTCTTCTCTCTCCTCATTGTAACCACTACTTTGCATTATTTATTTTGTAGATTGTGCATGTAGGTGATATCATACAGTGTTTGTCGTTCTCTGTATGACTTATTTAATTAAGCATCATCTTCTCGAGGTCCATTCATGTTGCTGCAAATGGCAGAATTTCATTCTTTTGCACCCAAGTATTCCATATCTCTCTCTCTCTCTCTCTCTCTCTCTCTCTCTCTCCTCTCTCTCTCTCTCTCTCTCTCTCTCTCTATATATATATATATATATACAGACACACAGACACACACGTCTTCATCCATTTGTCTTTTGATGGACACTTGGGTTGCTCCCATATCTAGGCTATTGTAAATAGTGCTGCTATGAACATTTGGGGATGCATCTTTCTTTTTGAATTAATGTTTTCACTTTTTCTGCATATATATACCCAGAAGTGCAGTTTCTGGATAATATAGTAGTTCTATTTTTAGATTTTTGAGGAACCTCCATACTGTTTTCAACAGTGGCTATACCAGTTTACATTCCCACCTAAATGAAAGATTTGATACTGTAAAGTTTGTAGAAGAGAATTTAGGCAGACCACTCGTTGTCATTGATCATACATAACTCTCTTTCTGCAGTGTCCTCAACAAGCTGTCATCTAATCTCTGCATACTAGCAGAGGTGAAGGGGTTAGGGAAGTTGTAGGATTCACTGCCCCTTTGAAGAGACTACTCTGCTTTTGAGCTTCTTTCCTTTTGGTAAAACATGTATTCTTTATAGTAAACCTCAAAGAACTTCTCTGCAGCTTCTGCTCATGGGATACATTTCTGTTTTTGAAGGTAACAAAGAAAGTCTCAGTTCAGTTCAGTCACTTAGTAATGTCTGATTCTTTATGACCCCACGAACCGCAGCATGCCAGACCTCCTGTCCATCACCAACTCCTGGAGTTTACCCAAATTCATGTCCATTGAGTCAGTGATGCCATCCAACCATCTCATCCTCTGTCATCCCCTTCTCCCACCCTCAATCTTTCCCAGCATCAGGGTCTTTCCAAAAGAGTCAGCTCTTCTCATCAGGTGGCCGAAGTATTGGAGTTTCAGCTCCAGCATCAGTCCTTCCAATGAACACTCAGGACTGATCTCCTTTAGGATGGACTGGTTGGATCTCCTTGCAGTCCAAGGGACTCTCAAGAGTCTTCTCCAACACCACAGTTCAAAAGCATCAGTTCTTCAGTGCTCAGCTTTCTTTATAGTCCAACTCTCACATCCATACATGACTACTGGAAAAACCATAACTTTATACGGACCTTTGTAGGCAAAGAAATGTCTCATACACTGTCTAGGTTTGTCATTGTTTTTCTTCCAAGGAGCAAGAGTCTTTTAATTTCATGGCTGCAGTCATTGTCCACAGTGACGTTGGAGCCCAAGAAAATAAAGTCAGCCACTGTTTCTATCGTTTTCCCATCTATTTGCCATGAAGTGATGGGATTGGGTGCCGTGATCTTTGTTTTTTGAATGTTGAGTTTTAAGCCAGCTTTTTCACTCTCCTCTTTCACTTTCATCAAGGGGATCCTTAGTTCCTCTTCACTTTTTACCATAAGGGTGGTGTCATATGCATATCTGAGGTTATTGATATTTCTCCCCACAATCTTGATTCCAACTTGTGCTTCATCCAGCATGGCATTTCTCATGATGTACTCTGCATATAAGTTAAATAAGCAGGGTGACAATATACAGCCTTGACGTACTCCTTTCGCAATTTGGAACGAGTTTGTTGTTCCATATCTGGTGCCTACTGTTACTTCTTGACCGGCATACAGATTTCTCAGGAGATGGGTAAGGTGGTCTGGTATTCCTATCTCTTTAAGAATTTTCTACAGTTTGTTGTTTTCTACACAGTCAAAGGCTTTAGTGTAGTCAGTGAAGCAGAAGTAGATGTTTTTCTGGAATTCTCTTACTTTTTCTGTGATCTAGTGGATGTTAGCAATTTGATCTCTGGTTCCTCTGCCTTTTCTAAATCCAGCTTGTACATCTGGAAGTTCTCAGTTCACATATTCTTGAAGCCAAGCTTGAAGGATTTTGAACATTACTTTGCCAGCATATGAAATGAGTGCAATTGTGTGGTGGTTTGAACATTCTTTGGGATTGACTTTGATTTGGCTTTGACCTTCTTTGGGATTGGAATGAAAACTGACTGTTTCCAATACTTTGGCCACTGCTGAGTTTTCCAAATTTGCTGTCATATTGGGTGCAGCAATTTAATAGCATCATCTTTTAGGATTTGAAATAGCTTAGCTGCAGTTCCATCACCTTCACTAGCTTTGTTCACCTCCTAATCTTATCAGCACCCCTACCTTTGAACCGTTGCTATAAAATTCATCAAGTCTTCCCGGGTTGGGACACCCAGTTCCATGGACAGGACCCTGCTGTGGCCCCCTTTGCCTGGCAGAACAATAAAGCTTTTCTTTTTCTTTTTATTTTACTTTACAATATTGTATTGGTTTTGCCATACGTTGACTTGAATCCGCCATGGGTGTACCTGTGTTCCCCATCCTGAATCCCCCTCCCATCTCCCTCCCCATCCCATCCCTCTGGGTCATCCCAGTGCCCCAGTCCCGAGCACCCTGTATCATGCATTGAACCTGGACTGATGATTCGTTTCACATATGATAATTTACATATTTCAATGCCATTCTCCCAAACCATCCCACCCTTGCCCTCTCCCACAGAGTCCAAAAGACTGTTCAATACATCTGTGTCTCTTTTGCTGTCTCGTATACAGGGTTATCGTTACCATTCTTTCTAAATTCCATATATATGCGTTAGTATGCTCTATTGGTGTTTATCTTTCTGGCTTGCTTTCGCTCTGTATAATAGGCTCCAGTTTCATCCACCTCATTAGAACTGATTCAAATATATTCTTTTTAATGGCTGAGCAATATTCTATTGTGTACATGTACCACACTTTCTTATCCATTCATCTGCTGATGGACATCTAGGTTGCTTCCAGGTCCTGGCTATTATAAACAGTGCTGTGATGAACATTGGGGTGCATGTGTCTCTTTCAGATCTGGTTTCCTCAGTGTGTATGCCCAGCAGTGGGATTGCTGGGTCATATGGTGGTTCTATTTCCAGTTTTTTAAGGAATCTCCACACTGTTTTCCATAGTGGTTGTACTAGTTTGCATTCCCACCAACAGTGTAAAAGGGTTCCCTTTTCTCCACACCCTCTCCAGCATTTATTGCTTATAGACTTTTGGTTAGTAGCCATTCTGACTGGCGTGTAATGGTACCTCATTGTGGTTTTGATTTGCATTTCTCTGATAATGAGTGATGTTGAGCATCTTTTCATGTGTTTGTTAGCCATCTGTATGTCTTCTTTGGATAAATGTCTATTTATTTCTTTGGCCCATTTTTTGACTGGGTCATTTATTTTTCTGGAATTGAGCTGCAGTTGTTGTTTGTATATTTTTTAGATTAATTCTTGTCCATTGCTTCGTTTGCTATTATTTTCTCTCATTCTGAAGGCTGTCTTTTCACCTTGCTTATAGTTTCCTTTGTTGTACAGAAGCTTTTAATTTTAATTAGGCCACATTTGTTTATTTTTGCTTTTATTTCCAATATTCTGGGAGGTGGGTCATAGAGGATCCTGCTGTGGTTTATGTCAGAGAGTGTTTTGCCTATGTTTTCCTCTAGAAGTTTAAAAGTTTCTGGTCTTAGGTTTAAATCTTTAATCCATTTTGAATTTATTTTTGTGTATAGTGTTAGAAAGTGTTCTAGTTTTATTCTTTTACAAGTGGTTGACCAGTTTTCCCAGCACCACTTGTTAAAGAGATTGTCTTTTCTCCATTGTATATTGTTGCCTCCTTTGTCAATGATAAGGTGTCCGTAGGTGCATGGATTTATCTCTGGGCTTTCTATTTTGTTCCATTGATCTATATTTCTGTCTTTGTGCCAGAACCATACTGTCTTGATGACTGTGGCTTTGTAGTAGAGACTGAAGTCAGGCAGGTTGATTCCTCCAGTTCCATTCTTCTTTCTCAAGATTACTTTGGCTTTTGAGGTTTTTTGTATTTCCATACAAATTGTGAAATTATTTGTTCTAGTTCTGTGAAAAATACCGTTGGTAGCTTGATAGGGATTGCATTGAATCTATAGATTGCTTTGGTTAGTATACTCATTTTCACTATATTGATTCTTCTGATCCATGAATGTGGTATATTTCTCCATCTATTTGAGTCCTCTTTGATTTCTTTCACCAGTGTTTTATAGTTTTCTATATATAGGTCTTTTGTTTCTTTAGGTAGATATATTCCTAAGTATTTTATTCTTTTCATTGGAATGGTGAATGGAATTGTTTCCTTAATTTCTCTTTCTGTTTTCTCATTGTTAGTGTATAGGAATGCAAGGGATTTCTGTGTGTTAATTTTATATCCTGCAACTTTACTATATTCATTGATTAGCTCTAGTAATTTTCTGGTGGAGTCTTTAGGGTTTTCTATGTAGAGGATCATGTCATCTGCAAACAGTGAGAGTTTCACTTCTTCTTTTCCAATCTGGATTCCTTTTATTTCTTTTTCTGCTCTGATTGCTGTGGCCAACACTTCCAAAACTATGTTGAATAGTAGTGGTGAGAGTGGGTGTCTTGCTCCCAACTTTAGGGGAAATGCTTTCAATTTTTCACCATTGAGGGTAATGTTTCCTGAGGCTTTGTCATATATAGCTTTTATTATGTTGAGGTATGTTTCTTCTATTCCTGCTTTCTGGAGGGTTTTTTATCATAAATGGATGTTGAATTTTGTCAAAGACTTTCTCTGCATCTATTGAGATAATCATATGGTTTTTATTTTTCAATTTGTTAATGTGGTGTATTACATTGATTGATTTGTTGATATTGAAGAATCCTTGCATCCCTGGGATAAAGCCCACTTGGTCATGGTGTCTGATCTTTTTAATATGTTGTTGGATTCTGTTTGCTAGAATTTTGTTAAGGATTTTTGCATCTATGTTCATCAGTGATATTGGCCTATAGTTTTCTTTTTTTGTGGCATCTTTGTCAGGTTTTGGTTTTAGGGTGATGGTGGCCTCATAGAATAAGTTTGGAAGTTTACCTTCCTCTGCAATTTTCTAGAAGAGTTTGAGTAGGATAGGTGTTAGTTCTTCTCTAAATTTTTGGTAGAATTCAGCTGTATTCTACCTGGGCTTTTGTTTGTTGGAAGATTTCTGATTACAGTTTCAATTTCTGTGCTTGTCATGTGTCTGTTAAGATTTTCTTTTTCTTCCTGGTTCAACTTTGGAAAGTTGTATTTTTCTAAGAATTTTTCCATTTCTTCCAAGTTGTCCATTTTATTTGCATATAGTTGCTGATAATAGCCTCTTATGATCCTTTGTATTTCTGTGTTTTCTGTTGTGATCTCTCCATTTTCATTTCTAATTTTATTGATTTGACTTTTCTCCCTTTGTTTCTTGATGAGTCTGGCTAATGGTTTGTCAATTTTATTTATCTTCTCAAAGAACCAGCTTTTGGTTTTGTTGATTTTTGCTATGATCTCTTTTGTTTCTTTTGCATTTATTTCTGCCCTAATTTTTAAGATTTCTTTCCTTCAACTAACCCTGGGGTTCATAATTTCTTCCTTTTCAAGTTGCTTTGGTGTAGAGTTAGGTTATTTATTTGACTTTTTTCTTGTTTCTTGAGGTAAGCCTGTATTGCTATGAACCTTCCCCTTAGCACTGCTTTTACAGTGTCCCATAGGTTTTGGGTTGTTGTGTTTTCATTTTCATTTGTTTCTATGCATATTTTGATTTCTCCTGTGATTTGTTGGTTATTCAGCAGCATGTTGTTCAGCCTCCATATGTTGGAATTTTTAATAGTTTTTCTCCTGTAACTGACATCTAATCTTACTGCATTGTGATCAGAAAAGATGCTTGGAATGATTTCAATTTTTTTTGAATTTATTAAGGCTAGATTTATGGCCCAGGTTGTGATCTATCCTGGAGAAGGTTCTGTGTGCTCTTGAGAAAAAGGTGAAATTCATTGTTTTGGGGTGAAATGTCCTGTAGATATCAATTATGTCTAACTGGTCTATTGTATCATTTAAAGTTTGTGTTTCCTTGTTAATTTTCTGTTTAGTTGATCTATCCATAGGTGTGAGTAGGGTGTTAAAGTCTCCCACTATTTTTGTGTTATTGTTAATTTCCCCTTTCATACTTGTTAGCATTTGTCTTACATATTGTGGTGCTCCTATGTTGGGTGCATATATATTTATGATTGTTATATCTTCCTCTTTCTTTGTCTCTTTTCACAGCCTTTGTTTTAAAGTCTATTTTATCTGATATGAGTATTGCTACTCCTGCTTTCTTTTGGTCTCTGTTTGCATGGAATATCTTTTTCCAGCCCTTCACTTTCAGTCTGTATGTGTCCCTTGTTTCGAGGTGGATTTCTTGTAGACAACATATATAGGGGTCTTGTTTTTGTATCCATTCAGCCAGTCTTTGTCTTTTGGTTGGGACAATCAACCCATTTACATTTAAGGTAATTATTGATAAGTATGATCCCTTTGCCATTTACTTTATTGTTTTGGGTTCGAGTTTATATACCCTTTCTGTTTTTCCTGTCTAAAGAAGATCCTTTAGCATGTGTTGGAGAGCTGGTTTGGTGGTGCTGAATTCTCTCAGCTTTTGCTTGTCTGGAATGTCGTTGTTGTGCATTGTGCTAAGTCATGTCTGACTCTTTGTGACCCCATGGACTGTAGCCTGCCAGGCCCCTCTCTCCATTGGATTCTCCAGGCAAGAACACTGGAGTGGGTTGCCATTTCCTTCTCCAACAGTAATCTGGGCTGTAGGTTATTTTCTTTCATCACTTTAAGTATGTCCTGCCATTCCCTTCTGTCCTGAAGAGTTTCTATTGAAAGATCAGCTGTTATCCTTATGGGAATTCCCTTGTGTGTTATCTGTTGTTTTTCCCTTGCTGCTTTTAATATTTGTTCTTTGTGTTTGATCTTTGTTAATTTGATTAATATGTGTCTTGGGGTGTTTCGCCTTGGGTTTATCCTGTTTGGGACTCTCTGGGTTTCTTGGACTTTTGTGGCTATTTCCTTTCCCATTTTAGGGAAGTTTTCAACTATTATCTCTTCAAGTATTTTCTCATGGTCTTTCTTTTTGTCTTCTTCTTCTGGGACTCCTATGATTTGAATGTTGGGGCGTTTAACATTGTCCCAGACATCTCTGAGGTTGTCCTCATTTCTTTTAATTCTTTTTTCTTTTTTCCTCTCTGTTTCATTTATTTCTACCATTCTATCTTCTACCTCACTTATCCTATCTTCTGCCTCCGTTATTATACTGTTGGTTCCCTCCAGAGTGTTTTTGATCTCATTTATTGCATTATTCATTATATATTGACTCTTTTTTATTTCTTCTAGGTCCTTGTTACACCTTTCTTGCATCTTCTCAATCCTGGTCTCCAGGCTATTTATCTGCAACTACAATTTGTTTTCAAGATTTTGGATCATTTTCACTATCATTATTTGGAATTCTTTCTCAGGTAGATTCCCTATCTCTTCCTCTTCTGTTTGGTTTGGTGGGCATTTATCATGTTCCTTTACCTTCTGAGTATTTCTCTGCCTTTTCATCTTGTTTATATTGCTGTGTTTGGGGTGGCCTTTCAGTATTCTGGCAGTTGGTGGTTCCTCTTTATTGTGGAGGTTCCTCGCTGTGGGTGGGGTTGGACGGGTGGCTTGTCAAGGTTTCCTGGTTAGGGAAGCTTGTGTCAGTGTTCTGGTGGGTGGAGCTGGGTTTCTTCTCTCTGGAGTGCAGTGAAGTGTCCAGTAATGAGTTTTGAGATGTCAGTGGGTTTGGTGTGACTTTGGGCAGCCTGTATATTGAGGCCCAGAGTCATGTTCCTGTGTTGCTGGGGAATTTGTGTGGTATGTCTTGCTCTGGAGCTTGTTGGCCCTTGGATGGTGCTTGATTTCAGTGTAGGTATGGAGGCATTTGATGAGCTCCTATTGATTAATTTTCCCTGGATTCAGAAGTTCTCTGGTGTTCTCAGGATTTGGACCTAAGCCTCCTGCCTCTGGTTTTCAGTCTTATTCTTACAGTAGCCTCAAGACTTCTCCATCTACACAGCACTGATGATAAAACATCTAGGTTAATGATGAAAAGTTTCTCCACAGTGAGGGACTCCTGGAGAGGTACACATAGTTGCATGGAGATGAGAGGAGGGAGGAGGGAAATAGAGGTGACCAGGAGGAAGAGAGGGAGAATCAAAAGGGGAGAGAGCAAGCTAGCTAGTAATCACTTCCCTATGTGTTCTCCACAGTCTGGACCCCTCAGAGATGTTCACAGAGTTACACAGAGAAGAAAAGAAGGAGGAAGGAGACAGAGGTGGCCAGGAGGATAAAAGGGGGAATCAAAAGGAAAGAGACAGGTCCAGCCAGTAATCAGTTCCCTAAGTGTCCTCCACAGCCCAGAACACACAAAGAGATTCACCAAGTTGGGTAGAGAAGAAAAGGGGGTGGGGGGAGATAGTGGCGGCCTGGTGGAGAAAAAGGAGAGTCAAAATGGGGAGAGAGCAATCAGGCCAGTGATCTCGCTCCCAAGTAAAAATGGGTACTGAAGACTCAGTTCTTAAAGGTACAAAGTTGATAACAAATACCAAAAAACAAAGATTAAAAATCTAGAATAGAGATTAGATTCTCAAAAATACAATATTAAAAAAAAAGTCACAAAAATTATAAATATATATATATATGAAGTTTGCTTTAAAAATAGTGTCTTTTTTTTTTAATTGCAAGGTAATAGTAGGTTATAAAAATGAAAATTAAAGGAGTAATGGGGACTTAAAAATTAAAAAATAAATAATTTTTTTCTTTTTTTTTTAAAGTTAAAAATGATAGTAGTAAAAATATATCTAAGACTTTTCTCTGGAGCTGTTGCGGACAATGTGAGGTCAGTTCATTTTCAGAGATTTCCTTGGTCCGGCTTGTACTTCTCAAGGTCTGTAGGCCCCTTCCTATGTAGTTGGTGCTAACTCCAGGGTTTTAATCTATTGCACCTGTCACTTCCAAAGCGGTTCCCTCTGTTTATTTTAGCTGCTTTTGTTTGCTGGTCTCTTCTGTGTCTAATTTTTGTCCTGACACAAGGGGTGCAGTGGTGGTCATTTTTTTAGGCTCGCTTGTTCCGTCGTGCTTTGGGGAGGGACGAACACTGCGAACAAATATCACTGGCGTGTGCTCACAGTGATTCAGCCACTGCCCCCGTTCACGGCATGTGTGCTTTCCCAGTCTACACTGCTCAGGCTTTAGGTGGCTCTGCCGGGATCTGTCTGAGGCTGGCCCTGGTTTGCATGCCCTTCCCAGGTCTAAGCCGCTCAGGTTCAGGTTCTCGGGTACTCCACAGAGGTGCAGACTTGGTTGGGCCTGCGTTTCGCACCAGTCCCAGGTCCGAGCAGCTCAGGTGACCAGGAGCTTGGTGCGCATTGTCACCCCCAGTTGGAGGCTGTGGCTTATCCCCTCCCCCGTCCCAGCCGCTGGGATGTGTGCTGGGTGTACAATGGTGCACCTTCTCAGGTGGGCCGTGTGTCTCTTCTGGGGAGCTGATCTCTGGCTGTGACCCTCCCGGCGGATATCAACTGTCCAGAATCCCAAGAAGTCTTGGTTAGCAATGAAGTCTGCTTGCAGTTTGGTAGAGGACGCCTCTCTGGGGCCGTAATTGCCCCCTTCTGGCTCTGGCTGCCTTCACCTGCCTGTCTCTGGCCAGGGCAGATGGGATGGGCTGGTCGGCAGCCAGCTAGCTCTGCACAATCCTTTGTTCTGTGAGCATGCCTGGCGGTGTCTTAGGTTAGGGCTTTTCACGGGATAGCTATCCCACAGTCTGGGTTGCTTTTTAAAACGTAAATACTTAGAGCTCCCATCTTCCTGACTGCTTGAGGACTACCCTGGAGGCCTAGACCAGACTGTAACCATTTAAATTAGAGCAATTAACTAGACAGTTGGTTACAGAATCTAATTCTCTTGGTATGTGGAGAGCAAAGTTCTAGGGAAAGTAAAAATAAACATACCCTATCTTACATACATTTCCATGTCTCAGGAGGCTTAGGACATTTTTACAAGGGCACTGAGAAATCAGGGAAATTTTACTTACCCATAGTGGAGAATGGAGAAGGCAATGGCACCCCACCCCAGTGCTCTCGCCTGGAAAACCCCATGGACGGAGGAGCCTGGTGGGCTGCAGTCCATGGGGTCGCAAAGAGTCGGACACGACTGAACGACTTCACTTTCACTTTTCACTTTCATGCATTGGACAAGGAAATGGCAACCCACTCCAAGTGTTCTTGCCTGGAGAGTCCCAGGGATGGGGGAGCCTGGTGGGCTGCCGTCTATGGGGCCGCACAGAGTCGGACACGACTGAAGCGACTTAGCAGCTTACCAGCAGCATAGTGCAGAATATTTTTCTAAAAACATAAAGGCCAAAACACACCTAAAATAACTGACAGATTTGATGAGAAAATAATGAAAAGAAAGTTGAAAGACTAATGGTAAGCTGGAAACCCCCTCAGATTTATAGTATATATGCTTGGCACAAAATTAATCTCTCTTAACTCTTAGAAAAGCAAACAGAAAAGACCTTTGAAATTTTTGCAGAGGGCACCAATTTTCTTTGCAAAAGAAGAATAAAACTCTATAGGAAAGGTGCTTAGGCTCTTTAGTAATCAAATAGGTGTGAAAAAAAAAAAAGACTATTTGTGATATTGTCCACTGACAAACTGAAAAACAATGCCTACAGTTAGTGAAGTAGTGGTGAATAGTCCTTTTCATACTATATTGGAGAGAATGTGATGTTTCTACAGGACACTTTGCGTTCTACACAACACTAAGTGTTGTGGGAGGCAGATCCCCAAACCCCAAAAATGTCCACATCCTAGTGCCCAGAACCTCTGAATATATGTTATAGGGCAAAAGGGAATTACAGTTACAGGTGGAATTAAGGTTGCTAAATCAGATGACCTTAAAGGGATTATTCTGGATTGCCTGGGTGGGCCCAGTGTGATCGCAAGGGTCCTTAGAAGCAGAAGAGGGAATAAGAAGAAGAGGTCAGAGTAGAATGGTGTAGGAGGCTCTGATTTCTTGCTGCTGGTTTTGAAGATGGAGAAAGGAGGAAGAAAAGCCAGAAGCTGGCAAAGACAAGGAAACAGATTCTTCCCAAGAGCCTTTCAAAGGGACATGATGTTGCTTGACAGAGTAATGTCATCCCAGTGAGACCAGTGTCAGACTGCTAGCCTACAGAACCGTAAGGTAATAAATTTATGTTATTTTAAGCAACTAAATTGATAGTAATTTGCTATAGCAGTGATAGAAAACTGGTATGTTTAGATTTTAGAAAGTATTCAGTCTTTGAGATAGATATTCCATTGCATATATATTCCATGTCCTCTTTATCCATTCATTTATTGATGGATAATTAGATCCTTCCATATCTTGACTATTATAAATAATGCCGCTATGAATGTTGGGGTCCATATATCTTTTCAAATTAGTGGTTTTTTCCTTTGGAAAAACACCCAGAAGTGGAATTGCTGGGTAGAATGACAATTCCATTTTAATTTTTGGGGGAACCTCCATACTATTTTCCATTTTGTACACCATTTTGCACACCCACCAACAGTACATGAGAGTTCCCTTTCTCCCCATCCTCACCAATATTTGCTATTTATTGTCTTTTTTGGTGATAGCCATATCTCTACTCCTTTCCTCACCTTGAAAGCAAAACGTAGTGAAGTTATCTATACTTGCTGTCACAATTCTTTTCTTCCCATTACTTCTTGAACCATGTCTAAACAGGCCTTTGCCTCCCACTACTCCATAGATACTGCTTTTGCCGAAGTCTCCAGTAGCTGTCAGTTTCTTCAAATTCAGTGGTCATCTCTCTACCCTCATCCTATTTACCTGTTAACTGCATTTAACATAATTGATCACTCCTTGCTTTCTGGATATTCTTCACTTTCCTAGAAGATATCATTCTCCTGTTTTCCTCCTACTTCAGTGGCTACCTCAGACTCCTTTGCTGGAGCCTCTATATTTCCCCAATCTCTAAATCTCCATATATTTGAACCTCCCATGAATTCAAATTCTTTTTAAAAAATATTTATTATTTGATTTTCTTGTTTTTGGCTGTGCTGGGTCTTTGTTGCTGCCTGGACTTTTCTCTAGTTGCAGCGAAGTGGGGCTGCTCCCTAGTTGTGCACGAGCTTCTCATTCCAGTGGCTTCTCTTGTTGTGGAACACAGGTTCCAGGGTGCCCAGACTTCAGTAGCTCCGGCCCATGGGCTCAGTAGTTGTGGCTCCTGGGTTCTAGAGCACAGCAAGGCTCAGTTGCTCCATGGTATGTGGGATCTTCCCAGATCAGGGATCGAACCTGTGTCTCCTGCATTAACAGGTGGATTCTTTAGCACTGAGCCACCAGGAAGCCCCTTGGAAATTCAAAATGTTCAAAACAGAATTCCTCTATCTTACTCCTCTCCTGTTCTTCACCATTTACTCAGGGAAAGATTTGACTCTCTTATACCATGTTCACTGCCTTAACAAATCTTGAAAGCTCTAATTTCAAAATACACACAGAATTTACCCACCACTTTTTTTTTTTTTAATAATAATAAACAGCAACATCTTCTCTTACCATCCTGGTCTCATCCACCAAAACTGCCTTACAGAAGATTCTTAACTATTCTGTTTATTCTCGTCCATGTTTGTTCTCAGCAAGGCAAGCCAGAGCAGTCCTTTAAAATGCAAGTTAAGGCAGTACTCCTCAACTATCCCGTGATAAAGATATATTTTGAAATTTTCATTCCATCATGGATTGATGCCTCTGTAAAATACAGTACAGAATGAACTACTGGAAAAATTTAAATTTAAAAAGACAAGCAGAACACATCACTTTTATTATTTGATTCAAGAAGTATAAAATTAAATTTCAATTACAGGTTGCTTTGTCACCAACCAATAACACACTGCTTACAGATGGCACAGACCCGTGGACCCACTTTGGGTAGCACCAGCTTTGATCATGTTAGTTCCCTGCTCAAGCCTACTAGTGACTTTCTCCTTGCCCACAGCAATAGTCAAAGACTTAGTGGTGGCCTCAGAGGCCTCTGTGATCTGGCCTCCTGTCATATTTTTCTGCCTTTTTTCTGGCACCTTGCCCCTTGGCCAGCCATATTAGGCTCCTGCTCTTTTCAGAACAGGCCATGCATCTTCTCACCCCTGATCTTTGTACTTGAAGTTTTCTCTGTTTAGAATGAGCTCTCCTCAGAAATTCATATAGATCTTTCTCATCTCCTTCAGGTTGCCAATTAACGTCTGTTTTAAATACCATCCTCTTTCACCAGTTATTTAAAAGAAGCTATATTTTCATTCCTGGATTTCAGCACACAATACAAGACAAAAATTGCCATTTTCACCCCTCCCCCCATACATTTAACTTTATTTATTTCCTGTCTTTCCACAGGAGAATATCAGCTCCTCAAAGTTGGGGGTTTTCTGTTTTGTTCACTGCTATTTTTCTAGTGTTTAGAATATAGCCTGGGATATAGATACTCAAAATATTTATCGAGTGAATAGATAAATTGGATAAATACAGCTCAGGAGTATACCATAAGGATATACCTGGGTCTCTTGTATTGCAGGCAGATTCTTTACTGTCTCAGCTACCAGGGAAGCCCAAGGATATTATCAGATAAGTGCTAAAAGTTAAATGTATAAGGATGTTCAGAATATCAGTAATTTAAAGTATTTATTGAGCATCTACAGCACTAAAAATTGTAAGCCTCCTCTATGGTCATTAATAGGATATTGGTTATGTGAATTATGATGAATGTCTACACTTTTGTCTGCTGAGTACCTTTACTCTTCCAGGTCCTGAGTTTGTCTGTTCCCATGGCTACTATGGAGTTGCTACATTCTAATAGCTGATCGGCACAGGGGTAGAAATTAAGTAATGAGTCCCTTCCTTGAGATTTTGAACATTGTAGC
This sequence comes from Cervus canadensis, assembly GCF_019320065.1. Lineage (NCBI taxonomy): Eukaryota > Metazoa > Chordata > Mammalia > Artiodactyla > Cervidae > Cervus > Cervus canadensis. The sequence continues at coordinate 11,597,403 of NC_057410.1, read as the reverse complement.
CTAAAAAGTGTAGTCAGTACGGTCAGAGCAATGTTTCCTACTGTGTGGAGAAATCCATACTGCTTTGAAAGAACATGAAATGGACCCAAGGAAGAAAACAGATGAGGAGAACAGAACTCTTAATGTTGTTTCAGTCCCTCCTCTTAATTTTTTCCCTGAGGTTCCACTGCATCCTTGCCCTTTTCTCAGTTAGCCTTTCCTTGGATTCCACGATCTAATTCACCTCCCATTTTGTTAAAGTCAGTTCATATTTGTGTTCTGTTACTTGAAGACAGATGCACATACAACACTGTACTGTGTGGTGGCAGAAAAGATGATGTATATCAATGTTCATGGATTTGAGAAAGTTTCCATAATAGATTCCTGGGTGGAAAAGCAAGTTTTAAGTAAACATGACCCTATAATATAAGAGAGTATATATTTTAGCTGCATATGTGCATTTAGAAGTGAATAACAATAAATATATGCCAAACTATGGTTATCTTTGGGTAGTGAGATTTTTGAGGACTCCTGGTTTTTTTTTTCCTTTAACTTTTCTGTCTTTTTTTGAATTTTCTATAGTGAACATTATAAAGATAATAAATATTTGTAAATACAAAAGACTAGGCATAACTTCTCTTTACCTAGTTTATTATCCTGATATTATCACTAAAAATGCATCATATATAGGAGAGAAAATGGGGAAATTATGCATAATTTTTCTGGGATTTGATCCATTTACCCTCTTGGTTACTTTAGTAATTTGATATTCACCATACTGCCTCCAGTCTCTTCCCCCAATTTCCTAGTGAAAGATGCAACTAAAATGCAATTAGAACATATATCTTCTGAAATGTTCTTTTAGTGCTCTTTTTAGAGCAAAAGATTACATGGGATTTTCTTACAATTAAAGATATTAATTTTTTTATGCCCCAAACATGTAAATATCAGGCATTTAAAAGAGGGACACAGGGTTTCTGGCAGGGATGGTCAGGGAAACTTCATGGGAGAGCTTGGATTCAAGCAGGACAGAGGAGAAAGAATGGACTCTTCATGTTGGTGTGTGCGTGTGTAGGAGGCTCTAAACGAGCACAGATGAGCGTATGAGAATAGTACAGAACATTTTGAGGGCCAGTGAGAATACTACTCCAAATGGAGCCTAAAGAGAGGTAGTTCGTGGCCAGATTGTAAGTCCTTTATGACAGTATAATTTTTTTTTAAAGTTTTTTATTTTGTATTGGGGTATAGCTGATTAACAGTGTTGTAGTAGTTTCAAGAGGACAAGATGGCATAGGAGTAGGTGGACGTGGAGTGCATCTCCACGGATACATCAGGAGTACACGTTCAGACACAGAAGTGCATGCAGAACTCCAGCTGACAGCAGACAGGAGTACCTGACCAGCGGAAATGAATATATAGACCCACGCAAGACTTGGTAGGATGAAGGAACTAGGGGGAAAGTCATGAGTGTTAGTGTTGTAGCCACGTATTTCATATTTCGGGAAGCAAACTCACTCAGAAGGACAATGCAGATAGTGGAGTGCAGTTTATTACACCGGCGGGCCCAAGGCAGAGTCTCCTCTTAGCCAAGGACTCCGACCAGTTTTTGTGAAAACCTCATATACCATAAGTGTACGTGCTCAAACCCACCTCCCCAAATTCCTTGAAACTAGTCTGGACAAGGTAAAAGAGAGATACGATCAAAGTTAACCCATGATTCATGTGTAATAAGCCTAGATAGTTAAACAGTGGACATTTATCAATAAGCCTGTGGTCACATCCTGATAAACATAATGGAATTTATGACTTTTTCTGTTACAGAGATAATTAGCATATTCTTTTAGGCGATGGAGAGTCCTGAGGCTCTTTTACCCAGGGGGTCTGGTTTTCCATTGGTATGCTATTTCTATAGACACTGGGCTCAAAGTTCAGAGTCCATTGGGAGGGTGACCATGCATGTAGCCTAATGTTCGCAGCCTGGCCTAAGACAGAGTCCAGCTATGTCTGTTTCCTCCTTCATCAGTAGGACTGAACCTGCCCTCAGCTGGTGGGGGAACTGAAGCAGGGGTCCGATCCCCTCATCGGGGCAGTTGTCTGAGTCAGAGGAGAAACTTTTAAGGCTGAGAGTGAAACAGCTGATCTGTGGCAGTCTAAATGGAATGAGAATCAGACAGTCCTTGCCGCAGCCATACGTACCCCGTGCAGGGATGTAGATGCCTTGGAAGGTGCAGCGGCTGGGAGCTGGAGTTTAGGAATTGTGGAGCAATCCCAGGGCAAGGGCTGCTGTTGACTGAGGAGAGACAGATCGAGGGGATGTGAGGGAGGAGATTGTGGTGGGAAATGCTTGTGGAGGAAAGCAGGGCAGCCATGGAAGCAAGGCGATACTGCTAAGTCACACGTAGGGGGTGGAGCCATCACCATAGCCTCTCTCCCCACACGCCAGCATTGGCAGCTGAACAATAGAGAGGCTGGCCCATCGAATGCCTGATGCACTGAACTACAGAGTAGGACCGCCACCCAGGGTGCCCCATTAAGTGCCTGAGGTGCCAATTACAGAGTAGGACACCAGTCAGGGGGATCCCACTATGTGCCTGATTCGATGAACAACAGAGAAGGAGCCCAAGCAAGGGAGCCTTCTTAAGTGCCTGAACGGGCGGAGCTAGGAAGAAAGACTGGCCAAAGAGGCCTTCTGATCGCCAGCTACAAGAGGCTTGAAAAAAGACTCTGAAAGGGCCATAACTCTTGCCGTGGAGGCAGTCCATGTCCCTGCACACTTGGCGCCACCAGGGTCCCCACAAGCCAAGCAGCTGCACCACCTTCATGCTCAGCTCTCACTGGGGCAGAGCTGCCACAGGCAAAAGAAGTCTTGCATCTATGCATACAGGGTTGCTTTGGTAGTGTCCAACTCTGTGACCCTGTAGACTGTGGCATGCCAGGCTTCTCTGTCAGGGAGGGGAGTTCTGGAGTGTGTTGGCCACTACTGGTTGGCATACCCTTCTAGAGACTATATTTCCTGCTGCCCTAGCCGCCAACTCCCCTAAGTACCTGGTGCTGCCAGAACCCCTGAGACCCAAGCAGCTGTGCCACCTCCACACCTCGCCCTCACAGGGGCAGACCCAAGTCCTCCAGGGCAGCCTCAGGAGCAAACCCCAGTGGACCATCCACATGTAGAGGTGGAAATAAAACCACAATTGAAACCCAGGGGCAGTGTGGCTAAGAAAGAAGACCCAAAACCTTCCCACCAGCTGTACAAGCTGCAGATTAAATCCACACGATCAACTAGGCAGACTCTGTGTCTATGGAATATATAAAAGGTCATTGAGAGCTCCCACAAAAGAAAATGCACTAGTTCTGATAGCTGTGGACATCGGAGGCAAGAACATAGAGGAGTAGGAGATTAGACTCTGAGCTGCCCTCACAACAGGTCCAGAGATCAGCACAGCGTTGGAGGGCATCCTAGGGAAGTGAGGTGGACTGTGACTCCCTCCCTGCAAGGGAAAAGATGCTTTTAGCAGTGATTCAAGGAAAACGTTTATTATTCTTATGTTTTGACTTGTTCTGTAGATCCTTTTGAATTTTTTTCTTTTTTTCCTTTTTTCCCTCCTCTGTTGTAGTCATCAATTTTGTTGGCACTATGAAATCTAATTAAGCCTTTGAGCTTTTTTTTTCCCTTTTTTTTTCCCTCAGTCACATTTTTAATTATTGTTATAAACCTCTGCCTCTACATTGGGCTTTTGCAGTTCTGGGGAGTTTTCCTTTACTTTCTTTAATTTTAACTTTTAGTTTTTTTTAAACCTATTATTATTTTTTCCACATTTATTCCTTTGCTTTTCCTATTGTTCTTTTACCCTTGCAGTTAGTCTATACACCCAACACAGGAGCACCTCAATACATAAGACAAACACTAACAGACATAAAAGGAGAAATTGACAGTAACACAATAATAGTAGGAGACTTTAACACTCCACTCACAAATGGACAGATCATCAAAACAGAAAATTACAAAGGAAACACAAGTCTTAAATGATACATTAGATGAGATGGATCTCATTGATATCTTTGGGACATTCCATCCAAATGCAGAAGAATATCCCTTCTTCTCAAGTGCACATGGAACATTCTCCAGGATAGACATCTTGGGTCACATATCAAACCACAGTAAATTTAAGAAAATTGAAATAGTATCAAGCATCTTCTCTGACCACAATGCTGTGAGACTAGATATCAGTTACAAGAAGAAAACTGTAAGAAACAAGCACATGGAGATTTAACAACACATTTCTATATAACCAACAGGTTACTGAAGAAATAAAAAGGGAAGTCAAAAAAGTTCTAGAAACAAATGACAATGAAAACACAACAACTCAAAACCTATGGGATGCAGCAACAGCAGGTCTAAGAGGGAAGTTTATAGCGATACAATCCTATCTCAAAAAGCAAGAAAAGCATCGGATAGACAACCTAACGTTACACCTAAAACAACTGGAAAAAGAAGAACAAAACCCCCCAAAAATTAGCAGAAGGAAAGAAATCATAAAGATCTGAGCAGAAATGAATGAAAAATAAATGAAAGAAACAGTAGTAAAGATTAGTAAAGCTAAAAGCTGGTTCTTTGAGAAGATAAACAAAATTGACAAACCTTTAGCCAGACTCATCAGGAAAAAAAAAAGAGAAGAATCGAATCATCAAAATTAGAAATGAAAAAAGGGAGGTTACAACAGACAACGCAGAAATACAAAGTATTATAAGAGAATATTATCAACAACTATATGGCAATAAAATGGATAACCTGGAGGAAATGAACAGATTCTTAGAAAAGTTCAATCTTCCAAGACTGAACCATAGAAATTATGAACAACCCAATTAGAAGCACCGAAATTGAATCTGTGATCAAAAATCTCCCAAAGAAAACAAAAGCCCAGGACCAGATGGCTTCACAGGAGAATTCTGTCAAACCTTTAGAGAAGAGCTAATGCCTATTCTTATAAAACTCTTTCAAAAAATTGCAGAGGAAGGAACACTTCCAAACTCATTCTATGAGGCCACCAACATCCTGATGCCAAAACCAGACAAAGACAACACACAAAAAAGAAAACTACAATATCATTGATGAACATAGACGCAAAAATCCTCAACAAAATTTTAGCGAACAGAATTCAACAACACATCATAAAGATCATACACCATGGTCAAGTTGGGTTTATTCCAGGAATGCAAGGATTCTTCAATATATGCAAATCAATCAACTTGATTTCCATATTAACAAATTGAAAGATAGAAATCATATGATAATCTCAATAGATGCAGAAAAAGCCTTTGACAAAATTCAGCACCTATTTATGATTAAAACTCTTCAAAAAATGGGCATAGACGGAACCTACCTCAACATAGTAAAGGCCATATATGATAAGCCTACAGCAAATATTATTCTCAATGGTGAAAAACTGAAAGCATTCCCCCTAAGATCAGGAACAAGACAAGGGTGTCCACTTTCACCATTATTATTCAACATAGTTTTGGAAGTCCTAGCTACAGTAATCAGGGAAGAAAAAGAAATAAAAGGAATCCAGATCAGGAAAGAAGTAAAGCTCTCACTGTTTGCAGATGATATGATACTGTACATAGAAAACCCTAAAGATAGTATCAAAAAATTACTAGAGGTAATCAGTGAATTTAGCAAAGTTGCAGGATACAAAATCAATACAAAGAAATCACTTGCATTTCTGTGTACTAACAATGAAAAATCAGAGAAATTAAGGAATCAATCCCATTCACCATTGCAACATAAAGAATTAAAAATATAGGAATAAACTTACCTAAGGAGACAAAAGAACTGTACACAGAAAATTATAAGACACTGATGAAAGAAATCAAAGATGACATAAACAGATGGAGAGATATTCCACTTTCCTGGGTAGGAAGAATCAATGTTGTGAAAGTGACTATACTGGCAAACGCAATCTACAGATACAGTGTGATCCTTACCAAATTACCAATGGCATTTTTCACAGAACTAGAACAAAAAAATTTCAAAATTTGTAGAGAAACACAAAAGACCCAGAATAGCCAAAGCAGTCTTTAGAAAGAAGAATGAAGCTGGAGGAATCAACCTTCCTGACTTCAGCTTATACTACAAACCTACAGTCCTCAAGACAGTGTGGTACTGGCACAAAAACAGAAATATTACCAATGGAACAAGATAGAAAGCCCAGAAATAAACCATGCACCAATGGGTACCTTATATTTGACAAAGGAGGCAAGAATATACAATAGGGCAAAGACAGCTTCTTCAATAAATGGTGCTGGGAAAACTGGACAGCTACATATAAAAGAATGAAATTAGAACACTTCGTAACACCATACACAAAGATAAACTCAAAATGGATTAAAGACCTAAATGTAAGACCAGAAACTGTAAAACTCTTAGAGGAAAACATAGGCAGAACACTTGATGACATAAATCAAAGCAAGATCCCCTGTGGCCCACCTCCTAGAGTAATGGAAATAAAAACAAAAGTAAACAAGTGGGACCTGATTAAACTTAAAAGCTTTTGCACAGCAAAGGAAACTATAAGCAAGGTGAAAAGACAGCCCTCAGAATGGGAGAAAATAATTGCAAATGAAACAATTGACAAAGGATTAATTTCCAAAATATACAAGCAGCTCTTACAACTCACCAGAAAAACAAACAACCCAATTAAATAGTGGGGGAAAGACCTAAACAGACGTTTCTCCAAAGAAGGCATACATATTGCTAACAAACACATGAAAAGATGCTCAACATAGCTCAGTATTTGCGAAATGCAAATCAAAACCGCAATGGATATCACATCACACCAGTCAGAATGGCCATCATCGAAAAGTCTACAAACAGTAAATGCTGGAGAGGGTGTAGAGAAAAGGGAATGCTCTTGCCCTGTTGGTGGGAATGTAAATTAATACAACCACTATGGAAGACAGTATGGAGATTCCCTAAAGAACTAGGAATAAAGCCACCATATGACCCAGCAATCCCACTCCTATGCATATACCCTGAGGAAACTAAAATTGAAAAAGACACAAGTATCCCATTGGTCGTTGCAGCACTATTTACGATAGCTAGAACATGGAAGCAACCTAGATGTCCGTTGGCAGATGAATGGATAAAGTTGTGGTACATATACACAATGGAATATTACTCAGCATAAAAAGGAATCCATTTGAGTCAGCTCTGATGAGGTGGATGAACCCAGAGCCTATTATACAGAGTGAAGTGAGTCAGAAAGAGAAAGATAAATATCATATTCTAATGCACATATACAGAATCTAGAAAAATGGTACTGAAGAATTTATTTACAGGGCAGTAATGGAGAAACAGACATAGAGAATAGACTTATGGACATGGAAGAGGGGAGGAGAGGGTGAGATGTATGGAGACAGGTAACATGGAAACTTGCATTACCATATGTAAAATAGATAGCCAACGGGAATTTGCTGTCTGGCTCAGGAAACTCAAACAGGGGTTCTGTATCAATCTAGAGGGGTGGGATGGGGAGGGAGATGGGAGAGAGGTTCAAAAGGAAGGGGATATATGTATACCTATGGCTGCTTCATGTTGAGGTTTGACAGAAAACAACAAAATTCTGTAAAGCTATTATCCTTCAATAAAAAAAATAAATTACAAGCAAACAATGTTGTAGTAGTTTCAAGGGACTTGGGCATACACATATGTGTATCCATTCTCCCCCAAACTCCCTTCCCATCCAGGCTAGCACATAACATGAGCAGAGTTCCATGTGCTATGCAATGGGTCTTTGTTGGGTATCTATTTTAAACATAGCAGCATGTACATGACTTTCCCAGTGTCCCCAACTCTCCCTTCCCGCCGACAACCGTAAGTTCATTTTCTAAGTCTTTGAGTCTCTTTCTGTTTTGTAAGTAAGTTAATTTGTACCATGTTAACTGTTGGTCCATGTTTATAAATAATAGCTTTTAGTTCATGTACCAAACCAGTTAATAGTGGCTATCTGGAGTGCTTTAAGAAGATTCCTGAGTAGTCCCTGTGGGAAAAAACCCCTGATGAATGAATGGTGTCTGTCCTGGGCATGATGAGTGAGAGTGACATCACATGTGCTTGGCTATGTTAAACTCTACTGAAGACAATGAGAAACTGAGGCTTAGCTTTGTTTTATTCTCACGTAGTCTACTTCTTGAATTCTGATCCACGTTCATGTTTTGATTCCCATGCAGACTTGTCTACACAGATATGAAGGTGAAACTAGCTTTCTGTATTACTTGTCTTCTTAAGATATATTGTTCTGTGACGTTTCAGTTTATTTTCATTCTTGTCTGACGAGTTGCTGAAACTAGTAAGCCCATCTTTCTGACGAAGAATTCTTATAAAAACTCAGTAATGACACTTCTGATTATAATTTGACTTCCTGTGTAGTTTGCCTATAGGTAGAGGATCTGCTAATCACACTAGATGAGTATGTTCAGTATGTGAGAGTCGTGCTTCTCATTATAACCATGTTCATTGGCATCTTGATGTCTTTCTCTGGCTCTTGTATGTTTTGGTAGCATGGGTAAATTTATCATAGCTTGTCGAGAGCAAGTGTCAAATACCTGAAAGGGAAAGGCTGGATCCAGACACCCTTCCCTTAGAGGACACAGAATCTGTGCCATTTCCAAAAGACTGCCTGTTTTCTACTGATTTTAATTAACCACTCTAGCTCTATTGGTCACTCACTGCTTTTATTATGAAGTCTTTGGCACATATAAAAGAATACAGTAACATAATAATGAAATGTACACCCATGACTTCTCCTCCCAAAAACAAAATAACACAACCAATGCATTGCTTGTATCATGTTCTTTCCTTCTCCTGCCTTCCTCCAAGAGGCAACTATTATCCTGTAAATTGTAGGTATCATTCCTTTGCCTGTTTTAATTGGTAATTTTAGCACACATGTATGTATATAATCATGTAGTTTTGGTTGTTTTGAACTTTATTAAAATGGTGTCATACTGTTTGTAGGCTTTTGCAACTCATTTCTCCCATCTACAGGCATGCCATAGAGACATGACAGATTGGGTTTCAGACCACCTCAATAAACCAAATATAGCAATAAGGCAAGTCACAGGAGTTTTTGGTTTCCCAGTGCATATGAAAGTTACATTCATACTATTATATTTTAGTCTATTAAGTGTACAATATCATTATGTCTAAAAAATAATGTACATATTTTAATTAAAATATGTTATTGTTAAAAAAGTGCTAATCCTAAACCGAGCCTTTAGTGTGTTGTAATCTTTTTGCTGATAGAAGGTCTTGCTTTTATGTTGATGGTTGCTGACTTATCAGAGTGGTGTTTGCTGAAAGTTGGGGTGGCTGTGGCAGTTTCTTAAAAGAAGGCAGCAGTGAAGTTTGCTGAATCAGTCGACTCTTTCTTTCATGAACAATTTCTCTGTAGCATGCAATGATGTTTGATAACATTTTACCCACAGTAGAACTTCTTTCAAATTTGGAATCAGTCCTCTCAAACCCCACCACTGCTTTGTCAACCAAGTTTATGTAATGTTCTAAATACTTTGTCCATTTCAACAGTCTTCACAGCATCTTTACCAGGAGTAGATTCTCTATCAAGAAACCACTTTCTTTGCTCATTCATAAGAAGAAACTCCTCAGCTGTTCAAGTTTTATCATGAGATTACAGCAACACAGGTACATCTTTAGGTTCCACTTTTAATTCTCTTGATATTTCCAACATATAAATAGCTACTTCCTCCACTGAAATTTTGAATCCTTCAAAGTCATCCACGATGATTGGATTCAACTTCTTCTAAGTTTCTGTTAATTCTGGTATTTTGACCTCTGCCCATAAATCATGAGTAATCTTAATGGCATCTAGGGCTGAATCCTTTAAAAAAAATTTTCAATTTTCTTTGCCCAGATCCATTAGAGGAATCACCGTCTCTTGCAGCTATAGTTGTACAAAATTAATTTCATAAATATTAAGATGTGAAAAGTGAAATTACTGCTTGATCCATGGACTACAGGGTGGATGCTATGTTAGCAGACATGAAAACAAAATTAATCTGGTACAGCATCTCTGTCAGAGCCCTTGGATGACCAGGCACATTGTCAGTGAGCAGTAGCATTTTGAAAGAAATATTTTATTTGGATCAGTGGGCCTCAACAGTGGGCTGAAAATGTTTAGTAAATAATGTAAACAGATGTGCTGTAATACAGGTTTCACTGTTCTAATAATAGAGCACAGAAAGTTAAAGTGAAAGTTGCTCAGTCTTGTCCGACTCTTTACAACCGCATGGACCATACAGTCCATGGAATTCTCCAGGCCAGAATACTGGAGGGGGTAGCTTTTTCCTTCTCCAGGGGATCTTCCCAACCCAGGAATCCAACCCAGGTCTCCTGTGTTACAGGAGGGTTCTTTACCAGCTGAGCCAGGCAGAGTAGATTTAGCCCTTAAGGACCCAAGATTTTCGGAATAGTAAATTAGCATTGGCTTCAACTTAGAATCACCAGCTGCCTTAGCCCCTAATAAGAGCGTCCGCCTGTCCCTTTGGTGCTTTGTAATCAGGTGCTGACTCCTCCTCTTTAGCTGTGAAAGTCCTAGATGGCATTTTCTTCTAATATAAGGCTGTTTTGTCTACATTGAAAATCTGTTCAGTGTAGCCACCTTTGTAAGTTATGGAAACATTTTGTTTCCTTAAACCTCATGAACCGACCTCTCTTAACTTCAAACTTTTCTTCTACAGCTTCCTCACCTCATTCAGCCTTCATAGAATTGAAGAGAGTTACAACCTTCCTCTGTGTTAGGCTTTGGTTTAAGGGAATTTTTGGTTTGATCTTCTATCCAGACCACTAAAACTTTTTTCACATCTTCAATAAAGCTGTTTTGCTTTCTTGTCTTTCATATGTTCACTGGAGTAGCACTTTTAATTTCCCTCAAGAACTTTTCGTTTGCACTCAAAACTTGGCTAGCTGCCATAAAAGGCTGAGCTTTCAGCCTATCTTGGCTTATGACATGCCTTCTTCATTAAGCTGAATTACGTGTAGCTTTTGGTTTAAAGTGAGAGATGTGCAACTCTTCCTTTCACTTGAACATTTAGAGGATGTTGTAGGGCTGTTAATTGGCCTAATTTCAATATTATTGTGTCTCAGGGAATAGGGAGACTTGAGGAAAGGGAGAGAGACAGGCAATAGCTGGTTGGTGGAGCAGTCAGAACACATACAACACTTATTGAGTTCACCATCTTATATGGGCATGGTTTGTGGCACCCCAAAACAGTGACAGTAGTTAACACCAGAGACTGCTGATTATAGATCGCCACAGCAAGTATAATAATAATGAAAAAGTTTGAAATATCAGAGGGATTACCAAAGTGTGATAGAGACATGAAGTGAGCAAATGTTTTAAGTCTGTAGGATCTACCATCTCCTCGTGCTGGCTCTCAGACTAGGAGACCACAGGCAGGGAGAGAGACCAAACCTCTAATAAGAAGAGTGGTCCTGAGAAAGTAAATGCCCTCACAAAAGTGGGTAATGTTTTCATCTAACATTTAGGTTCAAGGCTTTCTGCTTGTTACTTTAAATTCCTTATAACAAGGTTAGTGTTATTTTATCTATTTGGATGCTCAGAGAGCTTAAACAACTCTCTGAAAATCCCATTGCTATTTGAGCCCTGAATTTATCCCACATTCACACACTTTCCACTCTAATACCCACAGGGATTTCATTAACAAAGTCAGCTAAGGTGATGTAAGGGGGTCAAATCCAGTGGGTAAAGATTGAATCAGGAGAACCTTGTGCAAGGAGATGCCCAGGGCTCTCTGAGATGTGTTTAGAATTCAGAAGTCCATCAGTAGGGTAGGTGAGTGAGCATGGAAAATGCTTGGAGATGCAGGCAGAGAATCACTTGTGAGCAACTTGTGTTCCTCTTCCCCAGAGTTGAATTTACAACAGACATTAGTAATTTTACTAAAGGAAATTTAAATTTAAGGAAAGTTTAAGGTTTAAGGAAAGTTAAATAACTTGAATATGTGTAGTATACCACCAATAAGATCGTGTAGAGTAAACCAGTATGCAGCCAGAATCTCTCCAGGTTTTACTAAATTTTGTTAGAAAAGACATTAGTGATATAATGTTCAAATCCCTCTGGTTAGTTGTCCCCTGAAGCAGGGCTTGGATTCTTTGAAACAAGGCCCAGTGGGTTCCCCACCAGCTTTATAAAGGGAACCCTCAGGTGATGTGCCCAGAAATAAAATCTGCTCACCTGGGACCACTGCCTTTCTGGCATGCACCTGCTGGTGTTACTTCAGGAGATTCTCCATGGTCGTCTGGCTGCCACAGAGTTTGTGAGCCTCCTTTCTGTCACCATCGCTGAGTTCTGGAGATTTATTGCAAAGTGGGCAGAGGGATCTGTAAGCACCCCCACCCCCGTGGTAGGGGCTCCACATCCCACCTTAACCAAAGAAATCCACTTTTATCCAGTTCATAAGGGGTTTGTCTCTGTTTTTTTTTGTTGTTGTTGTTTAGTTGCTAAGGTCTATTAAACTCTTTTGTCTACTCCATGGACTGCAGCCAATTAGAACTTTTGAAAGTTGTTTGAAGACAGTTTCTTTGGTGTCTCTCTGGTGAAGGATTCTGCTATGTTCCAAGGAAAAGTGGGCAGAGACTCAGTTTCCTGCTCAAAGTAGAATTCTGTCACCTGGAGAACAAAGCACTTCTGTTCAGACTCTGAGTCTCACAGACTTGCTTATTAAAATAATTTCTGCCATTTTGGCTTCCAGCTTCTTTCTTCAGAGGTGTTGGGCATGGTCCCTGGGTTAGACTGGAAATAAATAGCCAGTCCATCCACTCCCCATCTCTGTCAGAGTTCTCAGTTGCAGCTAATTGGAATATAGTGTGAGCAGAAAAGGAATTTATTAGTGAATACAGAATATCCCAGGAGGCCAGAAGCCAGACTGGGAGGCTCCCCAGTCAGGATCGACGCCCAGAATTGCACTGAGGAATTGGTCTGCTAGAAACTGCTCACTTGCCTCTGCTGGCCACAGACCCACTGCTGGTGTTCAGCCTTGGCTTGTGTGTGACCTTAGCCACCCCTCCCTCTGGCAACTGGAATTGCCTGCTGTCTGTCACTCTAGAGTGGATCCCAGGTGACACTTGTTTCTCTGCAGTGATTCAATGCCTTTCTGGTATATGTGTTTGCTGGGGCCTATGTTGCAGCCCAGTGTCATAGCTGCCAAGGAGGTGGAGAATTCTCCAAGTGTAGCATGTTTGATGGTGCTGAGAAGCCCAGAAAAGTGACAGCATGTTCACTTAGCCATCATTACCCTCAGAGTCCCTTCCTGCCCCCATTCCCTACCTCTTGCATTTACCCCAACCGCAGCTTCCTTTATCTTCAACCATTCAAAACCAAAGACTTCATTAGAATTGAACTCTCTGGGGCATCACCGTCAACTCACTAAACAAGCCCAGACATGACTAAACTTCAGCAGTATAAACAGCCAGTGTCAAGTTGAAACCTCTAAAGTGTACGCACTGAAACAGCCATCTATTCCCAAACTAGTCCATAAGACCACAGGGTCCTAGGAAAGAATTGCCCATGACTAATAGGGAGCACAAACATGTTTTCATTAGAGTGAAAATACAGCTTACTTTATGCCACATTCAATCAGCAAGGACACAAAAAATGTATTTCTTTCTAAAAACATTCTTTAGTCAGTGTTCAACATAGATGTTTATTGAATGGATCAAGATACTGTTAGTAAAAGCAGTGAACAAAACCCAAAGTCCTGTCTGTGAAGTGCTCATATTCTAGAGGGAGGAACAGACTGTGAACAAGGAATCAAATATATAAATAACAATCTCAGTGACAAGAAAATAAAGCAGAGTTAAGGAAAAGAAGTGCTCATTATATTGGGTGATCAGAGAGGTGGTATTTGAGCAGAGATGTGAGTAATGGGATAGGGCAGGTATAAAGCGATTTGGGAACAGAAGGCCCTGAGACAAAAACACCTCCAGGCATTAGCATTAGAGGAAGAAGATCAGTGTGTGTGTGCTGGAGGGAAAGCCAAAGCTGAAATGAAAAGGAGAGAGAGATCTGAATACAGGGGGTCTTTGTAGGCCACCGTTAGAGTTTAGGCTTTTATTTTAAGGATGATAGGAAGCCATTGGATGGTTTTAAGCTGAGCAGTGTGACATGATCAGGTTAACATTTTTAAAAGTTTCACTGGCTCTAGTTTAAAAGAGAAATATGTGGGGCTAAATTGAAAGCGAGGAAGCCTCTCAGGAGGCTTTGCTGTAACCCAGAGAGAAAAGCATGTCAGCTTGGACTCCCGGGGGAGCGGTGGAAGTGAGATCAAATTAATTTTAGAATGTATTTTGCCAAGACTTTCTCATGCTTTGCATGTGAAAATGAGAGAGAGAAAGAATCCAGTGTATATTTCTAGGATCCACTTTATGGTTGATTATATTTTTTAAATAGTGGATATAAGAATATTTCCCCATATGCTTTTCCAGAACTTGCCACTCCCCATCAGGAGGTAGCATCTATTACTCAAGGGATTGACTTTGACTATACTTGTGTCTTGAATGGTTAGCCAGAACAAAATAGCAAGGTCTAAGTGACCCCGAGCTCAGCTTCCATTTTGCATGATTCATAGAAGTCTTCTTCCTGTTTTTTTTTTTTCCGCATCAGACAATACATCTTTGATAACTAACGTGAATCTGGCTTTGTGTAATTCCACATCTGTTCTTATTCCTCTGCTGCCCTCTTGGGGCTACAAACCACATTGCCCCACTTGTATGCCAGGCAAAAAACAATGAGCACTATTTTGAACAGTTCACGTATACTTACTCCTGTGTTCTTGACAATCCTATGTGGTACTTCTAACCTCCTTTTAAAGATGAGAAAACATGGATACATAGATACAAGAAACAAGTTACCAAGATGCAAGAATCAAGGTTCTACAATGGCCACCCCGGAATTTGAACCAAGAGTCTAGTGTTGCACTATCCCCCTCTTCTTTGGTATGGAAAAGCCGATCCAGTAGGCATCCATGTGAGACTTGTGTACTTTCGTAACTTGTGAAAGTAAATGTACTTTGAAGTATGGGTTTTTATCTCTTGACTGGGTGATGACACTAGCTGCCTAACTAATCTCCCCATTGCTAGTCTTTCTCATTTCAGTCTATTTTCCATACAGTAATCAGAGGGGTCTCTTAAAAAAATGAAGGCATGAGCTAAGTGAGATCTTATCTTTTCACCTTATCTAACTATATGAAAAATATAAGAGCTAGTCTTACCAAAGGGGTAAGATGAGTGAGCTAAGCCAGTTCAGTTCAGTGCAGTTGCTCAGTCGTGTCCGACTCTTTGCGACCCCATAAATCGCAGCACGCCAGGCCTCCCTGTCCAGCAGATAGCCTAATACTCTTGAAACCACAATTGAAAATGGAGTCTATTGATGTGTGGTTATAACACTTAATATGCAGTATTTATCTCTGAGTAAATTTAGGTTTTATCTTATTCACCATCACACGTATCCTGCAAGGATGAAAGCACATCTTCTCTCTTTTATAAGAGGAGAAATTCTACCATACAAATAGTGCTCTGACATAGAAAAGAATGTAGCTGAGGGTGGTCAGTGTCATGCAGACTCTGGAGTCATTTCTGACTCCAGAAATCTAACTGGTTTTCAGAAACCGAATGAAGTGCGTTAAGTGGAACCCTTTAAATATAGTCTGAACCAGAAGGTTAATATTTAAGCAGATAAAGCTGCTCAAGCTGTGTAGAGGGCAGTAGATGTAGTGGGCATCTGCTTGGCTGTCTGCAAAGACTTTGCAAGCATAGCTGAGAAACCTCTTGGGCTCAGCTTCAAAAACATTCCCGGAAAGCATATGTGGTGTCAAGAGCCATTCCCAGCAGTGGAGATGGGGAGTCTAGAAGTTGCCAGGCCCAAAGCCATAGTCAATATTGTACTTTTTCCAACATCCTTGAGTTACTTTCCTTATCTCTGGGTAGTCGAGGCTTCTCTACACATGAAAGAAAGATAAAAATAAAAATGTTGTAATTCACACAAAGTGAACTCAGGATTTCACCTGGAAGAGTGGCAGAACTGCAGTGCCTCCCTGCCACAGCCATCAGCTTTGCTGCTTTGCTTTTCCGCCCATGTGTAGTAGTAACAGACCTCTGAGGTTTAACCTTCCTTGTCTGGGAAGTGGGAGTGGAAAGAGGAGGTGGCTTATCTGGTGTCTATTCCAGGGGTTCTTTTCTAGAATCAGAGTTGTGCACCTGCTGACTTGCCAGTTAATATGTAAACAGAGAGCGAAAAAGACTCAAAAGAGGCAGCAAGACACTCCCTCAGGATTCTCCTTCCCAGTCCTTTTTTACTGAGCAAAATCACTGTGACAACTTCAGCCTGAATCTAGATCACTACAGGGGAGATGATTTGAGATAAAGATTTCTTTACGGTTAAGTAGATTTTGTCTGCTTGTTTTGTTGTGTTAAGAAGCCTCCAGGGTGACTCCCATGCGAGCAGGTCTATTGCAAGCAATGCTGGATATAGGTTTGTCAGAGAAATTGAAATTTATTAAATAGAATTAACATTATTTCCTGTATTTTTTCAGTATTGGTCATTTGGATTCCTTCAAAGTGTTTTGTTTTTATTTTGTTTTAAACATAAATGGGCTTTAGACTTGTTGGAAAAACAATTTACTATAATCACATTTGGCCCTCTAGATCAAACTATTTCCAGATCCATCTGTTCTGACAGACATAAGTGATTATTCTTGCTCTGTTCTTTAAGTCACCCCAAATGTGTTTGCCTGCCATGCCATTTCTTTCTCTTTATTTTCTACTATGAGCTTTAAAAATCTGTAGTTATAAATTTGTAGGTCTAAGACTGATGCTGTTGCTTATTTTCATCTCTGCCTTCCAGCATTGGAAGAAAAAATTGGTATCTTTCTGACAGTGTAATTACTCCCACCTCTGACATCCCTGCTTCATGGTGATATCTGTAAGGAAATAATTTGGATAGGGAGTAATACAGTGGTCATGTATGGATGTGAGAGTTGGACTATAAAGAAAACTGAATGCTAAAGAATTGATGCTGTTGAACTGTGGTGTTGGAGAAGACTCTTGAGAGTCCCTTGGACTGCAGGGAGATCCAACCAGTCCATCCTAAAGGAGATCAGTCCTGGGTGTTCATTGGAATGACTGATGCTGAAGCTGAAACTCCAATACTTTGGCCACCTGATGCGAAGAGTTGACTCATTGGAAAAGACCCTGATGCTGGGAAAGACTGAGGGCAGGAGGAGAAGGGGACGACAGAGGATGAGATGGTTGGATGGCATCATTGACTCAATGGACATGGGTTTGGGTGGACTCCAGGAGTTGGTGATGGACAGGGGGGCCTGGTGTGCTGTGGTTCATGGGGTTGCAAGGAGTCAGACACGACTGAGCAACTGAACTGAACTGAACTGAATACACATGTTCTTGGATTAAGGGCATAACAGGTATGAACTGGAAGATTCAGAAAATTTGAAATGTTGAAGCAGCTGAAGAGATGTTGAAGCAGTTGAGGCAGCTCATAACCTAGCTGAGTCCCTAGTTTATGAATGTAGTGCCTTGAGGAATTCTTGAGAATCTTGTGAAGTATTTGTTGTCAGTGTTCTACTACATTTTGGAATCTGCAGCTTCTCAGTGGAAAATACGATGCTCTATGAGCCAGCCATGACAGTGGACTGGGTTGTAGTGATGGGTTATCTTTAAAGACACTTCTGTTTCACTCATAATGTCCTGTTCCTCCAAGCAACTATACTTCTCTTTATTTTTCTGGACTATTGGGTTCCAAGATACCTAGTCTGATTTAGGCAGTCTTTCAAGAGATTACTAATGTGTATGAAGTACACCTTAGCATAGGACCTAATTGGGTAGCTATATAGTGAAAAGCTCTGATTTAGCTATGAACATTAATAGGTAGGCCCTTTCATTAATATCAGCTGACCAATGGACTGTAACACACTATAGCCTAAACACTGATAATACCACTCTGTACTCAGTTAAGTTTTCTTTCACTTGGTCAAGTGTGATGTAATGTCCCATTCAGTGCATACTTGCCATTCTTGTTGGTCATATGAAGGCATACTTCAAGACTGGAAAATTGGTCCAGGAAGTTCCAGTTGATTCAGAGTGTAGTTTGAGACTTCCAGATTTGTATATTTATGAATCTATTATTGATCCTGACCCACTCAACTGGAAGGTGAGGTAGAGAAATGTTATTGCGTTCAAGTCAAAAGGCTCACAATGGGGAAATGAGTCTAGCTCTAGGGAAGGTACAAATGATGGAGACTACAAGCCTAGAGACAAGACAGCTCTGTTTAGATCTTAGAGTCCTTGTGCGTATATTAATTTGAAAAATATTTATTGGGTTGGCCAAAAACTTCACTTGGGTTTTTCTGTAAGATATTATGGAGAAACCTAAACAAACTTTTTGGCCAATGCAATATTTAGTAAGTTCCACATGGCCCAGGATCAGAAATGAGTAAGATTAAAGATAGAGAACAGTGACTTTGTAACAAGGATTGATAAAATGTCACTTATGTCATCTTAGGTATGACTTTTCTCTGAAGGGCAAATTTGTAGAAAGTTAGAATGGATGGCTCTAGAGTGGGATAGTGAAACACCACTTTATTAAAGGCAGCTTTTGGCCTTTCCTTTTGGAATTATTTAAACAGTTAACTCCTATTTTCTCTGGGATTTGTCTTTTTGCTGAATCTGGCTCAGTGGACCAATCTTAATATTCCATGCATAAAACTGGAGTAACAGTACCTACTTTGAAGAGTCATTGTGATGATTAGAAAATGTTAGGTATGATACACATAGAAATACAGCCAGGACCCCCAAAGCCCCTTTGTCACAGGTTGGGTTCTTTAGAAGCAGAACCTGGGATAGATTTAAGCCAAATGACTCATTGAGAAAATGTTCTTCTTGAAAAACTTATAACAAAGACAGAGAGGCAAAACAGGAAAGGGTCGATTGTTCACCATGGATATAGTCACAGGTAAAATCTAGTCTTGGCCTAACCACTGGAGGACTCTGGAGAATAAATGGTACACAGAGTTATGATTGGAGCAGATTGGCCTTTTGTATTCCAGATGAGTCAGCCGTTGGCATTTGGAGACCTGTAGTGGAAGGTGGGGGTTGTGTTGATGGTAGGGTGATCTCCTGGGCATATCTAGGTGAGCTGACTTCTGTTAGCCAAAGGCCATTCTCATGTACCTCTAACTTCTCTTCCTCAAATGAAAACTTGTATCCCTTAGGGTGATGTCCCTGGGGACTCCATTCTGTCTTCAGTACTTACTCCTTTGATCTCCAGTTGGAAGGTATCTTCGAGCTCCACTTAGAATATCAAGTTTTTGTGAAACAGAAGCAGTGTTCTTCAGGATTCTAGTGCAGTGCTTGGCAGATATTAGGGGCTTTACAGATGCTAACTTCTGTTTTTTAATCTTTGGTCTCTAAACCTGTCTCTCATTTTAAAGAATCGCTGGCGAAGCATCCTCCTGTCAAGCCATGACAAGAAGAGACCAAGCAAAGCACTTAGCATTTAGTACCTGGTTAAGAAGTGCTCATTGGCTTTATCTCAGGATCATTCATGCGTTTTGAACTTTCCTATGGTATAGAAGAAATAACTGCAGTCAGTCAATTATCATGGATATTATTATTAGCATTAATCACCATAAATATTAAGATGTATTTACAGAAAATAGTTTAGTTTTACCTTTGAAAAAATATTTTATTTCTGATTCTTTTAAAGCATATACACTAGACATTATCACCCAATTTGGTACTTAAATATCTGTATTTTTCTTTCTTTTTTTTGAATGGTCCTACAGATAAGGACTTTCTGTTGTATCCTTTGACTGTCCCCATACCATCTGCCCCTGTCATTTGCTCACTGTCAGAAGCAAGAAAAGTGCTCAATTAAAACTTATCTTGATTAAGTATAATAGTGGGCAAATTAAAACATCAATGAACCAAGTGAAAATAATCCCTTAAAAAAGAGACAACATGAGGAATTTTTTCTAGAATTTTCTGCCAATAATTTTACCAAAACTATTTTAAATGCTCATATATTTTTGCCTACTAATTGTTTCTATGAATGTATCCTTAAAAACTTGGAACCAAGACCTATGTCCATAAAAAAAAGTTAAATAAATTGTTACATTCAAAGGTCATTAAACAAGAATAAGATACATATACTGATGAAAAAAATCCAAAGTGTAAGTGAAAGAACAAATTGCGTATATATACTTTTATACACACTCATATATGTACATACTTCATATATATGTGTATATAAATTTTTGTATTTAACTGTGAGATAAAGATTAAACAGACTTTTTTCTAGTGAATCAATAATCATAACACCATTTATAAATAGCCTGATTTTTCCCTACTATATTGAAAATGTTAATTTTGTTACATATAAAGTAATCATTGGTAATTGGATCTTTTACTGGCCACTGCTGATTTGTCTCTTTCTTTACCAGCATCACATTTAATCTGATGACAGTAATTTTGTAGGCAGCTTTAATAGCCATATAACAAGTACTGCATCCTCCTTGCTTAATTTTCTTCTTTAAAAAAATGTATAGGCAATCTGCTACATTTACTTTTGTATTAATGTGCAAGTTTTCTCTGTAACTTACAACTTTCTGCTGTAGTTTAAAAAAACGAAAGCATTTTATCTGATTGAAATTGCATTCGGTTCAGTTCAGTTCAGTTGCTAAGTTGTGTCCGACTCTTTGTGACCCCATGGACTGCAGCACACCAGGCTTCCTTGTCATTAAAAAATCAATAAACTAAAAATAATATCAGCCCCATTATCTAAACACAAAGATTCTACACTGTACCATTTTTGCATCTGCACTGAGTATTATTATTAGTTAGAAAAATACCATTGCTATCTGCCAAACAATGATATCTTAGTGTTGTTTTATTTCTACTACCAGCAATGAATATAAGTTTTATATGTGTATTGATTAGTTATAAATACAATAATTTTAAATTTCCCTGCTGGATGAATCACAAGCCAGAATCAAGATTGCTGGGAGAAATATCAACCTCAAATATGTAGATGATACCACGCTAATGGCAGAAAGCAAAGAGGATCTAAAGAGTCTCTTGAAAATAGTAAAAGTCGCTTAGTTGTGTCCGACTGTTTGTGACCCCGTGGTCACAAATGTAACCAGCCAGACTCTTCTGTCCATGGGATTCTCCAGGCCAGAATACTGGAGTGCTTAGCCATTCCCTTCTCCAGGGGATCTTCCCAACCCAGGGATCAAACCAGGTCTCCCACATTGCAGGCGGATTCTTTACCATCTGAGCCACCAGGGGAAGTCCAAAGAGCCTCTTAATGAGAATAAAAGGAGAGTGAAAAAGTTGGCTTGAAACTCAACATTCAAACAACTAAGATCATGGCGTCTGGTTTCATCATTTCATGGCAAATAGATGGGGGAAAAATGAAAACAGTGACAGGTATTTTCTTGGGCTCCAGAATCACTGTGGACAGTGACTTCAGCCATGAAATCAAAAGGCACTTCTTAAAAGAAAAGCTATGACAGATCTAGGCAGCATAGTAAAAAGCAGAGACATCATTTTGCCAAAAGAGGTTCATATAGTCAAAGCTCTGATTTTTCCAATAGTCATGTATGGACGTGAAAGTTGGACCATAAAGAAGGCTGAGGGATGAAGAATTGATGCTTTCAAACTGTGGTGTTGAAGACTCTTGAGAGTCCTTTGGACAGTAAGAAGATCAAGCCTAAAGGAAATCAACCCTGAATATTCATTGGGAGGACTGATGCTGAAGCTGAAGGGGGCAATAGAGGATGAAATGGTTGGATGGCATCAGCGACTCAATGGACATAAGTTTGAGGAAACTCTGGGAGACAGTGAAAGACAGGGAAGCCTGGTGTGCTGTAGTCCATGGGGTCCCAAAGAGTCAGACAGCTACTAAACAACAGCAACAATTTAAAATTTTTAAAGTATTTTATCCCTCCCTTTTTATGTGGAGTTTTTGGTCAAGTTATGTAAGCTCCTAATACTATAAAGATGTTAATGCTTTTAGTATGTTCTGTAGGCATTTCTACAACTTGATACTAAGCTCATGATTTTCAGAGTTTGTATATGAAGTTTTGTATTTTCATATAGTGTAATCTTTCATTCTCTCCCTTATGTCTTTTATTATTTTTAAGCTTAGTAAATTGTTTTGCCTCTAGACACTTGATAAATATTCATGTTGCTTCTTTCTTCCAACTAATTTCTGATTTTTTATGCTTTATTTCTTTTTAAAAAATTTTATTTATTTTTTAATTGAAGGATAATTGCTTTACAGAATTTTGTTGGTTTCTGCCAAATATCAACATGAATCAGCCATAGATATGCATATTGATTTTTTATATTTACTTCCTTAACTTTTTTACAGTTTGTTTTGGTGAGTGAAATGAAATAAGGTTCTAAATAGATTTTTTCCAAATTGCTAACTAATCACTCAGACAGCAGTTATTGGCCAAACCTTCACTTTCTCGTTGATTAATGGTGTCTCCTTTATTGACTATCATGATGCTATATCTAATAGCTCCTACTTCTGGGCTGTACATTCTGTTTATTTTTAGTCTAGTGATAAATTGCTTTTATTTTAAAGACTATAGAACATATAGTAGGGTATACATAATAGAATTAGTCCAATCTTAGTTTGCACTAATTTTCTTTATTCTATCATCTCTCTTACTTTCCTGATTTACTTTGGAACAATTTGGTTGTGTGTGTGAAATTTGATACTGTACTTTCTCAGAGGACACTGAAGGGTTTGAAAATGGAAAATGCAAGCAGGCTGATTGAGGTAGTAAATAACTGGTTAGCATAGCCACATGGACACTTTGATCAAGTTCTATAGCATGATCCTGTTTTGTCATTATAGTCATTATCAAAATTTCATAATAAGCACAAAATGATCACAACATTTTCATTCTCAATCACAAGATCAGTAGGCTAAAATTCATTACTGGTTAGGTGCTAGGTATTGGGGGTACGAAAGGTAGAAGGCTTCTTCAATATAGCATAAGGCTTAACATGCTCTTTTGTACCTTCAGATTTTATTCTCTCTGCTTGAAATGTCATGCTTTCTGCTTCTCACCTTCATAAATTCTTTCTAATCCATGAAGATTGAAGTTTTATATAACTCTTTCTGTTGCTCTTCAAAGACCCTGGCAGTTAGACACTTCCTTCTCTTTAACCCCAAGTACGTTGTTTATACTTCTCTGATCACCTTGTCTCTTTGAATTATAGCTACTTGCATATGCTCCTATTCTTCACTAAAGTCCTTGAGTACATGAACTGCAATTTTTCATTGTTATAAGCTGAATGCTAAGTATTGAGGATACATTTCAGCATTTGCTTACTGAGTGAATACGTAAATGAATAAAATAAAACATTTTTATTTCCCGAGCATTTCTATAAGAAAATTATTGAAA
Source organism: Cervus canadensis (assembly GCF_019320065.1). NCBI lineage: Eukaryota > Metazoa > Chordata > Mammalia > Artiodactyla > Cervidae > Cervus > Cervus canadensis. The sequence goes on along the minus strand of NC_057410.1, from coordinate 11,573,889 downwards.
CAAAATTTCTCAGAAATTTTCAATATGTTTCAAACATTCCGAAGTCAACTAAATAGAACTCGGTGAAACTCAAAAATGTTAAAAAGTGGTTGTGTGCGTATGTATATGTGTTTTGTAGGCAGTAATTTCCTCCTAAGATTTCAATATGACATGTGTGGGTTAGTTGGCTCATCACTTTTGTTTTCCAAATAATGTTCAGCTTTAAAAAACATTACCCTGAAGCACAGGTAACTTTGTGAGCTGGACCGAAATGTCATCACCAAGCTGGACTTTCCCAGGTAGAAGGCCTGTGTGCTAAATAGAAACTGCAAAGACTACCTGTGAAAAACATTTTCATGTCAGCAGAACTGACTTATACGTGGATGATGTTGATAATTCTCTACCTGGTATTTACTTCTTCCAAAAAAATCTTCCCTGTCCAGCTGTGAGGGAACTTAGCACTCTCACCATTGTATTATTCTGTTAGGAATGCTGAAACAAACTAAATCATTATGATCTTGAACAAAAAATTAGGCATGTGTTGTATTATATATGTTTTTTTTTTATTATATATGTTTTTAAATGGCCATTCTACCCCTGAGCATATCCCAGATCTTTTGTAAAAGGAAACTCTATTTTTTATTCCATATCCACCACATTGAACAAAAATTCTGATTCCAGCTGTTCTGGACATGAACTTGTCACCCACTGGTGCTTTACATCTTGGACTTGATCCTTTGTTTCATTAATCTGGTTATACTTTTGGCTCTTCTTCCTCGGTCTTTCTAGTTTTTCGCTTTCTGGGAGTTTTAAGTTGTCTCCAGTCACTGCAAGTAAATACCATATCTAATATCTATCTTTATGCCTTGGAAACTTGACACCATTGTGCCTCGTAGTAGAGGAAGCTTCTTCAGGCTTACTCTGACACACGCAGGAGTTAAATCCTGTAAGATACCATCAGTAAGGAAGACAAGGACTGCAGATGGCTGATCCAGGGGAGATCAATGCTTTGGGAAAATGTTAAATATTATGTATTCCTGGCATCACAGTTAAGTCAGGACCATGACATTAGGAATGTCATATTATTCTAAGGTCCTACCATTAAACATTACATTTTGTTTATGACAATAAAACTGAGGGATGTGTAGTAAAAGGGTTTGGTGAACACCATTGTACTTCAGTGATCACCCCACAACCAAGCAAGGTTCCCACATTTCTCTGCGAGCCCTCCCTATCAAAATGTGTTTGATTAAAAGTCTATTCTTTGTAAGAAATATATGTAGAGCAGAATATGTCAGACATGATGTGCTAAGAAATGACTAAGTTATCACAATATTTGACTTATAATTTATAGAATACGTTCATTTACATGTTATTATTTGGTTTACTTGTGTCTAAACTTACTCTACTAAAATATGTTCTCAACAAAATAGATTATTAAAACAGAGTCAAGCCATGATATTATATCACTCTTCTGTAATAGCTTCTCAGATTTAAAGTCTAAGGCTTTATATTGAGGTTGATAGTTCTCTCTGGTATTCACTCTCCCCCCCGAATCTTCCTTTTTTGCCTATTAAAAGGGTCTCAAATTCTCACCATTAGTATTGTGCATTCAGCTTAGGGCCACTAAAACCAATTAAGTCAAGTGATCTAGAACCTATGCTGTGGCTTTCATGATCTAGTTCCTCTTCTCAGATCTTAGCTCATTTTCACGACTCATTTAGTCTAGGCACCTGGGCCTCCTTGCTCTTTTTCTATTAATAACACTGTACATCTAGGATAAACCCCTTCTTGACCCTGAGCTATTACCTTTTTTATATATGGTCTCAGTCAACTTGCTAAAGTTTTGTTAAGAATTTTTACATCTATTCTCACAAGAGCTTTAGTTTTCATTACTATCTTTGCATGGTTTTGGTATGAGATAATGCCGGTCTCAGAGAATGAGTTGCAAAGTACTGTTGTTTAGTCACTAAGTCGTGTCCTACTCTCTGTGACCTCATGAACTGTAGCATGCCAGGCTTCCCCATCCCTCAAAATCTCCCAGAGCTTGCTCAAACTCATGTTCATTGAGTCAATGATGCCATCCAACCATCTCATCCTCTGTTGCCCCCTTTTCCTCCTGCCCTCAATCTTTCCCAGCATCAGGGTCTTTTCCAGTGAGCTGGCTCTTCGCATCAGATGGCCAAAGTATTGGAGCTTCAGCTTCAGCATCAGTTCTTCCAATGAATATTCAATTCAAGTTTGATTTCCTTTAGGATTAACTGGTTTGATCTTCTTGCTGTGCAAGGAACTCTCAAGAGTCTTCTCCAGCACCACAGTTAGAAAGCATCAATTCTTCAGTCCTCAGCCCTCTTTATGGTCCACCTCTCATATCCATACATGACTATTGGAAAAACCGTAGCTTTGACTATATGGACCTTTGTTGGCAAAGTGATGTCTCTGCTTTTTACTATGCTGTCTAGGTTAGTCATAACTTTTCTTACAAGGAGCAAGCATCTTTTAATTTCCCTCCTGTTAAATTTTGTAGAAGAGTTTGTTTAGAATAGGTATGATACTTTGCTTAAATGTTTGGTGGAATTCACTAATGAAATCCTCTGGTCCTAGATGTTTCTTTGTGGAAAGGGTTTTCATTCAACTTTAATAGATGACATTTAAAAATAGATTTGATTTCGGTGCTCTTGCAGGAGGAGATGAGCACATGTCTTTCTACTCCGCCATCTTGAACCATAGATACAGGGCTACTCATTATCTGTTCTTTTTTGAATAAGCTATGGTAGCTCACACTATTCCAGAAATTTGTATGTTTCAGCAGGTTTAGTTGCATTCCTTGGCATAAAGTTGTTCATAATATTTCTTTATTTTTCTTTTAATACCAGTAGAATTTGTCATGTAACCTCTCCTTCCTGATATTGGTAGTTTGTGTCTTCTTTTTCTGATCTTGCTTGTGAGAGGTTTATCAGTTTTATTGACTTCCTGAAGAGTAAGTTTTCTTTTTAATTGTTTCTCTCTCTCTCTCTTTTGTTGTATTTTCTATTTCATTATTTTCTACTATGATTTTTATCAGTATATTTTATTCTCCTTACTCTGGGGAGTTTTATATGCTTTTATTTTTTTGGCTTCTTAGGCAGAAGCTGAAGTCATTAATTTCAAACTTTTGTTCTTTTTTAATATAGGTGTTTTAGTTCCATAAATTTCACAAAGTTTGGATATTTTGTGTCTTCAATTTCATTCAGTTTAAAGTACTTTCTAATTTTCCCTTTAACTTCTTCTTTGATCCATGGGGTGGTTAGAAGTGTTATTTAGTTTCCAAATATTGGGGGATTATCCAGAGATGCTTTGTTATTTATTAAATTTATCATCAGTTCAGTTCAGTAGCTCAGTTGTGTCCCACTCTTTGTGACCCCATGGACTGCAGCACGCCAGGCCTCCCTGTCCATCACCAACTCCCGGAGTTTACTGAAACTCATATCCATTGAGTCAGTGATACCATCCAATCATCTCATCCTCTGTGGTTCCCTTCTCCTCCCACCTTCAATTCAGTTGTGGTCTGGGAGCATCCGTATGATTTGATCCTTTTATATTTACCGACACTTAGACACCACAGAGCCTTGAGCTCTGTAGACCGTGCTCTTGTTTCAGGGCCTTTGCCTTTGTTGTGTCCTCTGAAGGGAATGTTCTTTCCCCAGAAACTCCTACCTGGCTTGTTCCCTCAACACCTTCAAGTCTCTGTTCAAATGTCATCATCCTTGTAAGGACTTCCCTGACCACCAGATGTGAAATGTAATATGCATTGCACCAGATACTCTTCACCCTTCTTTCTTGATTTAGTTCTCTGTTGCACTTGGGGGGTGGGTGTGTGTGTGTGTGTGTGTGTGTCTGTGTTCAAATATATTCCCTTTACTAGAGCGTAAATTTCATGAAGGCTGAAATCTTCATCTGATCTACTCACTAATGTATTCCCACCATCTGGGATGGTGCCAGGCACATAGCAGGTGTTTTATAAATATTAATGAATTTGATTTTTTTGAAAAAGCAATAAACCTGTGGGATTGGTAGCAATAATTTTATTATCACCATTTTATCAACATAGTAGCAAACTAGTTAAATGTAAAATGCAGACACTTTATGCTCTCTGCTTTATATAATAATTCCTGCCACTTCATGTCAGTTGCTTTGTAGCCATTTTGTGCCAGGTACTATGCTAGAGGTCAAACATTCCAAGATGAGTGAGCATGACTCTGGTCTTGAAAAGGTTATTAGGGGCTGGAGCTCAGGCTGCATGGTGAGAGTAGCTAGAGGTGAAACTGAAGAGTAGGAAGACTTTATTATATACCACGTAAAATGCTAAGATTTTAACTGGGTGAGAAGTCAGATGCTGGAGCACTTAAGAAAGCAAGTAGCATGATCAAATTTTCTGTTTTGTGCTAAAGGACTGTTCTCAGTACAGTGGAGGGCAAGAAGCTTCTTGAAGCTTGCAGTCTACTAGAAAAGACTAACAGTAAACAACTAGCAAATACAAATCCACTGTAGGTTCAGGTAGTCATAAATGCTTTGAGGGAAAATAGAGGACGGTAAGGGAGTGGAGAGTCATGGTGGGGGGGAGGTGTACTGTAAATAAGGAAGATTCTATTAGAGAAGATACAGTTGTAGAGATATAAATAAAATTAAAAGGGGAAAACAATCCTACAGAATTCCAGGCAGAAGGACAAGGACCACTACATTGCAATGGTTGTGACATAGAAATGAGCTTTTCCTGCTTTAAGAAAATCAAGGTCAAAGTGACTGAAGTTGAGGGAATGGTAGGGAAGTGTGATGTGCAGTAAGGACAGCGAGGTAAGGGATAGATCATGGTGAGTCAGAGACTATACTGGGTTTTATTCTAGAGTAATGAGAAGCCATGGGAGTGTTCAAATCAGAGAAGCAGTAATATCTGATTGACTTTTAAAGATACCTCTGATGGATATATGGAAAATAGACTATGGCAGGGCAAGAAAGGAAGCAGGAAAGGCAAGAAAGGAAGCAGGAAGACCAGTTAGGAGACTGCCTCAATAGAGCAGGTATAAGATAACGGTTAAGATCATGGCATCTGGTCCCATCACTTCATGGGAAGTAGATGGGGAAACAGTGGGAACAGTGTCAGACTTAATTTTTTTGGGCTCCATAATCACTGCAGATGGTGATTGCAGCCATGAAATTAAAAGGAAGGAAGGAAAGTTATGACCAACCTAGATAGCATATTAAAAAGCAGAGACATTACATTGCCAACAAAAGTCCGTCTAGTCAAGGCTATGGTTTTTCCAGTGGTCAGGTATGGATGTGAGAGTTGGACTGTGAAGAAAGCTGAGCACCGAAAAATTGATGCTTTTGAACTGTGGTGTTGGAGAAGACTCTTGAGAGTCCCTTGTACTGCAAGGAGATCCAAGAAGTCCATCCTAAAGGAGATCAGTCCTGGGTGTTCATTGGAAGGACTGATGGTGAAGCTTAAACTCCAATACTTTGGCCACCTCATGCGAAGACTTGGCTCACTGGAAAAGACCCTGATGCTGGGAGGGATTGGAGGCAAGAGGAGAAGGGGACAACAGAGGATGAGATGGCTGGATGGCATCACTGACTTGATGGACATGAGTTTGAGTGAACTCTGGGAGTTGGTAATGGACAGGGAGGCCTGGTGTGCTGCGATTCACGGGGTCTCAAAGAGTCAGACACAACTGAGCAATTGAACTGAACTGAAGATAATGGTTGAACCTGGAGTCTGTAAACGGAGGTGGTGGGATATGGAAATGGTGTTAATAACTTGCTAATGTGCTGGATATGTCCTACATGATTCCTAAAATTTTGGCAACTGGTCAATGGTAGTGCCATTTCCTGAAATGGGGGCCAGATTGTGGGAAAATGTTGTTAATGGACTGGGTTCTATCTTTCTCCCAGTTTCTGTTTGGAAACCCTAATTCCCAATGTGACTGTAGTTAGAGATAGGGCCTATAAAGAGGAAATTAAGGTTAAAGAAGTTCATAAGACAGGCTCTAATCTAATATGGCTTGTGTTCTTATAAGAAGAGAAAGACATCAGGGATGCATGTGTGCAGAGAAAAGGCATGTGAAGTAGACGAGAAGGAGGCTGTCTGCAAGCCATGGAGAGGGACCGCAGGAGAAACCAACCCTGCTGGCACCTTGATCTTAGATTTCCAGCTTCCAGAACTGTGAGAAAATAAATTTCTATTGTTTAAGCCTCCCAGCCTATGGCATTTTATTATGGCATAGCAATACCCAAGCAAACCTAGCAAACTAACCCAGAAGTGAAGAGGATAATGAAAAACTCAAGTTCTCTATTAGACATGTTGAGTTTGAAATGCTTATTAGACTTTCAGGCAGAGAGGCTGGGTAGGTGGGTGGACAAGTAAATCTGAATCTCAAGGAAGGAGATATAGTGGAAAGTCATTAAAGTAAATTGGTATGTTGTGTCCAACTCTTGCAAGCCTGTGGACTGTAGCCTTCCAGGATCCTCTGTCCATGGGATTCTCCAGGCAAGAAGACTGGAGTGGGTTGCCATTTACTTCTCCAGGGGATCTTCCTGACCCAGGGATCAAACCCGGGTCTCCTGCATTGCAGAAAAATTCTTTATTGACTGAGCTACAAGGGAAGCCCAACTGCCATCAGTGTCCCAGTCCTGACTTCTTAGTCACTGTTCCCCAGGGGAAGAGGGTTGACACAACTAATTGGTCATTTTGGAAGACAGAATGCACTATTCATAGTTAATTAATTTCTTGTATCTTTTGGGGATGTCTACCTTCAGAGAATATACATTTTCTAGTCTTTCATACTGTGGGTTTTTCTAAAGTCCATTTGCTTTGGGAGAAACCTGTGGTTGTCTAAATGTAACTATCTCTGAATGGGATAGTCACTAAAATATTAGCAAGCCCAGTTATCTGTGACTCAACCATATTCTCCAGTATAAATATATTAAAAATCAGTACCAAAGTGACATTTTAATCTCCTCTTCTTGACTTTATATCTATTCTGTAGTTGATTCTGAACTTGAGAGTGTATTAGATAAGGTCATGTATCCAGTAGATACTAAAAGAGAAAATCTCTAGGGCCAAACAGAAGGTTGGGGCTTTCCAACATGAAGATAGACAATGAAAGAGGAGTCATCAAAGAAGGTTGAGAAATTAAGACTAGAGAAAAATCAGGAGAGTGTGAGGGCTGGAAACCAAGTGAAGACAGCATTTTAAGAAGCACACCACAGTCATCTATATCAGAAGATGCTGGTAGGTTGATTTAAATGAGGATATAAGAGACTGGTGGTATTTATTATCACTCCTCTTTCTGGTTAGTTTTGTGAAAGGGAGAGAGAGAAGCCATAATGTCAACTGGCTTCAGTAGAGGCAGAACATCAGCACAGCCTTCCGCATTGAGTGACGTAATTAAGTCCACTACTCAGTCACTCCCCCTGGAAGGCTGACCAGTTGTTGGGTTTTGCCTGGAAGGCAGCAGTTTTCTGGGATGTAAGACTCTTAGTGCTAAAATAGGGGAAATTTGGTGGGGCAAACTGGAAGGAATTGGTTGCCCTATCCAGAAGCAACACTTGCCTCTTACACATACACGCACACAAACACACACCCACAAGCTCCAATAATCATACATAGTCATACTCATACCACTATGGCCAACTATCTTGTACCTGTCATGGTATATTCTGCTGGCAAAGTATATCCTTAATGATGTAGATACGGACTGAGGGAAAACAAAAAGATAGTGAAGAGGAAAAGTGGCTCACCCATCCAGTCACAGGTAAGGACACTAGCAGCAAGCTTATTTGCAGTTATTTAAGATGAAAATAATGATATCCTGATGTAAGGCAGTGATAGTGAGATGAATGAGAGTGCATGGATTCCAGGGGGTGAGGTTCCTCACCTCCTGGTGATGTGTGGGAAGTTTATTCTTTGGGCATATAAGTAAAAGGTATTTATCAAAGAAGGGAATGTGAGGTTTGTAAGAGAAAAGGATGAGTTTGGTTTTGAAATGTAAAGCCTGGAGTGCCTTGGGGGGTTGAGGGGTCACCTGGAGAGTTTTGTACAGCCCAGTGTAAATTTTAAGGGTTTGAATTTGAGCCTTTCTGCCTGGATTCAAATCCTAGCTCCATCAACCATTACTAGCTTTGTGATTTTGAGTAGACTTAATCTACTGTACTTCAGCTTTCTCTTATGTAAAGTGAACAGAACAATGGTGTCTGCTTGATAAATTGATGGTGAGAAACTGACAGTTTCTGCTACATAGTAAGTGATGGCTACTTTTCATTGACTGAAGAAGCTGGAAATATGGGAATGGGATTAATTAAGAGGACTGAGCTAGAAATATAGCAATATGAAATGGAAAGTCCAGAAGAACATCTGATAGAGCAAGCAAGAGATTGAAGAATGTGTGCATGCATGATGTTGTAGTTCTGGCAGCAGTGAAAGGGAAGTTAGACACTATACCTCGGTTTAATGGTTTAATGGCGACTGTTGAAGAAGATAGTATGTTGTATCATGGTGATACTTTAAGAGACATTAAGATTCTTTTCTCAATTTTCACTTGGAGATTTTAGAAGTTATCTATTTCTTCGTAACAAACCTTGCCAAAATCTACTTAATATTATCTGCTCATAAATGACTACATCTTAGCAGTTTGGGCAGGGAAGGTCTGCGATCTGAGGAGCCAGGGCTCAGCTGGGTGATTCTTTTGTTGCCCTGCCTCGGGTCACTTCTGATATGGCTGCAGTCATCTGTCAGCACAGCAGAGACAAGAGGACCTCACTCACATTTCTCGAGGTTGGTTCTGTGTGTTGACTGCAGTGGTCCCTCTCCTCAGGGAGGCTGGCCAGGCTCTCTTGCGTGGTGGTCTCAGGGCAGCACAGTAGTTTGAGGGCTCACTTGTCATGTTCTTATCAGAGGCTTACCTAGTAGGGCCTCAGGTGTCCTATTACAATCTCCCTGCTGCCAGTTATGCCCAGAATAGGCCTTGTGCGTGATACATGATGGGTATGATAAGGGTAGGAGTGAATTAAGGTGCAGGTTGGTTGAGTCTGTACTCTGATAAGGTATTACCTGTGGTCAAACCCTTCCTTCATGAGAATGTGGTGAGCTGGCCAGGTACTCAAGTGGGCATAGGGATAGAACTAGAGAAGAGATTATACTGAAACCTGAGAGTTAGAAAGTTAAGGCGCCAAGCTGTACACTAGAAAAATTGAATTTGAAACACAATGAATAGACCATTCTAGAACGCAAAGCCTCAAAGACCAGGAGAGCTTGGAGATAGTACCTGTAGCTTTCCCAGCTCAGCCCTGCTTTCCAGTGGGGTGTGCTGTTCTGGCTTAAAGGGAGGCAGGTACTCACTCTGGTGGTAGACGAGGGACTTGGTGCCCAAGAACAGTGCCAGACCTGATGAAGCCCTTTTCTCTGCTCTGAACTCCTGTGGGGCCACTGAAGTCATTTCTCCTCACTCTTCTCACAGGCCAGTCACAGCCATTAACTAAATAGAAAGTGAGAGAAGTGAATATGTTTTCTGTTTGGTATGCTTCTTCTGCTTAGTACCACTGTATTTGCTTTATTCACATTATTTTCAGATCACAGTAAGTGACAGCAGACTACAATAGAGGCAACACGGTGGAGGCTGAGGTCCAAGACACCATGTTTCCCTTGGTGTCCAAGTTAAAGATGACTCTGTGTGTGATGGGCCACAAAATCTTTTGGAGGCTACGAAAAAATTGTTTCTCAAATTCTTAAAAAACCAAACCTTACTTGATCCCAGCTCACGTCTCCAGTTCCTACCTAGCACCTCTGATTTTCAAATTTCTTTTTGAATTCAAATTCAAAGAAAATAATACATTAAATGGTACTTTGAAGCACAATTCTGGTATCAGACTTCCTGAGATCATATGCCTACAAGCTGTGTAACTGTGGTAAAAATGATTACCTCTCCTATACTTCAGTTCCCGCAAGTGTAAACTGAGAGCAATACTGGCATCAACCTCATGTAGCTGTTGTAGTGATTAATACATGTATAGCTTTTAAAACAGTGCCGAAAACATGACTAGCATTCAGACTGGCTTAGCTGTTATTGTTACTGTTGCTTTATTGTTTTTTCTTTTTGTATGCCCCAGTGAAAGTATTATAAAAATATACCCAAATATTCCCATTTTAAATGCTTACTGTTAAATTGGAGAAACAAACTATGTATACATAAAATATTTAGAGAATAGTTAAAAGGCCCTGTTTGAGAAGAACAAATGTTTAGACTAATTACCCATACAGGTAGTGAGAATGATCAGTATGGGGAAGAATATTCAGTGAGGGGACATGTTACTTAGAAAGAGGGTCATGGGAGGGACCTTGAAGAAACAGTATTTGGCTTTGGATTCTGTGGAGAATTAATGACCAGTGTGGGCGACCTAAGTTAGCCAAGTTCCTGTCTGTCCCCCCAAGGTCAGATGTGGATGAGGGGAAGTGGTGTGCTGTTTTCTATTATTCAGGCTTGATTCTTTTGAAACATTCTCTCCACTTTTTTGGGTGTGCGGGTCAAAAGTTCAGTGACTTGTTGCTTTGACATAATACCAGTTTCCTCATATTGGGTTGCAGTTTTCGTTGTTATTTCAATAGTTGAATTTTCCACAACACTATCAATTTCTTTTCAAGGAAATACAAGAGCCAATTCAAAGAAAACAGTGTTGGCCCTTCTTGGTGAAAAGCAAGGCATTTCTTAAGCTCTGAACGCTGTTTATTTCTTTGCTTACTTCGCCCACTTCGTCCAGATTCCATTCTCTGGTGGAAATATGTGCATGTTACACAATTATTTTCTTTGTGTGTCTAAAATTTTATGTGGCAGTTTTGCTAAGAACTACAGTTTTTTACTTTAATCTCATTAGAGGCAGCAATGATTTATTTTCACTCTTAGTGCAAATAATATTTGGTCCTTCTCTCTCAAGATTTTAATACAGTGGTGTATTTTGGTGTATATTTTAATATATTGGTGTGAAAAAAAAATTCCCTTATACTTTCTACCTCAAAATTGGTCTCCCTGATGGCTATACTTTCCCCTTTAATCCACACACAACACTGCACAAATTGTCTTGCTAAAGCACAAGTCCGATGTCCTTTCCAAAACTCTTGGTGGCTCCCTGTCACACATAGAATGAAATCCACACTCCACTGTGTGACGTCTATCATTCTGTCCAGCTTCCCAGGCCTGCATCATCCTCACTGTTGTTCACTGTTCACTCTGCTCTAGCCCTGAGAAAAGGGAGTTTTCATTCACACCTCAGTGCCTTTGATCATGCAGGTTCCTCTCATTACACTGGCCTTCCCTCTTCTCTTCTAGAAATGTTCTGGTCATACATCAGGAACTTTTCTGGAACTGGCTGCTCCAGATCTAAATAATTGTTTTCCCTCAGGCTCACCCACCTTTTGACTCATACCTCCAGCTGGTTGTTGCTCTTTGGTGGGCTTCTGTTGACAGCAAAAGCCATTGTTTATTTAGAAGTATTGAGATAATTGACTTTATAGACTAACACTGCCTTCTGGACCAATTAAAGTTTCAGAAAAGTACATTCTGGAGCATCCAGTTTGTCCAACCCACCCACCCATACATTTGCTGTTCTTGGATACTCTAGATAACTGACTTTATTAGCATTTTCCTAGAATTCACAGAACACATTATGAGCATACAGGTTGAAAATTAAAGGCACTTGACCTAGTCTAGGTGCTCCTTTGGTATCCAGGGTTCTCCCTACACCATATCCTTCAACATGTCACTGTGGTTGGCCTCATTATACCCACTTGAATTATATCCACTTGACAATGAAACATAGATTCTCAAAGTCAGATGATGTACTGAGGCACGTGGAGGCAGGGAAATGCAGTGGATGTAAGCGTCATGTTTGAAGCCAGACTACATGGGTTCAGAACCTACACTGCCTGGGTTTTAATCCTGGCTCTGCCGTTGACTAGCATGTACCATTTACTCAATCATTCCAACAGTGAAGTGATGTTTCTTTCACTGTAAAATATGATAGAAGTGTCTTCTTGGTGGATTTTCTTTTTCTCAGGACCAAGATGAGTTAACATATGTAAGGCACTTAGAACAGTCTGGCATGTAATAAACATATGTAAGTGCTCAGTTCAGTTCAGTTCAGTCGCTCAGTCGTGTCTGACTCTTTGCGACCCCATGAACTGCAGTATGCCAGGCCTCCCTGTCCATCACCAACTCCTGGAGCCTACCCAAACTCATATCCATTGAGTTGGTGATGGTTGGTAAGTCCAACCATCTCATCCTCTGTCATCCCCTTCTCCTCCTACGCTCAATCTTTCCAAGCATCAGGGTCTTTTCAAATGAGTCAGCTCTTCACATCAGGTGGCCAAAGTACTGGAGTTTCAGCTTCAACATCAGTCCTTCCAATGAACACCCAGGACTGATCTCCTTTAGGATGGACTGGTTGGTGTTAGCTGTTGTTATTATCATTATTATTTAGTATTAACTTTAATGAGCATAGGAACTAAAAAGTGAATGAGTCAGGACTGGATACAGATTTTTTTGGCTCCAAAAACTGTCAGTTTATACATTTCAAACTGCCTCCTGCTATGCCCATTTGCCTTGAGATTAAAGAATAGAATGACAAATTCTTTTCATCTTTTCTCTCAGGGATCCAAACCTTTTATCAGGTTATTTCAGTCTCAGATGCCTGACCACTATCTCCTGCATACTTTCTGGAGGTTGAGGTCTGCAGAAGCATTAACATGAGTGGGGTCAGATTCTGAAGTTACTTTGGTTTAGTGTACGACCAATCCATCATGCATGCTTTTTGGAGGTTGAAAGCTCCGGAAGCTTTAGCATGAAGGAGATCAAGTTTTGTTTCCATACAAGGTCATGATGAAAACCGTGGGTCTCTTACCAAAATTGTCCTGGGCCAGTTTGCTCTGCTTGTAATGTCACTGGTATTTGCCTACTGGTGTTTGGACTGCCTATACCAAGCCACAGGGGTACAGAGGACTCAGACCAATCTGACATGCTTCTAGCACATGCAGCAGCTCTCTCTACCTCCCTTCCCCCATTAAGGAGTGAAGGAAGGTTTTGTAAAGTTGTAAGAGTATGTCTCTTCCTCCCCAGCTGCCTTCCCCCTTCTGTTCCTCAGAAAGGCATGGGCCCCACATTGCCCAGGAAGAACAAAGCAGAGGTGAGAGGCAGATAAGAAAGGTGTTATGCTTGGCATGACTGGTTTAGGCTTAAGTTTGTGCCTAAATAGCCATTTAGGGTGAACTTTTTATATCCCTTGAGTGTTAACTTGCTGTGTTTGCATCCATATGACAATATAATTAAACCAGAGTTTATAAGATCTGTTCCCTGAGGGTAGTATGTTTTTTAACTTAACTAAATTCAATTAAATCCAACAAATTCATTCTGGATTTCAGTCTATGACATCAGAGTAAGTTCTGTGGACATACGTTTGTGTAAGATAAGGCCGATTACTTCCAGAAATTTAAAGTCTTGTTCAGGAGACAAAGAAAGAAAGAAATAATTGTAAAGACTCCGATGCTGGGAAAGATTGAAGGCAGAAGGAGAAGGGGATGACAGAGGATGAAATGGTTGGATGGCATCACCAACTCAATGGAGAGGAGTTTGGGTAAACTCCGGGAGTTGGTGATGGATGGGGAGGCCTGGCATGCTGCAGTCCATGGGATCGCAAAGAGTCAGACACGACTGAGCGACTGAATGGAACGGAATGTGTTAAATTCTATGATCGTGCACCAGGTGAAATGACTCTGATTGATTGGCTGGGGTGGTGGTAGTAAGGGGAGTAGTCAAGGAAGACTCTCTCTGAAGAGAATATAGGATATCACAACATGGAAGAAGCAAGAGGAGAAGCGAGAGCTTGGAGATGTGAAAGCACCTGGCTGATTCAACTGACTGATATTAAGAAGGGTAGCTTGAAAATGTTCCACATATTTTATAAGGTTAATGGTTTACAACAGTTCCATAACAGATGTTCTGTTGTTATTTCCATTTTACAAATGAGGAAGCCAGCTTCCCCAGTGACAAATTTTGAAGAAGGCAAGCTACCTCCAAAGAAAGATACAATCATTAGTCATTAAACTTAACTACTATCCTCTATACCACACCTCTTGTTTGATTTTTCTCAACTGGGCCTAGCCATTGGAATCATCTTGGAGATTTCTAGAAATATACTGATCCTGTTCCTTTCCCCAGACAGTGATTTTGTGTCTCTTCTTGGTAAATGGCTCGACTATTCATCCTGATGCTCAAAGTTGAGCTTGGGAGTAATGATAAAGAATCTGCCTGCAATGAGGGAGACCCAGGTTCAATCCCTGGGTCAGGAAAATCCCCTGGAGAAGGAAATGGCAACCCACTCCAGTATTCTTGCCCAGAGAATCCCCATGGACAGAGGAGCCTGATGGGCTACAGTCCATGGGGTCGCAAAGAGTTGGACACGTCTGAGCGACTACACTTTCTTTCTCTCTTCTTTATTTTCCACATCCAGTTCATCTCCAGATTCTTTCAATTTTCCACCAAAAACTTATCTCAGATTCTTCTACTACTTGTGTGTATACTTCCATTTTCAGCATCCATAACCAAAACCCCCTAACCAACTGACTTCAGTCTCTCCCAGCCCACTTCTAATCCATTCTCCAGATCACAGCCACAGTGATTGTATCACCTTTGGCTCAGAGTCCTCCAGTGGTCCCAAGTTGCCCTTGGAATTCAGTCTAGACCTTCAGCATGATTTACAAGGCCCTGTATCACTAAGCCCATGCCTATTCTCCGGGTTCATTTCACACCACCCTTCCTCTTGTCCAACTACATGGATGCTGTTTTATTTCCTTCACTGTGAGAAGCTCTCTTGTACCTTATAGTCTTCCCACTTGCTGCTGTTCTTTCTGTGGGAAGGAACCTGCCTTCTCTGGTCCTAGACATTCCCTGACACCCCTTGATGAAATATCCCTTCTGTCACTCTCTTTTAGGGCACACTGTTCTTTTCTTTGATTGTATAATTTCTTAATATGATTATATGCAGTTACTTGTTGAAGTCAAAGTCCCCGCACAAGCCTGGGCGCTCCATGAGTGTAGGGATTGCACCTGACATATTCACCATTGTGTACCTTACATGTGGCCCACTGCATGGTCCGGAGCAGTTGTGCAATACACTTTGAATGACTAATTGATAGGCAAACTGGATATAGAGATGAAGAAGATTTTAAAAAAAAAAAAAAAGGTCATTGGATTTGGCAAGGAGGCTGCTTAGGATATGCACTTGCCTGCTTTCCGTTGAATGGTGGGGAGGAAACCAAACCTAATAAATCCTGAAGTTGAATGAGAAAGCAAGTAGGAAATAAAATTAATGTCATGTGGAGGTAATAATAATTACTATGTTCCAGACCAGACCATGAACTTGGCACTGTGCATCCATTATTTAATCATTATTGTAACCTTACAGGGTTCTGTTATCTTCATGCTTTGGATAAGGTAGAGAATCTCAGAGAGGAAGTAATGTGACCTGGGTCACATATTAGAATATAGCAAAACTTCAGAGTTCATTCTCCTAACCAGTGAGCCAATGGCTCAGAGGAATCATGGCAATGAGTGGTTTATTGAAAACCAATACTGTCAAGAGATTGAAATTCTCCTGCCATCAAAAGATTGAAATTAAAAACAGGTCTGTGTGAAATTAAATAGAAATCTTCAGTTTTAACAGGCATTTTGAATGATTCTAAGGCTGGTTGACCTAGGTACCCTGGTCTGTGGAGCATTATTCCATGCTATGCTTCACAAGAGAATAGATTTTAGGTCATTTGCAGCTTCTGATCTAAGCCTTGGAGCCTCTAAGACTCTATTTCATGTGTATATTGATAAAAATGTTTTCTCACAGGCTTATGGTGATTAAATGAGATCATTTATAGTGTGCTAACTAATAGTCTGTACACAATAAATGTTGCCTCTCCTTTCTCTCCTAAACTTTTCTTTCAGGAATTTTCACTGGGTTAGGAGTGGAGAAAAAACTAATAATTTGAAGTTGTGGTAAGTTAGAGGGGAAGTTTAATTTTTTCCCCCTATTATCTCCATTCTGAAAATAGAGGAAGAGAGACACAGAGGAGTTAAGTAACTGGATCTTAGGCCACAACTAGAAGTGGCACCCCTCTTAACATCCATGCTATGTTGATGAAGCAGATTTGTAAAGAAGTCTCTAGTTAATGCTTGTTGAATTAGATTTGAAACTTAGCTGTTTTTCCATTGCTTTTTTCTTAAAATAGAATATACTCTCACTTTCCACTTTGTTGACTTTTTTTCCTTTGACTTTTTAAGAATATATGCCTTTGTGTTTTTATTGTAAACATCACATTTTTCTAGGAGACCACATAGTATTGAAATCAAATTAATATAGTTAATATGCCGGGTAATGAGTGGACTATAAGTCCAGTTAAGCAAAGTTGAGGTGTTCAGATACTTAGAAAAAGTATCTGAAAAATTGCTTTAAAAAAAAAATTGCTAACAGAAGCTTTAAGAAATGTAGAGGTGTCAAAGTAGCATGGATAAAGGAAAAGTGACGTCATCCCATCTCAAGGTACAGGGTGGGATGACTTGCTTCTGGTACCTTATCTTGTGCTCAGTGAAAAGGTCAGCAAGGGTCCTGGGAATTATCTCAGGACTTTCCCTTCCAATCCTTACACTGACTCTGTGTTTTCAGGGTGTTGGTTTCTCCAGTTTTTCTCTGGTTTTGCTTTTATCATGCAGAGCACATGACTCCACATCCCTCTTTCCGCGGTTCTATTTTGAGAGCTTGAACACATCAGCCAGCCCTGAGTTGAAGCCTCTGCCAGCATGTCAGCTTAAAGCTTCATGTCTGTCTGGCTTGCCTTAGATAGTCCCTCAGTAAGAATCAAGGATTTTTTAAAATTTATTTGATGTCTTAATCCCTTACTTCTTATGGTGGTGCTTTTTCCTTTAAGATTTACTTTGTTTTGATATGTTTCACAGTTGATCACAGTGCCTGGTTTTTAACTGCCCTTTATCTCAGAATCTATTTGTATGGAGTATTAGAAATGTGTGTGTTCTTATTGCTCTTTTTACAATGAATAACAGTCTATCTGGAAATAGACTCCATTTTGTTTTCCAAATTCACATTAATTTAATGTGTTAGTCAAGGTTCTCCACAGAAACAGAACCAGTATATATGCACACACATATAGAAAGAAATTTATTTTAAGAAATTGGTTTCTGAAATTATGCAGGCTTGGTGTATCCAAAATCTGATGGGGAAGATCAGCAGGCTGAAGAATCAGTATAGAGTTACAGTTCAAGTCCAATGGCGGTTTGCTGGTAGAATTCCTTCTTGCTCAGGGGAAGTCAAGCCTTTTGTTCTAGTCAGGTTTTCAGCTGATTGGAAGATGTCCACGTACCTTAAGGAGGGCAATCTGCTTTACTCAAAGTCCACTGATTTGAATGTATATCTCATACAAAAAACACCCTCACAGGAACTTTAAGAATGATGTTTGACCAAATATTTGGGCACTGTGGCTCAGCCAAGTTGACACATAAAGTTAACCATCACACTTGGCATTTTTCAAGTTGGACTCTGCAGAACCGTATTCTAGTTGTTAATAGGTTAGCAGGAAAAATGAAGCAGAGGAGTTCAGTGGTTCACTGATTCAACATATTTGTCTATATATATATAGATATATATATACACACACACACTATGTGTGTTTATAGATGTATGTCTGTATGTTACACATTCATCTGTTTAAGACTGGAAATTCCTGAGGTCACGAAAGCTGCTCTGTGTAACTACTACACCAGGAAGTTAGGGCGTCCATAACCATGTGGTGTTTCACTTGCAGCACCCTCCTCCACCACCACATTGGGAGGAAGTGGGGCTGGGCTTGTTTCCCTAGAAATCCCAAATCCTGAACCCCACTTCTCAGATCTAAATTGTACAGAGATGTTTGTCTAAATACTAAAAATAAGTCATCTGACCCTGGTTCCTGCTGGCTCCCATTTCTACATTGCAGCAACCACTCGAATGATCAGACCCTGTATCTGAAAACCAGCTAGAACTCTTCTAACTAAGAACTTTAAAATCCACCCTCACTCATTGTGGGTTGTTTTTCTTACACTTATTTTCCCTTTAAAGATTTAGATACTCCCAAGTAGTTTAACACTTAAAGTTGTTCTCAGAGGATAACTAATCTCTTATTCTCCTTAATTCCATAGTCTATAGTCTACTAGGATAGATGAAGAGATAACCATCAGAGACTTGCAATGGAGACATCAGAACCTCTGCCCTCTTTCCCTCCCCTGACTGGGAAGGGAACAGTAGAGGTGGATGTGGTTTAGAAGATGAACCGTTATAAAAACCAGAAGTGGGTAAAGTCTCCATAGACTTTGAGGGTAGAGAAGAGACCCTTTGGGAAGTTGGTTTGGGCTAGATCTAGAGCTGGTGCAGGTTGATGCCTGGGCCAAGGCAGAGCAGGAAACCCTGCCCCTAAATGCTGGGAGTATAGCACTCAAAGCTATGGTTTTTCCATTAGTCATGTATGGATGTGAGAGTTGGACCATAAAGAAGCCTGAGCGCTGAAGAACTGATGGTTTTGAACTGTGGTCTGGCGAAGACTATTGAGAGTTCCTTGGAGAGCAAGAAGATCAAACCAGTCAATTATAAAGGAAATAAACACTGAGTATCCATTGGAAGGACTGGTGCTGAAGCTGCAACTCTGATTCTTTGGCTGTCTGATGCAGAGCCAACTCATTGGAAAAGACCCTGATGCTGGGAAAGATTGACGGTAGGAGAAGGGGGCGACAGAGAATGAGATTATTGGATGGCATCACTTACTCAATGGATGTGAGTTTCAGCAAACCCCGAGAGATAGTGAAGGACAGGGAAGCCTGGTGTGCTGCAGTCCATGGGGTCTCAAAGAGTCAGACACGACTTAGCAACTGAACAACAACAACAAATGGCTTAGGGCCCCAGGTAGAGTTAATTGCCAGGGGGACATGGCCAGAGTTCAGAACCTCACATGTCAGGCATTCCTGAGATGCCTCAGGGTCATTGCTACAAGGGCCTGACAGACTTTCTCTGAGAGGTAAGTAGGAGGCAGTGGATTTAATCATCTGAGATTTGGGAACTAGAGCCATGGGGATGGGAGGAAAACCCTACTGAAATCCAGTGCTCCAGGAGCCTCAGAAACAGGGCGTCACATGGCACAGAGCAGGAAGGTGGAGCGTTTGCAAACCCATTTGTCCAGCCCTGGCTGGTGGCTAAGACCAGCTTTCCCCATTGCTTCAAAAGTATTAGAACTTTAGTTAATGGGACCTAAGACTATATGGTTTTTCCAGTAGTCATGTATGGATCTGATAGTTGGACTACAAAGAAAGCTGAGTGCAGAAGAATTGATGATTTTGAACTGTGGTGTTGGAGAAGACTCTTGAGTCCCTTGGACTGCAAGGAGATCCAACCAGTCCATCCTAAAGATCAGTCCTGGGTGTTCATTGGAAGGACTGATGTTGAAGCTGAAACTCCAATATTTTGTCCACCTGATGTGAAGGGCTGAATCATTTGAAAAGACCCTGATGTTGGGAAAGATTGAAGGCAGGAGGAGAAGGGGACGACAGAGGATGAGCTGGTTAGAAGGCATCACCGACTCAATGGACATGAGTTTGGGTAAACTCCGGGAGTTGGTGACGGACAGGGAGGCCTGGCGTGCTACGGTTCATGGGGTCGCAAAGAGTCGGACACGACTGAGTGACTGAACTGAACTGAACTAAAGACTGTTGGCATGAAAAGTAAAACTAAATTAGAGAAAGAAAAAGCAAAACAATCTGGAAACCACAATCTTGCAACGGGGGCTAAGGAGGCAGAAGAGAAATGTCAGAGTAGGATGTGCTACATTTCCATAATACACTACTGAGAGCAGGAGGCTGGCACTTTTTTTCTTCTGATGAATTGAACACCCCCACATAAAGGAACATCAGACCTTTTCAAACTCAAAACAGATTGCTTATTCTAACATCCCAGAGTAGCTGAAGGAGGCCTGCAAAACCCAGTAGGAAACAGGAAGGCAACAGCTTGCTCTTACATTGGCATCTGTGTAGGACCCTTGTTTCTGTCTCTATTAGAATGCTTCCTGCCTGGCAGACTGAGGAGTGTGGCCAGCAGGGCAGGGGTGACTATTGGCTGCTGTAAGATTGTACCACCTGTTTACCTTCTCATTTCAGCTACGTAGTACCAAATGGTGGAGGGAACCACAGCTAGTTGGCCGATCTGACCATACTCTTGACACCAGCACTCCTGGATTCTCTCCCCTTGAGGTGGTCTATTCATTAAACAGGAAGAAAGTAATATAGACTATTATGGAGCAAAATCAAGGTTTCATTGCCACTGCCAGTAAATTGGACAGTAAATGTAAAAGTTAATGGTGCTTGAATTAGCTGGAACGTCATCTTGAGACCCATTCTATGACACCTCTTTAAATCCACACCATGTGAAATATGGTGCCTGTGGGAATGTAGCTCTCTCTGCATATGCAGGTTATTTGGGAGGATTTACAGTATATGCATGACAGTGACAAATAGCACTGTTAGTTTCTGAGGGAGACCACAAGAGAAGGATTGCATTTATACTGGTTGTTAAAAGCTGTTTAAATTCTTAGTAAGCGTTTGCTGAATAATTGAACCACAACCCACATTTCTAATAAACTAGGTCAAATTTAAGTTTGTGTTACTTGGTTTTTGGTAAAGTAGGCTTTTGTGGTAAAGAACCAACACAAAAGTACTGTTTAACAAAGGACACAATGGGACTCTGGCATTTATGCTAAATGTGCCTCTAGCCATGACAGTTTTCTAATGCATGTTATTGCACTTTAGGAAGTAAATAAATCAGCTGAGTTGATATCACCTGGAAACTCTGATGCTTCAAGCACTGTACCCAGATTGATTGAGTCACTTAACCTTCCTTTGCCTTAGTTTCCTCATCTAAGAATGTGGGCATGATACTAAGACTTACTCCCTGGGACTGTTTTAAGAATTAAATTAGGTAATACATCTAACATGTAACAGACAACCAGGCACATAGTGAGGACCTAAATAAACAGTGGCTATTATTTGAGCCTAGGAAATTGTAACCATATTCATTTTGCAGAAGTAGGAGAGGAAGCTGTATTGCTCAAGTAATTTCCCAAGAACCAGGGTAATGAAATGATGTTATAAGGACTGGTACATAGAAGGTACCCCAAGTGTCCTCTTCCTCCCACTTCCCTGATTTTTGATCTAGGGAAGGCAAGAGTTCAAAAGCAGAGGACTTAGTGGGTTGAGAACACTGACTGCCACATTGTGAATGATGCCCATGGTGGGAGGAGACAGATCCTCATAGGTTTATCAGGTCAGCAAGACTTCATAACTAGAGCAAGTTCTAAGGGGTGAGTGGGTGGAATCAGGGAAGTCAGTGGAGTTGTGTTTTGAGATGCTCATTTGTTTGGGATGACAGCATCTAAAGTGTGAGAATACGCCAAGGTGTTAGGGGAAATGGGGTTTGAAATCAGGAAAGTTGGAAAATGATGGAGAAACCAAGAAGATGAGGCACACAGGGACTTATTTTCCTCTTAGTTATTTTAATTAGGGGTGCATTCCTCAAATTGGAATCTGAACACCAGGAGAGCATGGATGTTCTCTTGTGGCTTAGGGGTTGTGTTTCAGTTATTCAGCAGTTGATTACTAAAAATGTTAACAGTTTTTAATGACCGCTGTAAATGCAATTTTTCTCTTATGGTCTCTCTCAGAAACTAACATTGCTATTTCTCACTGTCATGTACATACTGTAACTTCTCCCCCAAAATCTGCAAATGCAGGTGGATATTAGTGTAAGAGAATTCTGTGCCTGAGTTCAAAGAATCCTAGACAGAGATCATTCTCTGCTTCTAATATATAATTGCATTGATTAGTGTCCTCACAAGAATCCAAACTTCAGAACTACTCTGCAAATTAATCCTTTAAATTATATAGAATTTAACTCATCCATGATGGTATCAGTTGATTCAGATGATAAGTACTGCATAGCTCAGCTCCAATTCTGGACCTGAGTGCTTACAGGGTTCTTTAGGTGTAGTGGTACAAATTTGTATGTGGCAAAAGTTAAATCTAAAAATACCTCAAACTCCCTGAATTGCAATTTGCGTTAATCAGATTGTTATAAAGCTCAATTTGAGAGCTACACTACCAACATTTTCAATCCCTCAATATTTTAAGATTTCTTTCACTTTAATTCTTACAGTAATTTTTCTCTCTGTGAACGTCAGATATTCTGATGCTGAGATACCTAATTCTTAGCTCAGATCACATCACATAGTGAGTCACCGGGGTGTCTCTATACACCCCGATAAAGCCCCAGGTGGAACCACCAGACAGAAAAAGACTGGATCTTGGGATGACCACCTGGAGGGAAGCTGCCCAAGTGCTTGACACTTGCTTAGGAGAGCAAGAAGTCAAGTTCTGTTGTGTTAAGATTCTACTTTCTCAACCTTTCTCAATCCAGCAATTTAGTTGGGATAATATATCTATTCTGATACTGCTACGTCTGATGTCATGCTTTCTTTTTTATCCAAAGCAACAGTGTAGTTATGTTGACTATTATCTTGCTTATTTATGAGTATTGACTAAAATGTCAGTTATTATTCTAATAGTTTTAAATGTATTACCTCATGCTGATCTCACAAGAATCTTGAGATGTAGGATTTTAAAATCCTCACTTAAAAGATGAGGAATCAAAAAGATTATTGCATAGAGAGGGGAAATATTTTGCCTAGGATCAGATGACTGTTTGGAACCTAGATTATTTTGATTCAGATTTGTAGTTCTCCCATGAAGGTTCAACCTTGTACCAGTTGTACATCAAAATCACATGAGGTGCTCACAGCAGAGACTGATTCTTGCTCACTGAAATCTACTTACTGGCCCAGTAGCTATACTGTATTTTCCTCCCTTCCTTACAGTTAGGAGCAACCATATAACAAAGTTCTCCTTAAAAGAACAAGAGCAAAAGAGAAAATCCATGCCACTTTTAGTGAGATGCATTAGAACTTTCCACATGAGCTCCTCCATGCTATTTCTTCTTCCACCTGGTGGAAGATCAAATACCAGTGAAACTATTCAGTATGGAGGAGCCAGCCATAAGATGGAAAGGTCTCGGTTACTGAGTGACTGCGTGAAGGGGAGCCTCTCCAACAGCCTCTCTGAGCAAGTTTGTGAGCAGGAAATTAATTTCTACTTTGTTAATCTACTGATAATTTGGAGTCTGTTGGTTACTACAGCCTACCTTACCTTAACTAACACAGAGAAAAATACAGTTTCCTGGTCTGTACTCTAGACTTGGTCAAACTCTCTGGAAGGAAACCTAGGTATCTATAATTTTTTTTAAGTTCTCCCATGTGATTCTGATATATCTGGTCTTTGACAACAATATACTTCATTCCATATTCCTGTCTAAATCCTTCTAGTTAGGTATATTAAGGAGAGGTTTTTCCATTCTCAGTTTTGTCTGAATTTTAAAAAATGCTATGAATCAACAGTGTTTAGTGATTTAGAAAAAGTTTCTTTTATGTTTTGATTTTTTTAAAAATTCATTTGACCCAGGGAATTCAAGATGTATTTCTCATGATCAGGAGTCCAGCCTATCTCTTCCTTCCCTCTCTCCCACTAATCCATCCATCCATCCCCCCATTATATCTATCTCCTGTCTCTTCTACACATCTATATATGCATTTATCTTTCTACCTATCAGAGCAGAACCTACCCCGAAGTCTTTTCCCTCAATTTTATTTTATACATATATATATATATATATTTTATACATATATATATATATTTTATACATATATATATATATATATATATATTCACTGTGTAATTCCTTGGAAATAACATGCAGCAGTTAACAAGAGTGAAGCAGCTGTTCATGCCTTTTAGTGATTACTTTGGAACTGTGACTGATCTCTAGCTCTTAAGGGGGAGGGGGAACATTAAGAGATTTTGTACTTTAAAATTGAGATCTTGTTTTCTTACATTATTTCATCCTTTAAAATGTATTTTTTTTCTGAATGAAATTTATTATGGAATCTTATCAAAGTGATAAGTTTGATCTTTTTATCAAATGCCTTGAATGTTCATAATAGGATGACACCCTTATTTGTTTAGAGGGTAAATGAAGATAGACTTTAACATCCAGATCCATTGCTAATTAGTAGGGAAGCATCACATAAGGACAGCAGGGACTTTACATAAATTAGGCCCTTTAATTCTCTAGAATAATCTTATGAGCTAAGTCCTGTGTTTATCCTCCTTTCATATGAGGCCACTGAGGCATGGAAGCATGAAAGAACATGCCAGAAGTTTCATAGCAAGTAGGGGTGATGTTGGGATATGGACCCATGTAAGCTGGTTTTAGGCTCTGTGCCTTTAACCACTATCCACACTGCCTATTTTAAGAGGCATATGATTTTCCTTGGGGGCTTCCGAGGTGGCTCAGATGGTAAAGAATCTGCCTGCAATGCAGGAGACCAGGGTTCAATCCCTGGGTTGGGAAGATCTCCTGGAGAAGGGAGAGGCTACCCATGCCGGTATTCTTGCCATTAGAATTCCATGGACAAAGGAGTCTGGCAGGCTGCAGCCCATGGGGTCACAAAGAGTTGGACACGACTGAACAACCAGCACTTTCACTTTTATGATTTTCTTTACCACTCTATGGGTATGTTAATTTTACTCCTTCATAACAAATTACTACAGATTTCAGAGCTTAAAACAACACATACGTATTATCTCCCAGTTTCAGTGGTCCAGGAGTACAGATTCAGGTTAGTTGGGTCCTCTGCTTAGGATGTCACAGAGCTACAGTCAAGGTATCAGGCAGGTCTGGAGTCTCATCTGAGTTTCAAATTCCTCTTCCAAGCTCATCTAATTTCTGTCAGAATTTGTTTCCTTCTAACTGTAAGAACTTATGGCAACTAGCTTCTGCAGAGTCAACAAAAGACTCTTAGTGAAGTCTGAAATCCTCTTTAAAACAGCTTCCAACTGATTAATTCAGGGTCACTGGGTATAATCTCCTTTTTGATGAATTTGTCCATTAATTTAGGACTTTAATTACATCTGCAAAGTCCCTTCACTCTTGCCATATAATGTAACCTAATCAAAGATGTAACCTAATCATATTTGTAACACCGGGGGCAGAGATCTTGGGGGTTATCTTAGAATTCTGCTATGACATGGCACAATGAGTATGTCTGATCCTTTTTTCTGTGGGTGCAGGAGATAGGTAAATACCATCATACTTAAACAATGAGACGACATTTCCCTTAGGGCTTGACTCATCAACCTCAGCTTATAAAAATATCAAGGATTTCTTTTAAAAATGTTTATACACAAAATTCTCCTTCTTTAACTCTGTCTAGAGCTCTTCCCATTGAAGGAAGGTTGATGGTATAAATAAGTTACTCTTTTAAAATTACTATTATAAATTTACTCTGCTGATTAGTTTTCCAGGACATTTCTTAAAATCACCTAATCAATGTAGTCATAAGATCAGTCACTGGGTGAAAATCAGACTCCGTGGTGTGGCCAACCAAGATGCCCTCCTGTGCTCATCAAACATTCCGTGTTATGCTTATCTCTTGTCACTGCCTTCTCCTCCCATCATTTTATTCCAAGTCACTTTTATGCTTCTGGACCTGTATGTGATGTACCTATATACAGTTGACACTTGAACAGCATGGGTGTGGACTGCATAAGTCCTCTTATATGTGAAATTTTTGTCTTTAGTAAATACAGGCTACAGCACTACATGATCTGGGACTGGTTAATCTGTGGATATGGAATCGCAGATGAAGGGCTGACTGTGAAGTTATACCCAGATTTTCAACTACGCTGAGGGTGGGTGTTCCTAACCTTTGCATTGTTCAAGGGTAAACTGTACCCTTGTACTAAAATTTCCATGCTTAATTTTACCTGGAATACCCTTTATATCTCAGTCCCATCCCCACACCAGTCTGCCGGTAAATTCTGTTTCTTCAAGACCTGGCTCAGATGTCCCTTCTTTTGTAAAACATTCCCCAGTTCCCAAGCAGAAAAATGAGTCGAAGCTATAGAAAAAGGACTTGAGTTCTAAGTCCAGCTGAAAAGTAAAAATGAAGGGTAATACTGATTTGAACACTGGAGAGCCCAGTTTCATTCTGGATTTAAGTATGTTCTAAAAAATACTTCAGAAGAAAATAAAATGGACTTAGGAAATCTGTGCTAAACTAAACATATAAATGTGGACTCTTAACATGTTCTACCATTGAAGAGGTTGAGCGGTAAAATAATGTCAACTTTGCCTTCTGGGATTTCACTTGCTTTTCTGACTCTCCACTGTGAAAGGAACCCGAGCTCTGTGACGATTTCATTCCTATCTGAATGGAAGGGTGCTTTAAAGGGGGGTAGTGCTGAAAGGACAATAGAGTCAGCTTTGAGATACTCCCATTATCCAACTTGGAGCCATTGGCATTAAAAAATAATTATTCATAAACAAGTTGAGTTCATGATTCTATGAATTCATAATGATATTCAAAATTGTGAAGGGTAAAGGTTATAAAAGACATTGTAATACAAAAGGAAGTAGATATGCTTAATATTTTATTAATTTTAGGAGAATGGTGGAATTGATAGATGTGAGTTTCTTCTTTCTTCTACTGAGTATATGACCCTTTATAAAGCATAGATATGTATTTTTCTTCACTTCTATTTGTAGGCAAGATAAAGAGAGTTGTGAGTAATCCCAGGAGTTCTGATAGAGTCAGAACTATACCAAGAGTAAGAAAGATTGTGACAGTAGTATAGGAATATATGTGTAGAAAGAATGTTTTGAAAGAAGATAGATTCACCACATTACTCAAGAGTAAACTCAATCTTTCATTTTCCAGGAAACAAAACCTCTTGAATGATGGACCAATTATCAAGAGAAGCTAACAAGGCATCATTGGTTCTAATAATGCTAATGAATCATGCAGAAATTATTATAATAGTGAAAGGACACACAGTATGTCTTGCTGGCCAAGTAAACTTTTAAGAATGTTTCATTTCAGGAAAATTTGCCGGATTGCCAGTCATGAAAA
This sequence comes from Cervus canadensis, assembly GCF_019320065.1. Taxonomy (NCBI): domain Eukaryota; kingdom Metazoa; phylum Chordata; class Mammalia; order Artiodactyla; family Cervidae; genus Cervus; species Cervus canadensis. The sequence continues at coordinate 11,546,735 of NC_057410.1, read as the reverse complement.
CAGTGTAAAAGCTGTAGGCTGATTGAAAAGACCCATTGATTTAACAAGTGCTGTGTGACTCTAAAAAGACAAAGGGAGGTAGGGATGGCAGAAAGATGATCATTGGACTAAGTTTGAGTCACTCCGGAGTTTCAGTCAGACCCCAGGTCCTGACTAAGAATTAATTGCTCAGTAACCCAGAATTTGCAGATTTAGCTGATCTGAGATAGTATTTCTTTTGTTGATGGTTAAAAGTTACTTTAACAGTGGAAAGGTATTAACTAATTAGAGAAATATGAATAAATGAATCAATAGTTTGTAATATGCAAAAGAGGGTACAACCATTACAACTTTAACCATTGAAATAACTTATGTTCTACTTTTCCTGTTATTCTATTTGTCTGCTTTTAATGTACAATATTATTTACTTATATTTTATTTATTTATTTAGTATATTGTTTATTATCTACCTCACTTTTTTCCTCATCCTTTTCCATCCTTGCCAAGTAGGAGGGCAGGGGCCATAGTCCACATTTTTAGCCACTTTCGGAGGTTTGATTGACAATCAGAATTTGTAGATATTTAGTATATACGGCTTGCTGTGTTTAGGGTAAGTATACCCCTGTGAAACCATCCCCACAGTTATTGCTGTAAACTTATCATCATCTCCTAAACCTCTCTCCTGCCCTGTTTGTTTGGTTGTGGTTTTCTTGTCTGTTTTGATCACCTCTGCTGTATCTGAAAATCCCAGATAATACACATCACACAGTAGAGGTTCACCACATGTTTACTGAATAAACAAATAAGTGTTATCTTTTTATAGTTTTTGTCTTTATGTAAGTTGTTTTAATGTTTTGAATCACTTAGAAAAAATTAACACATTTAAACTAATGTCTAGCATTCCAAAGACCCATGTGGACTCAGTGATACATCATTTTTGGAGGGAACCAGACCACTTATGGAGGAGTCAGAGGGCTCTGGTAGGCCTTGCCCTTTCTGCCATGTGATCCCATCCGCCCAGCCTTTCCATCCTTAGAAAGAGCAGGGGAAGAGAGAGGAAGCTGGAAAGATTAAGCATTTATCCAAGGAAAAATGCATATGGAAGAGTCCATTTTAAAAAGGAGTGACTTTAATATCTAACATTGGCAAATTTGAAAGAGTGTTTTCCACCACAGGGTACCGGGTAATGTGGATGTTTCTGAGGAAGAGCGGATCTGTGATAGAAAATGAAGAAGCTGAATTTTCTTCATATTCCTAAGTAGTTGAAGTTTCTGTCTCTACTACCTGTGGGGCATATTCAAGCCCCGCCAGGTATGAGGGGGATGACCTCAATCTCAATCTGATTCTATAGAGTGGGATGGTTTCCAATACACCCCAGCCTCCTATCCTCAGGTGTGAGCAAAGCTTGACTGTCCTACAAATTGGCCCTGGAAAAGGAAATGGTAACCCACTCCAGTATCCTTGCCTGAAAAATTCCACGGACAGAGGAACCTGGTGGGCTACAGTCCATGGACTCGCAAAGAGTCGGACACCACTGAGCGACTTCACTTTCCTACAAATTCACGCTGTATGTAAACTAGCATAACCTTAGATATTGCTGAAAATGATGGACAGGGAAGCCTGGTGAAATGCATCCCATGGGGTTGCAAAGGGTTGGACACGACTGAGAGACTGAACTGAACTGATTGGAGCAAGGGAGTCATTCAAGCCTGGAAAAGGAAGAATTCCATCTGACCCAAGTTCAAGAAGGGGAGAATGTGCTGGGGGATCCCTGAGGGGCACACACATACAGAAGGAGTAACTGGGGGTGGGAAAGTGAACTCTGCTATGCTCATGACAGGGTCTTTTTCTCCATGTTTTTTTCCTGTATGAATTCACAGTCGTTAGGTGCTCAGTGTTCTATGGGATCACACCAAGCAGCTCCTGGAAGATGGCTCAGAGCCCAGGGCATGCAGGTTTTTCTTCTGAAGCCCCCTCAACTCTATTAAATAATAATTTGGTTCCCAATGGTATCACAGCATAAGAACAGTCAGAATTGGCAGATTTAAAAGATGATTTTTATCAATTAGACATAACTGGGGCTCAACAACACCCATACCTAAAGAAAAAAAACCCTAAATCTTAACAGTAGAATACATCAAAAAAGTTGAAGGTGAGGAAGTAGAAATAAAATAATGAGCTATATTAGGCAAAAAATAGACTTTAATAATTTTAAGACAATGTAGAACATTTCTATAATACAATTATTTCTGGAACTATTCTGAAAAGTAAAAGAGAAACTGCTATTATTACAGACATAGTAGAATAATGTAAGTAAACATTCTAAACAATGTTCCTCCTTCCCAATTAGCTCTTAATATCCAGTGTTTTGGCCAGATTGTGAAGATGATTTTCTCAGCTCTCTAGTTTACCGTTACCAGTTTAGAGAGATTTGGAAGTAGTCTGAGGAAACCTGCTGGTATTTCCCGCTGTACAAATGCAGTGTTAGTTATGATCACCCTCAAACCAACGAAGACTATTTTGGATGTAGAAATATCAAGTTGATTCTAAATAATATGTACAGTTTCTCTCAAAATTCCTCATTTATGAAATGAAGGTTAGGTATTTTTATTCATTAGGGAGCAAATGATCTCATTATAATGGGTAAGGTACCTTGTCATGCAGAGGATAAGGATAGACCAATTGTGTTCCGTTCCAAGCCTAATTCAAGCCATTGCAGCAAAACTAGTGGAAGAATTAAAATAATTTCTTTAAACCATGAAAATCAGTAATTCACCACCTTTTCCATGTACACACTCTATCACAGGGGGAAAAAAAAAACATTGTGAATTAAGTGAGAAAGAAAATAGAAATGAGAAAGGGGTAGTTGGAGGAAGGATGATGGAAGGAACAGCAGAAGTTTGAATTGTTTTACTTTGCACACAATCCTTCTTCTTAAGATCAAAACACCGACCGTTTGTGAGATCTCACTGGCCTAAGGTCAGTAACAGAACGTGCACTTTGATTCGGTTCTCCAGTGCTCTGCTGGTTCATGCCTGTGCACACATGCTCTCTCATCATTCCTCCTCAACCAAATGTGCACTTGCTGATTGGAGTTGGGGAGGTGGTCCTGGTTTAGGGAGATGATCACTGATCTATACGCAAATTGAATTCGAGACCTTGACCTCATTGATTCTGGACTAGCTCGTTCCTCATTTTCCCGATAGCGATTGCATTGATCAGACAATATTTTTCTCAAAGTCACCAGGAGAGGAAGCATCACAATTTATCACTGCCAGCCTATATCAATGTTTAATTGAATGTTTAACCTAAATCAATAATTAATTAATAAACGTATGTAGGTGAGCATTGTTGAGAAGATGTTTGAGGATTTCATTCTTATAAAACATGAGTTTTCCTCTCTTAACTTCTTCCTGTCCTCATTTGTACATATCTTATTTGTTTTTGGAATAAATTCGTCTTTGAAAGTAGCACCCAGAGATCTCAAACTTTAAAATTAGAGAATCTCCAAAGCATGAGTTTTTTTTTTTTTTCTTCTTTTTTGCCCTGTTTCTTAATGTCTTTTGCCCTCTAGTGGTAAACTCAAGGGACTTGCTGTATTTTCATTTGAATCCTCCAAAGCAAAACATTTCATTAAAATAGAATACAGGAAGCATTCATCATAATTAACTACTTATTGGAAATAAAGTGCTTCGGTATAGTTTATTCGCTATTAAGAATGTGAAGTAACTGTAGAATAATAAAGAACCATGTGGTTGGCAAAATTGGCCTAACCTTTCTAGAGCCTTTATCTTATTTCCATTTTTCCACCTTCACTTTTTAAAATGAAAGCTTCATAATTGCACAAGTACCTACTGCATACGAGCCAAGTCTTCTTTGCTGCTAAGTGACATCTAATAGCTTGCCCAGAAATGGAGCTCCCTGAAATCTGTTGCCTTGAACAATATACACAAAATTAGACTGTAAGACACTCAATATCCACTGGGGTCAAATTATCACTAGAACTTTATTTACAGAAAAATTACATCATTACCTGGATCATGGCCTCTAAAAATATGAGCAATAGTTGGAAAGTTAAAATACTGGGTCAGAGAGAGGGAACATACTGATCTGGGGGAGCGTTTATGTAAAGAATTTATCTTTCCATGTACATATTTTAGCTTTTCATAAAGTAAAATGTATATTTAATGTTTTTGTTTTGAGAAGAAAATATTGTTTTATTTGAGGAGGATGTAAATTGTCCCTTTTAAAACAAACTTTTGTAACCATAGATGACAGAGTTTTTAAATACCTTTTTATTCTTTTCAGTAGTTTTAATTTTTAAATCTTTTACTTTGAAATAATTTCAGGCTGATAAAAAGTTGAAAAAAAAAATATATAGTACATATTCCCATATAGTCTTTAGCCAGTTTCCCCAAATGTTAATAACTTACTTAACTATGTACAATTTTCAAAATTAGGAAATTAGCATTGATACTATGCCATTAATTAATCTATAAGACATCATTCAACTTTTGCCAATTATTTCTAATGCTCTACGATCCTGGTTCCAGATTATGATTAAATTCATAATGATTATATTCATATTATACATATGTGATAAGAATACCACAGAAATGATACTGTGAGTTTCTCAATGTATCATACAGGGAGTCCATGATGTTGATAGATCCTATTATTGGTGATGTTAACTTTAATCACTTGGTTAAGGTAAGTGTTTGCAGGGTTTCCCCACTGTAAACTAATCTTTTTCCCCTTCATACTTAATTGGTATCTTATAAAGAGATACTTTAAGTGAAGTGAAGTCGCTCAGTCGTGTCCGACTCTTTGTGACCCCATGGACTGTAGCCTACAAGGCTCCTATGTCCATGGGATTTTCCAGGCAAGAGTACTGGAGTGGGTTGCCATTTCCTAAGACTGTATGTAAATATACTGTTTCTTATTCTGTATTGGCCCACTATTTGCTGATCAGTGATTTTTACATGTTCATCATTTTCTGGATATTTATTAATTAGAATTCCATAAAGAGTGCATTCCCTTCTTTACTATTTATTATTTAATTATTTATGTATATCAGTATGGAGCATGGGTATTTACTTTACTCTATGTGCTATAATCCATTGCTATCATTATTTATTTTATTCTTTAAATTGGCCCAGATTTGATCATTGGGAGCCTCTTCCAGTTGACTTCTGTGTCCTTTCAACATGTATCTATTGTTGTTGTTGTTGTTATTTTGAGTACTTAGACGGTAAAGTGTCTGCCTACAATGCGGGAGACCCAGGTTCAATCCCTGGGTTGAGAAGATCTCCTGGAGAAGGAAATGGCATCCCACTCCAGCATTCTTGCCTGGAAAATCCCATGGACGGAGGAGCCTGGTAGGCTGCAGTCCATGGGGTCTCCAAGAGTGGGACGTGACTGAGCGACTTCACTTTCACTTTCTTTTTCTTTCTTGTATCTCAAGTTTTTCCAAGCTAATTTTATGCTTTTCCTGCCCTAGCCTTGGAATCAGTCATTTCTCCAAGAATCCTTATTTTGTTTCGCTTATTTGTTTTTAAAATTAGAGAATGGTGTCTGAAAATCGAACTCTTTGCTGTATGCATTCTTTGCTATTGGTGTCATTGATTCTAGGCCCTCTCAGCAAACAAAGCTAAAAAAACCTGTGTGTGTGTAAACATGCACACATATGCATCATCTAAATCTATGTATCTATGTATGAGTCTATCAATCATCTACCATCATCACGAGTTTTTACATTTAATCCAGTTCAACACCCCAGGATTTATTCTAGCCTTCCTCTTTTCCTCATTTGTAACCCCTTTCTCTGACAGTAAGAAATCTGCCTCTCATCACTCAAGAGTTTACATACTTACCTTAACAATCCTAAAATGTACATGAATTCATTTCAGAATTACTAACTCATGCCATTTTGGTAAATGAAGGAACTTACTAACAGTGTATGATGTTTGTAGATGTTTCCTTTTGTCTTTAGTCTTTAAGCTCAGAGTGTATCATCAAGACAGTGATTTTCAGACATTTATCTCAGTTTGCTGTTTTCTCCTCCACTCCTTTCAGTGTAGTCTGTAACAGAGTTAGGCTCATTTGTTATTGTTTGTGTTATATTTTGGGTTCTTCCTCATTCTGCTTGACTTGAATCATGTATTTACACTGTCATCGTTTCTGAAAGTCCGAATGGCCCGGAGTGCCATCCCCAGAGAACTGCTCCTTCCTCTGCCCCCATTGTGTCTGTACTCAATGCCTCTCTCTCTTATCCCTTATCTTATTAGTTTCTGGGTTATCTTTTCTGTGTTTCTTTTGGCACAAACAAGCAGATAAATGTTTGTTTTATTTCTCTCTTTTCTCTCATGAAAGGTGACACACAAAAGGTACTCTTTTGCACTTTTTTTGGGGGGGGGAGTATCTTTTTTAACTTATTGTATTTTGGAAAACAACCCATGTTAGTTCATAGAAATCCTTTTCTACTTTTGTCTCTTACACAACTGTGCACATGTCCCTAACTTATTTAACCACTCTCCTGTATTTAGATAATTACATTGTTCCCAATATTTTGTAACATCAGTGTTGCAATCAGTAACTCTTTGCAAGTGTATTTTTGGATTATTGTAGGTATATCAGGGTAAATTCCCCAAAGTAGATTTGCTGAATTGAAGGGTAAAGGGTTATGTGATTTTCTTAGGTATTGCCAAATTTCCCCCAGAGAATACTGTACCAGTTTGTGTATGAGAATGCCTGTATCCCTACAGACCGTGTTGTCATACTTCTTAATTGTAACCAGTCTGATAACAATGTCTCAATATAGTTTTAATTTGTATTTCTGTAATTATTAGTGAGGCTGAACATCTTTTTCTGTCTTTAAAGGTCATTTTTATAACTCTTTTTATGAATTATCTGTTTATGTCTTTTCTCATTTTAATGGATAAAATTTTTTTTCTCTCAGTTTTAAGAGTTCTGTATCATCAGTATTTGTACTTTATCTGTAGTTTAACCTATGTTATAAACATTTTTCCAAGTTTTTTAGTTGTGTTTGACTTTATTTTTTATCATTCAGAAAATTATTTTGTATAGTCATTTATCAATTTAATTGCCTCTGAATATTGAGTCATAGTTAAGAAATCTTTTCCTACACCAAGGCTAAAAGAGGAATTCACCAATGTTTTCTCCTAGCACTTAAAATTTAAAAAAAAATTAGATCCTTATTCCCTTTGGAGTTTCTACTTATACATGGTGTGAAATATAGAGCTAAATTTGTTTTATTCCAAATGATTATTCTGCTGTCCCAGAATAATCTATTAAAATTACCATATTCTCCTAGTAATTTGGGATGCCACCTTATCATATACTAAATTTCCATATGCACTTGGGTTTATTTCTTGGCTTTCTGATCTACTCTCTTTGCTTGTCTATTCATGTGTCAGTGTCACACTGTTTTAATTAGATGACTTTATAGATTGTTTTATAACTGAGCTAGACCTTCCTCCTTGCCTTTCCTTTTTAATGTATTTTTGACTATTCTTACATGGGTTTGTTTTTCCACATGATTTTTTTTTTAATATTAATTTGTCTGCAATAGTGGTAAAGAACTTGCCTGCCAATGCAGGAGATGTAATAGGCACGAGCTTGTTCTCTGGGTAGGGAAGATACCCTGGAGGAGGAGATGGCAACCCACTCCAGTATTCTTGAGTGGAGAATCCCATGGACAGAGGAGCCTTGCAGGCTACAGTCCATAGGGTTGCAAAGAGTTGGACATAACTGAAGTGAGTTACCATGCATGCACCTCCATAAAAAAGTTTATTCATGTTTTTGTTGGGTTTGTGTTAAATTTTTCATTAACTCAGGTAATTGACAGTTTATGATGTTGAATCCTAAAAAACGGGGAGTGTCTTTCATTTGTTCAAGTCTCTTTTCATAGCTTTCAGGAACTCTATGTCTTTTCTCATAGAGTTTTTACACACTTTCTAACACCATACACAAAAATAAACTCAAAATGGATTAAAGATCTAAATGTAAGACCAGAAACTATAAAACTCCTAGAGGAGAACATAGGCAAAACACTCTCTGACATAAATCACAGCAAGATCCTCTATGACCCACCTCCCAGAATATTGGAAATAAAAGCAAAAATAAACAAATGGGACCTAATGAAACTTAAAAGCTTTTGCACAACAAAGGAAACTATAAGCAAGGTGAAAAGACAGCCTTCAGAATGGGAGAAAATAATAGCAAATGAAGAAACAGACAAAGGATTAATCTCAAAAATATACAAGCAACTCCTGCAGCTCAATTCCAGAAAAATAAATGACCCAATCAAAAAATGGGCCAAAGAACTAAACAGACATTTCTCCAAAGAAGACATACAGATGGCTAACAAACACATGAAAAGATGCTCAACATCACTCATTATCAGAGAAATGCAAATCAAAACCACAATGAGGTACCATTACACGCCAGTCAGGATGGCTGCTATCCAAAAGTCTACAAGCAATAAATGCTGGAGAGGATGTGGAGAAAAGGGAACCCTCTTACACTGTTGGTGGGAATGCAAACTAGTACAGCCGCTATGGAAAACAGTGTGGAGATTTCTTAAAAAACTGGAAATAGAACTGCCATATGACCCAGCAATCCCACTCCTGGGCATACACACCAAGGAAACCAGATCTGAAAGAGACACGTGCACTCCAATGTTCATCGCAGCACTGTTTATAATAGCCAGGACATGGAAGCAACCTAGATGCCCATCAGCAGATGAATGGATAAGGAAGCTGTGGTACATATACACATGGAATTTTACTCAGCCATTAAAAAGAATTCATTTGAATCAGTTCTAATGAGATGGATGAAACTGGAGCCCATTATACAGAGTGAAGTAAGCCAGAAAGATAAAGAACATTATAGCATACTAACACATATATATGGAATTTAGAAAGATGGTAATGATAACCCTATATGCAAAACAGAAAAAGAGACACAGATGTACAGAACAGACTTTTAGATTCTGTGGGAGAAGGCGAGGATGGGATGTTCTGAGAGAACAGCGTTGAAACAAGTATACTATCAAGGGTGAAACAGATCACCAGCCCAGGTTGGATGCATGAGACAAGTGCTCGGGGCTGGTGCACTGGGAACACCCAGAGGGATGGGATGGAGGGGGAGGTGGGAGGGGGGGTCAGGATGGGGAACACATGTAAATCCATGGCTGATTCATGTCAATGTATGGCAAAAACCACTATAATATTGTAAAGTAACTAGCCTCCGACTAATAAAAAGAAATGGAAAAAAATAAAAATAAAGTTTATTGCAAAGTGTTTAATCTTTCTCTTATTGTAAATTAAAATTTTTATATGTCTTCTCACTAGTTATAAATAATATACCTGTAAAATAATTTCAGCATATAATGCCTTTGTTCTGCTACCTTTAACTTATTTTATCATTTTAGTTAGTACCTTTTCTTGACTTGAACCAGAAATAAATTTTTATCATGTTAATAAGCCTTTGAGATTTGGTTCATTTATTTATTTGTTAACCAATTCTAATACAAGACAGATATAATTTTATTCCCATATTAAAATAAAGAAGCTCACACCAGAGATAGAGACGGATGAACCTAAGGTCACGGAGAGAGAGCAATGGGCAAAACTAGCTTTTTAATCAAGATTCGGTGCTTTTCACCACTGCATAATATTTTCTCCTCAAGGGTGGACTCTCCGAATGTCTCCATTTAGTTTCACTCAATTCTGTGGACACAGGAGACTATACAAGATTTTGTGACTATAAAAGTCATAAAAGCTCAGCCCTGGTCTACCTTCCAACATGTTCCCAGCATGCAACCAGTGTGATCTTTCAAAAATGAAAATAGTTTCTGCCATCCCCCTTCCTTAAATCTTTCAGTGGGTGGGTGCTGGTCTCAGGATAGAGGCTGAGCTCTTTTACATGACCTCTGCTTTACTCTCCACACTCAGCATCACCCCGTGTTTTCCATACGGGCACTGTAGCCATAGTGAAGTACCTGCAGTACTCGTCCTCCTGCATCCCATTCAGACAGCATCTCCTCTGGGATGTCCATCCTGATCCGGCATTATATATTCCTTCCAGCCTTCTTAGTGCCTCCTGCTAACCTTGGTCACATTGCTTTTTTTTTTCCCCCCATTTATTTTTATTAGTTGGAGGCTAATTACTTTACGATATTGTAGTGGTTTTTGCCATACATCGACATGAATCAGCCATGGATTTACATGTATTCCCCATCCCGATACCCCCTCCCACCCCCCTCCCCATCCCATCCGTCTGGGTCTTCCCAGTGTACCAGCCCCGAGCACTTGTCTCATGCATCCAACCTGGGATGATGATCTGTTTCACCCTTGATAATATACATGTTTTGATGCTGTTCTCGCGAAACATCCCACCCTCGCCTTCTCCCACAGAGTCCAAAAGTCTGTTCTGTACATCTGTGTCTCTTTTTCTGTTTTGCATATAGGGTTATCATTACCATCTTTCTAAATTCCATATATATGTGTTAGTGTACTATATTGGTCTTTATCTTTCTGGCTTACTTCACTCTGTGTAATGGGCTCCAGTTTCATCCATCTCATTAGAACTGATTCAAATGAATTCTTTTTAATGGCTGAGTAATATTCCATAGTGTATATGTACCACAGCTTCCTTATCCATTCGTCTGCTGATGGGCATCTAGGTTGCTTCCATGTCCTGGCTATTATAAATAGTGCTGTGATGAACATTGGAGTGCACGTGTCTCTTTCAGATCTGGTTTCCTTGGTGTGTATGCCCAGGAGTGGGATTGCTGGGTCATATGGCAGTTCTATTTCCAGTTTTTTAAGGAATTTCCACACTGTTCTCCATAGTGGCTGTATTAGTTTGCATTCCCACCAACAGTGTAAGAGGGTTCACTTTTCTCCACACCCTCTCCAGCATTTATTGCTTGTAGACTTTTGGATAGCAGGTCATATTGCTTTTTAATCACTTACTTACTGACTGTCTTAAAAGCTCTTGAAGGCACAGACTATGTCATTTAGATTCCAGATTGTACCATCCCTCAAATGGTGAGCACTTAATATGTATTGTTGAGTGAGTGAAAGAGGAAATAAATATTATTTTCTAACTTCAAAAAAATTATTTCATACTCATCTATGTACTTTAGAATATGTTCTTTCCTGAATGAGCAATGATTTGCTTAATATCCTCAGGATTGTCAGCATCATGGACTGTCATGAACTCTTTAAGCTTTAAAGAGAAGCCTCAAATCAGTTATCTATGTTTTTTTTTTAAAGAAAATAATTAACTGACATTTTTTATTACAATTTACTTTCTTTTCTGTGTGGGAATGATTTGAAGTTGTCATTTGGATGGGTATTTCCCAGTCTTTTATAAAATGCAAACCTGAAAATCTTCTTTGAAAATCTAAAAGGCATCACTTTCTGTCAAAAGCCTTGTCCCTCTCTGGCAATCAGCGTTTTACAAGTACCAGATGTATTCTCTGAACTATTTTTTCTTGGCATTTGGTAGTAATAGGAGGTATTATTTATTGAGGTATTATTTATGTCTGTTAGACATAAGCATAATATATACAGATTTTTTATGAAGCAGATTTAGTTTCACCATTTTATAGAAAAAGAAACTGCGGCATACAGAAGTTATGTAACTTGTCCATTGTACCTTAGACACAGGTAGTGGTAAAAGGAACTTAGATTGACCTTTAGAGGAGCCGAAACAGAGTACCTATTAAATTGTCACAGACCACTTCCTTTATCTGTATTTCACCCTGCTACACCCCCTGGAATATGTAGTGTTGTTTGTGTGCTGTATGTATGTCTGTTTTATCTCCTAAATAAGATCCTAAGATTCTTCTTTTGAGGAAGTGCCTTATTTCTTTAGGCTCCACAATTTCTAGCATAGTGCTAGACACTATTTAAGAAGTGTTATCACTTCATAAATACGTGCTTTAATTCTTCCCCTGGTCTTAGGAAATTGTACATAGGAGTTTTAACAAGTTAGGGTAAAGCATATATTTTCCTTTAAGTCTCAAAATTTGTTGCTCCAAGAAATGAATTTATGATTAAAGAGATCCCGATGACATCACTCATCTGCTGTCCCTCTTTCCCTACCAGATGGGTATAATGATGTTTTGATGTATACTAATGAAGCTGGGTGTCCTGCAGCCTATTTGCTTTGCATCAACACTGGTTAAGACTGCGTTTATTTAACTCATTCTCTGTCCTAGCTTCCTCTCTTGAGAGCCATGAGACTTTTCTGAGGGTGGACTAGGAAGTTTGTTGTCACTGTACAAAGGTGTAACCGAGCCTCAAGGACAGTCTCTACTCAGCTGTGTACTCCAGTTCGCCTGTAATGATGAGTACCTTCCCCAACTGAAATGTCTCCCTGTGCTTGGGACGTTAAAATATTCTTTCATGCCAAAATGGATGGGGTTTTGGAGGACATGGTGGTGCCAATCATCAACAAAAAGAAAATAACAACATTACCAAGACCCTCTGTCTTGCATGCAAATAGATGCCAACAAGCTATCAGACTTGCCTGTACATATCTGGATTTACTGAATGTATGCTTACAAGTCATATCTGGAAAGTCACAATTCCATTATTATTCTCTCAACCTCACGTTAAAATCAAGAAACCTAAAAGGAAAATGATTGTGTATATTAAATTTCTTTGTCAAAGCTTCTACTATAAGATAAAGTCTTCCTAGGAGAATTCCCTGGTATTCCAGTGGTTAGGGCTCTGTGCTTTCACTGCTGAGGGCACAGGTTCAACCCCTGGTTGGAGAACTAAGGTCCCACAAGCTTCACTGTGAGGCCAAAAAAAAAAAAAAAATCTTCCTAGAATTTTGTTATATTATCCTTTTTACTAATAAGTGCTTTTTGTTCTAATCATTTTTGGATTACAGAAATAATACATGTTCATGATAGAACTATTGAAAAGCATAACTATACTTTAAGTATTTAATAATTCACAATATCTTCACTCATTGTTAATAGTTTGGTATACTTTCTTTGTCTAAGTAACTACCTGGATAAATAGACTTCAAAATGTAGACATAACTAATATTGATATGCATATATAGATCTGTAGTTTATTTCCACTGACTTAACTCATGAACATTTTTCAGATCACTTAAGATTCTTCAGTGACCTTTTAAAAAAGCTTTATGATGTTGTGTAACTACATAATGTTCCATTTAATGATATGACAAAGATATTTTGATGCTTTCACTGAGATGAACACCAGATTGCTCTTCCAAATCTTATCTGAATAAGAGAGGAAAGTACACCATGAACTGCATAAGACAGGGAGATTTTCTAAAAAAATAAAAGCCTTCATCTGCCCAATAAAATCCTGGAATTAAAAAATAAGGAAAAATAAATCCTTTTCTGTAAAAGACCCCAGAACCTAGTTGCTTCTCTGAGCTTCATCAAAGTGATACAAGTCCAATGGAGTCCTATTTGTGTCCGAAACCCCTCACCATGGTACACGGGCAAGGACATGACTAGAGGATACCTTTGAGGTTTTCAGCTAATTCATTTTCTTAAGCCAAGCTGCAAATATCACAGATACAAACTTACATGCAGTATTCTGACTGTTTGTGGTGATTATCAGCTAGTGGGAAGACTAAAGGAAAAGAAAATTAGGAAGCCAAGAGATGTTTTCTAAGCCTTAAAACTGACAGAGCGAGATTAAGCGAGATTACCTCTACTTACATGAACAATTTACCTTTTCTTTGTTACTGTGAGAAGCAAACACTTGCTTTGAGATACATTTACCCAGAGAAAAATGGTGACTAATTTGTCAACCAAAATATCATGAACTAAAAGGAATTAGATTAGTCCTGAAAGAAGTTAGATGGGGGGATGTAGCAAGAGAAATAAAAGAAAAGCTTCACTTTGGTATTCTGTAAAATGCAGCATACAAGGCTTTTATAGCATGGAAATGCAAATAAAATCTTACATACTATTGTATACCTCTTGATGGTCTTTCTAGTAATCATGTACAGATGGTAAAGCTGGACAATAAAGAGGGCAGAGCACTGAAGAATTGATGCTTTTGAACTGTGGTGTTGGAGAAGACTCTTGAGAGTCCCTTGGAAAGCAAGGAGATCAAACCAGTCAATCTTTAGGAAATCACTCCTGAATACTCTTTGGAAGGACTGGTGCTGAAGCTGAAGCTCCAATACTTTGGCCACCTGATGCAGACAGCTTATGCAGTGGGAAAGACCCTGATATGGGGAAAGATTAAAATCAGAAGAAGAGGGCAACAGAGTATGAGATGGTTGGATGGCATCACCAATTCAGTGGACATGAACTTGGGCAACCTCTAAGAGATGGTGAGGGACAGGAAAGCCTGGGGTGCTGCAGTTCATGGCATTGCAAAGAGTCAGACATGACTTGGTGACTGAACAACAGTAAAACCTATTAAATTGAAAAGGTTCAGAATACTTCATATAGACATGGATGTGGACATATGGAAACCCAAACTTCCGAGGAAACGCAGACGAGTTGTATAAGTTGTATAACAACTTATAAAGCTAAAAGTATATATGTCATCCAGTGGAGTTCAGGGAAAGCCAGAGATAAAATAAGGTATTTTTTTTGGTTTGTTTTATATTTTATTTTAATGAGTTACTTCAAGGTTAAATGTCCTGCATCCTCTCTAAGACTTCAGAGAGAGATTCTGGAGCATAGGTATACAAGGGCAAGACAATGGTAACATTTATCTTCTGCATAGATAATAAAGGGTTGCATTGTCAGTAGCAAATGTAAAAACAGAAATATAACCAACTAAAAGCCAGTCTTCTTTCTTATTATCACCATAAAACAATAGTCCTTCTTGAAAAAGTTTGTTGTTTGAGTTCTTTACAATTGCTGTGATTATTACACATTTTAAAACTACTTATCCTTTGATTAGCATGTTTCCTATGTGGAAATTAATTTAAGGAATTTTCAGTTATACTTTCAATCCCTAGCAGTCATGGACTCAGATACATTATATACCAGGGGATAATGAAATTGAAGGGAGGTTTTCTAGAACAGGATAGATTTCACCAAATTGGTAGGTGAAGGGAAGGAGCCAGTGGAAAGGGAGGGATGGAAGAGCAGGGGTGTATATAGTTAGTGCATCAGAGTCTATAGGCTTCTGTGGTTGTGGCTCCCTTTGCTTCATATGCTTGAGTGACTCTGGACCTTATCGTGACTTTGCTTGACCAGTAGGACAATAACCCTTGTAATGCAAAAAGAGACTTGTAAAGTGCTTGTCCACAGAAGCTTGCTCTATTTTGTGGCCTTTAGGGGCATCCTGCAATTACTAACAAATAAATAGACCCAAACTAGACTTCTGGATGATGAGTAATACGTGGCCTAGCCAATTTTATCACCCTAGCTGACATCAGTCCAATTTACAGGCTTGTGAATAAAGCCATTTTAGACTATCCAGTTTCAGACAAGCCTCCAGCTGGTCACTGAGGTGTGAGTAAATACAGCTGAAATTAGCCCAACCTGGCTCTTCTTAGAAGAAATATCCAGTTTACCTTTAGACTTGTGAGCGATGATGCATGGTAGTTGTTCTAAGATACTAAATTTTGAGGCGGTTTGTTACACAGCAAACGCTAACTGATACAAGGTTCTTGAAGAGGTGAGTAAGGATAGGATAGAACTCAGAGGTAGAAGGGATAGATTAGTACTGAATGTCAAATAAATACATACAGAACTATGTTCAGATCCCCTAGCCTCCATATACATGCTTGCATGTGAGCACATGCACACACACACACACACACACACACACACACTCACTCTCTCTCACTCCTTCTCCCACTTCTCTTCAGGATCAGGGAAAGAATGCAGACTCTGAACAGACACTACCTAAATTTTATTTTTTTCAGAGGATAGTTATTTACATTGCCGTGTCAGTTTCTGCTGTACAGAAAGCGAATCATCACATGTATACATATATCCTCTCTTTTTTTGATTTCCTTCCCATTTAGGTCACCGCAGAGAACTGAATTTCCTGTGATATGCAGTAGGTTCTTGTTAGTTATCTATTTTATACACAGTAGTGTATATATGTTAGTCCTAATCTCTTAATTCATCCTACCCATCTCTATCCCCCTGCCACTGCCTTTCCCCCTGGTATCCATATATTTGTTCTCTATGTCTGTGTGTCTATTCTGTTTTGCAAATAAGATCATCTATACCATTTTTCTAGATTCTATATATATGCATTTAATATATGGTATTTGTTTTTGTCTTCCTGACTTCACTCTGTAGGCAATTTCTAAGCTCATCCATGTCTCTGCAAATGATGCAGTTTCATTACTTTTTATGGCTGAGTAATATTCCATTGTGTGTATGTACCAGATTTTCTTTATCCATTCCTCTGTTGATGGACATTTAGGTTGCTTCCATGTCTTGGCTATTTTTTAAGTATGCTGCAGATTATATTGGAGTGTATATCTTTTTGAATTATGGTTTTCTCTGGGTATATGTCTGGTAGTGGGATTGCTTGGTCATATGGTAGTTCTATTCTTAGTTTTTTAAGGAACCTCCATACTGTTTTCTATAGTTGCTGTGTTAATTTACATTCCCACTAACAGTGTAAGAGGATTCCCTTTTCTCCACACACTTTCCGGTATTTATTGTTTGTAGATTTTTTTTTTTTTTTTGATGATGGTCATTCTAACCAGCATGAGGTGATACCTCATTGTGGCTTTGATTTTCATTTCTCTAATAATTAATGATGCTGAGCTTCTTTTCGTGTGTTTGTTGGCCATCTGTATGAGACTACCTAAATTTAAATCCTTGTTTTTGTTCTTTACTGTTTTGTTCTTTACTGGCTGAGTGATCATGGGCACACATCTTATTCATCCATAAACAGAGTTGATAGTATTTACCTCATAAAGTTGTTGAAAAGATTAGGTGATCTCATACATGTAAGGACCAAGCTCATAATAAACGTCTTTTAAATGCAAGCTATGTAGGTGCCTCAGTGAAGATATAGCATAATTTGAGATGAAGTGATAGGGAAAGTTGAGGGAGTGTATATCAGCTAACATCAAATCCTCAAAAAATGCAGAATGTAGGATGCTATCATACAGTAAAAGGAAGAGCAACAAGAATTTGAGGATAAAGAGAATGGTGGAGAAATTTTAAGAAGGTGGTTTTAGAGGAATTTTTTTTAATGGTTGAGTAGCAATGATAGTTCAGTTGAGATTAAAAAGTAAAAATTTATGGGGGACATACTCAGTACAGCTGTAATTTTCTGCCACAATGCTCAGTAGCTCAGGAGGAGAATTGAGGAGAATAATGGGATTTGAATGTCAGATAAAGAAATGGTAGCTTCAAGGGGCCACTCTAGAATACTAGAATATTCTAGTATTCTATTGCTAGAAATAGCTGGCTATGGGGCCTGAGTTGGCATGGAGGCAAGAGAGACCATAAAAGAACTGATTGGGTGAGAGAACAGTATGAGATCAAAGGGCAAGGAGCAGGAGTCATGCAGTCATACGTGGAAGCAAAAGGCTACAACTTTCTTAGTTGGTGGATAGTATCATTTTTATCCTTAGTGACTTGTTTCATTGCCTAGAGCCTGTGGTCTTATTATCATATGATTTTGTGTAGTTTTCTTTCAGGAAAACTTTTTTTCTCAACTTTTTTTCTCAACTTCTGTAAGGGATACCAAACTTTAAAAGAGAGCTCTGGGTTAAAAATCCAGCCCATTGTGGTGGCTCTCCTCTGAGGATGCTACACCTATTGCATCATCTATCTCAACTACTGAAACTTTTCTACAGGTGACCGTTATTATCCTGCATGTCAGAGCAGCAAAAAAGAGGATTTTCTCTAGCATTCAGAGGTGAATCTGGGGGTCTGTGTTAATTTAGCCACATTCAAGCATCCCCCACTCTCCTGAGTGAGCCTGTGAACTCCTCCTCTTCTCTGCCTTCATAGTTCTGTCCATTTTCCAGACGCAACCCATGTTCTCAGCCCCACGGAGTTCTCTCAAGTTATTCCAGCCCAATACAGTGTCTTCCTTCTCAGAACCATTATAACAACTCATCTGACACTTAGCACATGCCATATTTTATTCCGGGTATTTTTTTTTTAAACCTAAGAAGCAATACATTTTAAAGCTAGAAGGGGTTTCAGTGAATACCTAATTCAACTCCCTCATTTTGATGATGAGAGAATTGAAACCTAGATGGGACAGCCAAGACTAGAATCCAGCCTGCCTTTGTCATTGGTGATTTTTCTACTGTTACATCTATGCCCTGAGAGGACATCAGGTTCCTCAAGACAAGAACTTTTAAAATCTATAGCATTTACATGGTGAGATCCTCAGTAGATGTTCACTTACAGTGACATGGTGCTCTACCAAGCTACATGAGTCAGCTGCAAGAGAAAGAAATTCTTGTGTAGAACAGATTTTACAGTTAAAAAAAAATTACTGATCTTTTTTTCAAACCCTTAGATGTATAAAGTTTTCCAAATAAAATGTATTAGATAATTTTTGTTTGTTATATAGTTTTGTTCCTTTATCTCACTGTTAAGGGTGGTCTTCATTAAGATGTACATGGACCAGTTTTGACCAGTATAGATTACAGATAGTGGTTTGAATCCCAACAGAAGAAAATTCTCCCATCTAACCCTTTAGCCAGTTAACTGGAAGAAGCTTACCTTTATGGTTATTGATTTTAATTTCATTTCAGAAAAAAAAAATCAAAGTTAATTTAATAAAAGCATTTTTTACAGTTTAATCTAATTTGGCAGTATGGATTTAAAAAAAGAAAAGGAACCAAACAAAAGCAAACTGTAAGAACACGTACTAGGAGCTGAACAAGTACTGCTACCAGAAGTTACCGATTTCCCGCATTTTAAATTTTAATTATATCAAAAAAATCAATCTGTTACCCAAATTAGTCAGCCCGTCTATGAGGCCTGGCACTCATCACTTTGCACTACTTCACTGAATCTATTTGAAAGCTGAGTACGGAGCCTGCATTCTCAGTCCAGCTAGTCCACCTGTGACCATGTTAAGATGACATTCTCCAGAATCGCTCTATCAAAGCTTACTGTGAACACTATGCAATCTAATCAGCTCTACATGCACATTTCAAGGTGGTGGATCTGAAATCCCAGGAAAGGTGTGTGAGCTTCCTGAAACAGAAAAATCCTTCAAGGGATCCTTCCCCTGAACTCAGTTGGGGTTTTCTAGCCATGAGGGCCTTCTTCCTTCTCTCCACCACAGCGTTCCTCCTACTTCTCCCTCCCTTCCATCAGAGAAATGACAGATACTCCCCACTCCCTGCAGTGAGTTTTCCTAATTTCACCCATAGGAGCCAAAAAACCTAAAGGAAAACACATTTATTTGTTTAGAATGTAACTTGCAGAGAGCATTTGCACAGGAGAATGTTCTTACCCTCTTGGTGCTAGTCCACTGCGTATTTGTTTTCCAGACTCATTCTTCCCCAGATGACTACAACTTTTGCTGGCATTTCTCTGAAGGTATCTTCAAGACCTCTTTTAGATGCAGAAAAGCTACCTGAATTTGCAGGCAGCTTCCTGTTGGGCTCACATTTTGCAGCATGCATGCTTGATGTGCAGAAGGTGGGGAAGGTGTTTGAAAAAACAGGAAGCACCTGTGAATGTGCGACTTTATTATTGGAAGCAGAAGGCTCTCTTGAGACAGCTGGACTGAATTTGCTTCCTTCTTTTTCACCCATGAACACTTTTACAAAGCTATTAGATACTCTAAAGACCATGAATGGGCTTCGGAATGGCATGATTATTTGCAAAGTCTAGTGTATTCATAAACTTGGGTAGTTCTGTTTTTCCTTGTGCAAGTTTCTCTGTTTGCTAGGGATATGGATATCCACGGAATGCCTGCAAGGTTGGCTTTCAAAAATTACTGTTACTGTGGTTAAAGAAACACATAACATGAGCTTTACCTTCTTTACAAATTTTAGGTTTTCTATGTGGTGGTGTTAACTATAGACATGATGGTGTATAGCAGTTCTCTAGAACTTTTTCATCTTGCATGACTGAAACTTTATACCACTTAACAACAACTCCCTATTTCCTCCTCCCCCAGCTCCTGGCAACCATCATTCTACTTTCTAGTTCAGCAAGCCTGATTACTTCAGGTAGTTGAATCATGCAGTGTTTGTCCTTCTGTGAAATGACTTCTTTCACTTAACATAACTTCTTCAGTGTTCATCAATGTTATAGCATATGACAGGATTTCCTCCTTTTTTATGGCTAACAATCCATTGTATGTATATACTGCATTTTATTTATCCGCTTATCTGTCAATGAACATTTGTGTTGTTTTCACCTCTTGGCTATTATGAATAGTGCTACAATGAACATGGGAGTGCAAATATCTTTTCAAGATACTGAATTCAGTGTTTTTGGATATGTCCTCAGAAGTGGGATGGCTGGATCATACAGTAGTTCTATTTTTTCTTTTTGGCCACAGTGCACTGCATGTGGAATCTTAGTTCCCTGATCAGGGATCTAATCCCTGCCACCTGCAGTGGAAGTGCAGAATCCTAACCACTGGACCACCAGGGAATTCCCAGTTCTATTTTTAACTTTATAAAAATTTCCATGTTGTTTTCTGTAGTAGCTGTATCATTTTACGTTGCCACCAACAGTGAATGAGGCTTCCAGTTTCTCTATATACTTGTCAACACTTGCTATTTTTTGTGTTTTGTATACTAGGTGTCTTCATCAGTTAGAGGTGCTATAACAGAAATACCATAGATTGGGTGGTTTAATTAACAAACATTTATTTCTCACAATTCTGGAGGTTTAGAAGTCCAGGATGGTGATTGCAGCCATGAAATTAAAAGACACTTACTCCTTGGAAGGAAAGTTATGACCAATCTAGATAGTGTATTAAAAAGTAGAGACATTACTTTGCCAACAAAGGTCCGTCTAGTCAAGGTGATGGTTTTTCCAGTGGTCATGTATGGATGTGACAGTTGGACTGTGAAGAAAGCTGAGCGCTGAAAAATTGACGCTTTTGAACTGTGGTGTTGGAGAAGACTCTTGAGAGTCCCTTGGACTGCAAGGAGATCCAAGAAGTCCATCCTAAAGGAGATCAGTCCTGGGTGTTCATTGGAAGGACTGATGCTGAAGCTGAAACTCCAATACTTTGGCCACCTCATGCGAAGAGCTGACTTGTTGGAAAAGACCCTGATGCTGGGAGGGATTGGGGGCAGGATGAGAAGGGGACGAGAGAGGATGAGATGGCTGGATGGCATCACCGACTTGATGGACATGAGTTTGAGTAAACTCTGGGAGGTGGTGATGGACAGGGAGGCCTGGAGTGCTGTGGTTCATGGGGTCGCAAAGAGTCGGACACGACTGAGAGACTGAACTGAACTGAAGGGCTTATTTCCTAGTCATAGAAAGCTCCCTGGTCACTCACTATGTCTTCACATGGCAGAGAGAATGAACTCTGGACTCTTCATCCCCTAGCAGTGGCACCAATCCCATTGTAGGGGCTCTACGCCCATGACCTCATCCAAACCTAATTGCATCCCAGTTGCCCTGCCTTTAACAATACAATCACAATAAGAATTAGGTTTCAACATATGAATTTGGGGAGTATACCAACATTTAGTCCATAGCAGTGATCATTTTAACTGGTCATGGTAATACAGTACTTCATTGTGGTTTTGATTTGCATTTCCCAATGACAAAGTGATGTTGAGTATCTTTTCATACACCTGTTGGCCATTTATATGTCTTTTTTTAAGAAATGTACAAGTCTTTTGCCCAGTTTTTAATCAGGTTATTATTAGGTTTTGTTTGCTTGCTTTTTGCCATTGAATTGTAGGAGTTCCATATATATGAGGTTAAGCCTTTGTCAGATATATAGTCAGCAAATATTTTTTCCCATTCTATAGATTTCCTTTTCACTCTTTTGATTGTTTCCTTTGCTGTGAAGAAACTTTTTAGTTTGATGTAATCCCACTTATCTGTTTTTGCTTTTGTTACCTATGCCTTTAGTTGTTATGTCCAAGAAGTCATTGCTAAGACTGTCATAAAGCTTTTCTCTTCTGTTTTTTCCTAAGAGCTTTATAGTTTCATAAAACATATAGTTTTATGTTTGTCTTTAATCCTTTTTGAATTGATATTTTTGTGTGTTGTACATCTTACAACATATATAGTAGTCTACTTTCATCCTTTTGCATGTGGTTGTCCAACTTTCTTAACACCATTTGTTAAAAAGATTATTCTTTCTCTATTATAAATTCTTAGCACCTTTGTTGAAGACTATTTATCCATATATGCACAGGTTTATTTCTGTTCAGTTGTTCTGCGTGTGTGTCTTTATGCCAATACCATACTGTTTTGATTGCCATAACTTTGTAATATATTTTGAAAATTGGAACTGTGGTGCCATCTTTGTTCTTTTTGAAGATTTTTTTAGCTATTTGAGGTCCTTTGTGCTTCTGTATGAATTTCAGGATAGTTTTTTCTATAACAAAATACCATTCAGATTTTATTAGAGATTGCACTGAATCTGTTGATTGCTTTGGGTAGGATGGTCATTTTAACAATGTCTTCTAATCCATGATCATAGGATATCTTGCCATTTATTTGTGTCTTTAATTTTTTTCAGCAATATATTATAGTTTTCAGTGTGTAAGTTTTTCATCTCCTTAA
This sequence comes from Cervus canadensis, assembly GCF_019320065.1. NCBI lineage: Eukaryota > Metazoa > Chordata > Mammalia > Artiodactyla > Cervidae > Cervus > Cervus canadensis. The sequence goes on along the minus strand of NC_057410.1, from coordinate 11,524,045 downwards.
GTTTATTTCTAGGTATTTTATTATGTTTGATGCTGTTATGAATGGAATTTCTTTCTTAATTTCTCTTTTGCATTGTTCATTGTTAGTGTATGAAATATAGCTGATTTTTTTTGTCCTACAACTTTGCTGAATTTATAAGACTCTTGAGAGTCCCTTGGACTTCAAGGAGATCCAAACAGTCCATCCTAAAGGAGATCAGTCCTGGGTGTTCATTGGAAGGACTGATGCTGAAGCTGAAACTCCAGTACTTTGGCCACCTCATGTGAAGAGTTGACTCATTGGAAAAGACCCTGATGCTGGGAGGGATTGGAGGCAGGAGAGGTGGACGACCGAGGATGAGATGGCTGGATGGCATCACCAACTCAATGGGCATGGGTTTGGGTAGACTCTGGGAGTTGGTGATGGACAGGCAGGCCTGGCGTGCTGCGATTCATGGGGTTGCAAAGAGTCAGACATGACTGAGTGACTGAACTGAACCATTTTTGTGTGTGTGTGTGCAATCTTTAGAGTTTTTCTCTACGTAAGACTGGACTTCCCTGTTGACTCAGTGGTGAAGAATCTGCCTCCCAATGCAGGAGATGAGAGTTCAACTCCTGAATCAGGAAGATCCCTGGAGAAGGAAATGGCAACCCCCTGAAGTACTGTTGCCTGGGAAATCCCATTGACAGATGAACCTAGTGGGTTACAGTTCATGGGGTTGCAAAAGAGTCAGACACGACTTAGTGACTAAACAACAACAAAATATGTAAGGTTGTATCATCTGTGAACAGAGATAATTTTAATTCTCTCTTTTCATTTGGAGGCCTTTTATTTCTTTTTCTTGCCTAACAGTTCTGACTAGACCTTTCAGGACTGTGTTGAATAGAAGTGACAGGAGTGGGCATCCTTGTCTTAAAAATCTTTCAGTTTTTCATCTGAATATGATGGCTATGGACTATTTATATATTGCACTTTTTTTTTTTTTTAATTTTTTTATTAGTTGGAGGCTAATTACTTCACAACATTTCAGTGGGTTTTGTCATACATTGATATGAATCAGCCATAGACATATTATCCCATCCCCCCTCCCACCTCCCTCTCCACCCGATTCCTCTGGGTCTTCCCAGTGCACCAGGCCCGAGCACTTGTCTCATGCATCCCACCTGGGCTGGTGATCTGTTTCACCATAGATAGTATACATGCTGTTCTTTTGAAACATCCCACCCTCACCTTCTCCCACAGAGTTCAAAAGTCTGTTCTGTATTTCTGTGTCTCTTTTTCTGTTTTGCATATAGGGTTATCGTTACCATCTTTCTAAATTCCATATATATGTGTTAGTATGCTGTAATGTTCTTTATCTTTTGGCCTTACTTCACTCTGTATAGTGGGCTCCAGTTTCATCCATCTCATTAGGACTGTTTCAAATGAATTCTTTTTGATGCTGAGTAATATTCCATGGTGTATATGTACCACAGCTTCCTTATCCATTCATCTGCTGATGGGCATCTAGGTTGCTTCCATGTCCTGGCTATTATAAACAGTGTGCGATGAACATTGGGGTGCACGTGTCTCTTTCAGATCTGGTTTCCTCAGTGTGTATGCCCAGAAGTGGGATTGCTGGGTCATATGGCAGTTCTATTTCCAGTTTTTTAAGAAATCTCCACACTGTTCTCCATAGCGGCTGTACTAGTTTGCATTCCCACCAACAGTGTAAGAGGGTTCCCTTTTCTCCACACCCTCTCCAGCATTTATTGCTTGTAGACTTTTGGATAGCAGCCATCCTGACTGGCGTGTAATGGTACCTCATTGTGGTTTTGATTTGCATTTCTCTGATAATGAGTGATGTTGAGCATCTTTTCATGTGTTTGTTAGCCATCTGTATGTCTTCTTTGGAGAAATGTCTGTTTAGTTCTTTGGCCCATTTTTTGATTGGGTCATTTATTTTTCTGGAATTGAGCTTCAGGAGTTGCTTGTATATTTTTGAGATTAATCCTTTGTCTGTTTCTTCATTTGCTATTATTTTCTCCCAATCTGAGGGCTGTCTTTTTCACCTTACTTATAGTTTCTTTTGTAGTGCAAAAGCTTTTAAGTTTCATTAGATCCCATTTGTTTAGTTTTGCTTTTATTTCCAATATTCTGGGAGGTGGGTCATAGAGGATCTTGCTGTGATTTATGTCGGAGAGTGTTTTGCCTATGTTCTCCTCTAGGAGTTTTATAGTTTCTGGTCTTACATTTAGATCTTTAATCCATTTTTGAGTTTATTTTTGTGTATGGTGTTAGAAAGTGTTCTAGTTTCATTCTTTTACAAGTGGTTGACCAGTTTTCCCAGCACCACTTGTTAAAGAGGTTGTCTTTTTTCCATTGTATATCCTTGCCTCCTTTGTCAAAGATAAGGTGTCCATAGGTTCGTGGATTTATCTCTGGGCTTTCTATTCTGTTCCATTGGTCTATATTTCTGTCTTTGTGCCAGTACCATACTGTCTTGATGACTGTGGCTTTGTAGTAGAGTCTGAAGTCAGGCAGGTTGATTCCTCCAGTTCCATTCTTCTTTCTCAAGATTGCTTTGGCTATTCGAGGTTTTTTGTATTTCCATACAAATTGTGAAATTCTTTGGTTCTAGTTCTGTGAAAAATACCGTTGGTAGCTTGATAGGGATTGCATTGAATCTATAGATTGCTTTGGGTAGAATAGCCATTTTGACATTATTGATTCTTCCAATCCATGAACACGGTATTTCTCATCTGTTTGTGTCCTCTTTGATTTCTTTCATCAGTGTTTTATAGTTTTCTATGTATAGGTCTTTTGTTTCTTTAGGTAGATATACTCCTAAGTATTTTATTCTTTTTGTTGCAATGGTGAATGGTATTGTTTCCTTAATTTCTCTTTCTGTTTTTTCATTGTTAGTATATAGGAATGCAAGGGATTTCTGTGTGTTAATTTTATATCCTGCAACTTTACTATATTCATTGATTAGCTCTAGTAATTTTCTGGTAGAGTCTTTAGGGTTTTCTATGTAGAGGATCATGTCATCTGCAAACAGTGAGAGTTTCACTTCTTCTTTTCCTATCTGGATTCCTTTTACTTCTTTTTCTGCTCTGATTGCTGTGGCCAGAACTTCCAACACTATGTTGAATAGTAGTGGTGAGAGTGGGCACCCTTGTCTTGTTCCTGATTTCAGGGGAAATGCTTTCAATTTTTCACCATTGAGGGTGATGCTTGCTGTGGGTTTGTCATATATAGCTTTTATTATGTTGAGGTATGTTCCTTCTATTCCTGCTTTTGGAGAGTTTTAATCATAAATGAGTGTTGAATTTTGTCAAAGGCTTTCTCTGCATCTATTGAGATAATCATATGGTTTTTATCTTTCAATTTGTTAATGTGGTGTATTACATTGATTGATTTGCGGATATTAAAGAATCCTTGCATTCCTGGGATAAAGCCCACTTGATCGTGGTGTATGATTTTTTTAATATGTTGTTGGATTCTGTTTGCTAGAATTTTGTTAAGGATTTTTGCATCTATGTTCATCAGTGATATTGGCCTGTAGTTTTCTTTTTTTGTGGCATCTTTGTCTGGTTTTGGAATTAGGGTGATGGTGGCCTCATAGAATGAGTTTGGAAGTTTACCTTCTTCTGCAATTTTCTGGAAGAGTTTGAGTAAGATAGGTGTTAGCTCTTCTCTAAATTTTTGGTAGAATTCAGCTGTGAAGCCATCTGGTCCTGGGCTTTTGTTTGCTGGAAGATTTTTGATTACAGTTTCGATTTCCTTGCCTGTGATGGGTCTGTTAAGATCTTCTATTTCTTCCTGGTTCAGTTTTGGAAAGCTATACTTTTCTAAGAATTTGTCCATTTCATCCAAGTTGTCCATTTTATTGGCATAGAGCTGCTGGTAGTAGTCTCTTATGATCCTTTGTATTTCAGTGTTGTCTGTTGTGATCTCTCCATTTCATTTCTAATTTTGTTAATTTGGTTATTCTCCCTTTGTTTCTTAATGAGTGTTGCTAATGGTTTGTCAATTTTGTTTATTTTTTCAAAAACCAGCTTTTAGCTTTGTTGATTTTTGCTATGGTCTCTTTAGTTTCTTTTGCATTTATTTCTGCCCTAATTTTTAAGATTTCTTTCCTTCTACTAACCCTGAGGTTCTTCATTTCTTCCTTCTCTAATTGCTTTAGGTGTAGAGTTAGGTTATTTATTTGGCTTTTTTCTTGTTTCTTGATGTAAGCCTGTAATGCTATGAACCTTCCCCTTAGCACTGCTTTTACAGTGTCCCATAGGTTTTGGGTTGTTGTGTTTTCATTTTCATTCATTTCTATACATATTTTGATTTCTTTTTTGATTTCTTCTATGATTTGTTGGTTATTCAGAAGCGTGTTCTTTAGCCTCCAGGTGTTTGAATTTTTAACAATTTTTTTCCTGTAATTGAGATCTAATCTTACTGCACTGTGGTCAGAAAAGATGACTGGAATGATTTCAATTTTTTTTAATTTTCCAAGACTAGATTTATGGCCCAGGATGTGATCTATTCTGGAGAAGGTTCCGTGTGCACTTGAGAAAAAGGTGAAGTTGCTTGTTTTGGGGTGAAATGTCCTATAGATATCAATTAGGTCTAGCTGGTCCATTGTGTCATTTAAAGTTTGTGTTTCCTTGTTAATTTTCTGTTTAGTTGATCTATCCATAGTTGTGAGTGGGGTATTAAAGTCTCCCACTATTATTGTGTTACTATTAATTTCCTCTTTCATACTCGTTAGTGTTTGCCGTACATATTGCGGTGCTCCTATGTTGGGTGCATATATATTTATAATTGTTATATCTTCTTCTTGGATTGATCCTTTGATCATTATGTAGTGTCCTTCTTTGTCTCTTTTCACAGCTTTTATTTGAAAGTCTATTTTATCTGATATGAGTATTGCGACTCCTGCTTTCTTTTGGTCTCCATTTGCGTGAAATATTTTTTTTCCAGCCCTTCACTTTTAGTCTGTATGTGTCTCTTGTTTTGAGGTGGGTCTCTTGTAGACAGCATATATGGGGGTCTTGTTTTTGTATCCATTCAGCCAATCTTTGTCTTTTGGTTGGGGCATTCAACCCATTTACATTTAAGGTAATTATTGATAGGTGCGGTCCCGTTGCCATTTACTTTGTTGTTTTGGGTTCACGTTTATACAACCTTTCTGCATTTCCTGTCTAGAGAAGATCCTTTAGCATTTGTTGAAGAGCTGGTTTGGTGGTGCTGAATTCTCTCAGCTTTTGCTTATCTGTAAAGCTTTTGAGTTCTCCTTCATATCTGAATGAGATCCTTGCTGGATACAGTAATCTAGGTTGTAGGTTATTCTCTTTCATTACTTTCAGGACGTCCTGCCATTCCCTTCTGGCCTGGAGGGTTTCTATTGATAGGTCAGCTGTTATCCTTATGGGAATCCCTTTGTGTGTTATTTGTTGTTTTTCCCTTGCTGCTTTTAATATTTGTTATTTGTGTTTGATCTTTGTTAGTTTGATTATTATGTGTCTTGGGGTGTTTCGCCTTGGGTTTATCCTGTTTGGGACTCTCTGGGTTTCTTGGACTTGAGTGGCTATTTCCTTCCCCATTTTAGGGAAGTTTTCAGCTATTATCTCCTCGAGTATTTTCTCATGGCCTTTCTTTTTTTTTTTTTTTTCTGGAACTCCTATGATTCGAATGTTGGGGCGTTTCACAGTGTCCCAGAGGTCCCTGAGGTTGTCCTCATTTCTTTTGATCCTTTTTTCTTTTTTCCTCTCTGCTTCATTTATTTCCACCATTTTATCTTCTACCTCACTTATCCTATCTTCTGCCTCCGTTATTCTACTCTTGGTTCCCTCCAAAGTGTTTTTGATCTCATTCATTGCATTGTTCATTTTTAATTGACTCTTTTTTATTTCTTCTAGGTCTTTATTAAACAATTCTTGTATCTTTTCAATCTTTGTCTCCAGGCTATTTATCTGTAACTCCATTTTGTTTTCAAGATTTTGGATCATTTTTATTATCATTATTCTAAATTCTTTTTCAGGTAGATTCCCTATCTCCTCCTCTTTTGTTTGACTTGGTGGGCATTTTTCATGTTCCTTTACCTGTTGGGTATTTCTTTGCCTTTTCATCTTGTTTAGATTGCTGTGTCTGGAGTGGACTTTCTGTATTCTGGAGGTCTGTGGTTCCTTTTTATTGTGGAGGATTTACCCAGTGGGTGGGGTTAGACGATTGGCTTGTCAAGGTTTCCCGGTTAGGGAAGCTTGCGTCAGTGTACTGGTGTGTGGAACTTGATTTCTTCTTTTTGGAGAGCAATGGAGTGCCCAGTAATGAGTTTTGAGATGGGTCTATGTGTTAGGTGTCACCTTGGGCAGTCTGTATGTTGACATTCGGGGCTATGTTCCTGTGTTGCTGGAGAATTTGCGTGGTATGTCTTGCTCTAAAACTTACTGGCTCTTGGGTGGTGGTTGGTTTCAGTGTAGGTATGGAGGCTTTTTGGACGGTCACTTATTGCTTAAAGTTCCATGTAGTCAGGAGTTTTCTGGTGTTCTCAGGTTTTGGGCTTAAGTTTCCTGCCTCTGGATTTCAGTTTTATTCTTCCTGTAGTCTCAGGACTTCTCCAACTATACAGCACTGATAATAAAACTTCTAGGTTAATGGCGAAAAGATTCTCCCCTGTTAGGGACACCCAGAGAGGTTCACAGAGTTACATGAACAGGAGAAAAGGGAGGAGGGAGATAGAGATGAGCAGGAGGAGAAAAAGGGGGACTCAAGAGGAGAGAGACAGATCTACGCAACTGTCTGTTCCCAGAGTGTTCTCCGTATCTCAGACACCTACAAGGATTCACAGAATTGGATTGGGAAGAGAAGGGGAAAGGAGGAAATAGAGGTGTTCTGAGGTAGAAAACAGAGATTCAAGATTGGGAGAGAATAATCTTCGGTTTAAAGATAGGGCTTCTCTTTTTTTTTGGTAAGGTTATAGTGTAGTGAAAATGAAAATGAAGAGTAGTAGAGGAGTACTAGAGGACTTTAAAAGAAATAAGAGAAAAAGAAAAACAGAAAATAAAAGAGAAAACGGAAAGAAAAAAAAGAAGAAAAAAAGAAAAAAAAGAAAAAGAAAAAAAGAAAAAAAAAAGAAAGAAAGAAAGAAAAAAAAAAAATTTTTTTTTTTCCCCTAATTAAAAAAATCGTAAAAATCTATGTAAATGAAAGTTAAGGAGTAATGGGGGAGTAATAGGGAATTTTAAAGGAAAATAAAAGAGAAAAAAGAAAAAAGAAAAAATATAAAAAGAAAAAAAAAATTTTTTTTTTTTCCTTCCTTAGAAAAAAAAAGTAAAAATATATCTAGGAGTTTCTCTGGAGCTGCTGCGGTCAGTGTGGGTTCTGCTCAGTTTCAGATAGCTCCTCGTTCCAGCTTACACTTCTCGATATCTACAGGGCCCTTCCAGTGAAGTCGGTGTTTTCTAGAGGGATTTTAATCTGTTGCACCAGTCCCTTCTGAAGCGGTTCCCTTTGTTTATTTGGCTTCTGTTTGCCGGTCTCTTCAGACCCTCATTTCCGCCCTGACACAGGCGGGCGGAGGTGGACTCTTATTCAGTCAGCTAGTTCCGTTGCGCTGCTGGGAGGGGCTGACGCTGCGGGGAGGGGCTGGCGCTGCAGGGCGGGGCTGACGCTGCGGGGAGGGGCTGGCCCTGCGGGGGCGGGCTGGCGCTGCCGGGAGGGGCTGACGCTGCTTTCTCCGTCTGCGCTGCTCAGGCTCCCGGCTGTTCTATATGGAGCGCGCCCCGCGCTGCGCTAGGTTCCAGCCCTCGGGTGTTCCACAAAAGCGCAGAAGGAAAAGCTGCGCCTGCTCTCTGTGCCTTCCCCGTCAGAGCGGTCCAGGCAGCGAGGGGCTTGATGGGCGCACCATCCCCAGGTGTGGCGCACTCACTCCCTTCCGCGGACCCAGTCTCAGTTTCCGCTGGCGCCAGTCGGGTGCGCGCGCCTTCCGCCCTCCGCGTCCCCAGCCCCAGTCCCCGCCCGCGCCGGTCGGGTGCCTGCGCCCTGTGTCTCGCCGCGCCCTTCCCCTCCCCCCTGCCTCCTGCCTCCGGCGGGGCTGGGCGGGTCCGCAGCCTGCGACCTCTTCTTGGGACTTTCTCCGTCCCTTTGTTCTGCGAACGGCCGGCAGTGTGTTCCGGCCGGTTAATTTTCTCTCTTTTGGTCTCCCACAGTTCAAGTTGGCACCTCACAGAAGCTCCCTCCGATTGTCCTCAGGGCACTCAGGCCCGGACCCTAGCCCAAGCAAGGCCGCCTAAGACTCCCTTCCCGGGACGGGTCTCCGTCCTTAGCTCTTTTGTCTCACTTTTTATCCTTTATATTTTGTCCTACCTCCTTTCGAAGACAATGGTCTGCTTTTCTGGGCGCCTGATGACCTCAGCTAGCGATCAGAAGTTGTTTTGTGAGGTTTGCTCTGCATTCAGTTATTCTTTTGATGAATTTGTAGGAGAGAAAGTGGTCTCCCCGTCCTACTCCTCCGCCATCTTGGCTCCTCCCTATTGCACTTTTTATATTGAGGTTATTTCCTGGGAAAGGAGTATGGCTAGGCTGTATATTGTCACCCTGCTTATTTAATTTACATGCAGAGTACATGATGCAAAATGCTTGACTGCATGAATCAAAAGCTAGAATCAAGATTTCTGGGAGAAATATCAACAATCTCAGATATGTGGATGGATGATAACACTCTAATGGCAGAAAGTAAAGAGGAAATAAAGAGCCTCTTGGTGAGGGTGAAAGAACAGAGTGAAACAGCTGACTTAAAGCTCAACATTTAGAAAATGAAGATCATGGCATCCAGTTTCATCATTTCATGGCAAAAAAGAAGGGGAAAAAGGGGAAGCAGAGACAGATTTCATTTTCTTGTACTCCAAAATCACTGAGACAGCAACTGCAGCCATGAAATTAAAAGACACTTGCTCCTTGGAAGAAAAGCAATGACAAACCTAGACAGCATATTAATAAGTAGAGACATTATGTTGCCAACAAAGGTCTATATAGTCAAAGCTATGGTTTTTCCAGTAGTCATGTACAGAAGATACAAGAGTTGGACCATAAAGAAGGCTAAGTGCCAAAGATTTGATGCTTTCAAATTGTCATACTGGAGAAGACTCTTGAGAGTACCTTGGACTGCAAAGAGATGAAACCAGTCAGTCCTAAAGGAAATCAACCTTGAATATTCATTGAAAGGACTGATGCTGAAGCTCACCCCCAATACTTTGGCTACCTGATTCGAAGAGGTGACTTATTTTAGAAGATCCTGATGCTGGAAAAGATTGAGGGCAGGAGAAGGGTGTGACAGAGGATGAGTTGGTTGGATGGCATCACCAAATCAATGGACATGTGTTTGAGCAAACTTAGGGAGATAGTGAAGGACAGGGAAGCCTGGCGTGCTGCAGTCCATGAGGTTGCAAAGAGTTAGACACAACTTAGCAACTGAACAACAATTTCCAACTATCCATAGTTTTTTTAGTGTTTAATATAATGAAGTGGTGTTGAATTAGTCAAATGCTTTTTTAATATGTATTGAGGTATGTTGTGATTTTTAAGCTTTGTTCTGTTAGTGTGGTGTATCTTATTGATTGGTTTTTATATGTTGAACTATCTTTGAGCCCCAGGATAAATCTCACTTGTTCATGGTATATTATCCTCACTGAAAAGTGCTACTGAATTCAATTTTTGCTAGTATTTTGTTGAGGATTTTTGCATCTGTATTTATCAGGGATATTGGTTTGTAGTTTTCTTCTCTTATAGTATCATCTGGCTTTAGTATTAAGAGTAATGCTGGTCTCATAAAATGCCACTGAAAGTACTTCCTCCCTTTTTTTTTTTTCTTGGAAGAGTTTAAGAAGGATTGGTGTTCATTCTTGGCTAGCTGACGTTTGGTCCTGTTCAAAACATCCATAAGACATTTGGTTCCATGAGACATTTGGTCCCTAAAGCCAAAACAAAATGTCTCCTCTTTTCATTTCTGATTTTATTTGTTTGAGTCTTCTTTTATTTATAGTTAGTTTAGCTAAAATTCTGTCAATTTTGTTGATCTTTAGAAAAAAAAACAACTCCTTGTTTTTTCTACTTTTCTGTTTCATTTATTTCTGCTCTAATCTATATTATTTCCTTTCTTCTGCTCACTTTAGGTTTACTTGGTTCTTCTTTTTCTAGTTCCTTGAGGTGTAGGTTTAGGTTATTTGTTTGAGATCTGTCTATTTTTTCAATGTATTTATTGCTGTAAAATGCCCTCATAGTACTGTTTTTGCTGCATCCCATAAATCTTGTTATGTTGTGGGTTTTTTTCCACTTGTGTTAAGATGTTTTCTAATGTCCTTTTTGATCTTCTGTTTGGATTTCTAATCATTATCGAAATCAGGGTATTGAAATTACCTCCCATTTTGTTACTATCTATTTCTCCTTTCAGCTTGTCAATATTTGCTTTAAATATTTGTATCAAGTGCATATATATATATATTTATAATTATTATATCTACCTGGCAATTTGACCCTTTTGTCATTATGCAATGTGTTTTTTTTGCCTGTTGTGATAGGTTTTGTCTTAAAATTTATTTTGTCTGATGTAAGTATGACTGTCTCTACTCTTTTGGTTAGTGTTTGCATGGGATATTTTCCCCTCCTTTCAGCCTATGTATGTTCTTAAATCTAAAGAGAATCTCTTATAGACAATGTATAGATTTTTAAAAATTCATTCAGCCACTCTATGTCTTTTGAATGGGGAGTTTAATCCATTTACATTTTGAGTATTATTACTAGGGAAGGACATGCTATTCATATTTTTTAATATTTTCTGTCTCTTATGGGATATGATAAATTCCTTCTACACTCAGCGTTCAGCTCACCAGTTCAGTTCTGGGATCCACACCTTTAGGAGAGGCAATTTTGTCAAAGAAGAAAGAAACAACCAGTAAGTAAGGAAGGAAATATCTAGACATCATGATGTTATAAGGAAAGGTTGGACATACTGAGGATATCTTGCTTGGAGAAAAGAGTACTTATGGATTATTATAGCTGTCTAAAAATAGTTGAAGTTTGGGGTAGGAAATTGAATTTTCTATAGTTGAAGGTATGAATATTCAAGTAAAGAAGTTAAATAGGGGAATAGATTTTGGCTGTATATATGGGAGAAATTTTATTATCTCTCTGAAAATGGCATGAACTACTTCTTGAGAGAACGTGCTTATCACTGAATGCTCCAAATATTATCATGAGAGCCACTTATAGGTGATTTTATTATAGGAAGGAATCATGCATTCAATAAAGGGTTGAATTCAGTGGCTTCCAAGTTTGCTTTTATCTCAAAAATTATGCTTCTAAGAACCATCATCTCAGTTTTTTCCGTTTCCTAAATTATACTTTTCCACACTTCAGTTTGTTTAAATTAAGGCACACTTATGTATGCACTTGCTGCAGTTGCAGTTTCTGCAGGCCCCTAGCAGGATCAATTTGGATTCAGACGGATACTGTGCTCCTCTTCTGTAGACAAGTGCAAATGCAGACAGCGGTGAGCTGGCCACAGAGCAGAACATGGAGTTTCAGTTCCTCTCGGGGAAGAGAGGACTTGCCACCAAACAAGTGACTTCGATTAATAGAGCTGCCGCCGCCAGGGAAAACAGAGGGAAATAATGAAACCACCAAGGAAACAATGACAGGTGGACGGGGGTCAGTCTCAGAGTCCTCTGGAACATGGCCAGAGAATGGTCCCACTAGGCCAGTGCCGGCAAGATGAACTGAAAAGAAGAGCGATGAAGCGCTGTTGCATCTGTTTCTGGCAACACTGACTTCCCTTTCAAAGCTTTAAAGCTCAGTGAAAAAAAAACAGGGACTGCAGGGAAGGAGGTTTCTACTTAATGAGTCGACAGCAGAGATGTGCTTGAGATAATGACTTCCAAATTGTGAATGAGCCTGTAAAACTCCTGAGTCCAGCCCATCTGACTGCACTTCGGCTGTTCCCCGTGCTCCAGAGCCTTCCTGGCCCCATGATTCCTGGAGCACAGGCACTTCTGATTCATTTGCTGAAGTTCACCTCCAACACCGCCTCCTCTCCTTCTCTTTTTAAGAGCAGAGGCAAGGGGGAATGTTCTCTTAGCACAAGGCCAAGAACAGGCTGTTTTAAAAGCAATATGAGTTTATTTTAATAGAATGGGTAGAATGGTCAAGGAGGAATACAGATTAGAACATCTTTGGTCGGCAGCTATTAATACAGTTAATACATTAATTAATATATATTAATACAGTTCTCTTCAGAGTCCCTAATTGCAGTGGCATTTCCAAAAGTGATTTTTTTTTCCCTCAGGGCAGATCATGTACAACCAAAGCACACAAGGTCATTGTCTGAGTCTATTTGGGTTCCTGTAAGAAAATACGACAGATGGGGTGACTTAGAAACAACAGAAATTATTTCTCACAGTTCTGGAAGCTAGAAAGTCCAAGATTAAAGTACCGGGAGGCTTAAGTTCTGATGCAGGCCTTCCTTCTGGTTTATAGCTAGTAACTTCTCACTAAGTAGAAAAAGGGTAGGGATCTCTCACATGGTGGCAAAGGGTGAGCATCTCTCTGGGGCTTATTTCATAAGGCACTGATTTCATTCATGAGGATTCTCCCCTCATGACTAAAGTACCTCCCCATATCCCATTTCCTGATACCATTACATTGAGGAATAGGATGTCAGCACATGAATTTGGGGGGAACACAAACACTCAGACCAGAGCGGGGGTGATGGGGAAGCTACATCAGGTGGTTCTCCTTATCTCCCTTTGTTGCAGAGAAGCCAATTCTGACTCCTGTTGGAACTGTTTCTTTGACTTGCTTTTCATTACTTTTGTTATTATAATTGCACAGAATGGCCTGCCTCAGAGAACCCTGCCCCTCTGCTTGACTCCTTAAAATGCCTTTGTTCAGAACCCTGTCCACCTGTAGATGGCAGGAAGGAAGACATTAACACATCCCCTGCTTAAGGCTTGCTATTCTAGATGTTTGCAACATTAATGGCCTTTTGACTTTGTTTCTTCACCGCCCCTCATCCCTGATCTATGAAAAAACCTGGCATCCAGACCCCGATAAGATGGTTATTTTGAGGTGCTAGCCTGCCATCTTCTTGGTCAGCAGGCTCACCGATTAATGTCTCTTCCTTGCCTCAACCCCTCGTCTCTGTCTCTCAGATTCATTGGCCTGTCCTGCGGTGAGCAGAGCGAGCTTGGACTTGGTAACACCTTGAAAAATAAGAATTAATTACCAAGCCATAACTCAAGAAACCCGCTATGGTAGATAGGTACCTTCTCTGTTGTTTGTGATTAGTACCACAAAGAGTCTGTGAACCTGTGAGTAAAATGCTTAGTTATCTTCTGAGTCAAATGGCTCCTTACTCTGAGCTGTAAGAAAGCCTTGTGCTGCTGCGGAGGAAATATAGGAAGGTTCTGACTCCATGTGGTTAGCCTCACCATGAGGCCACCCCCATGTCCCCACGTGCTCTCAAGTAAAGAATTCCATTCCTGTCACATTTTCCTTTCATGGAACTCAGATATTCAGGAATTCTCTTCTGTAAAACTTGGTTGGCAAACACAAGAATTTCAGCTCCAGGATACAAGAATTTCTGATTACTTGTATTGGAATAATTAGAAAGAGTAGCAAATAAGGATTAAGAATAGAAAATGAAGGAAAGCAAGCAAATTTTTGAGGAAAATCATAAGTTTAAAGGGGGAGATTAAGGAATATAAGAAAACATGAACTAGGCTTGTGTTACTTATAATCTAATATCATTACCTTCTTTGAGGATGGAGACAGTATGAACTTTGACCTGCAAGAGATTTTCAAAATTAGAGATGATTCCCCTCTCTGAAGTAAAACTGACTTCCTGTATTCTGATCACAATGAAAGAACATTTTCATGACCCCATAGATGGAGAACTGTTTGTTTTTCTGGCTTACTTCCTTGACCATTTTTTATTATGAAAGGCAAGGCTAAGCTGAAATCAGATGTAATGCCCATTGCTTTTATTTCTCTGCCAAAGAAAGAACTCATGCCTAGTCATAGTCCAGGGTTCCTGACCTCACATGGCTTCCTTCCCAAAGAGGCAGACACCAGGGAGCTGGTCCACTACCCATAACTAAGCCCTGCGGACATGGTGGCACTATTATTTCAGAGGGGGAGATCTTCCAGGCAGAACTTGAAGTCTCTTGGTTACATCACAGCCTTACTTGTCGTAGGTTCAGAGGTGACATCTAGCCATCTTTCCTCCCCTTTTCCTCATAGAATCACAAGAGGCAAACAAATAGAATTAACAAAGGGGAGTCTCACTGCAGATTCTGATGAATGTGTAATTTTCCTCACCCTTAGTATTGTCCATCTTCTTGGAAGAGGCTTTCAGACCTTGAGTAGTTTCCTTGAGAATAACAGATGATAGTCATACTCTCCTAATTTTATGAGCTGTTCAGGAGAAAATTATTACACACAGAATACGAGGAGATCTTTAAATCATGACATATTGCTGTTTTGTTTTTCTGTTATAGAAATGTACTGTGTGTCCATAGTGTAATATTTTGAGAATATTAGAAAAACAGAAGAAAATTAAAATTACCCACACCTCTGACATTTGAGAGGAGTCAGTCAGAGTTGAATCCTGCCTAAGGTCTGTTTTTGTGTGTCCTTGAGCTGAGTGTTTTTTACATTTTTAAAGGGTTGTAAACACCTTCACCTTATGATCCTGCAAAGAGGAACATGCAGCTGAGACCTTTTGTGTGCCATGAAGCCTGAAATATTTACGATCTGGCCTTTTATAGAACATTTTTGCTGACCCTTGATCAAGAACTAACCACTATTATTTTGGTGCCTTTTTCCCCCCACCTCTATCAAGTCCTTGCACAAATTTTTAAGGAAAAAATCTGTGCTATTATTCTCTATGGTTTTGTATCTTGCTTCCCCCACCTACTTTCATGTTACGTCATGAGCATGTTTCCAGGTCATTAAAGTTTTTTAAATCAAAGCCCATTGTAACTGTACAGGCAAATGTAAAGAGCTACCTTATGGAACAGGACTCTCAGTAGTTAGTCCTATTTCCCTAGAGTTCAAAAATTTCAAAGAATGAACATTCCATAATTTTGCGTTAAAATACATATAACATGCGTGGTTCATGCTGAGTTGCTTCAGTTGTGTCCGACTCTTTGCAACCCTATAGACTGTAACCCGCCAGGCACCTTTGTCCATGGGAATTCTCCTGGCAAGAGTACTGCAGTGGGTTGCTATTCCCTTCTCCCTGGAAGCTTGCCAACCCAGGGATCAAACCTATGTCTCTTACATCTCCTGTATTGGCAAGTGGGTTCTTTGCCGCTAGCACCACCTGAGAAAAACCCAACACATAAATTTTACATCTTAAAGAGTTTTTAAGTTCATTGGCATTAAGTAGATTCACATCGTTGTGCAGCCATCACTACAACTCTTTTCATCTTGCAAAATCGAAACTCCGTATCCATTAAACAATAGCTCCTTACTCTTTTATCCCCCCAAGACTATGATTTATAATACCTATGTAATATTTGTTTTGGTTTTATGCTTTCTGGATTTTTTATTTGATATATATTTCTCTATCAATGTGAGGATTTAAAGCGTTCCTGTGAGACTTGCTTTTTTACCTTATGAAGGAAAAGTAACAAAAGTGTTGCAGAAAAACTATCAATAGTGCTTATGACAGTAAATTTGAAAAATTTACTGTGAAATACTGACTTAAGATTTAGAATTAGTCACTTTGGGTCTCAGTGTTCTTATCTGAAAATGAAGGGTAATAATAAAACCGATAGGGTTGATGTGATATTTAAATGAGATAAAGTATGTGAAATCGTTTAATATAATGTGACACAAGTATTAGTTATTTTTGTGTTGTAAAGTCATTTGATATCAAGCAAAGAGAAAATAGTTTTAATAGAGGACTTTTCTGGCAGTCCAATGGTTAAGACTCTGTACTTCCAATGCAGGGGGCACGGGTTCAATTTCTGGTCAGGGATCTAAGATCCAATATGCCAAAAAACATTTTAAGGCAATTTTTTGAGTAGCAAGGTCAAGATATTGAAACAATAAGGGAAAGAGGACACTTTCAGACATGACTTTTTAGCAGCTCAGTTTTTCTCTTGAAATTTACTGTTGTCCTGGGAATATCACATGGTTCAAAAGCTGAGCACTTCTGTATGGCATTTAATTAAAATGCGGCCTGAACATGCTATGTGAAGAATTTTAAACAGTCTTGCTCAGTATAAGATATGCCCAATGTCAGCATATTATGTCTTTTCTTTTTTTTTTTTACTAATAGTTTCCCCATTGGGATGTATTTAATAGTCAATCTGTGAAATGCACAGATTGGAATTTTGTAACTTTTGAAATGCTTGCTTCTTAATATGCTATCTCTGTTTTGTGATAAATTTATATTTATTACTTACCCATTTGCAAAGGTCTAGGAGATTAATATTTTAAAAATATATTGCCAGTCTCTATAAATTTGAATTCTCAAGTTTCTAATGACTTAAAATGGGATAGAATAACTTAAAAAATGTTTTTTTCCCAGTACTCTTCTTTGAAAACCTCTTCCATATAGACAAAGTAAAATGGATAAGTATAAGGAAATTTTTTGTTAAATATTAAACGTTTCCTAGATTGTCAGTTATCCACATCAGTCCTCACTGTTAATAAAGTGCACCAGATAATTGTACAACTCAGCTTCTCTCTATGACTTCCTGTTTTCACATTGCAATGTAGAAATTAGAACTCAAGAATCAGGTAGTGAGTGGCAAAGGCCATTCAGAGTTGCTAGGATTTCCTAGTAGGAAAGGTGAAATCAAGTTTGTGGATCCCTAAGTTTATATTATTTCTTTTGGGAAAAAATTGCAAAAATATAATGAATATAAACATATAAGAGAGTGAATATTTATTTAACAGAGGTCAAAGCAAGTGAGAAATCCCTGAAACTTCAGTCTCACGGTAAATCCACCTTTGTCCAAGTACTGATCAGGGTGGGGCTTCCTTTCCTGGATAGAGGGGGCTCTACTCTTTCTCTCTCTTCCACCTGCCTCTTGCCTTAGTGTGAAGAATCCAGGTGGCGATGTTCAGGAGACAGACATATTCCTCAAGAGCTAGTGGTCTTGCTAGCTAGTGGCCCTGTTAGAAACATTAGCAAATGTTTCTAAGATTTCAGGCTGTGGTTGGGGAACACAAAATCAACTAAAAATTCACAACTACTGCACAAAAACAACTTGGATCCAAGAGATGTGGTTCTTTTCGATGCAGACAGGGTAATCTGGAAGCCCATAGATTTACTACCAATTTTTCAGCTAATTCCTTATATCATGTTCAAATGTGATCCTGCTGGAAAAATACCGAGGTCACTGTTGGTGGCTTGATACAAACAATCTCTGTTAGGAGAGAATCAAGCAGACCTTTTAAGGAAAGTGATGTTCGGCTTGTTGGGTAGGTTAACTTCCACCCTAGCTGTGGGACAAGGGAGTTTCAAAAAGCTATTTGGGTGATAAATTGCACAGCATTTCTTTTCTTTCTGAGTGACAATTTGCAGGGTGGTGGTCTGATTGTGTAGTAATGGCTGGGTAACCCTAAATAGGTTATTCTTCTTTGAAGCACCTATGATTAATTTAGATATAAAATGGCAGGAGTTATATAAGCAAAGGAGAGAACTTGCTAATAACTTTTAAACTAATAAATATATAAGTCTCACTGAAAGTTGTGTTTTTTAAGAGTTTGCTTATTTACTATTAATTTTTGATGATGGATTTCTAAAATGCAGATGTAAATTCATTCAGCACAAAAGTGAGATTGCATTTGGGGAAAAAAAATTAACATATTTTTGTTTTGATTTAACTTCATAGTTCTTCTTAACTAAATTCCAGCCTTCATAAATACCATCACCTTATCAGTGTCATATCATTCTTCCTTCAAAATCACCCACCCAAACATGAAGGTATGTCTAGTCAAAGCTATGGTTTTTCCAGTAGTCCTATATAGATTTGAGAGTTGGATCGTAAAGAAGGCTGAATGCTGAAAAATTGATGCTTTTGAATTGTGGTGCTGGAGAAGATTCTTGAGAGTCCCTTGGACAGGAAGGAGATCAAACTAGTCAATCCTAAACAAAATCAACCCTGAGTATTCCTTGGAAGGACTGATGCTGATGTGCCAATACTTTGGCCACTTGATGTGAAGAGCCAACTCATTGGAAAAGACCCTGATGCTGGGAAAGATTGAGAGCAGCAGGAGGAGAAGGGGGTAACAGAGGATAAGATAGTTGGATGGCATCACTGACTCAACGGACATGAGTTTGAGCAAACTCCAGGAGATAGTGAAGGACAGGGAAGCCTGGTGTGCTGCAATCCATGGGGTCTCAAAAAGTCAGACAAAACTTAGTGAATGAGCAACAACAGCAACAACAAAACATGCCTTGGGACTCTGCTGGGCATTGTATAAAGAAGGTGTCAGGGAGAAAATAAGATAAACTGAGCAAAGTTTGTATTTCTATATCCTCTGTTTTCCCCACTAGCCTCATTATTTATTTCTCTTTCTTCATCTTCATATTCCTCCATTCCCTTATCTGTCTTCACTCTCCCTGCCCCTACCTTCTTTTACAGTGTCTACTGATAAGGTATTTCTTCACTAACGAGTAAGCTTCAGTTCAGTTCAGTTCAGTTCAGTCGCTCAGTCGTGTCCGACTCTGCGACCCCATGAATCGCAGCACACCAGGCCTCCCTGTCCATCACAAACTCCCGGAGTTTACTCAAACTCATGTCCATCGAGTCGGTGATGCATCCAGCCATCTCATCCTCTGTCATCCCCTTCTCCTCCTACCCCCAATCCCTCCCAGCATCAGGGTCTTTTCCAATGAGTCAACTCTTTGCATGAGGTGGCCAAAGTATTGGAGTTTCTTCTCCGGTATACTTAGTAAAATTGTCAAAGCCTTTGCAGTGTGGAATAAATAAAACCATAGTGGTTGAATCACAGGCAGTAGGAGTTAAACTTTAAGAAATAATTTCTTCAGTTTGGTCTTCTAAAAACCATGGGATACTTTATACTCTACTCTCCAGTCAGTCCATTTCTATAGAGAACCTTTTTAGGAGGGAATAATCTTGACTGAGCTACTGAGTGCACACGCAGACACAATCTAATATAAACAGTAAAATAGACTCAATATAGACAGAGACAGCCAGGCTCCAAGTCAACTGAAGAATTAGACTTTCAGAGTTTGAAGGGCCCTTAGAGTTGGATTTGCCAAACCTAGATCTTCTTCATCCTAAAACTGAACCTTAGAGAAGGTAAGCAAGTTGCACATGATCATTGAGATAACTCCTTGGTAAATTTGTTATTAGAATTCAAGTATCATAAAATTTCTAGTCTGGTGCTACTTTTAATTAATCATGCCACTTCCCCAAAATATGTCAGTCTGATCAAACATAAAGGCATACTATCATGTTTTTATTTTTAATATGGAGTAGAAATTATGAGACAGGAGAATCAAGTTTTAGAAATATATTAGGGAAAGGTAGAGAGATAGAAGACAAAAGAGTAAACTTTAAAAACAGAAGGATTGTCCTTCCTGAAACCAGATGGAAGGGTATGGAGGGAACATCATACTGGGTACAGACAGAGAATGAATCTTGTTCTTCACCTGTCACTCAAATCCCAGTCCTCTTCCCTACCTAGGCCAATGTTAATCAAGGTCTTAAGCAAAAGTTATGTTGAATACATACCTTTTCCATTTTACTATCAGCCTTAAATACAGGAAGACAATAATAAATTATTTTCAGTTGAGGCATATTAATGGGAAATTATCAGAAAAGGGAGAATTTGACTTGACCTAGATTTGGTGTCAGCAGGAAGGCAGATTTTGTCTGTTCTGCTGCTGCTGCTGCTAAGTCCCTTCAGTTGTGTCTGACTCTGTGCGACCCCATAGACGGCAGCCCACCAGGCTCCCCCATCCCTGGGATTCTCCAGGCAAGAACACTGGAGTGGGTTGCCATTTCCTTCTCCAATGAGTGAAAGTGAAAAGTGAAATGAAGTCACTCAGTCGTGTCCAACTCGTAACGACCCCATGGATTGCAGCCTACCAGGCTCCTCCGTCCATGCAATTTTCTAGGCAAGAGGACTGGAGTGGGGTGCCATTGCCTTCTCCATTTGTTCAGTGCTTATAAAATGTCCCTTATTAGAGACCAACGCAGTGAATGTAATCATTAAGTGTACACATGTGTTGTCTATAACAGCAACTCATTACTTGAAGCAGATGTCTAGCCCATATATCTTAGTTCTTCAGAGCATGCTAGCTGGACTTCCAACTACCAGTCCCTGCATTTCTTTTCCTAAGGACTTTTTCTGATTGCTAAAGCCCAATTTGTTTCCTACATGGTAGACAGGTTTGCCAGGGAATTAAGTCTCCCAGGCTCCTCCCTGGGAGGAGCCATCAACTAATGAATGATGAGTTGGTGTATAAATAACTCAGCTTCCTTACAGCTCCTGAGGCATGTGTTTCCCATTGGTCTGTAGAGTTTTATGATGCACTCTTTCTTGGTGGCCTTCCCTTCTGGGTTTCACTTCCTTAGCTTTACTTTTTTTTAACCTCTAAAATGAACTACTTGCATCCGAATCCTCATCTCAGGGTCTACTTTTCTACTTTGGAGGGAACCCCAATGAATATATCACTATGTTAGCAGTAGACTCTTAAAGAAAATCTCAGGAGAGCGCGCCTGTTCCAGACATCCATTTGCAAGAAAGAGCAAATCTAGATTCAGGAACTTGAAGAAATGAGGAGTGTTTTTCTTCTATTAGAAAAATTGCAATGGCAGAAGTAGGTTAGATTCAGCTGCTCAGTAAACAGCTGTTTGAAGGAACTCTGCCCTTTCTGTTTTTCTGCTTCATCATCTGTAGCTTTCATCCTCAGGCTTTTTGTTCATATTACAAAATATTGGTTGCATCTCAAAAACCAGAGCCATATTCCAGACTGAAAACAAGAGAAAGTTTAAGCTTTCCTTTCCACAGAACTTTGTCTTTTTAGTCAGGCAGAGGAGTTCTCTCTAGCTTCTCCACACCTCATTAGCTGCACTATATCGCATGCCCGTATCAATCAGTCACATCCCAGAGGAAGGAGATTAGAATGTGCAATTTAGATCAGTTATGGTTCATCCCTGGTGGAGGTCCCTACTGAACAAATCAGGAGACCATTAGCTGAGAAGAAAAAGCCAAAATGGCTTGGGTGGATAATGGGCAGCATTCCCCATATCACCCCCTACCCCAGCAATATCATATTATTTGTCAGCACCATGGTAAATATTTCAGCTTCCTTTTTCCATATGAAGCATTCCATCCCGAATGCATATCATCAGACACATAGTTGAGGGCGTGAGAATATAGACGCAGAGGGCAGCTGTTTTAATGTGCCTTTCTTAAAAGTCTGTTTCCTATTCTCTTTTATTGAGTTCTGTATAACTTTAGAAACCTTATTTCTGATTCAATCCAGACAAATAAAATTCTTTTATAGCCTAAAAGCTACAATTTATAGTAATCAACAAATATCTGTAAAGGGAATCTGCTCAGATAAGAGTCCTGTTTTTTCGGATGTGAAAAGAGGACAGAATTGTAAATAATAAAGCTATTTGGAAACATGTTAAATGAAATTGAAGGCTGAAAACATTCAAAAGAACAATATTCTATATAGTTACCATGAAAGTGTCCTTGCAAAGATGTCTGTAAGAAATCTTCTTGGGAAATGGACAGTCTCTTTCAACAAAGAAGTGGGGTAACTGGATAGTCTTACATAAAAAATTTTGACCCTTATCTTACACCATATACAAAAAATAACTCCAACGTATTAAAGACTTAAATATTATAACTGAAACTATAAAACGCCTAGAGAATACATAGGGGAAAAGCTTTATACATTGGTCTTGGCAATGGTTTCATGAGTGTGACACCAAAAGTACATGCAACAAAAATAAAAATAGATAAGTGAGACTATGAAAAACCAAAAAGCTTTCCTATAATAATCAACATAAGGAAAAGGCAGCCTTCATAATGGAAGAAAATATTTTCAAACCACATATCTGATAAAGGGTTAATTTTAAAAATACAGGAAATGTAGGATTTCCTACAACTCAACACCAAAAAACTAACAATCCAATTAAAAACTGGGCTAAGGATTTGAATAGACACTTCTCCAAAGGGTGCATGGAAATGAACAACACATATATGAAAAGGTGCTCAATGTCACTTGTCATCAGAGAGATACAAATCAGAACCACACTGAGGCATTACCTCTTGTCTATTAGGATGGCATGCATATATATATATATGTATATATATGTATGTATATATATATGTATATATATGCATGTATATATATGTATATATATGCATGTATATATATATATATACATGCAAGACAGGAGTTGAGGATGTGGAGAAATTAAAACCTTTTCACACTATTGATGGATATAGAAAATGGTACAGCTGCTATGGAAAAAAGTATGAGAGTTTCTCAAAAAATTAAAAGTAAAACTACCATATGATGTAGCAGTCCTACTTCTCAGCATTTATCCAAAATAATTTAAATTGAGATCTCAAAGATGTATCATTCCCATATTCATTGCAGCATTATTCACAATAACTAAGATGTGGAAACAGCCTAAATGTCCATCTGCTGATGAATGGATGGAAAAAGTGTGGTATATATATATAGGATGGAATACTGTTTAGCTTTTAAAAAGAAGGAAATTCTGTAAGATAGGGCAACATGGAAGGATCTTGAGGACTTTTTGCTAAGTGAAATAAGCCAGACTACTGAAAGACAAATACCACATGATTCTACTTATTTTAGTATCTAAAAATAGTCAAATTCATAAAATCAAAGACTAAAATTGTTACTTGAGGCTGGAGGAGAAGAGGATGGGGAGTCATCGACAGGCATCAAGTTTCAGTTAAGGAGGACAAATAAGCTCTAGACACCTGCTATAAAACATCATACTTTCAGTTAATAATGTAAACTTAAAATTGGTTAAGAACGTAGAGCTCATGTTAATATTCTTACCACAATAAAGTAAAAAAAATTAAAAAAAAGAAGTCCCCATGGAAACAGGTGTACTTCTAGTGTCAAATGCTGTTTCCTGGAGAATGTAAGCATTAATCTTAAAACACTACATACTAACTGGTTGTCATAGGAAAGTAGAAACTGTATTCTAGTTGGTGTCTGAAAGTTCCAAAAAAATATAATAATGTTTTCTTTTGAGGGGATAAGAGCCTCAAATTTCATTTCTGTCCTTTCCATTAGACAAAGAAGAAATGAATAAATCAGTGACTCCTAGATATCTAATCTTAAACTGCACAAGGTATTTTCTTTCTACAAGAACAAAACATCCTTGTTTGAAGCAGAATCTACTCCATCAAGGGCCAGAACTTGGGACTTTTCCCAGTCATTTGAATTGGGTCACTCCTGCTTTCCTAGGGAGTCATGTAGAACAATTTAAGGAATGAAATGGAAATGGAAACTCATGAAACTCACTTCCATAAACTAGAATCACTTCTGCTGCATAAAACTTTATGAAGAAGGTGCAGGTAATTCTGATCATTCCCTGTCTTATAATTTTGAAATCCTATTGATTTCTCTTGGGAAATCAAAGTTAATCCAGAAAAATCCTGTGCTCTGCTGTTACAGGCCAAGCATTGTCTCAGGTGCCTTGGCTAAATTAACTCCTAATCTTCTCAATAGTCTAAAAAGGGGAGTGCTCTTGTTACCATCCCCATTTTACAGATGGGGAAAACTAGGCACAGAAAAGTTAAGCTAAATACCAAAATTGCAGAGCAAGTACATGGCAGAAGCAGGATTTTCTCCCAAGCTTACTCATTCTGGAGCCATTTTTAACCATTTTCACTTACGTGGAAGGTTACTGGGTAAGTCTTGACTGTATGAACTGAGTTGTGGGTCACTCATCTATAAATATGCACTCCCCTGGTGGCTCGGCAGTAAAGAATTCTCCTGTGGTACAGGAGACAGGTGTTCGATCCCTGTGTTGGGAAGATTCCCTGGAGGAGGGCATGGCAGCCCAGTCCAGTATTCTTGCCTGGAGAATCCCATGGACAGAGGAGCCTGGTGGGCTCTATTCCGTCGGGTCACAGAGTCAGACATGACTGAAGCACCTGAGCCTAATGCATGCAGCCTGCAGACACATCAGGAATGGTAAGGGGGAATCCTTCAAAGAATTAACGTGACCTAAAGTTAGGGGTTTTTTAAGAAACTTTGTGTCATTTACTGAGTCTAACAGTAATTATGTTACCACAGAAATAAAATCTGCATGTTTTATTAGCAGTCAGTATCTACCAGAGTAGTTTAAAAAGCCATCAAAGTATGGCTCTCCTAGAATCCCTATAATTCTTTTTGCTTCGACCCAAAATTTCCTGAGACACTCATGAAAATAACCTGGATAAGCTAAACGCCATAGATGATCACATTCTGAAGAACAGTATGTCTGATTAAATGCTTTTATAGGATTCTGACATTAACTGCTGTCCTTTATAAAGGACAGAAATGGTATGGAGCTAAGAGAAGTGGAAGATATTAAGAAGAGGTGGCAAGAATACACAGAAGAGCCATACAAAAAAGATCTTCATGACCCAGATAACTACGATGGTGTTATAACCCACCTAGAGCCAGACATCCTGGAATGTGAAGTCAAGTGGGCCGTAGGAAGCATCACAACGAACAAAGCTACTGGAGGTGATGGAATTCCAGTTGAGCTATTTCAGATCCTAAAAGATGATTCTGTGAAAGTGCTACACTCAATATGCCAGTAAATTTGGAAAACTCAGCAGTGGCCACAGGACTGGAAAAGGTCCGTTTTCATTCCAATCCCAAAGAAATGCAATGCCAAAGAATGCTCAAACTACTGCACAATTGCACTCATCCCACATGCTCGCAAAGTAATACTCAAAATTCTCCAAACCAGGCTTGAATAGTATGTGAACCGTGAACTTCCAGATGTTCAAGCTGGATTTAGAAAAGACAGAGGAACCAGAGATCACATTGTCAACATCCGTTGGATCATCGAAAAAGCAAGAGAGTTCCAGAAGAACACTACTTCTGCTTTATTGACTACACCAAAGTTTTTGACTGTGTGGATCACAACAAACTGTGGAAAATTCTGAAAGATATGGAAATACCAGACCACCTGACCTGCCTCTTGAGAAATCTGTATGCAGGTCAGGAAGCAACAGTTAGAACTGGACATGGAACAACAGAATGGTTCCAAATAGGAAAAGGAGTATGTCAAGGCTGTATATTGTCACCCTGCTTATTTAACTTATATGGCAGAATACACCATGCAAAATGCTGGGCTGGAGGAAGCACAAGCTGGAATCAAGATTGCTGGGAGAAATATCAATAACCTCAGATATGCAGATGACACCACCCTTATGGCAGAAAGTGAAGAGAAACAAAGAGTCTCTTGTTGAACGTGAAAGAAGAGAGTGAAAGTGTTGGATTAAAACTCAACATTCAGAAAACTAAGATCTTGGAATCTGGTCCCATCACTTCATGGCAAATAGATGGGGAAACAATGAAAACAGTGGCAGACTTTATTTTTAGGGGCTCCAAAATCACTGCAGATGGTGATTGCAGCCATGAAATTAAAAGATGCTTGCTCCTTGGAAGAAAAGCTATGACAAACCTAGACAGGTTTGTCAAAAGCAGAGACATTACTTTGCCAGCAAATATCTGTCTAGTCAAGGCTATGGTGTTTCCCGTAGTCATGTATGGATGTGAGAGTTAGACTATAAAGAAGGCTGATCACCAAAGAATTGATGCTTTTGAACTGTGGTGTTGGAGAAGACTCTTGAGAGTCCCTTGGACTGCAAGAAGATCAAACAAGCAATCCTAAAGGAAATCAGTCCTGAATATTCTTTGGAAGGACTGATGCTGAAGCTGAAACTCCAATACTTTGACCACCTGATGCAAAGAACTGACTCACTGGAAAAGACCCTCATGCTAGGGAAAATTGAAGGCAGGAGGAGAAGGGGACGACAGAGGATGAGATGGTTGGATGGCATCACTGACTCGATGGACATGAGTTTGAGCAAGCTCTGGGAGTTGCTGATGGACAGGGAAGCCTGGTGTGCTGCAGTCCATGGGGTCGCAAAGAGTCGAACATGAGTGAGCAACTGAACTGACTAACTGAAAAGCTATGGGATTATCAGAGAATTTTATTGTATTAAAAAGAGAACCATGTTTTTATTTAAAATTCTGGAATAATGCATTATTTTGGTGTATTTTGGTGTACAGTATGGCACATTGAGTCCATTATCTCAAATCAGGAATAAATTTTATAGGTAAATTAGCCTACTCTTTAATCAGCAAAAGAAGGAAATATTATAAATCAAATATTCCAAGTTAAGATCATTATCTGTGATGGTGTCATGTAGCTTTTACCAGCTGAACAAATAATCATTGATTCAGCCAGTCAGTCACTGATTCATCGATATTTATTAATTATCTAGCATATATCAGGTACCTCAGAACTGGGGAGGCAGCAGTGGAAGAAATGAAGTCTCTGATCTCACAGAGCTTACAATATAGGGGGACAGTAGTGGTAGGATTCTCAATCCACATATAATATAAACAGGTAAATGGATATGTCAGGTGGTGACAAGTGCCAGGAAGAAAAAACAACCAGAGTAGGCCTTTCTGATAAGGTGACAAAAAACAAATGACCTCATTTTGTTTCCATGGTGTATATTTGGTAAATAGTTCATTATAGGAAGCATCATTGGTTAAGTCAGGCAGTTCTGTGGCTATTTTATTGATATTCCATGTGACCAAAATAGTTGTCTACTTATATAAACCTTAAACTTTTTTTCTGGGCTAAAATTTTGTATGTGACATAGAACTTTATGCTTTTGATTTTTCATCCATCTCTGGCTTATTTTGTGCTCAATAAATGTTTTCTAAGGAGAGTCATGGCCTAACATAAATATTAACTTAATTCATCTCCAAATAGAGTTAAGAAACCTTCTATGTTGATGACTGTCCTTGTAAATAAACACTTATGCATTTTCAAGAGGATCTCAGCTCTGCCCCAGCTCAATTTTCTATTAAGGCATATTTAATTGGCAAACAGAAAGAGCTGTATTCTGGGTGCTTGTCATGGAACAAAACTTCGAACACTAATAAAAGAATAAAGTATTTAAGTACTTATGCATATACTGACATCTTAAGCCTTTTACATCTTTTGCTTCATTATTACAGCCATTGTACAAGACAGGTCCTTCTGCTAGCCTTTTGCATATGAGGAAGTGGAGGCCTAGAGAGGCTGCCCACTTCCTAAGGTCAGACTGCTGGCTAGTGCTACGTGGGACCCAAACCCAGGTCTGTGAGCTCAACCATATATGCTTCAGTGCACACTGTCCTTTTTTTCTTTTATCTTTTCTGTTTACTTCTAATTATGCAGTGTTGATAGATTCAATGTGTTCTAATGAGCTTTCCTAAACTTTTCTTTGAATAGGTCAGGGAATTCATAAAACGTTGATTTCACAGGCTTTTCTTGTCTGTTCTCCAGGAGACTTCTCATCCTGTGATTGAAAATATTCCATTAAAGACCTCTTTCCTAGTCTGCGTCCTTTCCCACCACTTCTGTATCCCACCCTTCTGCCTGCTTCCTCATCTACTTTGCACTTTATCAGTGCCCATCCCCAGCCTGTTTTCTGGAGTAACTGCTTAAGGACCCTGAAAGCTGTTCAGATTGTCCAGATTTTGGTGTAGCTGTGTCTTTTCTCCATGTGAATTTAAAGCCCTGCTTTGATCTACCAGTGCCTGAGAAATTTTATGATTTTTATACATTGAGAGATGACTACACCACAGTTACGAGGTTATCAAGAAACCAAGATACCACTTGAAAGCATAAAATTATGCAATTCGTGAGTGCTAAGTTTATTCGGGTTTCATTTTTGATTCTTACCATCCTACACTCTTCTTTGACCTTGTCATTTAAAACTGTCTTCAGTTAAATTGTATATTTTTGATATGTATATATAGATCAAAATGTTCAGATTAAAATTTAAAGATGAAGAAAAGGCTGTGGTATTTCTTGAGATATATGAATAATATATGAATGAAAATGTGATGATTTTGGAAGGAAAATATGATGTAAATCTAGTTATTACTATATTCTTGCATAAGTTGTTTCAAATATAAGGGCAGATTCTGCAAATGTGAGGACCAGCCTAAATGCCTCTCACTTCCCCTCCATTCCCCTTAACTGTAGGATCTGAGTGGGATGCCTTGGGTTCTTGGGTCTGCTGACTCTCAGGTAGCTGGTTTGGGGCTTCCTCCCTGAGTACAGTTTGAAAGAAGATCTGAATTCCAGGCAGGTTTGGTAAGATAAACACAAAACAGAAAACATAACTGGGCATATTGTAGGAAAATTCTGGAACTGCAAGCATGAAAAGAAAAATTTTCATTCTTCCAGACAGGGGAAATAAGACACCTCCCCAAATGAAAAAGAATTAAAAAGTTTTAGTGAAACAGGGCACAGAGGCTAAGCATAATGACTTGAAATGCAGAGTCTAGTTTTTATTTCTGTTCCTCCATTTACTGCCTGTGTGACCTTGATTAAATTACTTAACTGTACTTCTGTTTTCTCATATAGAATAGTGATAATAGTGGTCCTTAATCCATAAGATTTTATGAGGATTAAAGTAACCAGTGGTTAACTGATATATAGTACTTAGAATGCGCCTGACACAGGGTAGCAGTAATACTAATTTTGCTATTATTATTAGATTATCTCAAAGCTGCAAGTCAAAAGAGGAAAATGAACAGCAGCAGAAAAGAACTACATTCAGAGATCCTATACTGGCCAGTTGTCCTCTCTTCTGGTGCTGTCACTGGACATCTGTAGCTATTCAAGAATTCAGAGAGTATATCCATATACCCCCATCTGAAGAATTTTTAAAAATGCATGTTCCTTTTCTTAAGGGAATATGAAGAAGGGAGGAAAATAGAGACCTCTTTCATCTTACACCTAAGTGAGAGGGATCTCACCTAGGCCTCAAGCTTTACAGGGCTGCTTAGATCACAGACAGACTGAAATAAATTGACTGAAAATGACAGTCTGAAATAAATTTACTGGATAGCCCCAGATCTAGATCCCCCTAGATGCTTAGGGCTAGTGCTCACAGTCTGCGTATACAAACCATCACTGTAAATACCCACTGTTGAGATGAGCATTGTCCAGGGACATGCTTCTCCAGAGCTCTCCCAGGGCATGGAGGATGTGGGACACAGTACTTAGGTTTGGAAAAAGTATTGGAATTAATTTATCAAACCTTCCTTTGAGATAACATGAATGCAATAGTTCTTCCATGTTGGAGTATCATTTTTCTCTAGTACTGAGGGTTTACTTTTTTTTTCTTGCTTCTCTTCTCTTCCAATTCCCGGCTCTGTAGGTACTAAAAAATTGGCATACTATTTGAAGTAGTCGCATATTGAGACTGAGGAATATTTTGCATTATTAACAAAGCAAATTACTTTTTAATTGCACATGTGTAGATTAGACATAACATGAATAAAGCAGGTTGTGTATTTTGAAATATTTGATACTAGATGGAAACTGAATACTAAAATAGAGAATAGTTATACTTTTGAAAAAGAGTAAGATTTCTTATATGTTTAAAATTATATCAAAATTCAGTCTTTTAAAAATAAGCTTAATTCAAGATTTTCTTAATTATAAATTATATTTTAGTTTTAATTTTAATAGATAGTTTATATTTGAAGGATATTTTTGAAAACACATAAAATAAACATTTTAATTTTTGATGAAATTATATTCCGTGTTTATATTTGTGATTACATTTTATTTTTAGTCTCAGGATTGAACCTGGCAGTGAAGTCACAGAGTCCCTGCCAGGGAATTCCCTACTACTGGTTTTTAAAAACTATAGCTTTACCTATACTGTTTGATTTTGTCATTTTATAGGAATACATTTCCAACACTGGAAAATACAGCATATTTTATTTAATACTTTGTTAACTTGATTTATCATATGTTTATACATGAAGTATGTGGACAAATGTCCACATTTGTCCTTGTCCCACAAATATTGAGGGTAGGCCTGGTAGTAAACAATGAAAATTAAACCACACATAGGTAATGATAGACTATCTGGGAGTGTAATGTTAGTACTGAGTAAGAACTCTTAAATTTTGAGGAAAGAGCTTCAAGGAAAATTCTAATACTAGCCTGGAACTCTTAACAATGAAATAACTTAAGCAAACCCAGGAGTTGGTCATTGGGAAAGAAGGGGAAAATGAAGTCCTTCTTTAAAAGTCTCACAGGAGGAGGAGCCAAGATGCTAGAGGAATAGGATGGGGAGACCACTTTCTCCCCTACAAATTCATCGAAAGAACAATTGAACGCTGAGCAAGTTTCACAAAACAACTCCTGATCGCTAGCAGAGGACATCAGGTGCCCAGAAAAGCAGCCCATTGTCTTCGAAAGGAGGTAGGACAAAATATAAAAGATAAAAAGAGAGACAAAAGAGCTAGGGACAGAGACCCGTCCTGGGAAGGGAGACTTAGTAGAGGAAGTTTCCAAACACCAGGAAACCCTCGCACTGGCGGGCCTGGGGGAAGTTTTCAAATCTCGGAGGGCAACTTAACTGGGAGGAAAAATTAAATAAAACCCACAGATTACATGCCTAAAAGCAACTCCCAGCAGAAAAGTACCCCAGACGCCCGCATCCGCCACCAGCAAGTGGGGGCGGAATGGAGAGGAGCGGGCGGCATTGCTTAGGGTAAGGACCGGGCCGAAGGCCCTGAGAGCAATGGGAGGGAGATTTTTTAAACTGTGCGATAGCAAGAGAGAGAGAGAAAATTAACCAGCCCGGACACACTGCCAGCCGTTTGCAAAACAGAGGGACTGAGAAACTCCAGAGAAGAGCTAGCCTGCAGCAGACCTCCCATCCCCACCTGAGGTAGGAGGCAGGCGGGAGGGGAAAGGGGCAAACTCGGCCCCAGACACGGCGTCCCCTCCCACACTGCAAACAGGCCTCCAGCTTCTATCTAAAGACCTCCTGAGATTCTGGATGGTCGACATCCGCCGGGAGGGTTGCGGCTAAACACAGGGCGCACGCAAGCGACCGGTGTGCACAGAAACTGAGGCTGGGGCCGCGGAGGGGAGAGGGCGCGCCGCACCCGGGGAGAGTGCGCCCGTCAAGCTCCTGGCTGCCTGAGCTGCTCGGACCAGGGAAGGCACAAAACGCAGGCGCTACGGAGTCCGCGCTTTGTGGGGTGACCGAAAACTGGAACCGCACGCAGTGCAGGGCACACTCCACATAGAGCAGCTGGGAGCCTGAGCAGTGTAGATGGGGAAAGCACAGACACCCGTGAGCGGGGGCAAACCCAGTGTGGCCGGAACATGGTGAGTGCTCCCCACACATAGCCATATCTGTCTGCAGCGCCCCGCCCTCCCCATAGCAGGACTGAACTAGTGAACCTAAACAAGAGATCACCTCCGCCCGCCTGTGTCAGGGCGGAAATGAGGCCCTGAAGAGACCGGCAAACAGAAGCCAAATAAACAAAGGGAACCGCTTCAGAAAGGACCGGTGCAACAGATTAAAATCACTGTAGATAACACCGACTACACCGGAAGGGGCCTGTAGATATCAAGAAGTGTAAGCTGGAATGAGGAGCTATCTGAAATTGAACCGAACCCACACTGACCGCAACAGCTCCAGAGAAATTCCTAGATATATTTTTACCTTTTTTTTTTTAAATTAAAAAAAATTTTTTTTTCTTTTCTTTTTAATTTTTTTCTTTTATTTTCTTTTAAAATTCCCTATTATGCCCCCATTACTCCTTAACTTTCATTGTCATATATTTTTATGATTTTTTTAAATTAGGGAAAAAAATTTTTGTTTGTTTTGTTTGTTTGTTTTTTTCTTTTTCTTGTTTTTCTCTCTTATTTCCTTTTAAAGTCCTCTATTACTCCTCCATTATTCCTTAATTTTCATTTTTATTTCACTATAACCTTGCAAAAAAAAAAAGAGAAGCCCTATTTTTAAACCAAACTTCATATATATTTCTAAATTTTTTGTGTGCTTTTGTTTTTGTTTTTAAATATTGTATTTTAAAGAGTGTAACCTGTATGCTAGATTTTTAATCTTTGTTTTTCAGTATGTGATATAAATTTTGGACATTTAAGAATCCAATATTCAGTTCCCACTTTTATTCAGGAGTGTGTTGATTATTCTCTCCCACTTTTGACTCTCTGTTTTCTGCCTCAGAACACCTCTATTTCCTCCTTTCCCCTTCTCTTCCCAATCCAATTCTGTGAATCTTTGTGGGTGTCTTGGATACAGAGAACACTTTGGGAACAGATAACTGCATAGATCTGTCTCTCTCCTCTTGAGTCCCCCTTTTTCTCCTCCTGCTCATCTCTATCTCCCTCCTCTCTCTCCTCTTCTTCATGTAACTCTGTGAACCTCTCTGGCTGTCCCTCACTGTGGAGAATCTTTTCACCATTAACCTAGAAGTTTTATTATCAGTGCTGTATAGTTGGAGAAGCCTTGAGACTACTGGAAGAATAAAACTGAAACCCAGAGGCAGGAGACTTAAGCCCAAAACCTGAGAACACCAGAAAAATCCTGACTAAACGGAACATTAAGTAATAATAGACCATCCAAAAGCCTCCATACCTACACCGAAACCAACCACCACCCAAGAGCCAATAAGCTCCAGAACAAGACATACCATGCAAATTCTTTAGCAACACAGGAACATAGACCTGAGTGTCAACATACAGGCAGCCCAAAGTCACACCTAACACATAGACCCATCTCAAAACTCATTACTGGACACTCCATTGCACTCCAGAGAGAAGAAATCCAGTTCCACACAACAGAACACTGACTCAAGCTTCCCTAACCAGGAAACCTTGACAAACCAATCGTCCAACCCCACTCACTGGGTGAAAACTCCACAATAAAAAGGAACCACAGACCACCAGAATACAGAAAGCCCATTCCAGACACAGCAATCTAAACAAGATGAAAAGGCAGAGAAATACCCAACAGGTAAAGGAACATGAAAAATGCCCACCAAGTCAAGCAAAAGAGGAGGAGATAGGGAATCTATCTGAAAAAGAATTTAGAATAATGATAATAAAAATGATCCAAAATCTTGAAAACAAAATGGAGTTACAGATAAATAGCCTGGAGACAAAGATTGAGAAGATGCAAGGAATGTTTAACAAGGACCTAGAAGAAATAAAAAAGAGTCAATTAAAAATGAATAATGCAATAAATGAGATCAAAAACACTCTGGAGGGAACCAAGAGTAGAATAACAGAGACAGAAGATAGGATAAGTGAGGTAGAAGATAAAATGGTGGAAATAAATGAAGCAGAGAGGGAAAAAGAAAAAAGAATAAAAAAAAAAATGAGGACAACCTCAGGGACCTCTGGGACAATGTGAAACGCCCCAACATTCAAATCATAGGAGTCCCAGAAGAAGAAGACAAAAAGAAAGGCCATGAGAAGATACTCGAGGAGATAATAGCTGAAAACTTCCCTAAAATGGGGAAGGAAATAGCCACCCAAGTCCAAGAAACCCAGAGAGTCCCAAGCAGGATAAACCCAAGGTGAAACACCCCAAGACACGTATTAATCAAATTAACAAAGATGAAACACAAAGAAACAAATATTAAAAGCAGCAAGGGAGAAACAATCAAATAGCACACAAAGGGATTCCCATAAGGATAAG